>NC_143016.1:65894522-66592022 GCF_055824585.1 Amblyomma mixtum
TGTCGTCTTCAGCAAACATGTCACGAAGTACACCAATAGAATTGTGCCTTGCTTTTAGCTATTCGCTTATAATGTGCGCCAGAGTCAGTCAAAACAAAAAATGGGTGCTTTAAAGTAAAAAAGTTAAATATAAATGCAAATTGAGATTGGCGACCATGATGTTGGTCTCGGCGTCTCAATCTGGAAACGGCAGTCGCGTAAATGGCAAAGATTGGAGGCGAAAGACGACAGGACACGTGCAGGATGATTGCTGTTGGTTGCTCTTCGAGCAGGATCACAGTCTCTACCGATCCGCTCTCTTCCTCCTTTGCATCCTTCTCCCCTAGACACACAGTGCGGGGTAGCCATTACGAGTCGCGTTCCCGAGTCGAACGCAGCTCCCCGGGGAATCTCAGGGAGACTCGGCGATCCCGCGCCAGACTGCCGCGGGCCTCATAAATAGCAACACCGTTTTTTCGACGTTCATCCGGACGTCACTTCGCGTTTTCCAGCTCGTCAGAGAAAACGAAGCGTGGGCGCCCCTCGCTCCACGTCACCGTGCGTGCACGTAGAAGGCAGGGTAAGACGGAGAGTCGACATCCGATTTTTTTTTTTCTATTTTCCTTGCCGCCTGAGTGCGAATCGCACACACAAGCAGTCCTCGCAGACAAGCGCAAGAAAAACGTGAAATGATATTTGATGAAAATGGCCGACATCTCTCCCTCCTCTTTCGCTCTTTCTCTCTCGGCTGACACCGAGACCGGCTGGAAGCAGGCATCTTGCCGGAGAATCCAGATACAGAGAGAGGCGAAGAAAGAAGAGCAACCGGGGAACGAGACGGATACACGCACGTACACGGGCTGAAAATAAGCGAGGAAGAGTGCAAAAAAAAAAGAGAAAGAGACGGAATGATGGAAAAAGAAAGCAAAGAGGTAACAGCGCCTGGCGACCCGTCCGGAGATAATGCGGCCGGGCAGGCTCGCAACGAGCGCGGAAACCCATTGCGCGCAGCAGCAACAAAGGCATCGTCTTCCGCGCTAGAGCGGCCGCACAATGAGAAAGAAAAGGCTGTCTTCAGTGCGCGCCGACCGTGTACGTTACAAGGTCCGAGCCCCTTCCTTCCTTCCTCTCTTCCTGCCTGCGCGGCCGCTTGCAGGGGCTCGAGTTCAGTAAACTGACGCCCTCTTCCTCCTCCCCCTCTACCTTGCTGTGTTCCTGCACTGCCACCGTTCCCTTGTGAAGGGAACACGAAACGGATAAGCGCATCTGAAACCAGGCTCGGTGGAAAACGTCCCCGTGCAGAGGCGAAGGGGACAATATTTTTATGCTTTCGACAGATACCAATTTTTTTTCAAAACAGGTGAGGTCATTGTACGCTGACGAAGACGGTGGTGTAAAGTCTAGATAGTGATACGTCAAACTATCGCCTAAAGCTACGGTGGTTTTGGAACCATTTCTAGCTTCAGATTATTTTTCAACGACCACTTCGGCTGTATAGCAACTTTGAAGTTTGGCACAAGTAAGCTGAACTGGGCTAGTCGGAGCAATTGCATCTTCGAAAAACGTAGCGCGAAACACAAGACACAGGTAAGGTGAAGACAGGACACGAGCGCTTCTCACGACTAAATTTTTATTAGGAAGGATAACAGAATATATACCACAGATATGGAGGCGAAGAGAAAGAAGGAAACAACAAAATAACAACTCAAAAAAACAAGAACAAGACGAGAAGATAAGAGGTCGGCGATGGACGCAGGTACATAGCATTGCAATATAAAACACGTGCACAGTTACTTGACAACCGATTGGAGGTACACAATCTCACTTTTTGTTAAGGCGATCGATGCGTCACTAATACACTCCCCCCCCCCCTTTCGCGATATAGAACGCTTCAATAATCTCCCTTGTACGTTGGTGATATGCCCTGTCAAGAACAGCAGTCTTATCGAAAAGGGGGTGACATTTACAATCCCTGCAATGCTTCGGTAAATTTTCAAGAGCTGTTGGCGTCAAAGAATTTCTGTGTTCAAACAGCCGGACATTTAGACACCGCCCGGTCTGCCCTACATAGAATTTTCCACACGAAAGAGGAATCTTATAAATCACCTCTTTTTTACATGGCACGAACCTTGATTTGTGATTAACATGGCAACGATGATCACTTTTCAATCCCTCTGCTTTCGCTCTGACCACCGCACACAATCCAGATAACTTCACGGGAGCTGAGATTACTGTGCCCACCTCGTAACGATTGGCAACATTTCGTAACCCATGTGAAAAACGATGTACATAGGGCAAAACGACAGGTTTCTTTTTCGCGTCGAATAACATAGCCTTCTTGGCATCCTTGCCCTTGAGCCACAACAGGAGTTTTTCGCAACTAGTGCTAATCAACGAAAGCGGATAACCGGACTTAGTCAATCTATTAACTTGTTCATGAAAACTTGTGGCTATTTTATCATGGCAAGACTTAAGTAAAGCAGAGCGTAAGCATGAGGAGACAATTGCATTTTTTACTACTTTAGAATGCCCGGAGTGAAAATGGAGTAAAGGTTTAGAAGACCTAGGGTGGTAGCCCCAGCAAAGATGCTTATTGCCAGAATGAAGAGATAAGTCAAGAAATTGAAGAGAGTTTTCATTAGGCAATTCGAAAGTGAAACTCAAACCTTGACCACATGTCTTAAATACCTTTAAAACGTCAACGACCGAGTGATTGAAACGATCAGAGGGAAGAAGAACCAAATAGTCATCAACATACCGAAAAATGTTCAATGATAGGCCGTCCAGATTCCTCTCAATTGTTTTGTCGATTTGGCTAAGGAAAATGTTTGACAGAACCGGAGCTACCCGTGAGCCGATACAGATCCCCGATTTTTGCAGGAAAAACGACCCTTTCCAACCCACAAATGTGGACTTCAGGTAGAATGATACCAATTCCAAAAAGGAATCCACGGGCATGCCACTATGATTGATGAACCGCGCCTCATCATTGCAGTCGCAGATGCACGTCCGAACACTTTGCAAAAGAGCATCGTGGGGTATATCATAGTAAAGATTCTCCACATCAATGCTGAAAGCCCGGAGCCCCCTCGTGTCGGACGTCTGTAGGTGCTGGACGATCTTCTCCGAATTAGGTACTAGAAACGGGTCATCAATTTCTAAGGCCGAAAGGCTCCTAAGCAAGAAGCCTGAGATGGCAGATGAAGTCTGAAGCGGGCTCATGGCAACATGCCATCTCAGGCTTCTTGCTTAGGAGCCTTTCGGCCTTAGAAATTGATGACCCGTTTCTAGTACCTAATTCGGAGAAGATCGTCCAGCACCTACAGACGTCCGACACGAGGGGGCTCCGGGCTTTCAGCATTGATGTGGAGAATCTTTACTATGATATACCCCACGATGCTCTTTTGCAAAGTGTTCGGACGTGCATCTGCGACTGCAATGATGAGGCGCGGTTCATCAATCATAGTGGCATGCCCGTGGATTCCTTTTTGGAATTGGTATCATTCTACCTGAAGTCCACATTTGTGGGTTGGAAAGGGTCGTTTTTCCTGCAAAAATCGGGGATCTGTATCGGCTCACGGGTAGCTCCGGTTCTGTCAAACATTTTCCTTAGCCAAATCGACAAAACAATTGAGAGGAATCTGGACGGCCTATCATTGAACATTTTTCGGTATGTTGATGACTATTTGGTTCTTCTTCCCTCTGATCGTTTCAATCACTCGGTCGTTGACGTTTTAAAGGTATTTAAGACATGTGGTCAAGGTTTGAGTTTCACTTTCGAATTGCCTAATGAAAACTCTCTTCAATTTCTTGACTTATCTCTTCATTCTGGCAATAAGCATCTTTGCTGGGGCTACCACCCTAGGTCTTCTAAACCTTTACTCCATTTTCACTCCGGGCATTCTAAAGTAGTAAAAAATGCAATTGTCTCCTCATGCTTACGCTCTGCTTTACTTAAGTCTTGCCATGATAAAATAGCCACAAGTTTTCATGAACAAGTTAATAGATTGACTAAGTCCGGTTATCCGCTTTCGTTGATTAGCACTAGTTGCGAAAAACTCCTGTTGTGGCTCAAGGGCAAGGATGCCAAGAAGGCTATGTTATTCGACGCGAAAAAGAAACCTGTCGT
This sequence comes from Amblyomma mixtum, assembly GCF_055824585.1. NCBI lineage: Eukaryota > Metazoa > Arthropoda > Arachnida > Ixodida > Ixodidae > Amblyomma > Amblyomma mixtum. The sequence goes on from NC_143016.1 coordinate 65,898,631, forward strand.
TTTGCCCTATGTACATCGTTTTTCACATGGGTTACGAAATGTTGCCAATCGTTACGAGGTGGGCACAGTAATCTCAGCTCCCGTGAAGTTATCTGGATTGTGTGCGGTGGTCAGAGCGAAAGCAGAGGGATTGAAAAGTGATCATCGTTGCCATGTTAATCACAAATCAAGGTTCGTGCCATGTAAAAAAGAGGTGATTTATAAGATTCCTCTTTCGTGTGGAAAATTCTATGTAGGGCAGACCGGGCGGTGTCTAAATGTCCGGCTGTTTGAACACAGAAATTCTTTGACGCCAACAGCTCTTGAAAATTTACCGAAGCATTGCAGGGATTGTAAATGTCACCCCCTTTTCGATAAGACTGCTGTTCTTGACAGGGCATATCACCAACGTACAAGGGAGATTATTGAAGCGTTCTATATCGCGAAAGGGGGGGGGGAGTGTATTAGTGACGCATCGATCGCCTTAACAAAAAGTGAGATTGTGTACCTCCAATCGGTTGTCAAGTAACTGTGCACGTGTTTTATATTGCAATGCTATGTACCTGCGTCCATCGCCGACCTCTTATCTTCTCGTCTTGTTCTTGTTTTTTTGAGTTGTTATTTTGTTGTTTCCTTCTTTCTCTTCGCCTCCATATCTGTGGTATATATTCTGTTATCCTTCCTAATAAAAATTTAGTCGTGAGAAGCGCTCGTGTCCTGTCTTCACCTTACCTGTGTCTTGTGTTTCGCGCTACGTTTTTCGTTGAAGTTTGGCACCGTTTAGTACGGGATCCCCGCAGATCAATGTGAATCGTCATTAACGGGCACCAAAATCTTTGGACGAGATAACAATTTTGGTGATCTTCGCGACAGTGTGAGCCTCTTCTGAGCAATATACTGAGGGAATCTGCTGGCTCAGTTAGGGTTGAAGAGAATGACGTCTTCTCATAGCAGCTTATCGTGGTGAAGCCCACAGCATTTCCCTCGAAATTTCAGTTTCAGGCTTTCGCTGAGACGCACAAATAACTTCACCCAAAATTAAGACGTTTACCTCTATAGGCAAGGTCTTTCGGATTATCTGGAGCTTCAAGGCCGTGCGACATGTCGTGGGAAAAACATGAAATATTGTTTTGTCCGGAAATGTTGGACAGCACAATCAAAGCTAACTCGCCCGGTACTAATCAGGATGAGTTCTCTCCTATTCATGCTCCACAGAAGGTTTGAAGTCTAGTCGGCCCGGTGTACGGAAAGTACATCTGTCTCTTCTTCCTCACCCTCCCATCAAAATCGGGACACATGTGACACCGAGTCTCCAACGCAGAGAAATTTCTGTCTACGCCGCAAAGGAAAAGCACCCGCTCAGCACTGCCCATTGGGTGCCAGCTCATTGCGCTAGTAAAAGCTCACCTTTGCCGAAGCTGTTGTTCCTGCACCCCGGTGCGATGATTTAAAATAACAAAATAAAAACAACCTTCAGGTCCAAGATCGCCGTGTGTCCTCACTTGAACATCTCGATTTAGTTTTTCCTTCATTGCCGGCTCGGTCAAAACGGGCTATAACGAAGCTACGGCTTTAACGAAGTAAGTGACGGGCCCCTTTAACTTCATCATACCGAGGTTCAACTGTACTTGCTCCGCCCTGAATTATTTTCGTGTTGTATGCGTAATTTCCTTATCCTTAATGCGTACAACTGCTCCTCTGCTCCACTGCATGAGTGATCCTGTCACGTAATCACGCGACCGGCCCTCTGGTGCTCTTTATTTTCGGAATTCAGACTTAGAAACGACCTTTCATAAAAGTTCTGTCATTTTTATTGCGTTTCTGAAAGGCTATAGACGCATTAAACTTGTTCAATGACCATGAGCACGTCGTGGATGAAATCATGAACACGCATGCTGCTGCTCGACAGGTGAACGTGGTGTTGTCACGAGAAACTACGCTGAAATGTTCAGCTTCATATTCTCTCTTAAACAGTTATTCCTCTGCAATCGGGAGGGCACGCGACATTGCAGTGAAGCGAGGTTAACAAATAAAGCAGATACGACAAAATCTTACGAAAGGAAAGCAATTTAGCAGTTACAAAACGGCCTTTTTAAATTAAATGTTGTTCTGTTTCTGCTTCTTTATGCCACAGTGCACAGCAGACCTTCGTCCCTGACTGTGTCGAAAAGCTACATTATTCATCACAACCTTTTCTACCAACGCCGAAGCGACAGTGCCCAGTTAGAGGCGTCGAAGGTTGTAGTGTTTCCCTTCATACAGGCCTCACATAAATCTGCGACGGGACCATTCCGGCGGCCGACTCCTTGACGGAACTCAGTGCAAACGCTGCAACGCTAATCGATTTCGTTTTCTTTTTACATTTGCTTTTGTTGTACGTCCGAAAGAACCACCTCGCTTTCAAGCGTCCGCTTAAAAAAAAAGAAAAACAAATTTAGAGTTCACCCACTCGGCTTCTGGCATCTAGTGGCGCTCAGCTGCTAAATCTTCCTTCCTTTCTTTTTTTTTTCCTCTTCTGCTTTGATGAGCCCACCCGTGCGTTCTTTTGAGTGCGTGCGTATGTATGCGTTGGCGTCTTCACCACAGGACACTGGAGCTGTTTACTTTAGGCGCTCTCAAAAAGACGCCGGAAGACGAAGGCATAACGCAGAGGACCGGCCATAATGCGATTCAAAGACCATCGCTCCAAGACAAAAGCTATTCCCGAGCGAAACAGAGACACGGCGAGAGAGATAGAAAGGCAGCCATGTTTTCGACCGTTTTTTTCTCTTTTTTCTTCAGCCCTCAAATACAGCAGGACAAGCTCACGCACGCCGGCGACGACGTGAGGCAACGCAAGAGCGCTTGTAAGACGTGAGGAGCATTCGGGATGTTTCATCCCTAACCTTGTGCGCCGAATTACCAGAAGTGTCCTCCCTTCCTCTTCCTCTGTTCACCCCCCCCCCTCCTCTCTCTCTATCCGCTCCCTTTGTTGTCTCGGTCTTCCTTCGTGTTCGCAGCGAAAGCTTAACGTCCTTACGTTTTTCGCGGTGGCGTCCACTCTCCAGGTTTTCGTGGCGTGTGCAGGCAGCGCAGTTTTGCGCAGTCATTCTTTTACTATTTCGATGACATTCCGATTCCAGGCATTCTTGTTTCCTGTAAGGTTAAGAGTGGCAGGCGCAGTACGTCTTTCTGCTTTGTATTCCGAGTCTGATGAGAGTAAGGGAAGGCGAAAAGGATGAGGAGGTTCCGGAGAACGGATGGATTCAAAGCGCAATGCTTCAGCCAGAAAACAAAGCGAACGAGTGTACAGGGTATGGAAACGGAGTTTGAAGGAACCGGTTTGTTCGGTTAGTGCAGAAATGTCGCTTCGAGTGCGGAATGGAGTTAACTTCGTTGCTTTCGTCCAGCAGCCAGATCACAAATTTGCCAGCGGCGAATAGGAAAAAAAAAAATAAAAGCGAAAGGAAAAAGAGAAAAGGAGAATATTATAAGCACAAGTTTCGTTCCGTCTTGCTGTCGTCACACGATGGCTTCGTTTTATCCTTTTTTTCCTTTATTTTTCGCTAACATCCGTCTACTCTATCCGAGGGTTATTTCGTTTCTTCCGGGCATCCGTGGCCCCTGCTCGCTGCGGGGCAAATCTGATCGGAGCACAAAATGGGCGGGAAAAAGCGTGGCATTTAGAGACGTACAACGCGGCCATGGAGTACAAAAAGTAAAAAGCTAATAGAGAGCTGCAGTGCCTCTTTGGGGATCCGCGGGGGCATGATTTGGAATCGAAGCTCGGAAAGCCCAAGGGTCGAAAGAGCGGACGGCCGGGAATCAGCATTCAGGAGTGACGTCGCCGTCGTCTCTGTTGGGACCCCGTCAACGTAGAGAGTTTCTCTTTTTTTTTTCTCCTCTTCTGTCGTTCTACTTTTCTTCACTTTTTCGTTTTTCTGGCTACAGGAGGAGTCCAGTAACGATGAGGCCAATCGAAAGCAATTCTCTTTTCCGTTGCAGGTGGCAACGCTCTGACAGTAACTGCAGGTCTAAGCATTGGTCAATGACAAACGCTGATGCTTACAAATTGACAGAAATTGCGTTGCGTTAGCACCGGTAAGTGCAATCAGCTTGCAATGAGTGCATCAGGGCTACTTCTAGTTTGTACTTTTTGCTGTCAAAAGACGATTTTGTTCTAGTGCTGTGGAACAGCAAATACCTAGCTGTACCCCGTTATTTGTAACTAGACAAAGTTTTCTAGTTACAAGAAGCTGAGTGCCAACTCTTTGAATAAAGATGATAGAACGAGCTTCTTTGTATAACAAGCCACCAGTGACGTCGATGCCCGCATTTGTAGCGCAACATTTTCTCGTCAAGTAAATTTCTCATCGTTTATTAATTTCAGCAATGAATACCGTTCCTTGTACTCAAGAATCATGTCAGTGTTTAGGTCATAAACAGGTGTTTAGCCCGGCAAAATTCTCAGCTTATTGTTACTCAGGAGGCAAGCATTGGAATGGAAGTTCAAACTGCGTCGTGAAAAATCTGTATTGGTTAATTCTTTGAACTCGGAGAAAACAAGTTTCAAATCTGTAATATTTTTGTAATCCAAAAAAAAAAAAACAGCTTTGAGCTTGAAATGAGCGTTTCTTGCAGAATACTTGTGCTCAAGTGACACAATGGGGATCAATGCAAAATGCTGCTGATGCCCTGAGAACAGGACATATAGAGTTAGCCTGCAGTAAGTTTTAAGCACTGAAAGACGTTAAGGATTTCATGCCGATAATGGAATTTCTCGTATGCTCTCATCGTAGTGTGTAAGAGAAAAACATGGGTGTGGTGTCGTACGTCAATCACTTTACAGTAGCCATGAACAGTTATTAGACGAAAAAGAAGGAATATTGTGACTCCTAAAAAATCTCAAGACACAAACTACGGTATGTATGAAGACAGCTGCCTGTTTCAATCATTATGATATATATCGGCTGAAATCAACTGTTCTAAACGTGTGCACGCGTTCCACGAGAAACGGCCAGATGACGACAGGTGCCTGTTTCAATTATCATTTTCCAACGGAAAGCGGTGAAAGCGCTCCTGACTTTCTTAAGGGACTCGGGGTTGTATTCCTGCCTATAATCTTTAAGTTTTCAGTGCGCGCCCTCTGTCTCTGTGACATAGTGGTCGCTGGACACTTAGACAACTCATTTCCTTGCCGCTCTTTTTCCTTTTTCCCCCTTTGTTCCCCTCTCCAAGTGTAGGGTAGTCAACTGGGCATCGCCTGGTTAACCTCCCTGCCTTTCCGTCCTTTTCTCTCTCTCTCTCTCTCTCTCTCTCTCCAGCATCCACCACTGTGCAGAAGGGCGCTACCTGTGAGGGTCTTAAAGTTTGTTCGCGCATTTCGGCGTTAGTTTTATTTGTGCTGGATCTTGAGCCGTCTGTTTTGCCAGTCTGCTACTTTGCCAATGTTGCCAGCTGAACGACTAAAGAGGGCACCACATCAGCTGGAGTGCATCTGGAATTTGAATGCGTGGCGAGCTATGTACTCAGACGTTCTTTCTAAAACTTTAACGTAACGAGCATAAATCGATCGCAGAACGACGGAACAGATGATGACTGCATTTATGAGGGTGATGACGATGACAGCCCGAGCAGCGGCGATGGTGATAGCGACGAAGAACCGTGAAGCTATATGAAACTAGAGGTTAGATATGGTGTCAAACTGCAATGAAGAATAAAGTAGTTACCCAGAATACCGTCTGGAAATTGAGCTGAATAATGACGCTTTCGGGGGAGAGCCGCACCCTGCCAAAATTTTTTGGGAAAAAAAAGTGAGAATTTTACTGACATAATATACTGTAACACCGGAAAAATGCTGAAAACATTTTGTATGTGCGACATAGAAACGTCTTTTTTTTTTTTTTCAGTACCGAACATGCAGCGAATGCGTGGTAGCTTTTTCATATTATTACTTTGCACTATTTCATTATAATTTATGATTATGTTTTGAAGCTCAGGAAGCTTGAGTACCTGCATTTAATAATGAGAGAGAAATTTCAGTTGTTCACATGACGGTCCCTAGATGTTTTTTTCTCGTTCATGTAATCAAAAAAATATTTTCTATGCAAACATATCTGTCTTTCCTTTCCGGCGCAGTTGGTTACAACTTGTCACTGCGCGCAAACTACTCAACTGGATCATAAAAGAAATAAAAAAAAAATCAAGGCGAAAAATAAGGTACACTTTCTATACTAAAGGAACTGACAGTATTTAGTCCAGACACACAGGAGGCTTGGGAGAGCTCGTCTTGCCTTAAGTGTGGCTGATCATTCGTACTTGCGCCTTACAGCTTTTTCTTCACTTTCCAAAAGCATGAACCGAACAGTTCATACCCTAACTTGGACTGGCCAGCAGGAGTCGCTGTATCTTAGCACGTGCAGCCCAGCTGATTGGTACAACCTACTAGTAAGTGGTACTCCACTTACAGATGCAAGAGTGCAAAAAGGAGTGAAAGCAGTCACAAGATGGGAGCCATAAGTTGATTTCCTCTTTCGTCCTTGTATCCTTATGTACGCTGCTTCCTGCAAGTATGTCTTCTAGTTTCTTTTCAAAGGAATGTCGATCTCTTTAAACGAGAAAACCGCCCTCATTCGGTGTCCACACCGAGGCAGCCAACAGCCACTCGCTCACAGACGCGAAAACAAGCTCCCATGGCAGCGCACAGCGTGGTCACACGGGAGAGGATCGAGGAAAGAGAGGCAGCCCTAAAAAGTGCTCCATCAAAGTGCTCGCCTTTCAACGGCGCGACCAGTTTAATTAGGCGAGGGCCGCGCACGGCCACAGGACGGCAGCTACGCCAGAACCCTCCCCCCACCATCCGCGGTCGGCTGAGGATCGCGAAGGAAGTTCGAGCACGACCGCTTCTTGCTGCGAGTAGCATGGCACGTAGGGAAGAAGAGGCGGCGTAGCTGGAGGCTGGGGGGGAGGCTGGCTCATTATAATACCCAAACTTCGGGGAAAATGGGAGCGTAATTCCCCATACGTACTCGGATGCAGTGAAACGGGAGTGTGGGTGGCTTGTAAAATACACCCACGTGAATTTAGCAGTCACCGAGCGCTGTATTTACTTTCCTTGGCGCTACGACGCGGTGCTCCCGCATTGGGGAGGAGATCAGGAGGCACAAAAGGAAGAACCTTTAGGGAAGAAAGAGGAAGACGTACGTGCGCTCCCGAACTGCAGTCTTCGGCTCTTCCTGTCTTTTTTTTTTCCTTTTTAATCGAGAGAAGAAGAAGCTCCCAACTTATGGGCCTCGTATTCAAGTTCGGCCTGCCGTCGAACTCACGTCCCGTTTGAAGTGCCTGGAATAAGTTATGCGACTAAACCCGATTACTCGCCCTCGAGGCCTGACTTGTAGGCCGTGGCTGCTCCCGTGCTGCCTCCTAGGCAGCATCTCGCTTAACTCTCCTTTAATAACTCGCCGCGCGCAAGTGCAAGCGCGGGCGGAACGATCCCGCGTGCGAACAAGACTTAGCGTTTATCAATGCTTGCTCGGCTCAGCGTCGATCTATCTCCGTGTTTTGCTTCTGCCTGCGTTAGGTGCGTATGTGTGTTTTTTGTGTAGGGATCTCCGAGGAAGTTCATATTTCATGGAGCCGAAGTCTTGTGGGAAATCGAGCGCTGCAGATACTCAGTGCAAAAAAAATTTTAAAAAATCCGTATATGCTTGATAAAAAAAATAAAGCTAAATTGGGAGAGCTCGAAATGATTCAATAAAGATGTTTGCTTTGGACCCAAACGTGCGCAGTTCTCTCGCAATTAAACTGATGTAAATCGTCTGCTTGTTATGTGGTGCGCATATTCTCACGTTTTGAGTCAATGAAAAAAACTGTTTCTTCAGTTCTCTCTCAGTTTTTGGTCACGTGTACTGTTAGATAGGCACCGCTGGTACGCAACGACTCACTTTCAGTTCTGAAAGGAAATCGCGAAATTTTAGAAAGAAGCAATATTTTTTTAAATAGCTTTAGAATGTTTCTTTTATTGTTACACGGAGATAATCAGTTCAGTTCAGTTTTATTCTCTAAACGTCCCCTTTCAAGGGGGTGCTACATGAGGGGTGGGATTACAGAATATAGGAAAACAAACGCCGATGATCATTTAGCATAGAAGATGATCAGCTAAACAATATTTAAAAGCAGACGATGAAGCGATGGCTGATGTTGCTTGTTGATGTTGCTTGCAATTATTTCTTCTAGGTTAATTTGGTCCCCTAACCTTGCTAGGTCTCTCTTGGGAAAAAATGGACTATTGTTGGACAAATAGCGAACATAAAAAAAATTATAAACCAAGGCAGACTGGCCCATCTGCATGAAGGAGACCATAAATGCAGAGCTACGATGGTAGCAAGAACAAATACTCCACCGCATTAATACAATATGATAAACAGCAGTATATGGGCTGCTGTTCAAAGCAGGAGTCATAAATTGCTACGCCGCAAAAACACCACAGACGTGCAGAGGAATATCTTGTCAACGAACACGTGTGCCTTAACCGCCGCTCCTGTCACTGTAACGTCGTTGTACCAAAGCCTGCTACTGCATCTTATTATTGGAGCTGTCTTACGCACGCGCAGTTGTGGCTGCCAGTCGAACCCAGTGGCACAACTTTCCGCTTCCCTTGTTCTGGGCGTAAAGCCTTAATCTCAGAAGCGACCTTCAAACAAAGCTCACTGTTTGCCGCAGAATAATGAGAGCATTGTAAAAGCCTGTTAAGATAAGTGTGCAGGAAAGAAAGTAAAAGCAGAGGGTGCCTCTTCGTGGCCGCATTGCGTCATAACGTTCAGAGAAGCACGAAGAGAGCTCCACTACGAGCGAGATTGTAGCACATGCTGTACATACAGTGTATCGCCGCAGTCAAAGAGCCTTAGCGTACGCAGGAAGCACTCACTCACGCACGCACGCACGCACGCTCCCCCCCCCCCCCCCTCCACGCACACAAACACGCACTTGCAAGGCAAGGAACGCGCAAATGCGCAAGGCTTTGGGCAGCCCACTGAATGGCAGCGCCTGAAGCTTCCCATTATTTTGATGCACTCCAGGCGAAGAGGAGAAAACGAAACTAAGGAAAAGAACTAGAATCTTGCGATTGCGTAAGGAGGGTGCATCAAAGGCTGCGCCGGCGTTAGATCCTGCTTCGTAAATAAATGAACTTGGAAGCACTGAATCTATCCCCAGAGCGCAATGAGGCCATGAGGAATAAAGGAAACAAAGCAGCGAAAACTTGAAGACGGACGGCGCTGGCCTTCCAAAATGGAGCCGCCGCGGTGCCGCACCGGGCAAAAGGGTAACGAAGCGAGTTAAGCGAGCCATGGCTTATATTAAATAAACCTTTATTTTTTTTTATCCGGGCGGCAATACGAGTAAACGCCATATTATTGCTCTTTTACCGCACGCATTTATAGATATTGAGCGCTTCCCTTCCAGTTTATAGCAAACAGGCAGCTCGCAGGAAAAGCACACGCGATAAAAAGCAGTCTGTCAAAAAAAGAAAGACTTTACGCACTGTGCTACTAAGCTAAGCACTTTATCGGCCGGTGCTGAGTGGACGGAAATAATTTTTCATGTCAGTAGTGTTAGCACTAATACGGAGACAAGATCGTGACAGAACTGAAATTCGTGATTCGTGACCCTGGAGCCATTTGGAAACGAATTAAAACTAATTCGAATTCTGGTTTTTATAATTTTTAACTTACACTGGATAACTGACATAACACTTACTGAATTTTCAGGGTGTGTTAGCCAGCTTGTATGCGCACCAAATGTTAAAGCGTTGTAACCTAATCAATTAAATATAGAACGGAGTTCAAACGTAGCTCAATGGTGTAGTATGCAGAAATACTATATTATTATGAAGTCCCTGAAAACATCACTCAACCCAGACGCACAATCGTACAGGTTCCAATGCAAAAAGACAAATGGTGCATTGACAATGTTTAGTATTATGGCTTCTAAATACATTCACCATCATTTTTTCTATTTGCAGATCTAAGTGGATCGAACCGTCTATGCACTCTGTATACTATGAACAGCCGGACAGGCATGAAAGATGGCAAAAGTAGTGTTACTAGTGTCGAAAAATTGACGCCTGCCTATTTTGTTATTAGTCAAAATACCTGCCTTCTACGTTCAAACTCGCCTTAAAAGCAAACATAAGGGGCGAGATTTCAAGCGCTTTTCCAGCATTTTTATGTTATTGCGGTCGGGATGCCTGAAGGCATCAAGATATAGATGAGCTTTGAAACTTAACCTCTTTGAAAGAAAAGAAAGGCGCAAGAGAAGAATGACTCCAGGCAGTTTCTATATGTTTAAATAAAACGGACCATTACTCCGTTCCAGTGAATAGCTTCTTTTTATGTTGCTTTCATTCCCTTCCGGAAGAGTTCTGCACTTGCTGCGGTCCAATTTAAGAATTGAGTGGGTATACAGTGGCCGCAACGCATTATTCTTGGTGCAGGGTCTTTTCCCGCTGGTCGTGGACCGCTGGCGGGGATTCACATATGATTTAAACGCAACTATCCATTGTGTTTCACTGGATCCGCATCTATTTAAAATTGAAGCACATGTATATACGCGCGTATTTCTATGTAGTCAGTAAACGCGTGCTTCAACTTACATTTATGAAGAAACATGCACTTATTTACACAGCACGTCGTCCTTTGAAACTGACAATTATGCTCGAAAAGCATGCGGACATGAATATTAGTATGCACCTCTTCACTTTTTGTTGTTGTTTTCACGGGGCACATCGAACGCGCCGTTTCCGCATACGGTGCTTCATGAACTTCTTGTACTGCTTATCTCTTATCAGAGCAATGTTGTACACCGTACAGTGTCCATTTCCTCATATTATACGAGGATATAACAACGAGCTTTACTGCAGTGAGCGCTGCATTAGTTTTGAAATACTTTGGCTCCAAAACAGTAATTAATCGAATTGCAACAATACATAAGAAGCGTTGCACAGCTAAAAATCTAGTGATCGCAGATTGTGATGTAAACAAGAGAGTTTATCTCCACGCGCATTTCACAGAAAGCTATTTACATAGTTCATGTGCATACACTCTAATTTTCCTGGACTCGTTTTTACAATGTGTTCCTTTCGCCTAATATTTTTTTTTACTATCTTGCATCACGTCAAACGGCTTTTCCCTCTCACTGGGAGGGCAGCTCATAAGGCAATTATTTGGTTGTTGTTGCCATACGTCGGGGACAAATCTCCCGGGATTTTCAGCTGCAAGTGTGTCAGCTTTCTTTAATTTTGTATACTTTCACTCAAAAATATTCCTACTTGCCAAGCAAGATGGCAAGTGAGCTTACTTTCTAAAGCTCCAACTGCCTGTATTGCGTAACGAAAAGCTTTGGGCCCTTTCTTTTGCGCCCTTATTGCATTAGCAAACCAAGTTATAGCCGCGCCACGCTAAGCCTCTTAGTCCTTGACGTTGCGTACACTAGGCACCCCCCTATGACTAGGCAGGACTAGTGGACGGCTATACGGGCGGTCGCCTCAGTCCCAGGTTTTGGTTAAGCGTGCAAGTGAGACGCTCTGAACAACACTTTTTGGTGCACTTATGTAAAATCTAATGTGCAATTGAATACACTTTAACTTAAATTTAACTTGCGTATGCTTGAAGTTCTTGGCTGAAGAATTGACAAATGTAAGTGATGTAACATCCAGGAAGTATTGGCTGAAACGGCAATGAAATCGGGTGTTTAACGCTTGTTCTCAACTCAACGTCTCACGTGACTTTGTTGGATAGTGCGTCTGTAAACACATTTCCTCCTCTTCTTTTGGTCGCAGACAGACGACTCACCGAAAGGCAACACCCCGACACTGTACCATGATGGAAGGCCAGGAGGCTTACCTGTAATCAAGAAGAAACAAAAATGCCGGGGTTAGACGAAGTGGTGATGAGAAAAATATATAATTCAAACGGCGAGTTTTCACAATCAGCAGTTGAGTTTCGGACCAATAGGCGGTGAGATAACAGAAGAAGAAGAGAACCAACGAATGAAAACAAAAAGGGCACGAACCTCTGCCACATTTATTACGGGGCAAATTCGTCCATCGCGATGAAAATTAGCTGAAGAACTTCTGCCGTAATCACTTTAGGGATTTCTCTGAGGGCACGACGCGCGTCATCAAAATGAATGAGAGCGGTTTCCAGCCTCAATATTCAAGAATTCTGCTCCGTTTATAAATAAGCGCCACACGGCAAATCGTATTCAGCCCGCTCTTTCATGTTCATAAGCGTACACTCATATAATATAAGAAAGCAGTCGTTCATTTTTCGTAATTCTCTTCTCTGTCCGACCTGATGCTCCGAATGCATCTTTGATGGTACCGCCATTTTCGTGATTGGAAAGCTCTGTAATTTTATAAGAGATCGTGCAGCAGACACGCGAGTCTAGATCGCGTCTTCTTTTTCAAAGATCAGACCATCAATGCATTTTATGCGCCTTTACTTTCCAGGCAAACGGAAGGAATGAAGATACGTTAAATTGTATTGGCTTGGACGTGAACCGTAGAAACATAAAAATAATAACAAGTGCTAACATTAATTGCATGCAAATACAAATTGGATATTCTCTTTCCCACTTGTCAGGTAGGCCGCTCTTTCCAGGAAACAGGAACGCAACGACTTGCTTGAAGATTAGCTGCGATTTTGAGTCCGTTAACGGAATATTTAGAAGTTTAATGCTCACACTGTTGCTTTTAACAAAGCTTCGCGACTCGACTACAGGCACACGGCTTAGGGACTGAGGTAACAGCTTGACGAATCCTTGTGGCCAAAACTCCCGTCCTTTCAACGAGCGTATGTCTAAGATAGCCCACTGTCGAACATGGAGTTGGCGTTCGAGCACTTTTAGAAGTAACAGTTTTGCTCTGTATTATGTTCTCTCCGAGATATTTGCTTAATTTCATATTTTCCTTTCATTGACAAATTAGAAAGAGAAATTTGGTTTCTTAAGTGCTTTGCGGATGGCGCGTGCGCCTGTTTTGAAATCAGTTTGATGCGATGACTACAGGAATTGTGTTTCATATGCAGTACATTTAAAGAGGTTAAGTTAGTCTTCAAAAAGAATGTTCATATCCGAAACGTTGGCGCCGCGGTAGCTCTCTATTTATGGAGCTCGTATGGAGCTCTGCCGCGGTGGCTTAATTTCGATGGAGGCGAGTTCAAGAGGCCCGTGCACTGTGTGATGTCTGTGCACATTAAAGAACCCAAGATGGTCGAAATTTCCGGAGCCCTTCACTACGGCGTCCTTTATAGCCTGAGTCGCTTTGGGACGTTAAACTCCTGTAAACAATAAACCCAACCATACCCAAAATGCTCGGGTTGTGGAAAACGTCGTTGAGAAGCTGACCGCAAGAAGTGGGTAGTATTTTTGAGGAACATGTTCGCTCTATAGTACCTCTCTGTTTTCTTTTATCTTCTTGTAGCTGATGATTTAATTTTACTTCTGCGTCATTAAGTTAACGCGACTACACAGGGAAAGTGAGACCTCCTTTTGAATATATAGGGATCCGAAAAAAAAGAAACAATAGAAATGATTCGAATTCTTTCGAGGGTTGACAGACTGTGTGTATAATTAAGATGGTTAGAGGCTGTGTGTATAATAGCGAGAGAAGCCTCAGTTCGCACAAAACCGCACACTTCGTAGAATCAGCTTTCGTCAACGGTGACCGCGCGGGATGCGTATATGAGCTTCAAACTCACGCCTCACTCTTCCATAGCATTACGCTGTGGATTTCGTGTCCGATAAACCAAAGCACACACACGTCTTGCTGTAAAGAACAAAAATAAACAAAAAAGAGGAAAAATAAAGGACGGATGAAACGCAAAAAAAACCACGGCGCAGTAAACGTTCGGAGGGCACCGCCATTCTGCCCAAGCGCGGAGAAGAACTGTGCTCGAAAGTTCCGGAGGCGGCCATACCACGTATACGGGGCGGCGCGGGCGATAGAATCGGCGTTATAAACTGCAGCTGTCAGGAGACCTCGGCGCCATAAACGAAGAGTGAAAAGAAAGAGAAGAAGCAGCGTCGCAGGCAGCGAAGGCAAATTCGAACGAATCGCGGCTATCAGGGCCCCAGGACGAGAAGGGCGCACTTCTTGGCTGCTCCTGACTTGTACGGCTTCGATCGGCATACGCGAGACGCCATCGCTCTCTCTACCCCCTCTCTCTCTTTCGCATGTTCAGCCTTGACGCATGCCAACGGACGGTCCAGCGGGGGCAGCCCGGAACGTTGGCCCACTGTTTAGTTGGGGCCAGCCACTCTTCCTGGGGCAAAACGATCCTTCCAGGGCAGCTGCCGCCTCGTCGGTGCGGCAGAGCGGCTATCGGGGGCGAAAGGGGCCGAGCCATATCGTATGGGCAGCGGGCAGAGAAGCCGTGCAGGCGTTTGCAGTTGCGCTGACTGCCCGGTGGCGCCCGGTTTCGCTGGTCATTCGGGTCACCGTAAACTCTCGAAATTACCGCGTCGCCTCCTTCTACCGCGGCGATTCGAGAGAGGGTCGTTTTGATTTCCTTTTGCTTTCAGGCTCTGGTTTCCCGCGTCACTCAGCATATTTTGCAGTCGCATTTTGTCGCGCTCATTTGCTTAGTGCAGTATTTAGTTGTGTTCTCGTGAGTCATTGGTTTATTTATTTTATCTTGGCGCTCTTGTTTCGTGTCTAATTTTACATAGCTTCCGCACATAATACAGCTTTGACTTCGGCTCTTGATTATTTAGATATAAATGCACTTATTTATGGGCTCGTCGGCCAAAGACACTAAAAAGGTTGATAAGCAAGACAGAGTATTTGTATTTATTTACCTGCTTATACGGAATACCGAATCGTTTTTTATGTACAACAGTTAGAGGACTGTTGACACTATCTTCACTAACCCAAGGAGCACAGAAAACAGCCAAGTATTGGAAATGGATGGTCTCACTCTGTCCTGTGTAGGACGGGCCTTTGTCAATATATTTCCAATATTGGGCTGATTACCTGTGTTCTGCTGGGGAACTGTGAGTTACTAACATCTAGTGAACTAGAAATGCCGAAAGCATGGGCATCATGCAGAGATTCTGTTGTTCGCATTGTCATGCCGCAAGTATCAGCAGTAGAGCAACTCTGCTGTGGGCACACATTTTCAGCAAGTACCTTCTCAGCAGTGTTGGAAGAGCACTAATGCCTAAAGGTTAGCAGACAATGGAACCGGTGTTACCTTGTCGCGCTCTTCACACTGCAGTCTAGGTCGAGGTGATGCGCAGTAAGCCGGTACAGAGATTTCCGCGACCATGCCCGATATTATTCACGAAGGGTAGCTCCATGCTTATTTCTTACACGCTTCCCGCTTTCCTTTAGAAAAGGGAGCGGGGTGCAGTTCCCCAGCTTTCCCGAAAGGGCTTTCTGAATAACTCTCCAATTTCGGTCCAAGCTGAAAAAGCGCTAATCAGTATACGTCCCTATACGGCAAACACTGGATGAAATTTTCCCTGGTTCAAGCTTAGGAAGCATAAGAGCGGCGGAGCGTCCCAGCCAGCTTCTACTACTGCTGCTGCTCCTTCCGTCCTATCTCTCCCTCTCTACTTCTTTCTCTCTCACTCTGTCAATCTATATATATCCATATACATACATACAGCGTCTGAGACGCTCACCGACAGCACCTCCCTTCCTGGCTCCGGGGCAGCCCCTTGCCGGCTTGGTTCCAGCCAGCTCATTTCGATGCCAAGCATGGGATCTCTTCGGCAGCGGCGCCCCATCCCCAATCAAGCGCGTACGCGAGCGCGCGGACGGTGGCGGCGCCCCGGTCCTTCGTCCGCCAGGGTCTATCCTCCCCCGACAGCCGTGGATTCGGCCGGGGAACGCCGGCAAAGAAGGTGCGTACGTGGAGAAAGCAACGGTGAGGGCGAGAGAGCTCAGCGAACGCTCGCACGCTCGTCGCCGTAATATCCGGAGTAGCGAAGAAACCCATTCCGCCCCGTGCCTGGCCCGCCGACAGCATTATTCCGCCGTGGTGGTAGGGGGGGGGGGGGGGGGGGGGGGAGGTCCGCCAGGAAGTCTCAAGTTGCCGAAGCGGGATTAGGAGCCTGCCATCGGTGGCGGCGGCGGTGGCTCTCCAACCTCTCCCCAACTCCCTTCTACCGCTTCCCCTTTCTCCCTTCCGAATTCTCTTGCCCCATCCCTCCTGTCCCTTCCCGTCGCCGGCAGCCCCAAACAGCTCTCATTTCGAGACCAAGGCTCGTCTGTTGTTTCGCTACCATCGTCTTCACGTTTGTTTCAGTCAGTGTTTCCCCGTTTTCCTCATATCCTCTTCCCTCTCCATCTCGTAGTTTCTCCCTTTCTCTCTCTTAAGCTCCCTTTTCATTTTCCCTGCGTTTGCCACGTGGCCCGCTTCCCTTACTGCTGGTGTGGCTCCTCCTTCTGTCGTGCATCGGTGCCTAGCTGCGCGTATCGATATAGGTTTCAGGCCACTCGTCTCGTATCCTATCGTTTGTTTTACTCGCGTCGTCTCCTCTGCTGATCTTTCCTCCCGAACAAGAATGCCGCCGTGAGAGCTCCGCTTCCTCAATTCCCCTTCCTCTTCCAGGCGTCGTCAGCACCTCTATTGTCCATGCACCCTTCTTCCCTTCATGTCCGCGCCTGTCTTCCCACACCGCCGCGGGCGGTGCTGCTGCTGCTCCGGAAGCGCAAATCACAAGTCACCGAAAACTAATAAAAAGGACAGAGGGAATATGCAGGGAAGAGAAGAAGGATAGGAATAACAAGCTGGCAGCAAAAAGGCCGAAGCAATCCTCGGCGACGAGAGATTCGTTCGTCTGTCAGTACGGCGCAGGCGTGTGCGAGATGAGACGGAAGAAACACGCGCCGGAATTGAAGTGACATCCTCCGGCCGCCACTTCTGTTTCTATACGACCCCCTCGCTTTCCCCAATACCCCTCTTTACCTCTATCTTTCCCGTTTCATGCTCGGATGCTTTTGACGGCGAGCTTCTGTCTTCCAGAGATCTGCTCTCGTATTGTCCGCTGTGGCGAAAACGGTGCGATAATGGTTTAGCCGCTTACAAATGAGGCTTAGTTGTTGCTAATGGCCGCAGTACTTTCTGGCCTTAGTTACTGTGGGTGGAAGGACTGAGGTAAAAATTGTTGTGCTTAAAGATGTACTAGTTTCATTTCTGAACTCTTTCTAAACGCATTTGCTTGCTTTCGGAAATTAATGCATAATTCTGTGCACAAAGAGAGAATTCATATGGCTGCGTGTCATTCCAAGCGCTCTTGATTTAAGATCCCAAGTGGTTTCGCAGCTCCTGTGTCAGCGCTAAGTAGGCTTTGCAGAACGCAGGGAATCATTTTTGTCTGTTACTGAAAGAACTGGATTCTTTTGCGAATCTTAGGCTGTAAATTTCGCGTTTGAACATACTAGGAGTTGTCGTGCTTTCTTATCCTGCTCGTACAAAATTGGAAAATCAACGTAGACCATGAAAAAGAAAGGAAGAGTGGACAAAGTTTAATGAACAGCTGTGCATAAGAGCGGTGAGGGTGGTTCACAGAAAGTGTCACGTTCCCATCTTGCTGATATCTGCAAGAGAGTATTTTAGGGAATTAAAGTAATGTGGGAAGAACGCCCCAAGATGTTCGCACCTTTGTCGGTGTCGAGATTAAACTTGACGGCAGTACACGTTTAAAAGCTGCGGGGATGGAAACGGTGTATGTTACTCAGGTCACGAGTAACCTTGGGACCTGGGCATGCATAGCAGCTAGTTATGAGAAGGCAAGATTTGTTATCCATTTCGCATAAATGCTCAAAAACAAGCTTTTTACTTGTTAGGTTCACCTTCAAGCCGGTCAGAAGGCTATAAATAATTAAGGTATGCGAGAAACAGATGCGAGAGGCCGCCAATATCAATCGTGTGGAACGTTTGAACTTGAATAAAAGAATTCAAAAGTAAATAAAGCGTCCGGAAACGACGTTGGGAATACGTGGGTGAAGTGCACTCGCGGGGAGTCTGGTCGTAAACAAGGCGGACTTGACGTGACTGCATTTCCTGCTTGGAAAAGTAAAAGCCAAAAACTCAAAATTCCTCCGGAATGCAGGAAGTCGTTCGTGCTAGCACGGACCTCACGTCTTGTTGTTCTTTAAAGCCGCAGTTCGCAGCTACTCCCGGGGGCTGAGGCATAATTTTTCGCCGCGTACGCAAAACATCCGACGCCACCGCTGCCTTCGCCTGACGTATTCCGATCGTGAAAAGCGCCGATATGCCAAGCACACGAAGCCCGCCACGTTGCACAAACATAAACACGGTGACCGTGCGCGGACACTGCCCGTGAGGCACGTGCTCTTCGCCGATTCCCGATAAGGAAATACAAGGGGAAAGTGGGTTGTGGAATTGGGGAGAAGCATGCACGTGCCGCGAACAGAACGACGCACCCGTTTTTCCCAAGTCCCCCTTACGGCGTGCCCGCACAGCAAGGTTTCTCAATTTTACTTTGAATGGCATTTCTTCGCCGCCATGCGCGGCATCTACTTACATTTCTTCTTTCTCTACAGCCTTCCCTGCCTTTCCCATTTATTTTATATATTTTTTCGCTTTCACCCATTCTGTTCAGCGTTTCTTCGCCAGCATGTTTTATTCCGAGCTCTTCGACGCCATCACTTTCCTTCTCCCCACATGCGCCATTCCGTTCGTGTGAGTGTGTGCTGCGCGTCTGTCGCGTCGCTCGCTCGCGGTCGGTCGACTAAGAAAACAAACACGTGTCCCGAGACCAACGTGTTTTCCTTCGGAGGGACGACGTCGGGCCCCCGCCTCGAGCCCGAATGGGCTCAGGCCCCGGGCTGCTGCTGCAGCCCTGAGCACTACAGGGCAGCTCAGTAGTGTTCCCTTCTCCTTTCTCACCTCCTCCACTCCTCCCTTCCGAGTCCAGACCGGCAGCGGACATCGATCTGACCAAATATGCGTCCCTCCTGTCCGTGTGTGGCGAAAAATTGATTCCAAGGGCGCGCCACACCGGCTGTCGGGCATCCTGTCTCTCTCTTCCGGTATACACGCGTGGTGGCAGTACTGCTAAGGTACGGGGTGTTCGTGCGCGCAG
This sequence comes from Amblyomma mixtum, assembly GCF_055824585.1. Classification (NCBI taxonomy): domain Eukaryota; kingdom Metazoa; phylum Arthropoda; class Arachnida; order Ixodida; family Ixodidae; genus Amblyomma; species Amblyomma mixtum. Next base: position 65,917,705 of record NC_143016.1, read on the forward strand.
GCGTCAGCGGTATATGCTTCCCTCTGGGCCCTGGCACGGTAGGCTGTGGCGGCTCCCTTTTTTCCTCGCGATCAAGCGATAGCTCCCTAGTGTGGTCGTTTCCCTCTTTTTGTTGTCTTTCAGGACCCCTTTCTTCCAGCCAAAATCGGCGTTCCTCTTTCCGTCGTGCGCAGAATACTCCTTTAGCGCCAGTGTCTGGCGTATTCCTTTGTCCGACTCCCCTTGGGGACCCGCTCCTTTTTCCCTCCCATTCCGGGAGCGTCTGCGATGCAAGTGCTCGCGGCGGGACGCTTTCCTAAATTTCTCAGGGACTGGTTCTCTTCCTTCTTCCCGACCACCACGTGGAAGGAGGGGTATAGGAGTGAGAGGGAAGAAGAGTCAGGGAAAGGTTTGGGGAGGGAGTTTGTGAGCGCAGCTCTAGACGACGAAGTCCGCCACGCGCAGGAGCAAATGTGCGGCGAACCCAAAAGCGCCTAGCTTTCGTTCTTTCACCGTTCGCTCCCGTATGGCTCTTCAGGACTCCTTTTTGGGCTGTTCCCTTTTCCTTTCTTTGTGTTGTTCTCACCTCGCCGCCGCGCCGCGCTATAATACCGTTTCTGTTATCGGCGCGCGAGCGTTGGTATCCGCGCGCATACCGGCGAAGAAGAAAGAAAGAACTAAAGGGAATAGAGCGTGAAGGAGAGTAAGAGTGAAAAAATAAAATAAAAAAAGGCTCAGAGGCAATCTTGGGGGATTCCTCCTGCCCCGGGTGTGTGCGCGGGTTGCCAGCCGGCACTTTAATCGCCACTCTTTCTTCCCGAACGAGAGATAGGCGCGCCAAATAAAAGAGCGAGGAATGGTCGAAGCGAGGAAAGCACGCTAACTGTTGGAGTCGTGCCGAGTTTCTTAAATGACTCGCCGGCTTCGGAGAGGCTCCTGCTGCAGTGAAAAGTTCTGACTGGTTCTCAGGTAATTAAAGGATAACGGGCACTCTGATCGCCTTTTCTTTTTTGTTTAACGGCACTATAACCAGCGTTTTCTTCATCTCACAGCGAGCGAGCGAGAGGAAAAGAAGGCTTGCTGCAAGAAAGGCAAAAATTTTATGCCTCAAAGGGATATAAGCGAGATGAGTCTGACACCTCACAGTGAAAAGCAGAGAAGGATGCCCAGTATTTTGTTCAAGAAACTGCACTCGTTTACTTGTGCAGTGATAGTTGTTTATGGAATTTTTTCCTGCATGAACGATCTATCTTTCTGTACTGCATCGCTATACGCGTGTTGGCGTGGCATCCTATTTATTTATTTTTTATTTATTTATTTGTTTATTTGCGAATACTGCAGAGTCGGCTGACTCCAAGCAGGAGTGGACACAAAAAAAAAAACAAATAGAAGAATCAAGAATACAAAAATACAAGAATACAAGAATACAAGAATACAAGAAACAATACAAGTACAACTTCACCCCCGCATTTTCAGGTTTTTAACGAACTCTTGCGCACTGGGACTGTCGACAATATTCCTTGGTAATTTATTCCAAGCGTGTATGGTTCTCGGAAAAAATGAATACTTAAAGGTATCGTTTAGGGGGCTATATTCATGAATCATTTTCCCGTTATCAAAACGCGAGCTTGTGCGTAGTGTGTGAGGGGTAATGAAATTATGAAGGTGACCTGAAGAAGGCATTGCCCAGAAAATGTGCTTTTAGGGTCATGTACCCTGAGTGTCCTAGTGGGTGAAGGTAGGTGAAATGGCGGGCGATATGGTTGCGTTGGGTGGACCGTCGTTAACAATAATATACTAAGGCAACTGACAAACAGACCACAAAGGGGGCTACTGAAGGAAACTGACAAGCAAAGAAGCATAAAATTGTCACTGGCACACGCTGACTGACTACTGAACAAATGTTTCCGTGCACGTGATTTCAGGCAAAAAAATTAAATATATACGTTTCATCTTTCATTATAATTTTTTTGTTACGTTTCACCTCTTGTTTGAAAAATGAGGCAAGAAGGATGATATTTTCTTCAGCTTGGTTTATACAAAGATGCGAAGCTACTGAACTATACTGGTGCACATTCAAACAGTGTGCCGTTCTCTAGGGCCGTTTTAAGCTACTAAAATATGAAAAGAGGTTCTGGGAAGAAATCATTAAACTGCAAATATTCATGACGAAACAATAACTAAAGTTGTGTTAAAAGAAGACAGGAAGAGTGAAAAATAAACTGAACCTGAATGACCTAGATAGCATAGTTGCTGAAAAAACGAATCTTAATATACCTTAATATACCCTTAAGCGTGCAAAGTGTTACCGAGGTGTCTTCCACAAAATTGGTGCGTGCTTATTCTGGTCAAGCTGGTAGACTGCATAAGAAGTGACAGGCACTATACAAGGAAGCCACTGTCGACCGTGAATAGAAAATGGACAAAAATCTCCTATTCGTACCGCATACGACCACCCGTCTATTTCATTGTTCATCCTGCATGCGTCAATACTAGAAAAAAAAATCATTTTTTTTTGCCTCATCTAGTTTTTCCCTGCGATCTGCAAGGGGCACTCAACTGCTTTTTTTTTTTTTTTTTGCCAACATGGCGCACAAGTCAGATTGACTCATTTCACTAGAAATAACGTTTTGTATTGGTGTAGTGGCATTTTTATATAATTTGTATTAATTGTACCTAATTTGTGCTTGGCCACACCTTTCTCTGTAGTATGGTTGTGTGAGTGAACAAAAGAAAATGAGAGACAAAAACTCAGTCAGTAATGTGCTGCCTTTGAAGTGTGCTCTTTTTTATTGAATGCCGCCAACTTTTTTGGAGTTGGGTCGTTACGTTTCCTCCACGGTGGTCCCACGTGTGCAAGTCTACCGTTACTCTGCGGTGACGCAAATAACACGGCGTCGTAGAGAAGCCAAGCTAAACTTCATATCCGACCCACGTGTAATGCTTCTCCACTAGACATTAGACACATAATGCAGGTTACGACAGCTTCGAGAACATCACTCAGACCGAAAGACGAGGTCAACGTAACGGGTTTCGAAAACGAAACTGAAGCACTCGGACAAGGCCGCATTTACGCTACACGCGGCTTCTGTCCTCTCCGCACATTAGTAGCTCTTTTTTTCTTGGGAGCATCCTGCCTCTGACTGCCTTCGCTCCCTGTATATTTGATCGCTTTCTAGAACGCAGGGTTATCGGAAGTAAGTTTTGCCCAAACCACAATGAATCTTGAGATTTCCCAAAGAACTCGCGCCGTTGTGCAACAGGGACTCAGCACTTCACCGCTGTCCGATTGCGCCCCTGCTGAGCTTCTGCTCCCGGCGTTCTCTCGAACCCCTCGCCAACAGGGCGCTTGGGGAATTGTGCAATGAAATGAGACACAGGGCGGAAAGGGGAGGACCCATAAAAGAAACGTGGAACTGGGCCACCTGAGGTCAGTCTTTCTAGACGGCTTCTTCGGGTAAGCGTTCTACCTTTTATCTATTTCTTTTGGGCCGTCGAGACATCTATAGTGACCTCGAGCATGGCGACAGTTTCGCTCCATCTTAGTATCTTATATACAGTGGCTGTAGTGAATAGAGGGATGTAAAAATACGCAAGAAAGAATATACTGGGAGTTATAATCGTTGGGTTGACGGGTCAGTGACCCGTTCCGCCGTAAAGCGGTAAAGCACACATCTGACCCCCCCCCCCCCCCCCCCCCCCCCTTTGTTTTTGGCCCTAGACCCTTTGTACAAGCATTTAATCTCAGAAAAGCTGCGCACCCTCCCCTCGGCGGATATCTTGTATCCATTAAAAAACGGTGCGTGTCCGGCGATAGTGAAGATAAAACATAGGAGTTTCCTTGGACTTATCGAAACGTACTTTAATGAGATGCGCTGTAAGCTCTAGATTCAGGCTGGGAAAAGGATACAATTGAGAAAACGTATTGCGCCTCTATTTTGAATTTTTTTTTTTTTTTGCAAAATATCTTGACTGCGGTGGCTTAAATCGTAATTTGGTCCTACTCGTGCGTGGCAGTGATGCTTCGAAGTCTAGCTCACCGTTTGGTCGTTGCTTCCGCGCTGCGCGTCATATAAAGCGCAAGCTTATGCACTCCCGAACGAATATGAGCTCATCAAAACCTTACTTTCTATTCCTTCCCATTCCAGCTCTACTTTTGTCTTTTTCAAACAAAATCACAGCTCAAAGTGGGAAACTGATGGTTTTTTTTTTCGGTTTTTTGGTGCATTTCACTCCTTCAATAGACCTCCTGAAGACTAACAATAACAGTCGCGCTAGGTCAGTTTTTTCTTGAATGTAGCTGAGAACCAAAGGGCACCATGGCCCTACGGACGAGTTCACGGGAAAAAATCCCGCCCATATAACATGTGGATTTAAACAGCGTAGATTGACATGCGATTCGTTTCCAGAAACGAATGTGTCACTTAATACTTCCGGAGGGTTGCATGACTGTATCATAGCAGCGGAAGCCTCCGTCCGATGCATGATTGCGGCGCCTCATGCGCCAAAAATTTCAGACGGGACGCCTGACGGGGACACCACTGCCCCGAGTAGGAAAGTCAACAACTCGAATTGGTGGTGGGGGCCGCCGAGATAAAGCCACAATGTAGCGCCCCCTGGGAGAGGATGAGAAATCCAAGCAGGTTCAAGGACCCTACCCCCGGCAGAAAAAAAATAAAAGAAAGATTGAGGCGCTGAATATCTATCACGGAAAGCACATGCCAGCACATTCAAAAACATTGGGAGGGAGATTGGAGCGGGAGGCAACAGGAACAAGAAGAAAAGCTCGGAACCGGCGAAATAAAAGCGACCGAGGCTGCAGGCCCAAGCGGGCTCATCCCCGAGACAGTCGTCAACGGGAGAAGCATTGACGCGCCCGGCTTTAGGGATATATCGGCTGTCGGAACAAAGGAGCCCGCGCGTGTGATCATTATTCCGCGAAACAGCTCACGGCAGCGCACTAGGCTTCCCGCCGAGAACCCGACCCTGCAGGAGCTCTTCGCTTCTCTTAATGAGGGCCAGGCGGCAGTCAGAAAATAATCATAACGTGCTAAAAGCAAATAAAGAACAGAGATGGGAGTAGGCAAACGTGTGTCTATAGTATTTCCTACAGATTTCTAGCGACTGCGCCAGCGCCAGCGAAGCGAAGTGTCGACACTCCTATTCTTTTCCTATTTCATGCGAGAATGAATTGCTCAGTGAACGCTTCGATTCATTTGTTCCTGTCCCCGTGCGAGGATCAGCATGCACACGGGGGAACCACTATGGGACGCGGATAAAGCAAGTCGCACTGAACTTCGCCGTGAGTCATGAAAGGAAATGCGAAGAAAATAAAAATGGATAACGCAGAATTCAGCTGCCGCGCATATATATCCCACTGTCTGCAGGTAAATTAGGACGGATAACAGCGTTCTATGCGCTTTAAATAGAAAGCGTCGGAGAAGGCTAAAGAGATTGATAGGTCATTATATATATATATATATATATATATATATATATATATATATATATATATATATATATATATATATATATATATATATATATATATATATATATTGTGCCGCCCTGTGCTGAATTGAAAATTCAGTTCTACCTCGCAAGCCTCATCCCCCTCTTTCCAGGTTATTAATCTCTCCCTATTCCCCCTCCTTATACTTCCTCCGTTTCGGTGGAATCTACCAGCCTTTCGTTCCCTCATTTTCTTTTATTTGCAAAGAGGATCTGTCAGGATTGGAGAGATGTCATGCTGCTGGCGACAGTTTCACATGAACACTTGAGCCACTCTCGTTCTTCTTTTTCTTTTTTTTTGTTTTTCGTGGTCTACGTTGAGAGCAGCAGTGGCCACTGGTGAATTGCCGGCAGCGCCGCAATCAAACAACCAATCTTGGCGCCGTTCGTGCTTGTCCAGACAGCAGTGGCCCCTCGATATCCTGACAAACTGCACTGGGACAGCCCTCAAGTTGCGCAACCTCCTCTTATAACTGCTTCCAGAACCGAACTCGAAGAGTTGTTGAGGACGGCACTTTGCTGGTATACCCTTAGGAGAGGTCCACTGTGTCGTCACTGTCCATCCAAATGAAAGAACATTGGCTTCAAAGACAGGGCAAGAGCTTGACTCTCTACTTGTTCTTTTCAAAGAATGACTCACTTTGTGCGGAATGGCCTTCAAAAATAAAAACTGAAAGAAAATCAACGGAGCCAACGACAACAACAACAAAAAAAGGACGCAGATCAGTTCACTGCAGAGTGACTGCGCAACCAAGTTTGCTCAATTCGGCCTCACGGTTTTGATCTTCCCTTTGCTTTTCCTACGCTGTCTTCGCGTAGCGAAGAGAATAAACAACCTTATAGAGACATCATATTAAAGCGAATTTGAGCTGTGCTCACACTCTCCCGCCATTTCTGCCACTTTTGAGCAAGGGCAGTTAATGAGTGAAAAGGAAAATAATGACGTGAATGTAAACACGCTTTTGATTCTAAGTCCACCTGCTCTGCTGCGTTATTCCAGAATTTGCAATTTGAAAAGGAAAAGAAAGTGGGAAGAAAAAATTGGAGGCTTATCAAGGTTAAGCCCCGTGGATGCGAAGCAGCCTTCGTTTTGCATTCTTATTATTAACGTCCTTAGCGTTTGGAGGCATCTTGACCGCATACACGCCCGGCGCAAAGACGCTGGCGCGGTTGCGGGCAGAGACTGACGCGACGGCGGGCGCGCGCCGCTTCATCCCTGGCGTGACGTCACATATTCCGTGATGCAGCGATGGTGGCGCCGCCGCCGCGTCGCGCGCGACGGCGCGAACCGAAGCGTGGAGGCCTCCGCCGGGCGACGTCCGACGGCGCGATATGAGGCCCAATCTGCAGCCGGTGTGACGTCATCACGTGACGTCACATCATGTGATCTCACTTCAAGGTCAATGGTGGCCACCGCCGGGCGTCGCGCGAGGCCCGAAACCTACGTTAATATGATTCGCATAAAAATCGCATAGCGGTCGAGTAACCACGTCTTTGCTGGAGGTACTGGGTTCGAACCATCGATGATGCAATGGAACCAAAGGGGACATAGGTGCAATTTTCTCCGTGAGTGGAAGGCGCCTAATTAAAGTAACATTATGTTTCTGGCAAACGCATGGTTCGAACTTATTTAGGTTTTCAGAAATATGATAACCCCTGCGGTCTGATCAGGCATGATGGCTCGAATCGCCGGATACGAGAGTGAAAAAAAGAAGAAACGGTGGTTGTAACTTGCTGGTCAAAGCCTGTGTGAGGGGGTAGGATTTAAGTTGGAGCTTACTATAGGATCAGACTGCTTTCTAGTAACTCATGTTGTCATAAAGAGTATTGACTAAATTCCGTCTTGCTTAAATTTGTGCAGACATAAGTTTGTGTGGTGCTTATTTATGAACGTGAGTACTCTATTGTTCCCTCCAGGTCAATATGGTTTCATCTTTCGTCGAGGCCGTCTTTCTGCTGCAAATATCGGTTCGCCTTTCAGTTGTGCATCAAAGCTATAGCCCACGAACCGGTATGAAATTTGCTCGAATAACTTAGCAGGAAACGAGTGCCTATCTTTTAGAAATATAAAAAAAAAGACATTAAAGGCCATGCCTTTGCAGATTTTTGTGGTGCGCATCGAAGAGTTTCTGCCTTCGCCTGTGTTTTCGTGTTCGTCAGTGCAACTCAATAGAAAAAGACTTGATGTCTTCAAGACATCACAAAGAACGCTTTGACATTTTAAGCATTTTCTGCAAAAAAAAAAAATGAACGCATGACATTTTATGACATTTTTTTGCGACATAATATGAAACGCCGAGAGGTAGTAGTCAGAAGACGTAAGCGGCGAATACGATTCAGAACACGGAGCGACAAGAAGAGATTTTTCATCCAAAGCGTGGTGTTTCTAAGAACAAGATATCGCAATACTCTCACGCGGAAGCGCCGTTTAGCGAACGGTATACGAGTCTGTTCGATATGCGCAACAAGAGAGAGTATACTGCACACGCTTTAACATTAAATCATCGAAGCTCGATGTAAATTCAGAAGCCTAACCAACCAAGGCGAAGCAACAATTTGATCTATGCAAATATGTACGTGGCACGCATCTATTTTTTTCGTAAGCGCAGAAGAGGGAGTAAACATTACTTACTTTTCATTCCCGCACTTTCGGCGAGACTGCTAGTTAAAAAAGGAGACAAAAAAGAAAAAAGGAACACAAACAACAACTACGACATATATCTTCACATTCAGAACAAAACACTCTTCGAGCAAAAAGTGATGCCGGAGGAGTGGTGCCTGCCGCGTTCTCAATCAAAAGGCATCTGGCTGGAAGCGAGATGCAGCAGGATCGATGTGCGACACCGCGAAAACGAAACCGAACCGGAGCGGAGCATTCTCTTTCATTTCTTTATTTTTAATCGAAGTTATTCACCGTCCTCGGATGGTCGCGTAGCCGGAAGGAGAGCAAGAATTCAGACTTTCATTTGCCAGCCAGACAGCGGCAGTTGACGTCAGACAAGGAGAATAAATGGAAAGAAAAAAGAAAGACGAACAAAGCGGACAACAAGTGGAGCATAAACTGGTGCACGCACGGGCGGCGAACAGAATTGAAATTGTCGCCTCGTCACTGTCCTAATATAAACTCGCAGTTTCTCGTCGTCGTCGCTGGCAGCGGCTGCGGCGCGATAGAAATTCTTGCCAGTGGAGCGAACGGCGAACCGCCTGTCTCTCCAGATGCGGCGCGACACGCGAAGTCTCCCTCGCAGTAGGAAAGGGTTCCTCACAATGCTGGCTGCCGTGTTCATGGTCCCCGTCACCTCGCGCTCCCCTTCGTTTTTCTCGTCCCGCTAGCCGGGGTTTTCCTTTCCATCTGAGGCGAGATACGATTTAAACGGGCGTTACACCGGGGACGACTTGGCTGCTCGACGAGAGCGAAGATGTTCTCTGTCTTTGGAACGTGACAGCGTAATCCCGTTCAAAATGTATAGGAGCTCGAGAGTGGCGTTCGTGTACAACTGCGGCACTACACCCAAGAGCCGTTCCCGGCATGTTCGTTACTCGCTTTTTTACTTCGTTTTCACTGTCGTTTTTTTCACCTAGAATTGAAATCAGCCGTGGAAAAGTTCTGATGAACTCTAAAGGTTACTTGAAGGAACATCAGTTCCGAATTCTTTCTCTAATCTTAGGTTCGCTCACTTCTTCATAAGAATTGAGCTTTTGTGACGAAACGCGGTTACCAAAAAGAAATGGGCGCTTTCCGTGTGAGTTTCTTCCTTCGCTTGCCTTAGGCACAGCCTGTCGCTGTGATGAATGAAAATGATCTCCAACTCTCTTTTCCTTGTGCGACAAAAAAAAAAGTAATTACGCTTACACAAACAGCGATGACGGCACACCTCGACACCAAATAGGCGGTGGCATGGCATCACCCTCATAAAACTGGCTAAAATAATTTAGAGATAAACACCGAAGCAAGAAAGCTAAGCCACCAAATGTGAGCGTAAAACTGAAGTGTCAAGCTTTCGGTTCCTCCTCTTCCCCTACTTTGTCTCAAGCTTACACGGTGGCGCGAGCGAGGAGGTTTAGTCGGAGGTCGTGGCTGCCGCAACCACTGTGCAAGCAAGTCAGCGAGGGGTGAGCCTGCACAGCGGGCGCTGGCTCCTTAATATGGTAATGAGCTGACAACAGCGGACATAAGCGGTGGGCCGTGACACGCGGCTGCCGCCGCCTCTGCTTAAGTGAGAGCGACGAGCCAAGCACAGCGCTACTGCTGCCCACAGAGACGGAAACAATGGAGGCGCCGCTGCCACGCCCGCCTCTCTCCTTCCTTCCCCTTTCCCCTACCTCTCTCCTCCTCTGCAACACTGAGAAGAAGGACGGAGGTGGTTAATTGAGAATATGTGGGTAGTTTTTCCCACCACCTTCACGTTTTTGTTGTGCGAGCAAATTTAGCGCTGTGACATTGTATGGCATTGCTCCCCCCCCCCCCCCCCCCCCCCTGATTATTAACTCTAGACTCCGTGCAGCCGCTGTCTCCACCGCTGCAACCCCGGTTCACCGCCGCCGTTCCACGCGGATACGCACAGCTGCTGTAGCCGCTGCGCTACCAGCGCAAGGTCAGTCGCGAAGGAAAATATATTGAAAATAATGAAAGCTCCGAATGCCGCATTCATCAGTGAATGTAAACGGGTTTGTATTAATTGCGCTAGATCAACGGAGGAGTCATGCAGTCCGGCAAGTACTTACGCATTAGCGTACAATGCATGATGGATATTTCGTGATTGTGATGGGGACACTCGTCGTTGCAGTATAAATAATCGATAAAACCAGTCTACTTTGGACGAATATTGCAGCTTACTGCGACTCTGATACCCGATGCGAAGTACAGTAATGAAAAAGAGCGCGGAAAGTTGGAGGTGGGTGGGGAGGGGGGGGGGGGGGGGGGGGGGGGGGGGGTTGTACTCGATAAGTTTTTGAATAATTTCGTGATATACGAACTACATTAAATTTTCGAGGAGGTGAACTTTCGGGAAGGTAGATGCGTTTCTGTTTTTTTTTTTTTTTCGCGAGAAATTGGATGGTACTTTAGAATTCTAGAGTAACACTAAGTTTAAGCCTTCCACGCCGGATATGAACAACAGCTCAGTTTCTGTTGATGCGAATACATTTTCGCTACAGCTTTCACGGAATAGAGTGAACCAGTTCGACGCAAGCGTGGTGACGTAACAGGCAATTTTGTTTCGAGGAGTTTACTAGGTAAATATGTAGGCGGGCTAGCAGGGTGTGCTTGCTTTCTCCCTAGTTAAATTGTCTTCCGTCGATTCGTCGAGTGCGGCTATTTTCAGATTTCCGAGAACTAATAGCCGCTCTTAGAATGAATAATTTAAATGAATCCTTACTCGTGCTGCGGGCCTGACTGGAGCAGCTTCGCTAATAATATACGCCAAGGTCAACACTCACATGCGGCGAACGGACGGGCGGCTTCGCTGAAGCGAATTGATTAACAGGACATAGTAGAAATAGTCTTCGTTGCCTGCTGTTTCGTTGAAAGCAACCGGTAAAACGAGAGGGAGCGATTTACCTAGTCGAAGGAAAATACTCACTGGTTATTCCGAGGGAAAGCAACGTTTACGCAACAGTGGAAAACAGATTCGTTATGATGCGCAAACCACCGTTTGCAGCACCACCACGGGTTTGCGTGACTGCCGGTAGGTATCAACGCAGGCGTGCGCATTATCGTTTTGTGGCTCCATCGTGAAACACAGCAACCAACGCCCGCACTCTCAGCAGCACACTTGCGTTGACCTGATGATGATTATGATGTCCTCAGGCCTATTCGGGGCTAGATCTTCTTCATCTTTGTTTTTATTTTCTATTCGTATACCTACATTGCGACTCGAGGACATTATTTGGAAGAGTGTTTCGCAGAAATAGCAGCAACTGAAGAAATGAAAAGAATCGTACGAAACGTAACAAAAAAGTGCGCAATAGCAATGCAGGAAATAGGTAAGGTAAGCAGAGTTACACAGTAAACTCGTCAACATGATGCTAGGCGTATACAGTAAGAGAAAATAAAATGATAGCAGGAGCACAATTCATACATTGGAGCCCATCGATGATGCATCAGCAAAGATGAAAAAGTGTCGTCAGCGACAGAAACAACAAATTAAGATAGCCTGTTCTTACTGGTTCTCTTTTATACTGGTCCTCGACAGTCCGTCTTTAAAGCAGCAGAACGAAGTGGCTACAGAGAGTTTACCTGTATTAAAATTACGTTACCACCTACATTAGTTTACCTGTATTAAAACTAAAGGCATTCGTTCCTTTCTCTGTAAGCGAGATAGGCAATGAACAACATCGATAAGCGTTCGTGCCATTACGTGCGGTAGAATAAATTGTTTTCTTTATTGAAATATCGATAACTTGCCATATTTGGTACACCACCCCCGCATTCCTAATCCTCAAATAACAATTATTTTAATAGGACACCTCATGATCGAAAGAGCGCCGTGCGAACGATTGTAAAGGGTTACAAAAGTCAAATACGCGTATTATTGGAAATGGGCTCCTGTATTGAAGTAAACACGATACAATTTCACATTTTATCCCTAGCATATACCGAGGTCAGCACGTCATGAGTTCAGAACATGGCAGGCATGTTCCTACTTTGCTGAATTTTTTTAGCTGATATCTACTGAAATGCCGCAAGAAAAAAACTTACAATACTGTCCTCGTATTTTAGCCCGTCATCGCATTTTACTACGCAAACCGTATTGTAGGATCGCTTACTGTTATTTCATGCACTGGCAGGCGATAAGCCACGCTACGTCATATAAGCTGTCAATAGTGGCATTTCCTTTCAGAGCATCAGTGTGCATTATTTGGTTTGCTGAGTTCGTTTACAGCACCCAGAAATGATTACAAAGAGTGAAACTAACTTGCTACTGACAAATTGGAAACGAATAGGAAAGGTTCTCTTCAAGCCACATCAGCTCATGGTGTCAGATTTGCAACTTAGTAATGGGAACTTATATCACGAGTTTATTTACAAAATATAAGTGTCCTGTTTTCAGCGACCAGTCCACAGAATCTTAACTTTGACTATGTTGAAACCCGACCTCAAAATGTGTCGGAATGAAATCAAAATTTTGATGCTTTGATACTTGACACGGTTTACAAGGAGCCTTCTTTTTCTCATTTTAACTACTGCCTTTCGGTAAAAAAACATTTTGAAGTGAGACAATAAATTATGCACCCGACAAAAAAAAAAGAGAAGTCCATGTATATCTACTCAAATTTTCGACGCCGTCCATGTATACTCTTTAACCGTTTCAGCATACAGCGGTACATGAATTATCCGACTTTAATAAAGTGCTAAATATGAGAAATATTTTATTGAAAAAATGATAATTCTTGAAAAAGTGAGCCTGAACAGTAATGTTTCCAGTAGTTGGCGTTGGAATAAGAATTTTATAGACCGCCGCGATGTCTCAGTGGTTATGGCACTCGTCTGCTGACCCGAAAGACACTGGTTTGATCCCGACCGCTGTGGCCGAATTTCGATGGAGGCGAAATTCTAGAGGCCCGTGTACTGTGCGATGTCAGTGCACGTTAAAGGACCCCAGGTGGTCGAATTTTCCGCAGCCCTTCACTACGGCGTCCCTCACGGCCCGAGTAGCGTTGGGACATAAAACCCCCATAAACCAAACCACTAATTTTGTAACCTTTCTCACCGTAAAACCCAAGTCAGGTGCTGAATTATGCGCTGCCGCGGATCTTAAATAGTCGTACCTCAGCGGCTGATAGCGTACGCATATAAAAATGAACCTAACGACCTATCAAACGATCTTTTCAGTCTTATTTTATCAAAAAAAGAAGAGGCGGAAAGTCTGTCTTCTTTTCTGAGGAAATGTTCTTGTTAAATTTAGTTTGCAGTGTATCGCTTGCGTATCACTGGGAGTGAATTGGTTTGCAGTGCAATGCTTGCGTATCATTGGGAGTGAATTGTATTCGCTTTTGGAAGGGGATCTAATGTGATGTCTGTTTGAAGAGTTCCTTAACAGGAGGACTAGAGTTCTACTAAGGCGACAATAATTAAATTATTAGATAAGCGTCAAGCCATCCATGCCATAAATGCCTTCTTCTTAAGAACACAAAAATGAACAAGGGAGGGGAAAACCTCAGGTTGCTTGAGCCAACGTTTCGACAAGGGGACTTGTCTTCGTCTGGGCGAAGACAAGTCCCCTTGTCGAAACGTTGGCTCAAGCAACCTGAGGTTTTCCCCTCCCTTGTTCATTTTTGTGATCGCAAAGGACCATCAACCACACCCTCTCTCTACCATTCCTCTTAAGAAAACCTTCATGAGAACTTAAGCGCAGACAGGCTCTGAATCAATGTGCACGGCATGTACTTATTCAAAGCTTAAATGTCAACATTAATATTTTCATTGTATTTTTAGATTTACCAGTAAAATCAACTCACTACCGCTGACATGGTTGTGAGGGCATCCTAAACCACTGTCTCTTCCGCCTTTAATACTAAAATAGGTTTCCTGGTCGACGTGATTTACAAAGCGTAGCTTTTAGCCCCGCCCATTACACAGATTTTGCAATTCAAAGCCGCGGAGGCTTGTCTAAACAAAACAATTCGCCACTACACTGGTTGTAGTCATCAGTGATTGTCATGAATTTTTAAAATAAAACAACGATGATAGAAACAATTGTTGCTTATTTGCGTTAAGAATGGCGTCTAGGGAGCACGTTCGCGATGTTCCATTTTATCCCTTGACAGGCAATTATGTCCGGGCGCTTTTGTGAGGTCCGTGCCTAACTCGTGCTGCGTACTTTTTAGCTTTTTTTCCCCTTCTGCTTGGCATACAAGCTGTCTAACACTTATTTTTCCCATGGAAATGCCTAACTGGTGCTTCTGTTCAAAGAAGTTTTGAGCGTCTTCAATCACGTCCGGAACTCAGACTTCTTTCCTTAGAGACATTCTTGTCTGCGCGTGAAGTTGGACACAGTAATTTTCCACTTTTTCTATTTGTCTTTTTCTTGCTCTCCGTACGCCAAGTCAGACCTTATTAGACTTCCGTACCACCCACTTTCTATTTATGGCCCACTCAATCTTTCAAGCAATCCATATTTTAACAATTTCAGTCTGCCCCGTTGCTTTCAGCCGAGCTAACCATTGTTTCGGCAGAAATTTTCCTACTATATTTTCAGAAATTTTCCTACTATAGCATTCAGTACTGAACTAACTCGGGGGCAGCTTTTTATTTTGGGAAAACATTTCTACTGGTCGGGCATCGTGACATATTTTTGCATCTCTGTTGCTGTATCTCAGAAGCATATTACATGAGCAACGTTTGCATTTGTTTTAAAAGCGGTAAAATAGACGAGAGGGTCGTTCAATGTGTTACGTGGGCGAGACTATTCTTCGTGAAATGTGAAACATATAGGGGTGCGTTATGTGCAGGATATCCTTCCGTACATAGTCGTACCACCGTATACCTTACACTCCTACATCGCGAAGTTTACATTTCTTTGTTTCCTTTTCCTGCGGTCTTTTGTCGTTCTCGACTTCTCACAAATTTTGTCTAAACACCTTTTGTAGATTGCGACTTCGAAACATGAAATTCTTGGTTGGTGTGTTCCTGAATAATGAACTGATTTCATTGCAATAAAATGGCATTATTCACCGTTTTCTTTATAGGCAGGTTTAACACTTGGGAAAGGTGAAATGAAAGTGAAGAACGCTCCTAGATTTTGGCATCGTAACTTTCGACGCACGCAAAGGAGTTCGTTTTTAGAGGCATAATTCGTACTGTAGTCGGATACAACTCAAGAACGCAGCGGCGAATACCCTGAAAGGAGGCCCACCAGCCAATGGCGTCCACCTATCGTCGTGACGTCACGTTTAATACCCTTGCGTAAAATCGCAGATGACTGACAGGTGCCGCCGTGAAATAGGATTAACCGTGACGTCACGAAAATCGGTGGGCGCCTTTGGCTGAAGGGCCTGCTTCGAGCGTTATATGCTGCTGCGTTCTTGAGCTGGATCCGACTACAGCAAAAGTGTAGTTATGTAAAGTTCTATATTCTCTGCACTACAAGTAGCATATAATAGCTTTTTGGAGAACGCCACTACCCAAGCTTTCGCCGCAAAACATGTCTTGCTGCCTTTAGTTTTTTACACTTTCTTTTATCTCAACTCTGAGCAGCAGAATAAGTACAATGGTAAATATCACAACCTTCCTTTGGCGTAGGCGAGTTCAAGCACCAGTCAGAATCGACAAGGGCAGGATGAGGAGCCGGAAGAACGAGGACTAAGTTCAATTCAAGCTCAAAGTAAGTTGCGAAGCCTGCCATCTATTATTTTGCGACTTCTTTCAAAACTTTCTTGACAAGTTTGCAGTTGGCAAACCGGCCTTTAAGGCGTCGGATTGTGTGGGGATCACATAGAGCAAACGCCACTGCTTTTTATGTTTAGAGGGACCGGCTTTGGTGTAAGGACCTTTTCGAACGAACGTATGCTACACTGTATCTCACTTAGTGGGGACTAAACATTTTGAGCGGTGTCTGAATTCTTAGCTTTCTTTCTTCCCTCATCCTTTTCCCCCAATGCAAGGTAGCAAACTGGTTTCATCTACTGGCTACTATCCCCGCCTTTTCTTTTCCTCTTCCTCCAACTCTTTTTTTTTCCCGTTTCCATGCTTGTTTAACGTACCTGATTTGCGACTGTTTTGATTACCCATATTCTGCTGTTTTCTGAATCTCATGACAGCATCAGCCAAGGCAGCGACGCAGAGTACGCGAAAGGCTGCCGGTCAGCCACGGCATTTAATTACAAAGTCCATACGTTGGACGCACGCGGAAAAGTCCTGCCCCGACTAAATTTCAGGCCGGCTCTCATTTAGAAGCATTGTGTGAGCCGAATTCTAGAAGCCCGCGCGGTTTCTCGGGGCCGTTAAGGATCCATTGAAAGCGGGAAACGGCGCACCATTCAAAATTAGGCTCGGTGCGAATAGGAATTGAAGCGTCCCGGAATAGAGGCATTCATTAACGTCTCTGCCTCGACTAATGTACGAGAGCGGTAGAGCGCCCACTGCCGCGGCTCCTTGGTCGTTCCGCCATATACATCAAAATTATTGCTCTTTTCTTGCTTCTTTTCTTTGTCCTGTTACTCATGTTAATGTTCCTTCTATGTATTCAAGTTGAAATTTTTACCACCCCCTATGTAATACCCTCGTGAAGAGGGCCTTTAGGGGTATCTTGAAATAAAATAAAATAAAATAAATAAAATGCGGGCGCGTAGCTTCACTAATCGAGCGATATTACTCCTGACTCGAAGGTGCTACACCCTGGCAGCTTAGAAGCGCGTTTTAAACATAAAATATCGTCTATAGCGGCATTAGCAACGTGTAAGCCAAGACCTTAAGCATTCCCTTGCAGTGATCGCAGTATCACTCGTGGAAAAACTTCTCGCTAAAATAAAACCAAACAAAAACCGAGGTATGATAATACGCTTTTCTTATATCCCTGGTGTTTGTTAACAGTGATAAGGTGGTGTGTATGCAATAGAAATAATTAAGTATACATGCAAAGGCGGCGGCGTACAGAGTGCCCAGCTAGTCATGAAAGAGAATGACATATATGCACAAAGAGATGCACCACGCCAGTCAAACATTATCTTCTGCACTCTTTGCTGAGTGTATAAGAAACATACCTGCCTTTCCGGGCGTCCTTTCTAAATCTTCGCGAGCTTAACACTCAATCCTCTATTGTCAGTATGGGCATTTCGGTGATTCAGATAACTGAAAGGGAGGCAGGTGTAAATAAGCAGTCAGCTATGGGCACAAGTCCGCATAGGTGGCGCACGGAGTCTTTGATGAGGAAAATAATCTGATAAAAATTCAGTACCAGATGAACTGTTGCCCCTGTGTCCTGACCCAATATGAGTGCTTTTTTATGCTGCAAAGTCGAATGAGACAGGCCAAGTCAAAATGTGCAAACATTGTTGTCATGCCACTACAAAGGCCAATGTGGGTCGTAGGTGTTAATGCTCCTATCGCGTGATGCACGAGGCAAGAAGTCGACGACAAAGAAGACGACGAGGGCCAGTGCTGTTGGCCGGACATACTGCGCACATCGAACGTCGAAAAAAATGTACGAATATAGTGAGGTTGATGAGAATGAAGCGGCGAGAAAGGAATGAATGAATACCCCGAATATCGATGTTTTCTGTAACTTCCACAATTTCATGCTCAATACTAAGGCTTTTCTCCTTTCGTTTCTGCCGTACTGAGTTGCGCACTGAGCATTAAAGTTTCCTCGTGAGTCGAGCAAGAGCAAGGTTACTGCTATGCCCCTCCTGGCAAGACCTAGTACTCAATCCAGCGTATAGTCTGCGTGTACTAACTTTAACGTATACTCTACGTACGTTCCTTTATTTCCCTATAAACAATACTTCGTAACTCTACCTCAATTTCTTGAGAACAATATTGACGTGAAAAAAAAAACAGGAAAGACGGTCTCTTGCTTTCGTTTCGACATTCTATTAACGGCAGCACAGGTCGGTATGCCAGGAAACGGAAGCAGCATTGTCTTCTGGCAAAGTATACGCGCTTAGTTTGAGGAAAATGGTGGGCTATTTTCGGCGCTGAACGATGTTTCGCCCTCTCACTTCCGGAGGCCGGGAAACGGATATATTTAAGCCCGGAGCAGAAGAATCGAATTTCGCGTTTCCGCATAAACACGCGAGCGTTGCATATCGTGTCCCGTGAGAACGTTTTGCTTAAATTTGGATTCCCTTTTTTCTGTTATCATTCTTTTCTTCTTTCTTCTCGATGCGCGGACTGTCACTTTCTCTTCAGCGTAATCCAGCGCGACGTCCCAACGCCACGTGTCTTGACATCACTAGTCGGTGAAACAGAAACACAAGCGCTGGCAAAAAACAATAACGAGCCCACAGCCGCACACACACCAGCACACGCGCACGCACGATCAGCGAAGTAGTCTCGCGAGGCCTCGCTGAAACAAAAACAGGGACGCTGTAATTTGCATAAAGCGGACTCGCTCTTCCGGCGCCACTGCTGCTTTCCACATGTTTACGTTATGCACGCGCCCCGCGGAAATGGAGATGATCCATGGCGGGGAAACTCCCGTGGGCGGTGCGGATCTGAAAGGGAGAGACGCAGATGCGGGATGGAAATGGGGATCGCGTCCAAAAAAATTACGTGGGACAAAGACTGCAGGGGCCACAAAGGACGGGCCGAGGAGCCCCCTTGGGTGCGCGTGTGTGTGTGTGCAGGAGGGGGGGGGGGGTCGCAGCGCACCGGGACCGCAGGTTGCGTGGGCACGGAGCTGCCGCTGAGTGGTTTCCACACGGTTGGTCGATGCCGCGAGTGTAACGACCGCTAGGCTTAGAGAGACACGTAGCCAGGAAGTGTTTCTCTCACAGAAAAACTCGGACAGATTTTCTAAGAAATCGTCGCTTGGTAGTCGCGTAATTGAGCAGGTTAGTTTAGGATTCACGCAGAGTTTTAATCATAAAGAAGTTGCTTATTTTAGACCAATACTTGCCGGAAGACCTACCGGCTAAAATACTTTGGTAGTATTTCTTGATGTTTTGTGTGAAGCTTGATTGATTGATGAGTATTGATTGATTGATTCGTTGATTAATTAATTGAGTGATTGATTGATTTATCGATTGATTGGCAACACAGATATCGAAAACAACTTTCGAGAAGATGAAAAGAACAAAAAACGCACAACTGCCTGAGTTATGTATCCTTATTCATAACCAGATGATCATCTATTGTGTCCTAATTATGAGCCCGTATTTTGTTCTATGTTCTATGTTGCGCATTGTTCTATGTGACGTCACGTATAATTTTCATAGAATTGCAATATGGTGCCATGACGTATGATCTTGAAGCGAAGGCCTTGTCATGAGACAGGGAATTTCGATTTACCATGCCTCTGGAACATACTCTATTACGCATATGTGTCTGAGTAAATGAATGAAATGAACAGAAATGAAAAACATCATCACTGTGCAAGATTTTCAGAAGCCACCCATGAAGAAACATCGGACAAATTAGGTGACCTAACATGCGAGATTTGTTTAGTTATTTGCAATACGGTTAGGGCCCAGGTTTACTTGTTAAAGGAGTTACTGGAGTACATGGTACCTCCGCAGTGTGGATGAAAGTAATTTGTTCAATAAATGACAGGAAAACGAAAACACAGACACATATACAGAGGTTTCAGGAAGGTTTCAGTGGAGTATATATAGCTATGCACAACGCAGCGGGATTAAATCGGGGCACCAAAATGAGATCACCGAAACTGTGGAACTAACATGTTTCAGGAACTCAGGATTTGCAAGCACTGATTCTGTCCACATGACGATAATAATAAAAAAAAATACTGCCCCTTTCAGTGTACAAGACAACCTTCTCAGTGGAGAGCAGCTGAAGGAGAGATGTTTTGGTTACGGCGTACTGAAACTACGACGAGATATAACATGGAGAAAATAGCTATGAATTCATCGCTTGAAATATGCAGTCGCAGCTCATAGCGAATTAAGAAAACACAGCAAAAGAAAAACAAGTGCAGAAATTTGCAAATGAGTGTGAGGTCCTGCAGTCCGATATGAACTAAAACAACGTGTGAGTGCATACTACTTAGGTCGTCCGCATTTCCGCGCAATAAATGCTTGATCCTGCTCCCGACATTGTTTGGCCGCAGAGTTCATCCGCTCGCCTCGAGCGCGTTACACTGCGCAGGACCCCCCATCCTAGTCCGGCGCCTGGCTGCCCGCAGCGCTCACGGAAGCGGCGAGGCTGCAGATGCGCACGCTTTATTGGCTAAGGGATCGGCGTGGCCCCGCGCCGCAGCGGGGCAACGGCATCCATCGTGCTGAGCGTTGATTACCGGCTCATTAGAGGGAAATGTGCGACGCGGGACACGTGGTCGGGGATCACACCGGCGGGCCTGCCGAGCCTACTCGCACCAATCTACTAATGGCGGTGCGCTCCCGGGACTGCATCGAGGCACAACCTGCGTATATCCAAGTTACTCCCCTTCACTGGATGCTGCAGGGCTCTTTATAATGAAGGCCGGACGCACCGCTGAGCTTAGACGTTTCGATCACGACTTGCGAAAGGCTTAGAACTCTCTCCCTCTCCCTTCTTTTGAGTTCTGGTTGTTTACCTCCTTCTTTTTTTCGGAGCTGAGAGACGTGATGGGCATGCTGTTTCACGCGAGAAATGTACTTAAACCTGGGCCATGTTAGTCAGGTTTGGTTTAGAGAACCCAGCTCTTTTTCTTTTGCCTTGTTCCGGACAGTTCTGTAAAGCTTTATGCCCACGCAGGCTGCGTATATGAGAGGAAAGTATTCAAGTATCTGCCATAAGAAGTACTCGCAACTGCAGATCTTTGCGGAGACATGCTACTGCAGCTATCATCAATTTTGATTTATAGGGCGGTGTGATAAATCCCTGAACGACATGAAACAGCTCCGAGGTAATCTTAGGAGTCTGGAGAGAGCGTTTCTCACGCAAGATGGAGTGACTTTGTAAATATAATGCTTTGGGGCGTCATTCCACGTGTTTATGGAAAAGTTTGATTGCTTGAATCAAGATAACGCGCTCCTGCGACCCCCCCCCCATCTCCTCCCCCCCCCCCCCCACACACCAAAAGAAAGGTCCCAGGACCACGTATTTACGTATCTACTGTTCTTCTTTGAGAGGCACGAAGTGGCACAAGAAAGGTGCCTCATTTTCATACATTTACTGTCACCATTCCTTGCTTATTACGGGTAGCGCTAGGCGCTCTAAGATATTCTTGACAACCCTCATCCCCATTTCCCTCTAACGAAACAAGACTGCACACACAATTTTCAGACAGGTCAGCTGGCTAGCTAACGCCTGAGGCGAGCTGTTCCCAATGCATGGTATAAAGTACACAAGATCTCCTCTGGCTCTTGTGGTGAATTAGACGGATTGTCTCTTCCGCTGTCTATATCCTTTGAGTGCTATGAACGTCACACCATGATCTGGGGATCTGGTCACGTGCGAAGTGCGCAGATGAGCCGTGATTCCTCGGCGTAAAGAAAAGACGACGCGCGTTCACGCCATCAATTCCGGCAGCCGCTCACCGCTCCTCTATGCGTCCACCTGTTAAGCAACGCGTCGCCGGGCTGCTGTCCGTTTCTTTCGGAGCTACCGGCCGTCCCTTGATGCATTGATCTCCCGGCGCCCAAAGCCACCGAGAATCCACAGGGCGGGTTCGGCGCAGAGACAGCGGTGGCAACAGCGGCAACCGGGCCGCTGTGGAGGAGCCTCGCGGTCCTTGGGCAGAGAGTGTGTGTTTGTATGTGTATGTGCGCCTGTGTGGGTCCGAGAGCGTTAGGGTGCGGTGCCGCCTTTGGCCGGTGGCTGGCCCGTCTGTCAGCCGCCGGCGTGCTGGCTCTGTGCTGGATGGGGCGAGGACCGCTTATTAATCTTGCGCGCGACGGTCCACGCTCTATCAATTACGCGCCGGGGTCCCCCTCTTCGTGCTGACTGGGAGGTCACGCCGACAGAGCGGGGACGCCTGCCTATTTCCACGGGTGACGACGCGCTGATGTGATGAGCCGGCATATGCGCAGACGGGTCTTAGGAAGCGAATGAAGTGGTTCGATTTAACGTGAAAAGAAGTGTTTGGCTTTTCGCTTATCACGTGGACGTCTCGCGTTTCAAATATGCGGGCATCGCTTTTCTCGCACAATTTTAGAACTCGCTTCTATAATAAATAATAACAAATAAATTATTTATGTCTCTAACGTCTCACCTGTGCACGCCTTACTTAATCAACGTACGCCTCATATTTCACTTACACACGAACAAATACCGTAAGACAGCTCTTAATTGGAGTTGCGTGAAATATACAAGGCATTTTTTTTCTACAAACCACTCACTCGTGGCCTAAGTATGCATCTACTTGCAGCACTTGCTGAAGGGCTGTGGCGATTGGAGGCTCAGTGGAAGTTTATGGATTCTAAACGGACTTCGAAATCTCCGCTTTGGACGAAGCTGGAATGCAGAAATGCACGCCCACATAGATTTTGGTTCATGTTAAGAAACCTCACGTGGTCTAAATTAATGCGGAATCCACTTCAGACAACTGTTTTTTTTTTAGCCCTTTGAGTAGACGATCGCTTTATATATTCTTCGGAGTCCACTTTCTTACTGTCACAGCAGTTGTATTTCTATAATACGAAATAAAACTATTTGAGTACCCCGCAAACAGAAACTGCAACGTAACGTTGGATGCGTGTCTGCAGACGATCTTTCGTGTCACAAAGCTACGTCTCCACGCACCCGGTATGGCGGAAATGGCGGCTCCCATGTGCTCCCTTCATGCTATTTTTCATCATGAACGGATCGCACCAACTCGCCCGACTTCCACTATTGTTCTTTGTCAGCGCTCATTTTTAAAACAACTATTTCTGTTGTTACATATAATCCTTCGTCATCAGTTTGCTTATCGCTTCATCAAACGTCTCTACTTCATCATATCACTCCTCTACGTGTGGCATGACGTCAAGCTTTGAAAATATCCAACATCCCGCGTCTCGCCCGGTTGGGCTTCCCACAGCTGCTTTCAACGTACGTCGGAAGGAGCGCCGAACGGAGAAGGCGAGGGTCCAGGAAAGGAGGACAGGAGGGGTGAGGGAGTGAAGCCTTAATTGATGGAAGCCCGCAGATTCCCCTCCGTTGGGCGCCGATAATATGCATCCTGATTGGCCGCCCACCCTGTCGCCTCGGTCCGTTCTGCGCTGATGGATGGAGGAAGACTGCTCGCGCACGTGCTGATGGCGCATGCGCGGAATCACGAGCCACGCGACTTCTTCGCACCCCGCCTCTCCTATTTGTTCCTTGTGTGCTTCCTGGGCGCCCATATGCCGCCGACAACCTCCCTGACGGGCCAGGCGGTAATTCCCGGGCAAGGATCGCCTCAAACCCCATCCGTCAGTCCGCGCGCGGGCACGTCGCCTTTTCTCGGCAAGCGACGAAGGCGCGTTCATGACGCCGACCCTGGATTTCTCCTCTCTCTCGTTTATTTTGCTCCATTTCCTTTTATGGCGCAATACCGTTGGACTCGGCCACTGCAGCTGCCGCGCGGCGACGAGTGATTGAAGCGGATTGACAAAGCCCTTCATTACGCTACGTTTGCAGCGTCAACCAACCGAGTTGTAATTACATTTCTCTTTTTCTCGTCTTTTTCTTTACGGCGAGACTGTTCGCGAGGTTTTCCCCGTGCGCTGATTTCCTAACAGACCGATCATGCTCAGCTCTGGAGCGTTGCTTTAACGACGAGTGCGCGATCGAATCCACGCAAAACTCATTTCCGTCATAATGTGCCTCCGTTCGAATTCTCAACTCGCTCGAGTTTCGGCGCAAACGAATGAATGTGAACATTCTTTGATCGGTCACAGGAGTTGATCACTGCTATGCAAACTTTGATAATAGATCTGAGTTTTCATTAATGTATAATGTTGCTCAGGCTTGGAATCGTGATCTGCTCTTAGCGTGTTAGGCTTAGTGTAGCAACAGCAGCAATGAAATCCACCTATAGTGCAAGGCGAATGAATCCATGTCCGTATATGGCCCGAGGCTTTAGAGTTGTTCGCGACTGAGAAAACCGAGCTTGAACACCAAGAGCCTAACTTCGAAATAAATACAGTTTGTTTTTCGAGGAGAAATGAAAAACCTTTCGCGTATCGATATTTCAGTGCATGTTATAAAAACCCTAGGCTGTCTGAATTAATTTGGAGTCCTCTCCTACGGTTCGTCTTGTATCATAGTTTTTTTACTGACGCCTAAGAACTCATATGATCATGCAGCCAATTTTCATTCGGCATGCCTGCCTCAAGGACAATGACAGGCAGTGCCTAGCGCCTCACAGAATAAACTATTCTCTAAACGCAGAACTGCTGTTTCCACGCAGCAACTAGATATCGCCCGCGCCAGAACGCGTACAATGTGTGCGCCCCTACCGACAGGCTTTGATTCATTCTACGAATACAATTGTAGCACTGGTCAATTCCCTTTTGTACTGAAGCCTGTCCGATCATTGTGCCCGCTGACTCCGTTCAATTTTGCATGACGAAGAAAGTGAAGCACTACATGACCCTGTGAAGTTGAAAGCGTCGCATGGATTCGCTAATATCGACTGCAACGAAGTCAATAGCGTCGCTGACCAGTCGAAAAGAGGAGGAAAAAAAAAAGAACTTTATCACCTTTCGTGCCACGCAAAAGTACATTATTCGTTTCAGTGGGTTACAGATTTTTTTTTTTTTTTACAAGCTAAATGAACACTGTGGCCTATGAGACAGAGAGAATTATTTTATTCAAGGGCACAAATAAAACGATGAGCAGACATGTGGGCTTTGATACACGTGCCATCGAAAAGCTTCACAAAAATTTTGTTCACGTGGGGCTTGTTAACGTTCTCTGAAATTTGAATGAAAAGCATATGGCTTTCATTAAAGTTATCGAACGGCTTGTAGATAGCCACGTGGCAACTGTGAAGTGATTAAATTAGGAATAATGTAGGCGAAATTCAGACTCTATGGCTGAGGCAGAAAATATGCGCGCAAAGCTGGGTTTAATCTTGTACCTTTGATGTTCGGCCCGCAGCGGCTGCAAGCAAAATACAATAACGCATTCTGCACTGACCTGTTAGTAAGGGTACTGAAACCCCAGTCAGTCGAAATTACTCCGTAGCTCTCCCGGATATTTGCTCTAGAGCACAATCGATGTAAGAATTATTAGTGTAGTTTATACCTGATATACCATAAATGTCGTAGAATTTAGCAGAATTTCCAAAGCAGTCCTCGTACGCAATGAATGAACAGAAACTTAGTCATCTGCACTGGAGCGTTGCTTTAACGACGACGTGCAATCAAATGCACGCAGAACTCATTTCCATCATAATAAGCCTCCGTTCGAATTTTGAACTCGCGCGAGCTTCGGCGGAAACAAATGAATGCGAACACTCTATGAGTTGATTACCGCTACGCTAACTTTGATAAGAGATCTAGGCGTAGTCAGGCTGATGATCATGATTATTATGATGATGATGCTCTTCGCTCAGCGCAGATCCCATTACCCAAGAACAGCCCAAATATTCAGCCATTCTTCACCATTCGTTCACACCATTATTTGCTCCTTCCTTCAGTAGGTACAAAATAATACACGCGAACGCTGCTTACGGCGCAGTGAAGAAGCGCGCTAAAGTGTGCAGGACCTCCACAGCTGCATTGCCAGCTTTCAGCTTCAAATTACTTGTCTTAAGAACCGCCACCCGTCGCCGCGCATTTGCCGAGGCTACATTTGCACACTTCTACTTCCCAAACAAACGTCACAGCAGCACTTTCTCCGGAATCAGCGTTCAGAAAAACGCACCCACAATATCAACGCCGCTTGCGTACGCGCGCGTGCTGGCGCTCAGAGACACTCATGCGCAAGAAAGCAAGCGCGAACACATACAACCACACGGTCAGTTCTTCCAGCGGGGACACGATGGCGGCCACGCGATGGGGGGTCGTGTCCAAGCACGCAGCGTGAAAACAGCCCCGCGTACGTGGGAGAGCAACTATGTCGATGTCACGTAGGCGTAACCAGGGCGCTTTGTCACGAGGGCAGGCTTGCGTGGAGTGCATCCAGCCCGAATGGAAAAAGACGACGGGGGTGTGGGAAGGGCGACCCTTTAGACACGGGGAAAAGAAGGAGGGACAGAGGAGGCTGAGGAGAGGTGGGCGCCTTTCTGCCACTGAACAGCTGGGCGCTTGGCAGCGTCCTCTTCGTCGTGTACAAGTTGCACTCTTGACCGCTGTGCAATTAGTTAATATCGAGAGCACCGCAGCCGGCGCTCCCTGGAAAGCGGCTTGTGAAATGGGCTGGCATGCGTATAACGGCATCGCGTGGGCATGAAAAAAAACCCGGGATGAACGAACGTCGCGGTTTGTTTGTGCAGAGTGAAGAACGACGCGCGTCTAATTGCGGTTGGACGTGCTTGCCTGAAGTGTGCTCGAACGCTTCGACGTTGAGATATTGCACGCGGACTGCTTTACGCGGGCTGCTCGGATCGAGTACGACCATTTTTGCTCGATGCAGTTGAAGCAAAATGGAATTTTCAAAGCGCATGAACTTTCATGCCTATAGGATTATATGAGAAAAGCCTTATATACGATAAGTTTCAGATCGGTACAGGAATGGAAGAACAAGCAGCACGCCTTTGGTTTCTCTCCGAATCTATTCTTTTTTTCTCATGCGTTGAATTTCTGATTTCATTCAAGATTTCAACTCTGATTTCACTGATTTCAACTCAAGAAAGCGGTTTTAATTCAACCGTAGGCTATTCAAAAAACTTCACAGTGTTCCATACACCTGCCATTTATGGGTTGGTAATATTCATGAAGTTCCACACGATGATATACAATCGTACTCTGTTCGTTAACGACACCTCGGGCATTTCCTGTAAGCTGCCGTCAGAGCAGCAGTAATGTGAAATTTATGGTTTTCGTGTTCTTTATTTTTCCTTGACGTTGTAGTTGTTACGGATTAAAATAAAATATTTCAGTGCAATGACAGTATGGCATTCAGATGTAGAGACCCTCACAAAAGAAGCCAGCGTTTTCCCCCTCGGTCTCCTATCACTACTTATATCGTCGTCGGTTTTCGTTTGCTTGTTTCTTCCCCTGTAACTGCTCAACAAGCACATTATTGAGAAGCGATTTCTGCGTTGTCTCTCTCAAACCTGAACCCATCTTAAACTTTAAAAACTGACGCGCACCGCGGTGATGACTTAGTGGATATATGGCGCTCACTATTATCGAGTACCAGCTGGCGTGTTTCCTTCGCAACCGCAGCGGTCGCTATTTGATCGAAGCGTAATGGAACAGGTTCGTGCTCTGAGACATTGGCGGCCATTAAAAAATTCCAGGTACCCGAAGTTATATACAGCTCTCCCCCACGTGGTTGTGCTTCACAGACATTTCAATTAGAACGGAATAGAAAGGAAGTTTATTACCTTCTACCATAATCAGGATTCGTCATTTACCACACGGCGGAACCGTTCCCCCTGACGCGACGCCTACTCACGGAGAACTTTCTTGACGGGTGAAAGGCAGTTCACAAGCTCTAACGATACATCTTTCATCATCGATTCCCGCTAAGCGGCTTTACTTACTCCTAATTCACTTCGCTCGCGACCACACCAAATGAAGCTTTTGTTTTCGCAAAAACGTTGCGAACTCGCGATCGAAAAAAAAGAAAGAAAAAGCGGGACGAAAAAAGAAAACCAGACCTGTTTTCCCAACCCAGTCAAAGAGCAATTTTTTTTTTGTTTCCGCATTCGAGTGCACGGCAAACCTCATTACAAGAGATCGGCTTTTTCCGTTCGCTGCCGGTCACGGCTGCAGGTTTAAAACGCACGCCACTAGTTCGTAACAGCGTCACGCTCTCGAAACACGGTTGGCTCGGAAGGGAAGAGCAAATTTAAGTAGTAGCGCCAGCGACAATCCGTCGTACCACGCGCTCGCGTGCACCATTCGGAAACAAGAGAGAGAACATGAAATTCTGTATTCGGCAGAAACTAGAGAATAATATGTGTAGTGTGACTCAGTCCCCCTCTGCGAGGCGTTCGTTGAGGACGCAGTCGTCGCGTATACACTTGTCCGGGTCCCGTCGCGTGAGGTCGGAAAAAGCCGCTCGACCTATTCGCGTTGCGTGATTCCGTGCGTCCGGGCTGTTTCTGCGTCCGCCCGCAGAGCGGCTCCACTTTACTCGACAGAAAGTGGCAATCAACCCCTTGCAAAAGACGCGCGTAGAGCGGAGCACGGGTGGCGTGTCTTCGGGGCATTACCGTTCGTAATGCACGGAACAACTACAACGTACGGAGAGAAACTAAGCGCTGTAGTGAAGGATGGTTGGGGGAGAAGAAGGAAGCCTCCCCCCCTTCCTACCTCTGCAAGCGAAAGGCACTAAGAGCGGTAAACATAGCCTGTCCACTGTCCGGTGGACATTCTGGAGACAGTAGGTAGTAAACTGAGGATCCGACGGGACCAAGTCGATAAACACGAACAAAACTGGATGCAGCGGGAGCAATACTCACGTGCAGTAATGCTGCACAAAAAGAAAGAAACCAGGAAAGGAAAAGGCTCCTCGTTAATAAAAAACACTACAGATCCCAGCTGCTTCGCGTGTAAAGAGAACAGTATTTCTGGCTTTCTAGCGCAGTTTTTTCTTCTTCGTTGATTAAGGCCACGAGAGAACGACGACTCGTGGGAAGTGGGAGACACACAGGTGTACACACCAAGCATAACGGGGCAGGGAAAGACTCGCCATCGCTTAATGCTATGCCGTGCACTGCACCGGTAAGTAGAGAAGGGGCACAACAGCACGAGCAGAAAGCAAGAACCAGGAGCCGTAATTGGCCGGTTATGCAGAGAGTTCGCTGCCTCGGCATGCCTGGCCACCGTTTATACTAGAGTGTGCGAATGCCACTTTCGGCTTGACAGGCACGCATTTACTGCAGTCCGTTCCTCCCGCCTCTTTTTCCTTTTATCCTTTCTTCCCCGTTCTGTTTATCCCTGTAGCTCGCGTCCGTGGCTGATTGCGGTCAGCCGCGCGAGGGAACTACGCACGGCCGCGGCGCGTGCGTGTGTATAAGCGTGGAAAGAAATAGCGAGCGAGATGCGCCCACGCGCGCGCTTTCTGTTGGGACGCGCGATTTATCAGCGCGCTCCACTTTACGGCCCATCGATCCGACTCTTTATAAACACAAGGCTGCTTCCTCACCCACCTCCCCATCCACTTCCCTTTTCACCCTTTCCCTCTTCGCACGCCGAACAGCGCGGAAGTGTTGACGTGGGGGTGGCGGCTAGCGGTCGCTTCATAAATAATGCGGTGGTGTGGCGGCCCGATACATACACTCGCGAACAAAATGACACCTTTTCGTGTGAAACAGTGCTCTCTTCTTTGGCAACGCTCGTGTTGGTAGTGGCTGTGGTAAGGGTGTACGAAGCCGCCGATATTTGTCTTGGGTTGTTGTTGCGGAACGAATAGGATTGAATAAAGAGGGGCCACCAAATCTGTTTGCTGCCGCCAAATTGCGTGGTGCCTCTTTGAATACAAAGTTGATTGATGTACTGTTTTGCGTTAGAGAGAGAAATGACCGCTTGCAACTTAGACGGCGGGATTTTTGAAGCCGCGAGTGCGGTGTGAAGCCATGACACTTCTGTCAGCTTAGTCTATGATGGATTATAATCAATATTAAGCGCGCGTCAGCGCTTTTTTTTGTTTTTGTCCCGCTCCGGCTAGCTGGCAGTGGAGAGAGTATTGCTCCGCTCGATGGCTGCGTGTCTTTTTCAAGAATTCTAAAGTAAAGCTGCTTGAATCGTTTTCGTAATGTTCACTAGACATGCTGTGCCGCAGTGTAAGGGGATCTTTATAACAGTTATCCTCGGCTTTAATACGCCCACTTCAGGGCAGAGAGGCCCCTATATCTCTCCATATCTCTCTAATTAATCCAGTCATGTGCCAGCTTAGGCCAACTTATTTCCGCAAACTTTCTAATCATTTGGTGTCTTCATGTAGGAGGGGCCGCCGCGGTGGCTCAGTGGTTATGGTGCTCGGCTGCTGACCCAAAAGACGCTGGTTCGATCCCGGCTGCGGCGGCAGAATTTCTTTGGAGGAGAAATTCTAGAGGCCCGTGTACTGTGCGATGTCAGTGCACGTTAAAGAACCCCCGGTGGTCGAAATTTCCGGAGCCCTTCACTACGGCGTCTCTCATAGCCTGAGTCGATTTTGGGACGTTAAACCCCATAAATCAAACCAATCAACCATCATGTAGGAGGGAGCGGCTAATTACTGCCCCAGGGTGCTCAAATACTGTTGTGGTCGGTTTGAACCCTTTACTTAATGTGCGTGCATTTCATGTATGTATGAAGAGCGGAGGAATAATGCGGAGGAGCAAAAAAAATACGTAACATCTTTGAATTGAGTCACAGAAAATGGCTCGTTCTGGGTAAGAACTATGCCCAGCCTGCATGGTCTTCATATCCCAGAAACATCTCTACGGCAACATTGCACTCAGGACCCGTGCTCGCATGTCACGTCGTCTTTATTCAGCAGGTGAAGCCACGAGTTTTTTATGAGTTATGACATACTGTGAACAGTTAGCGCCCTAATTTATCTATAGAAAGTGTATTTTGTACCGTTGCCGTGCGCTGTAAGTCATGAGATGAGAAAAGGAATGAGAGACAATGAGGATTGCAAAGCCCACCGTAAGCGAACTAGGCGGAATAATGCAGTCTGCAGTTAAGTCCAAAGCCTGCAACAGTTATTTCTGTTGTCCGCACAATCTGTGGTGAACATGTCCAAGAAATGCAGCCATGAGCCTCCGCCGTATGCGATTGGAGCGTTTCGCGCCTGAAGTGCTAAGCGTAATTCAAAATGCAGAGAAGGACAGTTTTTCTCATCCGCACGTGGACGAGTCATGGAAGGAGCAGCAAAACTCATTTTGAAGTTTGCTGACCCCTTCTGCTCCATCAAAATTCCCAGCAGAGTTTCTTCGTTCGGTGTGTGGCCGCAACGGACAGCCTTAGGGAGAAAACGGGGGGGGGGGGGGGGGGGGGAACAAGCAGAACGGATTTTTGTCGAGCCAGAGTCGATCTAGCTCTCATCGCCGCCTTTGGGGCCGTTACGCAGCCAACACACGTCTACGCCGATGGTTTTTTAATGCCGTTTTACGCACCGAAAGTTGTTGCGCAGTGCCTCCGGGAACATGGTGAAATAGGTGAGCGCGCGTGTGTGATTTGTGATGCGGCCCCCTTCGCCCGAAGCGGACTCGGTACCGAATGTTCAAAGGAACGCCGCATGGGAATGCTTGTGTGCATGCTCCTATCATTTGGTGCGTGGAAACGCTAGAGATGGCCACGCGCCTGCCGCTGTTTACGAGGGGGCAGATGTTGTATTGGATAGCGCTCCTACGTGTCCAGTGATAAACAAAAATAAAAAAATGCAGTAACACGTCTCCAGTCCGTGCCGCGAAATCATCATTGACTGCCACCAATAAAAACAACAGAATAACCAGAAGCGATAAGCATATATATTTAAACTAGAACCAAACAAAAGAAAGAGAGAATGTAGTGCTATATCACAATACACCCCGCAAAAATCAGGACAGGCTTCTTGAGAGACGATGCGCAAAGGAGGCTAATGCAGGTCTGGTACAGAGAAGATTGTACGCTGAAGGAATGCTTCTTCAGTTGATACCTACTGTGAACGCTGTGTATAATGAATGATTTATATTAAACGAAAGCACTCCTTTGGAACAAGAGTTTGAGTTTGAGTTATTGGGGTTTAACGTCTCAAAGCGACTGAGGCTATGAGAGACGCCATAGTGAAGGACTCCGGAAATTTCGACCACCTGGGGTTCTTTAACGTGCACTGACATCGCACAGCACACGGGCCTCAAGAATTTCGCCTTCAAGAAATTCAGCCGCCGCGGCCGGGATCGAACCCGCGTCTTTCGGGTCAGCAGCCGAGCGCCGTAGCCACTGAGCCACCGCGGCGGGGCCTTTGGAACAAGATGACAAATCATACTGTGTAACGAGCAGTCTCGGTACTTACACGTTTGATGTGGTAACAAATGAGGTCATCCGTTCGCGACCGGGCAGCGCACATCTGCTCTTTTTTATTCACACTTGAATGTTCTTTAGTTAACTCCCCAATAATAGGTGTTGCAGCAATGCTATAGAGAACGGCTGTACGTGTCCTTCATTTATGCATGCGTTGCGGTAGAAATCACCTCAGTCTAGCTAGCAAACTGTATTTTTGTTTATTTCCACTGCTCACGTAATCGCAATTCGTTGAAGAAATGTAAAAAGAAAAGCAAGAAGCAAATCACCACCTGCACTGTTCCAGCATATGCGCAGATAAGTACTTTTTTTTTTTCAGTCAAGACGCGTCAGTGAGGCCGGTCAGGTGTGCAGTAATAGGGAGCGGACAGGTTTCGCAAACCGCTGGGCTAGCGGGGACTATGGGACACTACAACGGCTGAAAGAACACGTTCCGAACCGGGGGCAGTTTCTAGAGTGTTCGTTTGTAATACAATCGACAAGGATGTACTGTTCACTAAGTAGATTTTAAGGTGATACGGTAGCGCCCTGAAAAGTCATTTCGTAACCCGTTCGTGCTTCGGACAGCGCTGGAGACGAAAAATATATGTTCACTGCAGGACTTGAACAGCGCGGCGGCCGCTTTGAGCAGAACGAGAGTGTTGGATGGCGCAAAATCTGCTCGTTTCGCTAGAATTGCTTTACACAATGTGAACCGGTGTCGAAGTGTTCATTTTGTATTATAGAACAGCGGACATTGAATTAAGATATTGATTCCACGACTCACCAGGGTTTGAAGCAATTTTCCATTCAGGCAGGGAGGCCCATGGAC
Organism: Amblyomma mixtum; assembly: GCF_055824585.1. NCBI lineage: Eukaryota > Metazoa > Arthropoda > Arachnida > Ixodida > Ixodidae > Amblyomma > Amblyomma mixtum. The sequence continues at coordinate 65,950,679 of NC_143016.1, forward strand.
TTCTTTATTTAAACGGAAAAGAACTCGAATGGTTACAGGGATTGGTCCTTTGATGACTAACTGCACTGCCCCAAGACTGAGTCCCTCAGAGAGCAACCATGTGGCTACTCCCTTGAAAGACATAGTACAGCCTCATCAACAACAAAGAGCCTCTTGTAGACTTGCAGTTCGAAGCGAGAACTAAATGGCGTCTTAAAAAAAAAATCAACAGGCCTTCACTTCAGATGCAGAAATGCAATATGGGTGTCTCTTGTGCAAGACTGCACGCAAAAAAAAATAGAATAATTGAGTACTGCTACTTACTTGTCCTTAAGAAAAAAATATGAAAGACGAATTGCGCGAGCCTGCAGAATGGCACCAATAGGGCCAATATGACTGCCTCGTGCAGAAAGAAACTTAAAACAATCGATATGTGGGAAAACAGGAGATAGGAAAGACTCAAGCGACGATGGCGGCTGCTGCAAACCCCAGCTATTCGCTTGTGACGGACCCTGCTAGCCCTTACCCGCTAAGCCACCGTGGTAGGCTGGCCTGGAACTCAACTTAGCAACGCCAAAATTAAATTGCGGAAAGCGGCATTTTCGTAGCTTTGAGGCATGAAAATGTTCACTACTGCTGACTGGTATCGTAGCCTTGTTTCAGATCGTAATTTAAAAGAGACGCTGGCATGCGCGAGACCCGGAACCATCCGGACACCACACGCGGAAAGTGGGAGATATGGCCTAATAACGCAGTTCTGCATTAATATTTGTGACTCAGAACATGCATCTAAACCTTAACAGCATTTTCTGTTATCGGGTTAGTAACAGACTCAGAGTTGAACGCCTGAGAATTTTCCGCGTCAAAAGGAATTATTTCAAGCGGACGGGCATGCCTGATTACACTTTTGCGGGACACAAGGATGGCACAGCGCTAAATTAATATAAGACGCTGTGGATCAGTCTGCCTATCTCCATTTGATGTATGTTCTTGCAGCGTTCTTGTCAGCGTTAACGCAATCAACGGTGCTAACGCAGCAAAGGGCCACTCAGCACCGAACGCGAACAAACATCGCTGGGAAGCCCCGGGTTCGGCGGGTGGGCTAAACGGCGCCTTCCGCGGGATGCTTCCCTCTTCATTCCCGCGTTCGTCATCGATGGAAGAGGAATTCCGCGGAGACGGTCGGGAGAAAGCGATGGTTCCCTAGTGCTGGGAGAATAAGCGGGGCACAGCGTAATCAGGGCTTCGCGATCTACCCCCTCCAGCCACCACCATTACCACTACCGCCACCCACTAGCCGCGCACACTTGGCTTCACGGTTCTCACCGGGCACTTGCGAACTGCCGAGGAATGGTTTGAGGGCGCCGAGAAGGAGGGCGAGGCAGAAGAAGACCGTTGGCACACATGGACTTCCCTCTCCTTTTTTCTGACGAGCGGCTAAACGAATCGGTCGCTCTGAGGCTCGGCCGGCCAGGCCGCTGAGTACAACATTCCTCCCCACCACTCCCCCGCCATCCGCACTTCTCCTTAGTTTCACCCACCACCCTCCCTCGAACTGCCCTGCAACGCCGCACGTCCGCGTCCTGGGCTTCGGCCCGGAGTTTTCCGGGCGCTGTTCGGCAATTACGGGGGCGGTCAGCAGAGCAGAGGGAGCTCCCACGCGGACCCCAACACCCATGCGGGCCATGGCGCTGCTTCTGTTGCTGCTGGGAACGGGAGGGGTGTCCTTAACCAGATTGGGGAGCCCTCGCAATCGGAGTCCAGCGTGGAGCGGCGTAGAAGAAAAAAGAACGGTTGGAAGGGGGGAGGGGAGGGGGTGCCCCAGAATCTGACACGAAAATGAAGCAGAACGGTGCGCGCAGAACAAAATAGGGGGCCGTACTACGCCGAGAACGGACGGAAGGGAAGTAGGGTTGGGAAGGGAAAATGCTCTGTAGTGGCGGGGGTGATGTTGCTGCTGTTGCTCCTGCTGACCCCGCTCGTTTGTAGTAAGCGGCAGTGGCGCCCTCATGTTTTCATAAACAGGGCGGACCGCGTTATCCAGATGGCGAGCAGCCGGACGGCCGTGGCCGCGGCGCTTTCCGCTCGGCTGCGCCGCTACCTCCGCATGTGGCCGGTAGGCGGCGTCAGTGTTCTGTTCCTTTTCCCTGGCTCTTTCTTTTTTTTTATTTCTCCCTAGCCGTGCAGCAGCAGCGTTCGCCACTGAATGGACCGTTAATTCCGCTCTGCCCAACACCTGGTGTCCCGTGTTCCGATAAGCTCATATAAAATGCCGCGTCCGGTTGTGTCTATCAGAGCTGCCACTGTGTGCCTTACCGCCCACGTCATAATCGGTCCTGCAGCCCCATTGAGCCGACTCAGTTCCCAACGGCGAGTGTAGGAGAGGAAGCGTTGGAAAAAGCGGCGTCTACGCGTTTTTTTTATTTTGCTTCATGCTTTCAACTATCTTCTTTTGTTTGTTTGGTAGCTTGGGTACGCTACCACAAATTAGGAAAGATTGTTGGATGTGCATAAAATACTGACATGCGACTGCCGTGATAGACGTGGGATTAAGCGAAAATTCGCTGCAGCGTGCCGTTTTAAACTTTTAGAGATTTTTTCCCGCAGTTTTCTCTACGATTTTCCGAGAGGGAGACGGAAAGGGCGCTTGACAGCTAAGAGCAATTCCAGGCTCTCCAACTCGAACTCACTTTGATACGCTTTGCGAGAAAAAAAATATACTATAATAACTCAGTTCATTTATTTCTTTATGTATCTTTTCTTGCTGTGACGTCCAAACGAACATAAAAATTTTGAAGCCGGTTCTAAATTAAGGCATCATGTACGAGTGACCTTAGGTGTTGCCGGGAACCAGGCGCTCAGACAGAAGGCACTGACCATGGCGCCTCTGTGTCTAAGCAGCATAGGACGGGGCTCTGTAAGAAAGTTGGTGGTGTTGGATTGCGCCACAGTTCACCAGGACTCACAACGTCAAATGACAGACGTATGGAAGCCTGGTTAAGCGAAAGTATGTCACTGACTCCCCGTGCAGAGTTGGGTATGTCTAGTTTCGACTGTGAAATATTATGTAAGGGCGGTTTCTATGAATGTTTAGATTTGCACCGACTAAAACAGATCTTGTAAAACACATCACAAAAGAGCGGTCACTATTGCCTTTTAGCAGCGCAGTGAACACGTTTGCCGCGGAGTGAATGTCGACCCAAGCTCCAAGAATTAGATTGCGGCCTCACAAACAAACCAACAAAACTGCGTGCCAAGATGCTGTGGCGCCGGTTTCTCTGAGAACCTCCTTTCATTCGACGCTTCAGAAAAGAAACAAACAAAGCTTAATGAAACTAACGGCAGCAGCTCCCAGAAAACACCGGCAATCGGCGGCGGAAGAAAAAACAGAAGAGGAAGGAGACAGCAACAATGTCGCAGCCGCACGAAGCAGACGCACGTACAGCTCGACACGGAAGCAAAGAGTGTAAACATGTGTTGAACGTGATTACGAATCTTTCGATTTTCTCTCCGATAACAAGATTGTGTGTTCGGCATAAGTCGGCGGGCAGAAAGCGAAAGAAGGCAACTACGCGACGCGGTGCAAACACTAAAGTAAAAAAAAAGGAAACAAAAGGCCAAGCTGCGAGCAGCAAAGCCCGAGAAAGGCTTCCCGAGGCGCGCTCGGTTCAGTTCGCACGGGGGAAACGCGGGCGAAAACGGATTAAGCCGCGAGACAGCGCCGAAGCACGCTTGCTGTACGGCTGTGGCTAACGGGGCGCAGCGGACTGCCGGCGCCGCTACCCGTCAAGCCAGCGAGGCAGCCAGCCAGCCAAGAAGCACGCGTCACCAACAACGATGCCAGAGCCTGCGGCGGCGCTGCTCCAAACCATAACTCCCTCTCCCTCTTCCTTCAAGAGGCGGCTCTCGAAAAGCACGTTACACCATTAACAACTCGGTGCGAGTGACAAAAAGGGGGTCAGTGCAGCTGCTTTGGCGCGTACGTGATAACAAAACAACGGACAATGCGCAGAAGTGAAAGTCTTGCGAGGCTTTTGCGAGGAGATGGAGGGGGAAGGGGAGCGTAAAAAGAGAAAGGGAAACAGCAGCGGTCGTCTTGGCCGCAATCGACGGGTCCACGACGCTAAGTAAGCAGGAGGAAAAGTTTGCAGAAAGAGACAGACGGTAAGAGGTATGCGACGCTGTCAGAAAGGGTTGAAACGTTAGCTGCAAAAGATATGAAAACACATAAATAGATAAGCAGAGGACGTGCCAAGAAGAAGTGAAAGCAGCGCGCACGGCACTAAGAGCGCAGCCAGGGAAACGAAGAGAAATGTAGAAAAAGAGAGGCAGACTTGAAGAAAACCATGGCGATGCGTGCAGCTCGCTACAATGACCGGCAGAGAGGAAAGACGGTCTCTCCGAAGCGATGAGCTTGCAGCTGAGGGCGAAAGAGCACGTGCGGGCTATAGTATCCCCATGAACAGAAAAAAAATAATAATAACTGGGAGTGCGGGCTAGATGCAGAAAAACTAAATTTAAATCGTTTCGCAGAAGAGCCTATCAGGGCGACGTATCCATCGTAAAGAAGGGAGTAAGGACGAAGAAACCAAGCAGGCAAACAAAAAAATAAAAAGACCAGAATGGTGATGGCTGGCAGCGGACATTTAGTTCGGGCTTCACGCAGGCTACGACGCCGCGCTCCGGCATCGAGTGGACCAGGGGCGTTCTTTCTCGAATCTCAACGGCTCGCTTGCTTTGTTTTCTGTCCTCATTCTTCTGGCGTTTATATTCGACGGAGAAAAAGGGGGGACTCCGATGAGACGCGGCACGCGAGGTCTCCCCGTAATGGAGCCGGGGCTAAGAAAGCTATCCTCCGCACTTGGGCTTATTTGGCCCCGCTGCGAAAGCCCAAGCATCGTCCCTGTCCTCGCTGGAATGCATTATACATGGCCGCAGCCCGAGCGCATAATGCCTCCGGTGAACGCGCTTCAGATATTTATGACGCCTGGTTGCTGCAGCCAGCAGGCGTGCGTGTGTGCGTGTGTGTGCGTGTGTGTGCGTAACCTGACCTTTCTCTTCGTCGCTGACCCGCCGCTCCCGACGAACTCTGCTCTTCTAACCTTTGGCTTGTTTTTCGGCGAACGTATATGTATATCACACGAAGCAGCGGCCTGAGTTCGTCGTGGAACCGGTGGCGAAGAGGCCGGTGCGTGTAATCGGGATGAATTCTTTATCCTGTAAGCAAGGGTCGCGTGTTACGGTCCACAACAACACGCGGCTTTGTGCAAGTCGCCCCAGGTGGTGACCGCGCTCTTTCGCTTTCGAACTGTGCCTGCCGGCGTAGATACGCTAGCCTATACAGGGGACGGCGCGGCTGAAGGCTGCTCGGAAATAGTCAGTGCCTATGTGAATGAACACGAAAAAGCTATGCAGAGAACGCACGGGTTTGAGTTGCGTAGACAAGCAAGACAGGCCAGAGCTCAATCCAGTTCGCGGTATGACGCAACTTTGAAAATGCACCTTAACTATCGAAGTTTGTGTTGAACATCGTCACGGTATGGTCCCGAGGATTTTTTGTCATTGTTAGTTCGGCTTGGATTCGTCACGTTCAACGTTATCTGGCTCTTCGCGCCGACAGATCATTCTTCACCACCTAGAGGCCTAATGGGCGTAGTCAGGCTGCTGATGATGATGATGACGCGATGACGACTAACGCGGGCTAATTTTCCGTTACTCGTGCCCTGTGAAACGGCATCTCTGTTCTCGACAGCTCGTGACGCTGCCCCGTGAAAAACTTTGGGGGAGGCTTGAGCTACGCCTTAAGAATCAGAACGAGATAGCGTTATCGGCTCCCGCTCGCATCGCCTACTCGACACTCGCACAACGACATTGTTCCCAATTAGCATCCTCTTTTCTACTCATGTATGCATCAGTACATGTCTCTGAGATACTTCACTAAGTCAATGAGCACAACGCATTCGCTAGATTAACTTTTATGCAGCTTGAACCACCGAACCACAGAGCCTTTATGGCTTCATGGTGAAAAAAAAAAGATAAAAATCTTCGTGAGCTATGTGTGGCTTGCCCAACTATCAATCTGAAGGTCGTGGGTTTGATTCCCACTCCAACCCATAATAAATCGCTTTCTTTTTTAACTCAATTGCTTTCCTTTTGTTACAGAAATTTCCCTAAGAAATTTTCTCTAAAAAATTTGGCACAAATTCGACCATTCTTTGATCTTTTCTTGAATTTCATTCATTCTTTTGTTACATCGAGACACTTCGCTCTCGGCCAATGACGCCGACGACGGCGGCTTTTCTGCTACATGGGATTCAAAACGCTATCCGTTAAAAACAAACTACGGAGAAGCGAGCGTCGAAAGCGTTTTCGTGCGTTCCATTTTGTGCCTCTTCCCAAGAAGGTCCGCGTAGGGTCATTTTATCGCTTCCCGAGGGAATAAGACGACGTATAAAAAAAAAAAAAACACTGGCCGCCTCCATGGTCGTTTGTTCGATCATTTCTTTCGGGTCGATTTATTTCTTCCCGGCAGTCATCAATTCACTTTGCAGTCACTGATTTAATGTCGCATGATCGTGCTGTGATCACGGCTTCGTTTTGCAAGCGCGCCGTTGTGACAACACAGCTTGTCCTGGAGCTTTCTCGGTTTTATCCAGCTGTTTTTACCTTGCTATTAATGCCAGGCGAGACAGCCATAAGGCTAATATTCAGTGCGTTCGAGTGGCTTACATTGCCTCGCTAAGTGTGCCCGTGCGTCAAAGCTACAGTACACGCAAAAAAGTAAGCCGTGAGCTGAGTAAAGGCATAAACTACCCAGGTATAATATGCAGATACTGCCTGCCTTTCTCAAACTCACCGCGCTCACACAGACGCAAATGTTGGTCATTGGACATAGACGGCGAATCAGTCTGCGAAGACGGATTGGTCTGTGTAAATAAGTACGAGCGCAAAACAACTCCTGCATAGTTTCGCCTTTCCTCCTCCTCCTCCTCCTCCCATCCTCATCCTCCTCCTCCAATAAACACTTCTCTACATTAGTTTGCTGCGCACAGGGCACTGACAGTTCTAAAAAAATTCTAAATCAAGACTTCTTGCCTCTCGGAGCACCGCGTGTTTCAATATCGATGCGGCTGGGCCTCCATGCAAGGCGTCAAAGCGTGGTTTCTGAATTCTCAGCATCAACGCGTGGTTTACGAAACTGCGTGTTTGCACCAAACGCTGCCAGTTCATCATTTTATATCCTGTCTTCTCATGCTGCTCTAACGAAGCAACCGAAGTCGGCTGCAGAGCGATTAGACGTTTCACGAATCAAGTGGCAGAGTAAACTCGAAAGTGAGCATACATTTATGCGGAGTCAGTTTGGTGAAAACGGCCAAGCGGATTGTTTCTAAGAGTGAATAAGCACTGCGCACTGGTGTTTGCCCCTTTCAGAAAGGCCGGCGACGAATGTGTACTGGCCTCCCACAAAGCAGGACACACTGAAAATTCATTTTATCTTGACAGAGATCTGGTGCGGCTTGCACGGCAATCCGTACAGTGGTTCTCCAGTGCGAGTACGGCGATGTGGTTGACCGCCAATATCCTATCGCCTTGAGTATTCGAAACCACAAATAGCATAGAAATTGAAGCGCAGAACCAAGTAATAGTGCCGCTCCGAACATGGCTTTGGCTGGAATCTGTGTTTGTGTGGTTCACTGTCGCCAGAACGTAACAACTTTCTAGAGTTGCGGATACCTGGAAGCTGATAAGCGCAGTTGGAAAAGCGCATCACAAGCGCGGTCTGGGAAGAGCTCTTTCGCGTCGAGCGACCTAAACAACAGGCCGTGTCAGCTACCATTCCTAATTGTTTTAGGCGCTTACCTCGGCAGACCTATTCGAATTTCGCTTTTTTTCGTTTCTCTGCCACGCGACAATATTCTGTCTTCCCTTCTGTCGTGCGCTTCACCTGTTTACTTACCCCCCCTTTTTTTGATTCTCGTTCGCCAAGCAAAGCTTACGACCGACCGCGGCGAGCATAATGGACCCCGAGAGACTACACCATCACTCCGGCCCGCCTGCCTGCCTGCGTCGCGTTGGCGACGCGAGATGTCACTGCAACCGCGCGTACAAAGGACGACTTCATTCCAAGCGCACACGCAAAAGAACAAAGTCTGATGCCCCAAAAAGGTGTCCTAATGAAAAGGCCACCCTCCGCCGCTTTTTCTGCTTAATATCTCGTTTCGCTTCTCCGTGTTCTGTTCCTTCCTTCATTCTTTTTTTTTTCTTTTTATCCAAGCTGGCGCTCGCGCACATGGTTCGTTATTTCTCACGGCTGTGGCATGCCGGGAGTGTGTCTGAATGCTGCATGCAGTTAATGGGCGGCCACGGTCTCCTTCGGCCAAATGTGACACGGCCTTAATGGTTCTCGCCGCGCTGATGGCACCGTTCCTTTTTTACTTGTTTTTTTCTCGCCCGCGACCTCCAACTAGTATTCGGATACGCGCTGTGTATAAATATACGTGCTCGTGCACCCTGTGTACGAACGCGAGCGTGCAGCTTGGTGAACCCTCCTTCTTTCTCCCACTCTCTCTCCATCCGTTTGGCCTACGCTCTTCTTGCTTCACTCCTTTATCATGCACCGCGACGCCGTCTAAATTAAGCCTTCAACGACGGTCCACGTAACCCGGACCATGGGCGCACGCCACAGCGAGTCGCTACTGCGGGCCTTTCGAGGCAACACCGGTGCGTGTTGGTGATGGGCGCTGTAGCGCGTGGCGAGAAGTGTGTGTAGCTTGCGTGTGACCGGACTAAAAATAAGACAGGTAGCGAGGAAACAGCTGTCGCAGTTGCCGCTGTTCTTAGTACCGTATTTAAACGCGTAGTGGTTCTGTTCAAAGGAGATAAGGACGTGAGCTGCATGACTTAGCGTGGCGCGCTTTGGATAAGTGTCACTTATGCAGGTCGAATCAATATGAAAGGGGCACTTCATAAGAAGCAGTCAACGATAAAATCTCGAGCACGAAGGGCAACCGATCGTTCCCTTCGGTAGTTTATTTTTTAGAAATAATATTGTTTTAATGATTCTTAAGTTCAGGGCAAAGTTAAACATAAATTTGGTTCTTGAATGCAAAGCATGAGTTCACTTTCGTGTCTGTGCGCCATAAAGTCTACTTTCGGTGTATATTAAAACGGAAAGACGGCTGATATGAAAAAGGCTATTCTCAGACTGTCTATGTTGGTCTTTGCTCAAAGTTACTCCCTCTGTTAGCATTGTATTATAAAAGTTTTCAATGTAACTGTAGAATACTGAGCGCTTCGCGTGACGTATATAGGCCATCGTCGTCCTTAATGACGCGGTCTGTTTGCGTTACTGTCCGTCTACACGTATTTTAGGACTAAATTGCAGGCAATTTATGTCAATTGTTGCTGTATCTGACGTCTTATAGACAGAGGCGATATTCCACCGACTGAATGTGGCAGCTGGTAATGTGGGATGCGTTCTCAGCAGATATACAGACATGAAGAAAAGTTTACGGTACGCGGCTTGGCCGGATAAAAGGAACTTATGCGTTAGCTCAATAATTAGTTTGGTGCTAATTGTTACAGCGAAAGGAGGAGGACGGCTCTTCTTAATTTCAGGCTTTTCAGAAAGCTGATTTGCCTGACCAAACCGAAATATTTTTTCGTTCAACTCACTCACTCACTCACCCGCTCACCCACCCACTCACCCAGAGATTACCAGTCAGGAAGGCAACTGCTAACCACGACGCATGCCCTCGCGATAGAGGCTTTGTGCATCTAACCAAGTAGACACTTGGTCGCTGCAGAAAGCGTATAAAAATCCTTTATACACTGCGTCTTCTCTGGGCGGGTCACAATATTTCAAATGGCGGGGCATGGCGCTGAAACACGTCAAGTTTATTCACAGCCTGGACATGACGGAGTGCAAAACTTAAAAAAAAAATACCGGCTGTCACTCTGGGTGGTCAGCCGTGTGCACACGAGCTCATTTGCATAAAAATCCACCCCGCTCTCCAAGCTTCTCAGGTGTCATGCTTATTGAAATTTATTCGCCCGTATGTAACGTGGGGAGTTCAATGCACGCCCCACTTCCGCAATTCTGGGTCATGCGCACACACAATTTGAAGCTGGGCTCGGGTTGGGACTCCGCCGATCTCGTCCTGATGTCGCTGCCTCCGCCCGCATACAGGGACCGAAGCTGCCGCGTGTTCGACGCAATTAGGACCGAATTACGGGGGAGACCTTCCACTGGAGAAAGAGGGTGGCGACCTCAAACCCGCGGCCTCGACACGCCACGTTCCCCGACTCGCCCCTTCGTGGCCTCCATACGCGACGCATGAGACTGCTGCTCAGCGTGAATCAGAGCAGGGATGGAGATTGAGGGAGGAGAAGGGTGTTTCAGAGGCCTCCGCCAAGGCTTCCCAGCTCCCTCCATGGTCCGTTCTAATTGGGTTTCTACGCAGTGCGGCATAAATCACGTTCAAGTGAACCGCCAAAACCGAAACCCACACCCCTCCACCGGCGGATGAACTGGTCGTCCTTCTTTCCTCCTCGCCTCTGCCGTCATCTCTCCTGCTGCTCAGTCTTTGCCCTCCCTCTCTGTCTCACGCTGATTTCCACAGAGGGAGACGTCATCAACCTTTTTTCTGCTTCCCTGCTTCCCTGCCTGCTTGTGCACCCTCTTTCTCCTGCCTGTTTCAATTTCGGGTGTAATTTTGCTGCCAAGGACGGAGTGCGTGTCACTTGGTCGTTCATTAAAATGAGGAGAGAAAGTTAAGGGAACGAACTCGGGGAGGGGTCCGTCGTCTCCTCGCGTACACGTTAGCCTCGCGAAAGTCGAGGAATCATTAACGATGCCAGAGGAGGATCACGAAAGTCAAGCTGGGCAGAACTCAACTGCAGATTATGTATTCCCGGTTGGGTCCATGCACTAAGCAAGTCCCGTGACGACTGTTTTTTTTTTTTTGAAGCAGTGTTATTTTGTCATTTCTTTCTTAAAATTTACGTATTCTGTCCGACCGTTCCAGCTGTCTCTTCCTGGTAGCCTCGGCGGACAGGAAACTACGAGCATTTATTTTCGCTTTAATATCAACGAAAGAATAAAAAATAATGTCGGTTTGGGTTCAGCTAACAAAGACGACGCATTTGTCTTCGTGTGCAGGCCATCTCGAGTTGTTATCGGTTGGGCTGCAACGCAGCTAGGCGTTCTTAACAACGCTCACTTTCCGTGAGTCTTTGAGGCCGTTCTTCAGCAGCTTCACGTGCAGGTGCGGATAAAAGCGAGCGGACCGCTGCATTGCATTCAAGCCCTATTTATGCGCTACCTAAAAAAAATGATGGTTTAGGTTTATTGGGGTTTAACGTCCCAAAGCGACTCAGGCTATGAGAGACACCGTAGTGAAGGGCTCCGGAATTCCGACCACCTGGGTTTCTTTAACGTGCACTGACACCGCACAGCCCACGGGCCTCTAGAATTTCGCCTTCATCGAAATTCGGCCGCCGCGGCCGGGATCGAACCCGCATGGTATAGAATGAGCAGGCTGATGGATTCCGCTCGTGCTGCTTCTCTTGGGTACACACTGCGTCTTACTTTCTTCCAAAACATGAGTTACGAGCGTGGTTGAACCCGGAACAAAATATCGTGCTTCGGCTACTTATGTTCGTAATTGTGCGTATGTTTTCACTATAGTCTGTGTTTCGTCAATAATTCAGAAAGTGCTTCTATAATCTGCTACACGGAAAAGCTTAAGAGAGCAGATTTATAGACATACAATGAGGAAAGCCCTCACACATACTCGAGCGTGCAAATGTTGTCTGCGAAATTTCTTAAGGTAAGATCTGTCGAGCAACGTTAAACACAAGGTGTTCACCTAAAACCTTGCACAATTTTTTCAGAGAGGCTTTTTGAGTTAGAAGAGCGGTTTTTTCGCCATAGCAATGTCAACACGTTACTACATCAGAGTACAGCTAAGACGTGCTAACTAGTAGGCTGGTTAACTAATATTGAACAGTCTACATTTAACCGTTACTGTTAAGCTCCTTAATTATTGAAAGGCATGTAGCCCACCGTAAGTAATATCAGTATCAATTTTTAGCATTTCGAAAAGGCGGTTACCCTAGGCGCTGTGGCCCATCAAATTATGGCTACATTGCGCCAAAATGCACGCGCTTTTGAGAAGCCTGTGGGCAAAGCAGCTCCTTCAATGCACGTAACTCGCCGAAATAGCAAAAATTTCTTGGGGTAAAGGGCCGACGGTAGCCGCGCTTTTGAAATTCTGAAACTCATATGGATATTATTTATAATGGGCTAGACGCCTCACAATAATTAAGGAGCCTAACAGTAAGATTTAGAAAGTTAACTGCTCAGTAATAATTAATCATCCTGCTAGTTAGCACTTCTTAGCTGTATTCTTATGTACTACGCCGCTGACAATGCTAACTCAGAAAACGAATTTTAAAAATTATATAAAATCTTCGTTGAAACAGTATAACAGCACACCACTAAACCTTGTCTCATGCGCATAGTATCAAGCCTTTAGACACGTGCAGAGTTCCGAACCTCGAGGAAATGCAGTTCGTTTGCACTGAGGGAGAACTTAGTTGACCGGCTTCACTTCCATGGAGAAAAGAAAGTGAACACGCAGAAAATTCCTCACAAGAGAGCCACAGGAGCACGCGCCGACACGAGGCAATTCTAAGCCCATAGTAAAGTGCCGTGTTTTGTAGCAAATCTGTCACGGCACGCGATGCATGTCTGGCTCTGCCCAGGACCTCGGACAACAACCTTGGAGAAAGACCGGTTTTCGATAAAGGCCACAGTAGAGGCCACAGGCTTCGATCCACACACGTGCCAAAAGCGTGAGCGAAGTTGCATGCAGCGGTGTCTCCGAGCTCTTGCGCAAGAGGCACTTTGAGCCTGTTGTGAAGCAGACACAGTACCTAAGCTTCAGCTGATGGCTTGCACAGCTTTGCTTGATGGCTATTGGATCGACTGATGTACAAAAGTGGAACCAGCAGTGGCATCTACGCTAAAGGTAAGGAAGGAGGCGGGGTGTGGTAACGCGAAGACTAAGGCAAGCACGCATTTGGCCACAAATTAACAGAAAAATGTCTAACCACTAGGTGAGCCGTACGACGATGAGCTCCAACATGGATTTTGCTTACTTGCTATACTTATGTCTTGTATCATCAAGTGTAGTATATTTTGTAGAACAGAGATTCTTTGTTTGAGGTGACATGAAGCGTGGTAAGACGCATTTGCTGTGCGTCAAAGGTGGATGAGTTTTTGCATCACAGAACAACACAGTCATCTACAATGGGCAGCGTGCTGGAGGGGTCCGGATCAATCTCGAACCCCTTGGCATCTTTAAAAAGCAATGCAATCTCAGCACACGGGCGCCTTTGGATTTTTCTCACTTTAAATGTGGCCATCATGCCTGTGCAGCGTCGCTTTGTTGCCGCTTTGTATTAAGAAAACTCAATGCTGAGTAGGTTAGAACTTGAAAGATGCACTGGTGAGGTTTCCTTACGCAAGTGGTTTCTGGACGCACTCTTCGCAACAACGCGTCGAGAGGCACGTCCGCATATCATTTCAGCCTTTTCTACTCCTGATATTATGCCATTCGTTCATCCAACACCTCCCTCCCTACCCCGCTCTTTCGAAAGCGTTTTTTCTGCCATACGAATAAGACGCGTCCGAAGACACGCTCCTTTCCCCGGGAAGTTCTGTCACTATTTTCACTCTTTTTCTCCCACCTATGCAAAATATAGGGGGTGACGTCGATACACAACTTAATTAAGACTCGTCCGACAGCCATGTCACTTTATGTTTTGTCAAGGAGAGCAAGTTACGTGCATTTGAAAGACAATGACGGCCACTGTGTGTGTGAACGACTCTTCAGAGGCTTCGCACCTTCTGCAACGCATAGCACATTAGGAACTACGCGAAAGAGGGCTTGGTTAGAAACCGGCCATTCTGGACCGGATTGCAGCGATGACGTCACAGACATTGGTGAATGTAAGTGGCGTGAAAAATCCAGTGTTGTCCGTTGAAGTCAAATGAACTGATGCCACGGAAGCGGCAAAATTCAAAGTCGATTTGCGCCGGAATTAATGAAATATCGCATGTTTGTCGAAGTTCGCGGAAGTAATCAGGAACAACAGAAAAAGTTTACGCTACAGGTTTCATATGATATGCTTAACTCAAAAAAATTCATCGGAGCTGCCCATTATAAGAGCAGCAACAGCTGAGCCTATTTTATGTCCTGGAAATGGCAGCAGGCACGCGGTTGCAAAAGAGGTTCGTCAAACGATCTCCGCTTCATTTCTGCCGCAAATATCGCCAGGAAAACGCTTAGCCATGGAAATGATGCAAGCAAAGAGCGATGCGTCTTAGTTACTTCTTTTGTGCTACCGACATTACGAAACCTCCCCGTCTCGCTTATCCATTAGTTGCCCTTTTTTTTTTTCGCAAGATGTTTTTTTCTTTTAAAATGTAGGCTGTATGTTTACATGTTCACTTGTCTTTTCTTTTCTTAACCGATTCGCTTCCCAATGTAGCCGCGCCCTGTATATTTCTTACATTTCTGGTCGGCCCAAGTTAGGTTAATTTCAGACTGTCACCACCTTCGAATCACATCAGCTACCTGTTTTATATTAAGCACGTGCTCTTTTCACTTACCCTAATCGAGTTGCGGATGACAGGAACAACGCGCTTCCGCTAAAACACTTTAGAACCACTGGCACTCATTTTCTTGCAATTCTCTTTCAAAGGGTCATAAATGAGCAAAACATCCCCCCTCTTTCGCCCCCCCCCCCCCCTCACACGCACACACACAAAACACTTTAGCAAAATTTTGTATGTGGGACAGCTGCACTGGAAAGCCCTGTTTCGACAGCGGACATATCAAATCGTTTAGTTACGAAATGTTCGAGTCGTAACGGTAGGGAAGTTACGAAACAACCGTTTCTTTCGACGACCGGGTCAGGTGCAGTGTTCCTCGAACCGTTCAGAAATAGTGATGCTCTTCAAGCGCATGCCCGCTGCATCCAGTTGTTGACATATAACGCTTGTGCAATCCTGTGGGATGGAGCATATAAGTAGTCTTTAAAGGCCATACATGTCGATTCCCGCGCCTTTGCTTTACGCTGGTTGCAGGAAACTGCCTTTTCTGGAGCACGGCGTTGTTTGCCCTCCATCTGATGCGGGCGCTCCACTGCCAATGTCTTCTGAGGCTCAAGACCGCTTACGTGACCAGAGGTTATTTCGTGTCCAGGTTCCATTAGCTAGACGAACTTTTCACGTCGTTCAGACGATTGGATGATATACGATCGGCACGCATAAAGTGGAGGCACGTTGTAAAAAAGTGGATAAAATTTCTTCTTAAGTGAAAATAAACCATAAGAAAAAAAAACATCGACAATTTTGAAATGATCGGATTGTTTGAAAAGTATTTTATTACTTTCAGCGCAAAAGAAAGGCGGTTGAAAAAAAAAAAAGAGTATACTCTCTAAGGTTTCTTTTTCGCCCAGATAAGTTTTCAATACAGTTAATGCAGGCGCTTCTATTATGGGCCAGATTTGCTGGGGTGAGAGGTATCGAAGGCCCGTACACCGGGCTTATAGCGAGAATTATTTGTTCACGTTTTGTTTTCTGCCAAATAAACTAAGGCGAATTTGTCGTGCGGTAGAACAAAGGGCCGCCAAGAAGGAGCGCGGGAGCACGAGCAGAGAATGGGACATAAGACATGTAAAGCCGATGGTAGCCTGCAAAAAAAAAAGAAAAAAAAATTGGCTGTGGTTTAGCTCTGGTTAAACATGGTGGAGTAGCGAGAGTTACGTCCCTTATCAGGACGCTTAGCGCGCTCTTCCTCGGTCTCTTCGGCTCGCCGCCTCCTCGCCTTCGTTCCTACGACGAGCCCTAGCTTCCTCCGAGCTGTCCATTTCTACCACAGGCTCCGTATAGTTGTGATATACCCGCCGCTTGTCTGATGACACTCCGCGCATGCGCACAACGGACGAGGCGGGCGGCTAGAGTTTCAGTGGAGGCTTAATTCTAGACGCCCGTGTACTGTGCGATGTGAGTGCACGTTAAAGAACCCCAGGGGGCCGAATTTTCCGGTGCCCTTCTCAACGGCGTCCCTCATAGCCAGAGTCGCTTTGGGACGTTAAGCGCTCATAAACCATAAACCATTTCTTTGATCTCACTGTTTATCCCTTCCTATATGACTCGGTTCGGGTGTCCATGGAGATATGTGAGACAGTTACTGCATATTCCCTTTCCTCAAAAACCAATTTTCAATTTTACGAAGGAATGCCATCGCCCGTTCTGCGCGAAGCCTTGCCCTTTGGACAAATTGGTGGTGCCACGGATCAACGCGCAGCCACGCTGACCTCGCGAAACGGCTGGCGTAGTGCAGCTCTTGCTATAAAAAAATATTGTCTACAGGATTCCTGTGTCATGCGGTGCAGTGTACATTGGCCAAACAGGCCGTTGCATCAATACGCGCCTCACTGAACACCGTAGAGATATAAAGAATGGCACAGGCACTCATCTCGCATGTCATGCGCGAAAACACCGGGAAAATGATAAAATTTGTGAATCCCTCCTGGACCAAACATCACAAACCTTTACTAATCGGGATAAAAACACTCGAGAGATTGTATCACTGAGCCATCCCTTGCGTTGACGAAGATAGAAATTTCTTTTCTAGAGTGTCACAGCTAATCTTTGATCTGTTTTTGTTCCTTAGATTTTTTTGTCTTGTTTTTTCTTACCCCGTATTTATTCCGAGCGATCTGAATAAACGCATTTGTTGTTAGCAAGCGCTCGTCGTGTGTTCCTTCAAGTGTCTCGTCTTTTTCTGCGCTGTCCTTCAGTCAAGTTGAGCCAGTACCAACACGCCCAACTTCTCGCTCTGATTCCCAAGAAACTGAGGAGAAAAAAACATTGCACTATTCTTTTATTACATTACTCATAAGAAGACGACTGATGAAAGCTTAATTTCTGCGCGCTTGTTATTTATGAAACCGGCATCAATTGGCACACAATTCAATATGTTTCGCATCTGAGAACCTGTGTATGTGTCGAAAGTAGGTTTTCGGTCGTGAACTTAGGAATATAATAAGCTCTCCATTCCTTCAGGTAGCCCGAAAGTTCACGTGTTCACTTCTCTTTTTCTTCAACATTTTACTACACCTCAAGAGATCTCTTTCTATCTAATTATGTTTTTCACTCCTAATTTTCTTAGAATCTGGACACCGAGGGCCACGAAGGCGCTCAAGACAGAACTGGCAGGAAATTCCGCGTATTTTAAAACCCTGGAAGTACTCTCAATAAAAAAGGAACAAAACAAAAACAAGAGCTCGCTCATCAAGAGAGCAAGGCGGCGCACAGGCGAATGTCTTTAACAATGGTATAAGAACATCCACACATGCGACCAGAAGCTGGAATATAACAACGGCGATTGGTTTTTTGCCTTATCTCACTTTTTCGCGTGAGCAGCTGACTTCCCTAATTCCCGCCTGTTTTTTATTGTTTCATTTTCTTTCTCGGTCTCTTTGTTTTTTAGCTTTTGAATCAAGCGCTGCTGCGGAGCTGTTCCATTGTAGTCTTCTTGAACGCTTTCTTCTCTGTTCCGTTTTTGTTTATCAAGTCGCTCCGACCCTGCCTTCAGAAAAGCACTCGTCAGAATTCCAAGGTTTCCAGCGCCGGAAATTAAAGCATAAAGGAAGCAGTCTTAGTGGAAAAGCAAAGGGCAGAAGCCAAGCCCGCTTTCTTTGGCACTCAGTTTCATGTTTTGGTCTCTGGCTCCTGCTGTAGGTAGAGCCTTCCGCAGTCGCTCACTCATTATATCCTCCACTGTTTCTTTTTTACCGAGATCGAGATGTGACTAGAGACTAGGTGCTCGGCGAGTTTTTTTCATTTACTGTGGATAAAGGGGCGGAAAAGAAAGGAGCTGAGTTGGTGACGCATGGAAATCGCGCTTCGTAGATGCTCGAAAAAAGAAGAAATAAGTAATCCGAAAGCAGCTGTAATATATTTGTGAAGATTGAGAACAAAACTACTCCTTAGCAACGTAAACTAAGCTTAGGTTCAACAATGTTGAGCAACAGGTAGCTTGAAAATTTCTTAGAGAACTTTCTGGTAGAATGTGATGAGAAGAAGCGTCTTGTGTTGAGACTGCCGTCACCTTTCCTCTCCTTCTCTGCACCTTGCTAAGTCAGGTGAAAGATTGCAGTCCCCTAACTTTGAATTAAAAGAAAAGAAACGTGAGCAAAAATTTTGGTCACCATCGCGTGCTCGGGCTGCAAACTCTTGCAGTATTGCTCCATGCGAACAGTTGCGCAAGCCACATACTGTCTGCTTAACCTAGTCTAGAAAGCTTCTTTGATAACACCCTGCGTGTTGAGCAATAAAGGCGCCTTTTTTATTCACTGTTGTTTTTCTCATTTTCCTGGGGGCCTCATCAGGACAGCCACTGTACAACAATTCGACTGAAACAGGTATTCTGAAATATTGGTTCTGGGCTCAAAGCAGAAACAGTGACTGGTGGCTTATTCTATAAAAAAAACTTTAAACGCGCATAAAAAAACTCAGTGTCCGAGCAAATGATTTTAATGCTCATTTGGCATTTAAATCCCTGTCACCGATTTTAGCTGTCGTGATTAACACTAACCAAGACAATCTGTGAGAACCAGGAGCGTATTACCATACCGTCTCATACCTTCGGGGTTTGAATGAATCCCTACAAAGTGCATAGTTCCCTCCCAGATTTATGTAGTAACTTCTTGTGTGCTCCACACAACACCTAGACTTCCAGGCGCGTGACAGGACCCTTATATCACTCCTTCATGAC
The DNA here is from genome assembly GCF_055824585.1 of Amblyomma mixtum. Lineage (NCBI taxonomy): Eukaryota > Metazoa > Arthropoda > Arachnida > Ixodida > Ixodidae > Amblyomma > Amblyomma mixtum. The sequence goes on from NC_143016.1 coordinate 65,969,515, forward strand.
TCTGACTGCAGTGGTCATGAGAAAGGCAACCTGGAGATTTTTGAAGACTGCTGAAGGTTTTATGACAATACCATTGCAAAACTTCACAGTAGGAGTCTTAACAAATTTTCTCGCAGTTGTAACGTGCAGTTGTTTTCTCGTTCATTACTTTAAATTAGCCGACTTTTGATGTCCCTTACTTCGAAAAGGAGGAACAGGATGCAGCCTGAGGTTGCACCGCAGCTGACGCTGTTAGATCTTCCATCCCTGGGAGCGACAAGCTTAGAATTTCTATAATTGGCCGGCGACGCAGCCAATGGCGCCCAGTATTTAGCCGTATGCACTCGCTGCTTAGTGTAACTTCGCCCACGTTTGCACAGCGACTTACTACGTAGCTCTCTTGCCTACACCGTCCCCCCCCCAAGCAAAAAGTAAAGGAAGGGGTTGCGCACATCCTGGAACTCAAGAACTTCTGACAAGCTTGCCTTTTTGAAAAGAAATGAAAAGAGAAAGAAAGAAGGCAAGAAGGAAGGAAAGAAAGAAAGAAAGGAAGGAAGAAAGGAAGACAGAAAGGGTGAAAGAAAGGAAGAAAGAAAGAGAGAAAGGGGAGAAAGAGAGAAAGAAAGAAAGAGAGAAAGAAAGAAAGAGAGAAAGAAAGGAAGCACGAAAGAAAGAAAGAAAAAGAAAGAAAGGAAGAAAAAGAAAGAAAGAAAGAAAGAAAGAAAGAAAGAAAGAAAGAAAGAAAGAAAGAAAGAAAGAAAGAAAGAAAGAAAGAAAGAAAGAAAGAAAGAAAGAAAGAAAGAAAGAAAGAAAGAAAGAAAGAAAGAAAGAAAGAAAGAAAGAAAGAAAGAAAGAAAGAAAGAAAGAAAGAAAGAAAGAAAGAAAGAAAGAAAGAAAGAAAGAAAGAAAGAAGAAAGAAAGAAAGAAAGAAAGAAAGAAAGAAAGAAAGAAAGAAAGAAAGAAAGAAAGAAAGAAAGAAAGAAAGAAAGAAAGAAAGAAAGAAAGAAAGAAAGAAAGGAGCTGAATTAATAAGTGGGTGAAGTTCTCTGTGTGCTCAGTGGCACTCTGTGGTTGCTTAAAATGTTGCCACGTTTAAATACGAACGCGTGCGCTCCTAAAGCCGTGGCATGTCAGCTATGGTGCGTAATTTTTGCTGTGAAATTTGCTACACGTCTAGCTAGCTTTGGTGTATGTTCGAAGGAACTAATGTGACGGCAATTCTGGTTATGCGAGCATTATAGTTCAGCGATGTCTACATCCCTTATCGTCTTGTGCCTGCTTTTTACGACCATGATAATAGCACGGGTACTTCAGAAGACTGTCAATGTTATATTTGCGCACAAGAGTGAGCTGTAGAGGTTAGCAGAAAAAGAAACGACCAGAGCAAACAAATCCTGCAAACCTAATGTTGTCCGGCTCAGCAGAAAGTCCCGTTAACTCCGAATGGCCGAGTATGGCCGAGCAAGCTCGGATTGAATGTGTATGTACATATATATATATATATATATATATATATATATATATATATATATAAGCAGCATGAAAAATGCACATAACATACTAATAGCCACCACCGATCGCCGGAGGCAACGACTGGCTGAAATACAGCAGAGCTCTGTCTACGGTCGCCTTCATGTTTTCAGTCTTCGTGCGATACTTCTTTTTTTCGCACGCTTTTCACTATGATACCTTGATTCCGAAAGTGTGAAGCAGCAGAGCTTTTTGGAGAGAACACGCGCGGAAAGAAATCCTGCCGACGAAGGAAGCAAATATTTTCAAGACAGAACGTTCAAAACAGAGCGGGCTAGATTCATTGCGCTCTGTCGCAATATGGTACGTGTCGTATGCAAAACAGGAATGTTCGCCCCAGCGAATCCGACACCTGAGGCGAAAAACGAAATACTGGTGCTAAAATATAAGTCGACCATTCTTTCTCCCGGCGCTGAATTGGTCGACGGGCTCCCGTTATATTCGCGCACGCTTCAACTCCAATGGCCTCGGGCGACGCGCGGGAAAGAGGAATTAAAATTGTCGTCTACGAAATAAAAAAAAAGTGAAAACCTAGAGATAGCAAATACCTCCGAGAAGCCAGTTCGATTGAAGGTGAGTCCCATAACCGTCGCTTCTCCCAGTCCCACTTTTCTGTTTCTTTTTTCTTTTTCCTCTCTTTTTCAACTCTTTTCAGAACGGTGCGATGCCCGCTCACGTTGCAGCTATTCCAGGTAACGACCGCGCGGAATCGCCGCTAAAGCTCTCTTCCCGGCTCTGTGTCGGCGTGTGAGCGTGCTAGTGTGAAGGAGGTGGGTGAGGAGGAGCAAAGTGAGCGGGCATCGAGCCCGCAGCCAGTGCGGCTGGGAGCCTAGGGTGCTGGCCGTTCTGGCGGCGTGGACACCGCCCGCTGAGCGCTCGAGCAGCGCGCCGTCCACTCTCGGAAGTCGGCACACAATTCCCTCATTTCCGCGTTTTATCGCCCCGCCAGCTGCCGGCTCTTCGTGGACGTGCGACTTCCTCCTTCTTCTTGTATTCGTATAGTCGGTGTTGCTCCCATCCTTCCCTTCCTCCCCTTTCTCTCGCGTCCTCCGCTTCCCGCAACCTCACCTCTCCCAACGCCACCCACAGCACCCTTTAAAGCCGTATCGCGGCATCGCAGACTGTCTCGTTTCCCCTCGTTCTCTCCTCTTCTCTTCCCTTCTCAATTGTGTTTGCTCTAGCAAATGCGCGTACGGAACGACACGTTAGTTTGAGAAGAAAGAAAAGTGCGGTGGTCGGCGAGACGTACGCGTGGAGATAATCTCTCTCATCGCGTCTGGCTCATTCTCCGTCTCCTGCACTCCTCATAATCGCTGCCCTCCTCTCCTTCCATTCCTTTGTACCTACGAGACCGTGAATGGCATACGAATAAATCTTCACAATTACACGATTCAAAGCTGGAACGAACTCTTTGTACGGGTGTTTCCGCCGGTAACCCATATTGCGGAGTCACTTCATTCGGCCAGGCTTTTTAAACGACGTTAGCAGGGACCTTGATGGTCGCAGAGAGAGACAGAGAGAGGTGGAGAGACTGGAGAGGGGCGGACCTATGCTCTCTATTTTACGGCTCATACCCACGTCACGTCTACAGTCGTGGCGTACTTCGTGCGACATGGTTCCCTTTGTACTGGCTGCTTATTTGGCCGGACCAAATCACTCGGGACGTCAGAGTCTTTAGGTTCATATCAATCATGATTCTATAACTCAAAACCCGGCAATGTACGGCAGGCAGTTTCTCATAGATTGGCAAATAATGGCGCCGCCAACGAGCTATGCAGTTCGCTATTGGTGACGTACTTCAGGTTTCATTTTTCACTGATTAGAGCTGTCTTTACAGGTTCGTCTAAATTGTACGAATAGAGTGGCAGTCGGCTGACGTTCGTTTTATACCAGTCAAAGTACGCGATTTTGATAAATGAGCCCTGTGGGCAATATCGAAACTAGTAGGGGTCGAACAGCACTGAGGGCACGTGCCGAAGAGGTGCAGCGGAGCCTGCAGTCTCCCTCTCTGTCATGACTGCAGTTGCTTGAAGTAACGTGTGAGAGGTGTGCGGTGTGAGGAGGGCACTGAATAGGAAATGAGATGTCTGAGCGGGCCTTAGCAATAAGGATCTTCCAGTAAGTTCTTTTATTTTCCACCAATTCTCTGAGAGCTGTCGTTCGTACTCTGTGCGCCCAATGTACTGCCGCGCCTTCGAAGCAGGAGCTGGAGTTGGTTAACCGCAGACCTCACCCACAAAACTTCTATGATGTAAGAATGGTTCATGACTTATAGGTTTCGGTACCGCAACGCAATGTCCGGCCCATGAACTATGATCAATTAAGACAAGCTAATTCGAGGATCATTTTCCACTTTTCTTGTTCTCAATGAAGGCTTGTATTTTTTTTTGTCTGAACTTTGTATTGTTATTTTGTCATGACGTGTACCCTGAGAGTTCCTAACATGTATTTGTTTTTGTTCATATTTTATATTTTTGTGATTCTGGCGCTTGGCCTCTCAGTTTATTGGTATTTATCTCTTTGTCGGTTCATTTCAAGTGTGCTGTAATTAGCACTTCTCTGTAACCACGATTTTTCTTACTCTGGGCTTCGACCGTTTGCCTGAATTTTGTACTTCCTGATTAGGTGTTCTTCATGCAGTAATCTCCCATGAGAGTGGCAGTACTGTTAAATAAATAAATAAATCAATGCCAATACCACTGTACAATTAAGAACTCTTTTTGTACGTACAGCCAATTCTGGGACTATGTTTTTTTGAATATCTGCTGGTGGGCGAAACTTCGAAAGATGCGCAGGCGGGTAAAATTAATTCACAACCTTCCGCTGCGGCATCTTGTATAGGCCATGCTGTAACTCTGGAATGTGAAGAAAAGTTAATATTTTTTCTTTTGTTTTTATCGCAGGTCCTGGCATCGCTACGATACTGCTTACAAATTTATCGAACAATTTTCTCGCAGGGCCCTGATTGAACAGAACGTCTGGTCAGAATCTCTGCTTTTAGTGACGACATGAGATAGCAGAGAAGACGATTACGTAATGTCACTAAAACAGTCCCTTCCCTTCTCTTCGGCTACGGTGCAGTAAACATTGTTCATAAAAAAAAAAGCAGGCGGAAGCAGTTTCGTTCGAGGCTGTGTCTAACCGAAAGAAACAAAATACCTCGCATCAGCCTCACTAACGCCGATGTCAAATGACTCCCCTGAGACGCAATGCCACTCCGGTAGCAATGTCAAGCAAGGAGAAACAGCTTCATACTCGTCTAGACCTAACTGCATATATTCCGTAACTAAATACGCCTATCGCTACTCCGTGCCTGACTAGCAGGCCATGACAAAATCATAACCACCGATAGCGAAATGTGAAAAGAAGTCTCCGGGACGAAGAGTGGCAATCGAAGAGCAAGGAAATGCGCTTGAAGGCGAGCTACTGTTAAGGCGCGGAGGTGAGTACAAACTGCTTCACGATGCGGTGAGCGGTGCGGAGCCGAGGTCTAGGGAGCAGCGTGGGTACACTTCTGCTGTCCGTGAAGGCTGAGCGGCGACAGACAAGACGGGAGAGAGGTCGAAGTTAAGGGCGCGAGAGCGACGCGCGAATGCTCAGAGCGGAGTAACGCGTAACGCGTGCTTGTACAACAGTGCCCGGTGACGACCGCGACGCCCTCAACTATGATACGCCCCACTTTCTCACTGGCTGCAGCTGTGCTGCTTATCCACACCTTCAGTGGGCCGCGTGACGAGCGCTTCGCCTTCTCTTTCGCTTTTCAAGTTCACTCAAAGAGAGAGAGAGAGACAGAGCGGCCTTTCAGGTTTTAGTGATACGCACTAAAACATCGCGCAATTCGCAGTTGAAGAACTAGAAGAATATCATGGCATTCCCTTGGCTACTCTTTTGTAAACCGCCAGAAGTTAATTAACCATCGGGTGCATGCTAGATGAGTTCGTCCGTAAGAATTTTTTGATGGAGTTAGGCAACACAGTACTGTCTGCAGGCTGCTAATATGAACGAATGATCTTTCTTGAATGAATGCCTGGAGGTGCGGCATTTGTCTGCTATCCGATCGAGAAACAAATATGCAGTCCACGTGGGGCAAGTAACTACGGTCTGCCACACCTTAAACTGACGCGGAAAGTGGACCAACGTAAAGGCTCCATTAATAGTTTTCTTTGTCCACTAAGGCGTTATCCACAGCACTTTCCGTGAGGCCGGAGAAGAAAGTAGGATACTTCATAGACTTTGCAGGGAATGACGAGAATAAGCGCGCATGTTATTTCTGGCTTGTTTATAGATCCCGCTTTTCAGCTGACAAAATGGCCATTTTTATAATTTTTAACCAGCTAGCATTCCTGAAGTGTAGCAGCTGCTGAAGCTGCTTTTCAATATGTACATTTCATACCCATAAACAGTATTAAATTTATTCCTATGCACGTGTCTTTTAATAACTTACGGTTATTTCTAATTGTCAAAATTCATTGCGGCTGCGTCGCTGAAGCTTGAACATTAGCAGGTAGCAAGGCAAGAATCGTAAATATAGCACACCGTGCTATTCGACGCAAAATTATGAGCGTTTTCAAAAGCGCAGTTTTCTCCACTCCGACAAGCAAATGGAAAGCAATAGAAGGCTATTGCTATTCAGAAACAAAAACGAAGGTTGTTCGGATGCCATTTCCACACGAGCAAACTTTCCAGATTGAGATATCGTTTCCTGTTTCCTGGCAGGCTTCCGTTGTGTTCGGAGTGGACTGTTGTTGTGACACATCGATTAGCTCGTGTCTGGTGCGTCGCGTTACTCCTAAATTATGCATGGCAATGCCGCCGAGGGAACACCTCGTCGCTTCGCAGATATCTATTTTATCGCCGTCCAGTTTGTTCGCCTTATGAACCATCTTGCTGCGTTCGTGTTTCCTTCCGTCTGTTTGCATCTACTATTCTGCCGTGGCTCAGCTTGTTGCAGGAACGTATCCTTTGTCTCATGCTGCATAATTTTTCATGTCCAGGCTGTTTTTGGCGTGCGTACAGGTCTATATATTTTGCCTGGCCTTGCGGAGACCTTATTAAATAAGCCTCGTATATCGTAACTAGTGAGGCGCTCTTTTAAGACTAAAACTCTTTTGCTGCTAGTGGGCGCCTGCCTTATGTTCCTTCCTTAGGTGGCTCTACATATTGTGCTACTGCAGCCGACAAGAACCCTTACCGATAGGCTAAAATTTTCGTCCTGCTTTAGCGCGATGTGTTCGCTGTCATCAGCTTGCAGCCGTGCTTCATAGCTACAAAGCGCGTCAGGAGAATCTGCAGTTTAGACGTCTATGAGCACGGTAGTAGCCTACCCGCTTTAAGCAGTAAACTTCAGGTTTCTGCGTTGTATAGCATGCTAGCACACATTTATCTTGCATGCAATCCTTACTTGATGAATTGCCAGAGAGACAGTACAGTAACCACGAGCAGTTGGATCATGAAGGTGACTATTATTCAATTAGATATTATTGGCTGGGGAAGGGGGGGGGGGGGGGAGGGCAATTTGAGCTAAAGAGTGTCGCTGTTAACGTGCAGCAATAGGCGGCTTCAGAGATTTATTTGCTTGAGCATTTCAGTTCAAAGAAGCTAGATACTTGGCCAGGGCAGACCTTGTACACATAAAAAAACCGGCCGGTGGTCATCGGCTCTTAGGATCCCACCAGCGGCAATCGGTCACTCCGCTAAGATTCCACATGACAGTTAGTGCACGTGTAAATATTTGTGTAGTGTGCTTAGAATACTACAGTATATTATAGCCTTGCAGTGGACCTAACGACCTCTCTCTTAACAATAACATGCTGTGCTTAATTGTGCTGTAAATCTTGCCTCAGTCCAGAACTGTATTTAACGTTATTATGCTTCTCCCGTTAATCTTACTCGTGAATTGTGTTCGTATACGTTCATTTATATGTTTGCCAAATTCTTCGAATACCAAAGTCACTGTTTCAGTCCGTAATAGCGATGTGATGTACTGCAACAGAACGCAGTGGAGCGTCTTGGTTGCTCATGGGAGTGTGCATTGTGTATAGCATTACCGGCATTCTCTCATATAATATATTGTATAAACAAAAGATTTTTCATCACAGTTGTACGTCTTTCTGCGACATGAACTTCACTATGTTCTAATTGGAACGTTCAATTTTTCGAAGGCATGAAAGTTGTGAGCCTGTTCATTTCGATCATCTGTAACCGTCCATATGCCACATAAAGAAAACAAATGGAAAGTTCACACCAACCGACCGCGCGCGATTAGTTTTTCTGTGTATTTGATGGTTAGTAGGTGTTGATTACTCGAAACGCGCGAGAAAGAGCCAGGCAAAATTAAGAGTAAAACAAAGATTAGAGAGGACACTAACTCGAACTTAGCGGTATGGCGCGACAGCATAGTGGCTTAAGCTTTGCGTTGTGAGCAGTTTGACACCTTTAAATACATGTTTATTTTTTTGAATTCCTTCATTTAATTAAGTTATCAATTCCGCACTGTAAATTTTCTCAGTTTTTCCAATTCTTTTCATTTTTTAAATACTCAATTGATTGCAGTGATTTCATTAACTCGCCATCGCCAATCACAGAACAATCAATCGTCAATCACAAGAGCCACAAAATACCATGATACGATATTTTTTACGCCGCCCCCGATTATAGGTGGCCGGTTGGAATGCCTGCTGCGAGCTAGGCTCTAACTTAACTACTAAGTTTATGCTGCACGAAACGCTGAATCGTATGACACCATCCGGAGCAATCTGCGGCAAACGGTTGGCATGATACGTTTTTTTTTTTACTCAGCTCCCGATTATTTCCGACAGGTGGTGCCGACTACGCCGACGGCATTTCGACCGAACGAGCTGTATACGCTGTCGCGTAAAGATGTACGGGTCACACAGAGCTCTATTGTGCCACGCGGAATATATTCTACGCTGAGTACGGAAGATATAAATCAGCGAGTTAAGGATACCTAAATTTTGCTCGGAGATAAAAATGTGAGCTTTCGTAGACGGGAAAGGGAAGTAAATTATTTTTTTTTTTACTCGACCTGCTCTTCATACTACATTCGTGATATCATACCTCCCGCTGGGTGAAACTAACTACACCCTCTTACTGCTGACGCGCCCTCGTTTCTCTTTCGTCGAAGCTGGCTCCACTGCTGTAGCTTCTATTATGAGGCAAAGCCAACTTTAAAAATCAATAGAAATTTGCCGCGGTACTGTTAGAACATAAAAACGCTTGTGGAACCGCCGTTAACCAAGAACTCGATGAGAAGGACGTGAAGAAATTAAAGTGTTAAACATAAAATAATAATAAATAAACACGACGTAGTACTATTGCAGCACTCGCTAAGCATTATTAGGAACCTGGAGTAGCTGAACTAAAAATAAAGCGGAGTTAGCGAATTTGATTGTACGCTTAACTATAAAATGATTTCAGTGCGTCACGGCTGTTATAACGCTCGCGGACGAGGTGTAATGGTTCAGTAAAGAAATACAAAACTTCGAAGTGGCTTAGAAACATCCATGCTGCGTTCACATTTTCCTTTGTCGTGCCGTGGTCGGTGCAAAACAATGCGTTCGTTCCTCTCCCCACCACTATTATTTATGTCCCTACGATAAGTTTTCTGTTCGTAACTTTTTCTCCAGGAGATGCTGCGGTGCCTGCAACTAAACGATCTTGAGCCGCACCTACCTCCTCGAGTCGAGGCTGCAGGCAAAGAGTTGTCATCATTCTTTCCAGCGCAGTTTAATTCTTTTCATTTCCTCTGCGGCATCAGGGAACGCGTCCAGCTATGCGAGAGTCTCAGCTAGCGTAAACAGTACTAATGGTGCTCCGCTTGATTAATCGTCGCTCAGTGAAGCGCGTTGCCGGCTATGGCGCCATGTGATCCCGTTTTGTGTATTATTTCGCACTGCCCGCCTTTCGCTGCTTCAAAGCCGCTATTGTGGCGCCTTCTGCAAAGAGTTCTTCTTCAGAAGCGGGAAGTGAGAGAACTTAATCTTTAGACGCAGCGGTGCGAGCACGTTTGGCTGTCTATTTGCTTTTTCTTTCTTTTTCTCTTCATCGTCTTGGATGTCTCTTCCGGGACACAGGCACAGCGTTAACAACGAGTACAATGCGATCCCCGGCCCCCACGTTTTCGAGCATTTCTCGGGCAAAATCTTCGGGCGGAACAGCATGTAAGTGTTTGCTCCGACAGAGGCGGAAAAGGTCCTTTCTATTTTTTTTGCTTTTCTTTTGGGAAGCGGAGGAAAGGAGGGTGCTGGCAAAATACAAAATTTGACCGCTTTAACGTGTCCTTCGACTATAGTACTGTAATAGAATTTGCGATAAAAATGCAGCTTTAAAATTACAGTAAAAGAGAGTGCTGCAGTGTAAATTATTGCTGCACGGCACGGTGACGTTGCATCTGATGACCCTTTCAAGACGCCACTGAAATTATCTATGTGTAACACAAGCGCTTTTCAGCTGCGTCTTAGCATTTATGCATCAAATCCGAACGCGGCGTTCCTGTTTGCCGTTCTTGCAAATAAATGTTCTTATCACGGGTCTCAAAGGCACGAACGCTTTAATTAGCAGTCTTTTAAAAAAATTTAAAACAAATAAAACAAAACAAAAGCAATGAAGCTACCAAATATTCTGAAAGTGTTTGTATCAACATTTTATCCAGGCATGCCGAAGTCCTCTCCTCCTCTCCCTACCCTAACAAAAGTGCATCGAAGCTAAAAACCTGGCTTCCGCTGAGCACCGCTTAATCTTTAATCGAGTTAAGCTCAGAATTTTCGATAACGCAAACTTTCGGTTGTACTTCCCGAATTCCGGGCGGCGCGTACTTCAAAGAAGAAAAGAATGCGAATGAAGACGAATATAGAGAGAGCTGGTGCGCCACGCTGGAAACGCGAGGAGCAGCTGAATATGCAATAAGCTGAAAAAAAATAGGGGGTAAAAAAAAAATACTCTCGACCAAGGAAACTTCGGCACTGTGTTTAGCGCGAATGCAGCGTTTTCCAACGTTCTGGGGCGCTAGTGAAGAGAGTCATTTGCATCGCTAATGCTACCTTATTTTATGTTATTTTCCTTTTGCCCAGCTTACTATGCATTTTGTGTGCGCGCCCGTATTTCGTGTTCGCCAGGGTTACTTTATGAAGCTCTTGGTGAAGTGCAAACCAAGTGTCTTTAGTTACCGGTCTTCGCCACTGCGTTTGCTCGAGTGGTTCGTAAAGCAGAAACCTTGGCACTGAAGCACTTAATGTCACCTTTTTAGTTTATTTTTTATTAATTCTGCCATTGAAACATTCTTTCAGGTAATCATGCTTGCATAAACCCCGCGTTGGAAACGGACATAAAGAAATAAAAAAACGCTTCAGAAGATGCTCCTTGAATAATGCACGGATGCATATGACGCAGTCAATTTGTCGTGTAGGAAAAGTAACGGGCTTCGACAGATACTGCCAGTTACAACGTCTGAGACATGAAGGGAGTGAAAGTCGAGAAAGTTTCACCCAGGTATAAGTGGCCTTGACTGAATTAAACTTCGGTTCTACCGCAGTCCCAATAAAGATTGTGTGTGGCAGGTGACTAAAAAAAAAAAGGTGCACGCGGCCGTTTTCAGCTCATGACCAGTCGCATTTCTCTTGAAGAGCTCTTAGCCTTAGGCACGTCATTCGTCGGTCTGTATCTGTATCTTGTCGTGCTGTTTACAGGCTTTTAAAGCACAAATAGTATGAGAGTAGAGGATTTCAGTCAGCGCAAAATACCGATCGTGAACAATAGAAAACGCAATATCAAACTCGCAGTCAATATTGGCCATGAGTAAGAAATCGTTCCATCATCCGTTTGAGTGGTACAAATACTAGGTAGAGCAGCCTCACTGAAGTCCATTACATTTATCGTTTTGCGGGAACCCAACGTTTTCAACCGTGTGAAGTACGACAGTCGTTAAATTAATCAGATAAAAGTGAAACTGGACATGGCCACGCTAAACAAACCGCAAAAAGTAATACAATAATAAGGAGAAAGCGCTTCGAAATATGCAGCAGCTTGCATGTTGATGCTGTTCAGAGAAATGCGCGATGGCAAGCAATCCTGGGCACATTTGTGCGAAGGGCAGAGCTGAGAAAGGAGTGGGGCGCGGAACGGACGGAGGGCGCCCGGCCCAATGCGCATTCCGATGGGCAAATTATCTCTTCTTGCCGTTCTTACGACAGCTAGGTATGAACTAAAGAAGACGGGGGAAGGACTAAGAAAGGCGGAGAAGAAGGGGGTCACTCCACCGCAGCTAGCAGAGCAAGAGCGAGCCACTAGGTTCAACAAAAGGGCGCTTTCTCAGACCCTCTTAATGCGAGTCTTAATTCCGGTAATCCTCGAGCTGTGCGCGCCGAGAGCGGTAATTCCCGCAACCCGCCCTGTGACGGTGAGAGGGAAAGGGAAGAAAAAAATACGGAAAAAAGAAAGAAGGAAAGAAATCTTCCGCCTCCTCTATCAGCGCACACGCACGACACCTCCACCGCGCTTCCACTTTTCTCCGGACATTGCCGGAGAGAGAGGAGCGCACGCATCTGCGCGGCCATCCGCAAACATTTGAGGCGACGCATTCCAAGCAGAACCGCTACGACACCACCGCGCGTCTTTTCGGCGTCATTCATTACGTCTTCAGCCAGCGTCTGCAAAGGAAACTCTCTTCTTCTCCATCTCTCCCCCCCGAACTCTCTCCCTTCTGCACGGCTCGAATCGCACAGTGGTTGCCCCCAGAGGAGAGGAACTGCCGTGACATGCCTAGAAACCGATGCAGTGTTTTTCGCTTGCTCCTTCGAGAAGTTGAACAGTGATTTGTGCGCAGTAGCTGTAAGCGGTCTTGCCGCGACTAGTGCCCTCCTACGGGAATTGACATTGTAGGTCTGTGGCTCTTTGCGAAGCGTGGGACAATCCTGTGCGCTGTAAACTTTTGATCCTCCTATCTTTTGTAGAGGGTGAAATTTGACTTAATTTACTTTTTATGCAGCTTTTTTTTCGCTAGACATCAGTTTCTGAGTGCGCGGCTGGAAGCAAATAAAGATAAAAAAGTAACTGCCTCGACACCGTCTCATTTTCGTCAGGTCAAAAAAAAAATCTATAATCGCGGTCATGTGCCACAATTATTAAAGCGTCTCTATATCAGAATGTGACAGGTGTTTTGAGCAATTCACTTCCATGCCAACGGTGTTTTCTGGGCGACAGAGGACGCAGGGATGGTCAGCGTACACGGACTGCTTTCGCACACGCAGAAATGTATTCGCGCAGTTTACGGAATGCTGCGAAGCTCAGTGCTCAATTACTTTGGCTCAGCATACTTTCCGAAACAAGCACCTATTCTGACATTCTCTCACAGTGCCGAGAGTTTGTCATTATGCCGCTCTGACGCGAACTTCGGAAACGTGTTCTTACTATCCAGCTTTAAATGAACAGCACTGCTCACATTTAATCCGTTCCTGCTACGTAACTCCTTAACTGAATAGAACAGAAAAAGAAATGCCGGGCCAGCCATACATTAGTAGAGCAAAGAAAACCTATGAGCGAACAGCCAAGTGCATTACTCTCTTGAGCCTACAACCAATCGTTCAAGTATGCTGTCGGTGATACCTGCCGCCATTCGTGTGCAGTGCTTTTAAGAATGTGTGCAGTGCTTTCTAGAAGAAACTGACAAAATGAAACACTCTGTAATTAGCCACTCAGATTATTTTCACATTCTTCGCAATGTTTTTGCTAACAAAAAATAAAAAATCGGAGCACGAGCAGCATGGCAGTCAAACGCTTAAGCATTCTCACGCGCCTAAAGTTGAGAAATGTGACAGTCCATTTGGTGGTTTTCAGTTCAGTCCTAGCTTCATCCTTACATGAGATTTCTTTCAACCTTCCGTAAGGTGCAAGTAGATGACGCGCCGCTGTAATTTAATATGAATGTCACTCAAGCTTTCCACCAAGAATGTACGGCCACCGTCAAAATTATACAGCCCAAGGAGCTTGCTCCTAAGCTCTTTAGCGTGGCTCCCTAACATATCAAGCAGTCCAATCCTTGAGCGGATTGAGGGCGCAAAGCCATTCCTTTTTCGAGGGATAACGGTCGCTGAGGATGCATAACGAGGCATACAGCAGGCTTCACAAACAAACCACTTGGGACGTATACTTTTGACGGGGGGTGTACAAGAAGGACACAGCAAGCACGACTTGTGCCAGCCACAATATATTTTGTAACGAACTCTCTTCCAGTTTATTGTTTTTCACGTTGATTATGAGGAATCATTGACGGTTACGTCAGATTACGTGGACACCTGACTAAAGTTCCTTACCTTGAGTAATACCTACTTGTGCCTGATGTTTAAGGGATAGAAATGATGAAGGTTACATGCAAAATGCGTTCGCTTGATGAAACCTTTAAAAAATGGTCGTCAACTTTCTTTATAAGTATCTGTTTATTGACTCGATTAACATTCTATTAACATTTGCATTACATCAACATTTGCTCATACGTAGTTGGTAGAAAGTTACTTTGTATGAACTGTCAATAGAAAGTCATTAGAAAATACCATTCACATTCTATGCGTGCTCAACAAGGTCACACCGCGTTACTAGAAGAATTGTTCATTAACCGTCACCGCAGCACTACTCCTTGGTTACACGTCCATGGAGTGCTCTCGACAGTAGCTGAGTATTGCACGGTTGACAGCCAAAAAGGTGCACTTCTATACATGGTGCCGAATGTGCGCTCGGAAGAGATTAGGGAGGCATCGGATTCGAGCGAATGTAATACACGCGTAGGAGTCCCGGCTGACGCCACTGAATATTCAAGCCTCCCGTGCGTCACACTACCCACGCGTTCCGCAGTGCAGCCGTTTCGAGGTACTGGGTGACGTAGCTTGTTGTGACATTTGTTTGTCGAGACCTCATGTGGGAAAATATTCATGCTACATCTTAGAGGAATGAAAAGATCTCTTAGGCCTATACCCTATCTCAGCCTCATTGTTCTGAGCTCAAATGTTATGTTGAAAAGAAAAGTCTCAAGATTTGCGACACGGACCTATAGTTAGGATCTCTACCTCTTGGGGTTCTGTATGAGCAGCACAAGTAGCAAAACTGTGTTTGTCCGTGAACTAAACCATGTTGAGTAGATGAAGCTGCTGAGGCGCAGTGGCTACAGTCCCTCCCGTCGCTGCCATTACCGAGAACATCCAGACTAACTCTAGAGATAGCTGGTACGCATTTCTTTAAACATTAAATGTGCGGCCGCTATCTATGGTGGCAGTATCAAAAGTGGTAGCCGAATGAACGCTACCATTCTCCCTTCACCTTGAAAGACCACTGTAGGCAGCCTTGCGTTAACTCTACATGTTCTGTCGATGTATGCGAGAACTATATGATCATGTACGTCTTACTACTGGCTAAGGCCTCCTGCGAAGGCTGGCAGTGATTAATAAATAAATAAAATAAATAGTCATCATTCATTATTAGCATATCATCAGATATACATGGGGGATCGAATTAGGGGGTAACCCTATAACTCCTTGAGAAACCAAGAAATAATACATGAATTCAAAAGGAACATAAAAATTTAAAGATGTGGCGATATGATGAGATATTCTGACCAACCTTAGTCAAATTGTTAAATGACCTGCGCAGTCTCACGGTATCACTTATGACAGTTTCCAACCGCACCTGTAAACACGCAACCTTCCGAGGGCTCAGCATCTTGGTCACTCAAGGTCCTGTGGAGTTATTCATTCTTGCAAATTATTCAGAATAAATGTTTCGAACGATGATATTGCTAGTTAAAATCTTGCCGCATGCATATCCAACGCTCTTATGGCGTTTAATGCGTGTAATCACTCGATTCCAACCATATCTTTCACACACTAAATATAAACTTATCAACGCCAACTCGCGAAACCGAAGTTGAACGGCGTCAAAACCAGTGTCACACTTGTCTGACGTCATTATCATACTTTAGCTTACCCCTTCACCGAGCTGGAGTGCTATCATCAGAATGCGGGCATGCGAAATCCGCAGCTGAAATAAATGCAAGTGGGAGCACTTTGCCTGCCCTGCTATGTTTAGCCCAGCTGCACTCGATTTCGCCGTCCATTACCGTAACCGTGCACGCAATAATTAAGCATTCCCGTATGCGTTACGTGGCTCTCTTGCGAAGCCTTTCCCCGAAAGCCGCGCTCGCAAAACCAAAACCTGTGGGTCTCCCGCGCGTCGTATACAGATGGCCCTTCACGCGGCATCTGACTTATTGCGTGCCAACAAAACTATTTCTCTGTCCTCCGTATCAGACACACGAGGCCCGCCCTGTATATACGACCCGTTATATGTATGCATGGCTGCCTCCCGGCGGCGGGCAATCTGAGCGCGCCGCTCGTGCGCCCGTCTAGGAGCATCACCGGTTGAGACCTGCCGTAAACCGCAGCAGCCGCGACCCGAGCGGCACGTGACGCATGCAAAAACAGCTGCTATAGAAACAAAATGTTCCAGATAAACAAAAAATCCTAACGCATGATCTAGAGAGAATTGGAGGCAAACGAGAGTTACAAAAAAAAAAAAAGAAAGACGGAAACCGAGTGGGACACACACACGCCCGCAGCTCCGCAGGAAACACAGTGGTGCGGTGAACGCGTCCCATGTATAAAATGCGCCACGCACGTCCGCGCCTTGTAATGGGTTGCCCCTGACGTGACTGGTGGCAGTGACGGCAGCGGCGGCGTCGCGGCACTGAGGAGAGCAGTGCCGGCGCCCGAATAGCGCGCTCGGCCATTGTTCGAGGCCTGATCGACTCGCCGGGAGTATAGTGCACGGACGGTGGGTGCCGAGGCGGTTTCCTGTGCAGTTTGTGGGCCGATCGTTTGGCCAATTGGCCGCATAGATAGATATGTATAGGGTGCATGCGTGCGGGAAGCTGGTATACGGCCGCTGACTGCTCTCTCTGACAGCGCGCCATCCGGTTCTCTTCATTTCCTGTTCTTGCGGCGCGATCGAGTACATGTGATGCCGACCATCTCGGAGCGGTTGTTTATATAAATGAGCCACTTCGTACTGCCAGCGCCTGCGTAGAGAGACGCGAATAAATGTTGCTGCCGCAGTGGTTCGGATGCTATCGATTTTGAGCTATATATACTTATTACAGATGAATCATAGATCTGGATCTTCAGTTGTTTACAAACGTGTGACATTGTGCATTTGTTCGTAGATCAGAATCTGGAGTTGTTTACAAGCGTGCGCCTGCATGCCTTCGCACCTGCGGCGGTGAACGAGGTGACCCTAATGAAGGGAACAAAACAACAGCGCGAATAACAAAGCTATTATATTCTTGCACTTTTCTCCCCTCGTAACTAGGTGAAACGGCGCGACACTTCTCGGGTGGTAACGGCGAGATATGGCACTCGGTGCTTTGGGCGATTCGAATAGAAAACAATCGAAGGAAAGCAATCGTGGTGCTATATCGGTCAATGTTGTTGCTGGGTTCAGGTTGGCCACCCACTGCATAGCGTGAAGCCGGAATGGCGTCTCAGAACGTCGCTGGGACATACGTGCTCGTTGGCAATGAGAGCGGACGTTTTGATGGGACGCAGAGGGTGGAGTGGCTGTCTGCGCGGCATTTCTAGATGCATAAGCACCGCGCGGGTGTACGAGCCAAGATGCACGCAATGCTGTAGGTGTTTAGCGCCGACGCCTTCTGGGCTTTGTCTGGTATGTAGTTGTCTTTGTTAGATTGCGTACCAGTACACACTGGTTTGCTACTGCCGTTGTAGAGGATGCAGGTGAGTCAGTGGGCTCTTCGTTTTTCTTCCGATTTTTTTTTTTGTCCTCTGTGCTTTATGAACCAGACAGAAGTTGCTTGCTTTCTGTTAACTTGCATGCTATCGCATTCACGTAACGTAGGTAGTCTTAAGTTCCCCCCCCCCCCCCCCCCCGTAATTTTTTTCCTACACTATATTTAATTACTACGTTTTTCATGCCTCGTATGTTGAATAAATAAATGAGTAAAACAAGAAAAACAACAAGGCGTCGAGCGTATGCTTCGCTTTAGGGACGTTTACTAGCTGAATAGTGATGATGATGATGAACTTTAATAGCACTAGGGCATCTCAGCCAAAGGGCGTCATGGCATAGGGTATTCCGGTCTACTTAAGGCATCGTGAAAGACCTACGTTCCACTCATTTCGTCTCTCAGAAGCCGACCACTACACCCGGGAAAAGCCTGCATTGATTGGAAACCTCTGAGCACCCGGTGGCACTGGCGTTCGAACCCCGGCATGGAAAGTGCCCTTCCTGCAGTATTTTTTGGATCTTTATAATTTCAATGACACAAAAGCGGGACTCCTAGAACAATATATCCTAAAACTGTGTGCACTAAACTGCGCGAACATCCGCTGTTAAAATGGGAGACTTATGACGCGATGAAAAAAGAAAAATTGCAAGTGATCATGCGGGTCTTGTCGGCCTGAAAGAAATGAGAAATTTGCATATTCGCACTGTACAAACTGTATAGGTATACGCGTCTTGTGTTTGCTGTGGAAAGTAGCAATTAGGTGTTTAAAATAAATGAGTAGGTAGGTCGAGTACTCTGGATTGAAGTACTGTTTTTGTTGCTTCTTTAAGTCAGCAAAAGAAAGCGAGCAGTTATCACTGCATGCTTGAAACAGATAAAAATCTTGTCCGCCCCTTCTGAGTTCTTTACATTACTATTTGCCCTTTGTATATTCTCTTGATCCGAGCGGGAATATTTTATGAGAAAACTATTCGTAGACCATGTTTTTAAACTTAACGCGGAGAAAGTTTTCAATTTCAGAAACAGGCGGGTCAATAGAAGTGAGAAGAAAGCCCAAATAAGTGTGCGTTGCTGTGTTTGTACCTGCCAAAGCAACACAGTCTGCTGCGGATGAAGGTGTTGTGGAAGGTCCCCAGGATTAATTTCATTGGCCTGGGGTTCCTTTGCATGCATGAAAAATCTTAGCGCACGGGCGTTTTGCAATTCGGCTGTTTCGAAGTGCGGTCGCTACTGGCAGAATTGAAGCAGTGAATCGGTTCAGAAAATGACAAAAGTACAAAAAATGACGAGAAAATATGTAATTAGGACCGAACTCACTAGGTACTGGCTCAGCACATTGTATACACTAGGCTGTGAAGAAAGTTTCGTAATATTTTTCTCTGAGGCTACCATAACCAAAGTCACTACATTTTCAATTTCTACGATCTTAATATAATATAAAAAGAAATACTTCTTTTTCTATTTTGCGCTACATTGTTATATCGGCTTGTACTTGTCAAGTTGAGATTAGTGTATAATACAATCGAACTTTTGGTAAGATGATAAATTTGGTGTATCTGCTTCGTTTCGTGTTATTCGATTGCGAAAGGCACACAACTTAATTGAAAATAGTCAGATTTTAAGCGTATTAACAGGCTAACGCTTAATATAATAAACTACGGACGCATGTAATAATATTTAACTTTTAACATACTTTTCCCGTGTTCATAAGTTGTCATAATTTTTACAGGCAAGAAAACCCCAAGCATGAATATTCTACAATTAAACGGAAGCTGCTAGAGCACGTATTTAAAGGCACAAAAACGGCACGATATCGCGTTCAAAAGTGAACAAGCTTTGGTTTTCGGCACTTTAGGAAACGACCGGAAGAGAGGGAAGCGCCGTCTAACAGTTACGGAAATGACTGACAGTAGCCTGTTTGGCAATGTAGTACCCAATTATGCAACAGTAAGCGCAAAAAAAAAAAAAGAAGGCTAGCAGAATGATCGCATCAAAATACGGATGCTGTAAAAACACTTCCGCAGCTGCTCTCCGTAAGTCTATCTGCAAAGTCTATGCAAGAATGTTGTAAATGCTTGGCATGACCCACCTATTTTTTCCGGCCAAGAACCGAATATACGAGCTACGCTGATGATGAAATTCTCCCTTTCAGTTCCTTTCACAGCCGCGCTTTATTATCCACAGATATTACACGTAATAGGTTTTGCAGGTGAGAACGTTGGCTAAAGCTATTCTTTTTTCTTCCTTTATCGTGGAAGACAAGATCTGTATTTCCTTTCGGTTTATCGTATTCCAAAGAATAAGAGGGGCTTCATTTTGTGATGTTTATATTTTTCTCAATTCATTGTTCTGCTCCCTCTTCAATGGTAGCGACTGCCTCTGACGTGAGGCGAGAAAGCTTCCAAGCAACATCACTCGCTGGCTCCAGCAACAAAGGCAGCTATGACTACTATTGAAGAGGCGGAAGAATTAGTAGTTAACGGAATTATCCCTGAACACTGCCCAGTGCTGCTTAAATTGACGTTGATGCTTAATGCCACGGAAATAACCAGGTCCGTAGGATTCACTTATCCGGCATCCACGGTAACGTAGACAAAGCTACAATCTATGAGACCGCCGTCGAGTTGGTGCTTCCGCAAACGCCTGGTCAGTTTATTTCCGCATGGCTCACAATCATGCATCGAAACGTGTGTCAGGCGAACCGATCGCTCGCTTTCCCGTCCTGCAAACAGAACTTACGAAAGCGCTTTGTTACGAAAGGGGCGTCAGTGGCGCTCACCTTCGTAGGCTATCCCGGGCCGAGGTCCCCGCAGAAGGAGCCAGGAGAGAGCGCAGCCCAGAATCCAGGCCCGCCAGCGGCGCCGCGCGTCACAACTCATGGCAGCCGGCGCCGTATCCAGTGCATGGGGTGTATGTAAAACACGAACCGTCGGTACGATGCCGAAAGCACGCGGCCCGCGCGCACCGGTCAGCAGTAGCAGCAGAAGCTTCTCAGGGCACGGGGAGCAACGCCTCCGTTGCACTTCCCCAGTGACGAGAGAATCCGTAAGCGAAACCCGTCAAAGTGCAAACACGGCACTCACACACACCTTTACACTCACGAGACGAGAAAGAAAAAAAAAATTCAGTGGAGAACTGCTGAAGTACGAAAGGGAGCTCTCTGAAGTCTCTGTCTATGTTTTTTCTTTAGTTTTTCCTAAATTTTCAGCCGCGCGCGATTTGGAGCGCCGATGAGGAGCGAAGTGCTGCTGCTCGAAGTTGCGGCGTTGCTCCGGTGCCGATGAGCGCCTGCGGCGTCGAAGCCGGCGGCGAGTTCGAAGCGGTGGCGGCAGCAGCGGCAGCGAGGTCTAGCAAGGACCACATCTCTCGCCGGCCACCCGTCAACAAGTGGAAGCAGCGCGGCCCCTGCCCGGCGAGCGAGGCGCTTCGACCGCTTTCGCCCTCACCTTCGAGGCGCACTCTTTTCTCTCCTCCTCCTTGCTCTGTACCCTCGCAGGGTCTCCTCCGGACGCCGGAGGGCGCCACCGAACGCGCGCGCAAGCCGCGCTCACGGGAGGCGCCGTCGGGCCACGGTGGCGTACACAGCGTACACAAGCTGGCCGTGCCGGCCCCCTCGAAGCCACTGTGGCGGTTTCGGGTGGTGTGTCGTGTACTCCTCGATTGTCCTCCATTCCCTCTCTACCTCACTTCCCGTTCTCCGCACTTGCATTTTCTGTCGTTTTTTTTCTTATTTAGTCATTTTTTTCCCCTTATCGCGAAGTACGCTTGCCGAGGTAGGGAGCGGATCGGTTTGAGTTCACGACGCCGGGGCACGCCAAGGTGTGTGTCGCTCGTCGTCAACGCGTTGCTATAGACGAAATGAGGGTCACTAGAAGTAGACAAAAAACAGACCCACTCGAGGCGATTATAGGTGAGTGTGGACGATTGACGCACTAGAGCCTCGGCGACAACTTGCCTGGCGGGAAAAATGAAGGAATAAATTATGTGATTTCGTATAAGTCAGAGTAATCATCAGCTTTTTTTTTTAATTGTGACAAGAAGTGGAAGTTATAGAGTATGAAGCCTTCTCGTGTACTGAATGTTGGGCAGGGAACTGTTTTTTTGGCTTGTTTTTCTTATGTTTTCGTCTCTTGCACACGCCCTGTACAGATCAATAAAACAGATAACGATCATCCTTAATGGTCACGTATGTCGGTAGGCGTAGCGGCTCAGAATGATGCTACTAGTGGTAGTTTGCGGAACGTGGATTAAACTAGTAATAGACATAAAATATTTGTTATACCGGGACTATGTTTCCTGTTATCGGCCTTTTCGTTAGATAGACCCGGTTGTCTCTAACTGAATGTGCCCTATCACGCACACCACACACACACACACACAAAGCCAGCAAGACATGGGAGATCGAAAGTTCGATGCAGAAAACGAGGGCGCGTGCACCTTGTGCTTTGCCTGCGCCTACGAAGATCTTGTTTTCGTTGTTGTTTCTGCCCTCAAGGCTTCTAATAAGAACATAAAAGAGAATAGCTCCTCCAAGTACTTCTGTATTCTCTGCGCCACGCAGGGGTATTTCAGGAGGCTGTGGACGTACCGTTCTTTGCGTGATAGCGATGGTGATAACGATGAAAAATAGGTATGTCTTTCATCTATAGGCAGATGCGAAGCGTTGAGTGTGCGGACGGGAAAATAACAGCTTGCGGTAGGAGAGCAGTAATTCCGCGGTCACTCACACCGATTGACCGCTCCATAACAGCTTTCTGTCCGCTGTGTCGGCTTTGTCTGGTGTGGCCCTATCCGCTCACTGCAACTCTCCGTGCGAAAGCATTCGCATGCATTCATTGCTTATTCTCTCTTCGCTGCGCCTGAAATGTCGTATTCACTCTTTAGTTCTGACGAATAAGATTGCTCACTTGGAGCTTTTCGAGATCAACTGTTGTCATACTTTGTTTAGTCCTACGATCACGAGGCGTGTGAAATATGCGCATAATAACAAAGGCGACCTAGCTAGTTAAATGGAAGAAGCATAAATAGCATCTCATAGACCGATGCATTGTTCCGCTTTGTTTCGGAGCGGACGCGCCGACGCCAATCAATGGCATAAACGATAGTATCCAGTACCAGGAAGTGGAGATGCGTTCAGAGGCACTGTTTGAACGCGGCTGGGGGGTATCGCAAGCGTTTAGCGAAATCACGAAGCCGTTGTTTTATCGCCTTTCCATTTCTGGAAGTGGCTCAGATGGGAAGAGGGGGCTGCGGGGTTTACGGTATGAATGAGGCGATGGAATTGCGCCTCTTTCGCCCTCATGCTTTTATCTCTTCCCAGTGGACTAAGTTGGATCCTTGCTTTATTGACTTGCACTTCTTCCTCACGCGCTTCAAAGCAGTGGCTTTAGCTTTTCCTTTTTTTTTGTCTTTTTGCTTTTTATCGACATCGAATCTTACTCTGCATGGAGAAAGGACGGTTCTAATTAAACGTTATCTCCACGCTGCCTGGATGTCGTGGCACTTTCTCGAGTCACTTCTTTCTCGTTTTCATTTTTCTTCTGTACCCCATGCGAAAGACATTATAAGCAGGTCGCCCGAGCTAAGCGCGCCTCGGGTAATAAAGCGTTAGGAAGAGGAAAGACGCAAGAAAGAGACAGGAGATCTCGCGTTGATTACGCCATTACAGATATACGCCTTGTCGACAAAGCTGTTCCTTGGTCGACCCCAAGCTACCCCGCGCCCTGCTTGCTTTTTTTCGGCAGTTTTCCTTAAGCTTTGCATGTTCGTGTTAAGTGCACGTACACGCAGCCATTTCGCGCTGTATTCTCGCGAAGGCGGCATAAATTTCGGCAGTCTGCTGCTGAAGACCTGCATGTACATGAACACGCGCGACACTTACGCTTGGCACTTCCTTTTTTTTTTTTTTTCGCAAGACATTCGCTTGGTGAGAGGTACGTGTTCCATTGGTAACTACTTCCCGCGTTTGTTTACTTTCGGGTTAGCATAATAATCCGGCTAAACTTAGGTGACGCAGCTTCTCCAGCCTGCAGAATTTAGTTTGAGTTCGTTAAATGTTCTTCGAGTTTCTGGCGAGAAATATGGAGCACATGTCTTGAGTCAGAAAAAAAAAGAGAGATTAATTACCTCTCAAGAACTTGAGCCGTGCACGACGTGCTCCGTTAAGTTCAGTTTCGTTAATGAAATTTATTGTGGCTGTATATTTAAGAGTAATTTAATCATGGTTGTTTGGGGGGGGGGGGGGGGGGGGTGAAAGCGCTGTTATTGCCATTGCAGTAGCAACCGCTGTTATTATTACGGGATATGGTGGTTCAGGTCGTATACAGCTTGTGCTAATTGGCTGACCAATGGAAGCATTTGCGGGCCCTGTATAGTTACGAATAAATACAGGTTATTAGGAAGGAAGAAAAAGGAACACAATGGTAGGGCTTTAACGTAGTTAAACCGAGTAGACGTGCGAGAGCATGCGTTTAGTT
The DNA here is from genome assembly GCF_055824585.1 of Amblyomma mixtum. Lineage (NCBI taxonomy): Eukaryota > Metazoa > Arthropoda > Arachnida > Ixodida > Ixodidae > Amblyomma > Amblyomma mixtum. The sequence continues at coordinate 65,993,302 of NC_143016.1, forward strand.
TGGTTGGCTCACTGCGCGGTTGTTGGCACGCCTGGAAACGATATTAGACCGTGGTCGAGGTTAAGCTGATTTGATCGCGTCATAGATGGAAGTTAATGGACGCGATGACGTGCAATGCACATCGCGAGAGTGCGCTGCAGTTTAATACGAGGCGTGATCGATTGCAGCGATAGAATAGTTTTTTTCTTCTTTCATGGTATTTATTCACAGTTTAATACGAGGCGTGATCGATTGCAGCGATAGAATAGTTTTTTTCTTCTTTCATGGTATTTATTCACAGGATTTTGTACAGAAAGGATATATATAAACTTTGCAAAGGCAGACGACGCAGCTATCCTAACTTATCTCGCCCATGAATTCGACAGCTTTGCCGAGAGCGCATCAGATAGATCTACAAACATAGACGCTACGTGGCTTATCTTTAAACGCGCTGTACAGTACTGTATGACTAACTTTGTCCCTCTCAAGATCAAACGCATCGCTAAAAATAACCCTTGGATCACTAGAGACGTCATTCACGCGCAGCGTCATGTAAAGAGGTTACGCAAAGCCATCAAGACCAAAGGTGGTAGTCATCTGAGGAAATCTAAATTAAGCAGTGCCGTTGAAAAGCTCAAACAGGTCACGAAACAAGCGAAAGACTACTACTTCAACGTAACTTTCCCAAGTTTTTTGAGAAATAATCCACACAGGTTTTGGAGCCATTTTCGTGGCCGTAAAACGGTGCAGTCCTGTCTCTCTGTAGAAGATAAGGCCAATACTGCTAATATGTACAACGATTTCTTCTTTTCAGTCTTTACTAAAGATAACGGCATCATCCCCGACTCCTGCAATTTGCCCCTGCTAAATATTGAACCTCTCAGAATTACCGATGACGGGATTTTCAATCTTCTGCTGAACCTAGATCCAAAAAAATCAACAGGTCCGGATGATATTCCAAATGAATTTTTAAAAAGATATGCCGAATGGTGTAGCAAGTACATTGGTATTATTTTTCGCAAGTCTATTTCATCATCAAGGCTGCCCAGAGACTGGAAAATGGCAAAGATCATACCTATTCATAAATCAGGGGACACTACCTCACCCTCAAACTATAGGCCAATCTCTTTTACAAGTACATCATGTAAAATTTTGGAACACATAATTTCGAAGCACATAACCTCATTCCTGGAGCGCAATAGTATATTGACACCCCATCAGCATGGATTCCGACGCGGGTTATCAACCGTTACTCAACTAACAGAGGTTGTACACGATCTAGCACTTAATATTAATAACTGTAGCCAGACAGACATAATATTGCTCGATTTTTCAAAGGCATTCGACTCTGTATCACACAATAAGTTGCTAGGAAAACTAAAAACTGTTATCGGGGAAGGCGACTTACTATCTTGGTTAGAAGATTTTTTGTCAAATCGGTCTCAGTTTGTTGTTTTTGAGTATGTTTCATCCAAAACAGTTCCAGTAACGTCGGGCGTTACTCAGGGATCAGTCCTTGGTCCATTGTTATTTCTGCTCTTCATCAATGACATAACTAATGACATTGATTGCAACATTAAGCTCTTCGCAGATGACTGCATTCTTTACAAAACTATTAACAACCGCGAAGACCATCTGTCGTTAAACAGTTCTCTAAAAAAAATAACAGAATGGTGTAACACGTGGCAAATGACAATAAACACTAAAAAATCCGTTTGTATGACAGTAACAAGAAAAAAATTCCCGTTTTGCTTTTCTTATTCTGTAAACGGCGTTCCATTAGCGAAAACTAAACACCATAAATATCTAGGTATTACGCTGTCTTCTGACCTGAGGTGGGACTCTCACATTGCTAACATCACGTCTACTGCTTTACGGAAACTTCTCTCTATCAGGAGACATTTGCGGTCCGCACCAGTATCTTCTAAACTCCTGGCCTACAAAACCCTTGTAAGGCCAGTCTTAGAATACGCGAACACAGTCTGGTTCCCCCAATCAATAACTAACATCACAAAACTTGAGGCTATACAACGCAAAGCCCTACGAATAATTCACAATAAATACAAGCGCACAGATTCCCCAACATTGCTTGCAGCTTCATCCGGTCTCCAAACATTATCCGCAAGAGCAAAACAAGCGCGCTTAAAATTTTTGTTTCAATTATTACACGAGCAGTACAGGATAGATGTGAAAAAATACGTGACGTACTCACAATCGCCACCTTCACGGCACAAACATACGAACACACTAACCGAGTATGTGTGCCATAATGACACGTTTAAGCATTCCTTTTTCCCTCTCTCTATTAGTGAATGGAATCGCTTGGATCGTAACATCACCTGCACTCAATCCTTATCATCATTCGTGTCACAGATAGAGCATTTGTCGTAATGCACAGTGGCGATGCAGCAACCGTGACTGCAAATCTAGGCAAGAAGACAACCCCTTCTAACTTGTCATGTATGCGATTTTGAGTGCATTTTGAAATTGTGCTTACCATTGTCGAAGATCTGTTCTTTATATCATTTTGCTATGGCCAATTCACTTTTCCCTACCTTTGCTTTTATGCCATGTTTGCTGCCTTTGAATAATATGTTTATATTTGTTTTTTGCACTGTACTAATTGCCCCTGCTATGGTCTTGCAATAAGACCAGCAGTATTGTAAATAAATAAATATACATCTCTGTGTGTGTATGCACAGATTCCAAAAAATATTTACAGAGCACCTAGGTAGCCGCTACGTGGCACAAACATGACAGTAAACATATTAGAACTAAAAGGCCGGTAAGGATATACAGCGCGTCAGGAGAGGAAACGATTCTGGTAAAAAGTCCAATTCTTTGTAAATGTCCGTTACCTACAGCAACATTCGGCTAAAATGATTTCTGAGCGAAACAACAGGTTCAACATTGCGGTCTTGCATGCGCGTTTTCCAAAGGCTATGAAGTCCAATAAGAAGAATCATATTATAGGGTTTCGAGTCAGGTTGGGAAACAACAAGGTAGCGCACACTTTAGGAATTTAGGGGAAAATCTTGCTGCAACGTCCTCTGCAACACATCCCAAAACAAATCACGTCTTTGCAGTCTATAAAACAATGTTCAATTGTTTCAGGCACATTGCACAAGCGACAGTTTACAGAAGCACAGTGCTCTCGAGCCGTGGCGACCGAATCTATTATGTTAGCGCCGCCGCGGGATCGAAACCTAGCCACGGTAATATTTAGTTTATTTCTGCATGGGCCGTTGCTATGCTAGGTTTGTCTAAGGTCACCCTCCCATTGGCTGCAGCCTGCACGACGCTCCTCCGAACTAACCCGAGCTTACCCGGCCGGTTACTCCGACACTTCACACAAGATTCTAGGTTGGGACTGCGCTAAGTAGTGCTTTTGCATTAAAAAAACACGGTTAAGCTCTCGTGATTTTCATTTATTTCTGATAACCAGTATTTGGTCATAACTATGCAGTGCCTACAAATACTTCCATTGGTCAGGCAACTAGCTCCAAGAAAACCTGTACGGCACCGAAAAACATATGCCGTAAAAAACTTAACCTACAGTGCGCTCAAATGTTTCTTGTCGTTGTTTGTGGTGCTTTGATATAATGTAAAATTTTCAGGTGTATCTTTGCTCGTAGCTTGAAATAATTCCATCTAAATTTTAGTTTCCTTCTGGTGGTGTTGTCATTGGCCTTTGGTTAAGTGGTGCTTCTCGTAAAGGTGCATTAATCCACACGTCACTGTGGGACCCTGCGGACAAACTGAACCTGGCCTGTATACCGTTTGCCGTCTTCTAACGAGAGATAGGCTGCTTATTTAAATTAGAAAAGGTCAACAGTGAAACGGAGATATCTTGCACCCTGATTCCCGAGGTAAAGCTACAAAGACTTTTAATTAAGAAATAATGCTTACGGAGTCATGTTTAGGTGTAAGCGACTCCAGGATATCGGATGAAGTTGCGGGAAAATCATAATATCCATTTTTGTCAGATATAAATGCCTGTTTTTCTACCAGAAACAAAAATCAACATAGCCACAGTGAGCCATAGAATGAGTTTTTACTAAGGACAGAAATTGGGTGGAGTTGCTGTTAGTGTCTCTTTAAGCCTCTATAAAAGCTCAAGGGAGCCCATATTCCCTTGGGAACACAAAGAACATAAGAGAACATAAGGGGACATAAAGACTGGCGCAAATGAACTCCTGGTACGTTTATGTCTAAATGGCTCATGTAACTCAACTTCTGCGGCTTAAGATCGATTCGAACGGCCTGGTTCCTTTTACGAGTCACGCTGAACAAATGTGGCTTGCTGGAGCAAACAGTAGGAAGTGTGTAGCTACGATGTATTTTTGCAACTCATGAACTCACAATTCACGCTTTTGCGCGAGTATGTTCGTGTAATTTGAACTCGCTGTCGATTTGGAAAGCGATGCTACATCAGCCCCATAAGCGTGACTTAAATGACTGTGAGAAGTTACCCCCTCTTCAACGAAGCACAAATTTGCCTCAAGTCATATTGAAAGCCTATCTGAGTGTCACGTATAAAAAGCAAAGAGGTCAACATGCAGTGGAAATTAATTTTAATTTGACTAGAAAACTACAAGCTGCAAATATAATTGAGTGGTATAAAATATACACGCTTAGAGTTATAACTGCACATGAACGTAAGTAACAGATTCAGTATTTATGTTCAATAAGGTGACCTTCAGCCCAGTAACTACGTTCATTAAATTTTCACGTGTCTTCTTTCAAATGCATTCGTCGTTGAAAGGACGTGTATGCGCAAAAAAAAAAAGCTTTTTTTAATTACTGACAAATTATGCAGCAACGCTATGTGCTTCTTAGTAGATTTATATACACTATAAGCATCACAAAATGCTCACAAGCCGACCGCGGCTGAAAGTAGGGAGTCTTAATTTGAGATCTCCTGAAGAGACAATTCTCCTCGGGGGCCGATAATTAGGATGATAAAGATGACAAGGCAAACCTATACCGCTGTCTCTTTGTGTACGGTTGATCCACTTTTGGTGAAGTGAAAAAATAAACTACATCACAAAAAGAAAGCCATTTGCGCGCTTTAATTCATGGGCCACCAGACCATTACGTATTATATCCGGAAGCAATTTCCTTGGTTGTTTACGGACGGACTTTTCATGGCAAAGGTTCTAAACTGTCTTTACATTAGGGAATAGTAATCCAGCATATAAGAAAAAAAATTTCATAACCTTTCTTGAATACTTGTCACTTGAAAATACATTATTAACTGCCGATGATAAGCGCATATCATGGACGTACATGTCTGTAGCAGCAGATATTAAACATTCGAAAACCATTGTACACGAAAGCACACTGCAAATGTTGATATCAGCAGGACACGCATCGACGATACACGGTTATGCCTGACTGCTACTTCGATTTTTTGGAAGAGAAAAGAATGAAAACGTCTGTTGTGGAGAAGAAACTTACTTAACGACAGTAATTTATTAAGCTAGATTGCTCTTCCGCAAAAAAAAAAACAAAAAAGACAGAAAGGCTAGCAGCTTGACAGAATCAATGCCATTTGAAAACCAATCAAGATAACTTTCATTCGGGATTTCTTTTGTTTTTTGCGGTTATAGCCAACAAAAGGCCTCTGCGATAGGGGGCTGTGAATATCGCATTGGCTTCGTATTTTCTGAGGACTAATTAAAACCCTACATGGGACCCAGGCTGTATCTTTTTTAAACGACGCTTACAACGTTGAGCAAGCAAAAATTACTTTCTAATCGGCATCATGTTTCACATTTCTATCAACCATAAAAACTGCGGCCACATGGAGCCGGGAGGGAAAAGCATAAGTTGTTTTCGAACTCGACAGGAAATATATTAGTCAGAATGGAAACTTTCAGTCCGAGCACGCTGGTTAATTATAGCCATCATGCATAATTTAACGACCGACGAGAAAAACATAAATGTTTTTGGCCACAGGAAATAAGGAATGGCACAGCCAGCATGGTTTAAGATGTCGAGCTTCTGCTTGGTTTGATCATGATATGGTGTTTTGATAAAAAACACCTACAGAACTTTAAGTACCCTTTAACAATAATAGATTACGAGAAAGAATTTGACTCAACTGAAACCTCAGCAGTCATACAGGCATGACAGAATTAGAGTGTAGACGGGTCGTTTGTAAACATAGCGGAAGATATCTACAACGGCTGCGCAGCCGCCATAGTCCTCCATAAAGTCGGCAATAAAATTCCAATAAGGAAGGGTGTCAGGCAGGGAGACACGATCGCTCCAATGCTATTCACCACCTTTTTACAGGAGGTATTCAGAAGCCTGGAGTGGGAACTGCTGCATGAGTGGTACGTTCGTTGTTGGATGCACAGATGATACACGAGTATGTTTACAGGAGACGATATCGTCGCCTCTTGTGCATACGCTGCTGCTCCGACCTCTGGCGGTGGGCTCTTGCGGTGCCGACATTGAAACTAAAGAACACCAAAGGCACAGTTCGGGATACCAGTTAATGGAGAATACTTTAGTAACCTGCGATCCGCTGAGGACTGCATTGCGAAGACACCCAGGGGATGCATTGCAAAGCAAGATCATTGACTTAGGTAGAGCTAAAGGTTTGTCTAAAAATCAATATGCAGAAAACAAAGTAACGTTGAACACTCTCGTAAGGAAACAGCAGTTTACCATTGGTAACGAAGCGCTGCAAGTGGTAAGAGCGTACGTCTACTTAGGGAAGGTAGTGACCGCTTATCCGATCATGAGAGGGAAATAACTAGAAGGATGAGAATGGGATGCAGTGCATGTGGAAGGCTTTCTCAGATCATGAATTGCAGTTGCCATTATCCCTCAATAGAAAAGTATAGACCATTTTATCATGAGCGCCGCTATCTTCGGAAGGTGGTGCCGTCTCGTGTCTAGGCTGGAAATGACCGCCATGCTGGTATGTGCGATTGCATTCCCGGTGCACGCACCAAACAGGACGTAGATGGCACAAATTGGCATTTCGAAGCTTCCGCATTGATTTTTGCTTTCTAAACTTGAGCACTGATAGAAAAAGCTTCTCACGCAGCAGTGACACCGTTCGGTCAAGGAATGACCGGAACATAGGCTGATTATGGCGTCGGAGGCGCTTTCGTCGTCTTAATGACGACTGACTTAAGTCAAGAAAATAGGAAGAGTTTGGTGTAACCGACGTGGTGAAAAACGGAGTAGGTGTTGCGCTCTTTGCGACGGTGGTTGGGGGAGTGATACAGGGCAACTGTCAAGCAGCTTTTCATGAGAAGTGAAGGAGTTTGAAAGATAGATTAGGGTAACCAACTAGGAGTATTGTTGGAAGCTAGAGTAGTTGGTTACTTCTTCACGACTGCTCTAAACTTAACTTGTCGAGTAGGCCCAAAATTTATACACTTCAGAATAGCTACGGTGAAAATTTTTTTTCGTGAATGCCAACGCGGGTATATGATAAGCCACGTTTGGCCCTTGCCATCTCTCTACGAATGGAAAATCTTGCGGTCTTGAATTGTAGCGCTGAATAACGAAAGTCTAGAGCTATGGGCTGCAAGCAGGGCATAAAACTGTGTTCTTTCAGTGACAGACAATGTGGGCAATGATCTCTAGCCCAGCGCTTTTGTAAGCTGAATACTGTGGCACAATTGTAAAGTGATGAAACAGCGTACCGAAATCTTTGATTCAAAACTTAATTAAGGACACGAAGCTTTCGCATGCGAAAAGCAAATCGAGGTCAGGGCGTGTATGCACAGAGCTTAAGTCCCCTTCCTTTTTTTTGTCGGCTTGTAGTCGGTTCTCACAAACGGGAAGTTTCACTGACTGTACGATGCTTGACGCTATGAGAAGAAACAGAGCGTTTCGCTGGTTACATATACAGAAAAGTGGTCACTAAAGGAGGTTTCACGTTAGTTTTTACAACCGCTGGAAATACAAAATTTTTGAATGTCTACCATTTAACTTCAATGTAGCCCTGCACGTCATAGGGAGTTTCTAATGCCTGGTGAGCGTTATACGGGTCATTTTGTTAACTTCTACAGCTTTGTATTTTGAAAATATGAGAGATACGTTGCTATGGTCAGCGCAGGTGAGTTGTACAGCAAGGGGGATATCATGCACTTGATGGAGTGTAATGATTAGACTATTATTTAACTAGTTGAAGTAAACACCTTTTTTATTATTGATTGATAGGGGCAATGTCATAATGCAAAATTTAGGGCTGTCAACATCAAATCTGTCCATCTCTTTAAACTTTCTAATTGGCAATCTAGCTTGAAATTTCGAACGTCGAAAATGTGCATTTTGTAAGCTCGTTGAGTTTGCTTTACCGCATTTCATATTTGTAAAATGGCATCGCTCTAATTTCTCATGCATAAAATGCAGACGCCGTTTGTGCACTTCGTGATATAAAAGAAGTTAACGTAGTTATTTCAAATATACCTCGCACAGCATTGCCATTTTATAAATATACATTGCGGGAACACCCACTCAACCAGCTTTCAAATAAGTATTTTTGGTGTTCGACATTTCGAACTGCATTCGCGACTAAAATGCTTAAAAACTAAGCTCAACTTTTGTGATGATGGCCTTCGATTTTGCCATATTGCCTCTTAAAATAAAAAAAAGTTAGGCTGCTAGCTTTAGTTAATTAAGCTTCTAGGCATGGTGCTTTATCACAGACATAATGTCCGCCCTATTGCACAATCCACCTGCAGAAAGTGCATCAACGTATTTGCCGTAGGTTTTAAAATAAAGATCAGTAAACGTTACAACAAAACCATCTGTTCCAGCTTTGTCTTTCCCACGTCCACGCATATTTCATCAATTGCTCATCACATTAACAGCCTGGATAACAATACCACGTGTACACCTGGATGTGAAGATGTACATGAATAACAGCTACGTCTCTACAAGCGTTATGCATGACCATGATCAGAGCATGGAGGCCAGGAAGTCGTGACTTTATGACATGATTGCACATTTGAGGTTGTTCCCCAGCAGGTCGAAGTACATATCTTTATTCACAATGAGCCTCATGCACATGTAACACGGCCCTATTGTCCTCCTACAGTTTCAGAATAGTGTTAGCATCAACTTCCCGCCAGACAGTGTTGTTCAGATCCTCGTTAGCTTCGATGAAGATAGATGCCGCCACCTCTTGCCTGCTCTCTCAACCCCTGCCTGGAAATAATGCATCCGGAATTCACAATCTGACTATGTTCTTGGAAGCCACACCTTATCAAACTTCAAAATGTTCAAAGAATTTCCAATACGCATCGATGCAGCCTTCCTTTATGGTAATCTTACATCCTCTCATAGCGGATACAATACGGTAGTGTAAATAATCGCAAGTGATTTGAAGCGCCGAGCTGTAAGAGATGGTGATCCACCTATTGTCAGGGGTCATTGCTTCATAAGCAGGAATAACGGTTCAGTGCAGTCGCAATGCACGAGCGTCTGGAGCCTGCTGCGTGACTCTCATGTTGACCAACACCGTTCGGTGAGTTAAGCAAGATGTGGTCGCGCTGCTGTCGTCGAGTTGGGGTTAGAGCGGGGGATATGGTTTACAGGAATGGCTAATGCAAGCAAAAAGTTTCGAGCCAGTTTTCAGATTTCACATTGCATCCACAACTCATGAGGTCGTTCCTGCGTCAGCAAAAGCCGAGTACATCCCAGAACAGATTACTCAAGTATGGACATCATTTCAAAACCAATGTGACTTTAAAACACCGCGATACGTGCGTGCCGGAGTTACCTCCGGTCGGGGTACACGGTGAGAACACGGCCCATGGAAAGAGATGCAAACAAAACTTTTCAATTAAATTTTTTTCTACTTTCACAGTGCACCTAAAAGGCGCTCGTTGCATTTGAAGAGAGTATGAAAAAGTATGCAACGCGATTTCAAAGCTGAGATCTATTAAAAACGTCACTTTGGGATGATTGTCTACTTTGCTATGACTTCGTTCTTTCTTGCGTTACTTGTTACGTTGATTTCTGCCTAGTCTAAGCGAAAACAGCGACCCCTTAACCGGCTTGCCGATGTCTCTTGTCGTTTATGTGTTTGTTTAGTAATAACAATAATGAAGAAAAAGAGCACTAGGAAGAGACTGATGAAGAAACATAATCTCCAGCAGAGAAGCCGGCGACTAAGCTTCCATCCTTTTCATTCATACAAATCGATCATGTCCGCACAAGCACAGAACAGACACTATTCGTTCAAAATGAAGGGAAATGTTAGACGTTGTGGCGGCTTTATCTCCTATCATTACGACCTCAATGAATCGTGAGAGTACACGTTACTTCGTTTCAGCAGCAGGTTCATATCTCACTACACGTCACGTATGTTTGCATGCAAAAAAAAAAAAAGTAACTGTTGACAAGTTGTTATTGACTAGACAACAGACAGAGGCTGCTTCGATGGAAACAACCTCACGCCCCCGATCACACGTCTCGAGCTGACCTCATGGCAGCCGGGTCTCGTTCTCTAAATGGAGTGCCTGTCGGGCCCGAACGAAGCAGGGATGCGGACTCCAAATGTAATTGATAAAAAAGGGAATGTGATTTTGTCCGATCGGAACAACATATGGCGGCCATGTCTCGGTTATATTTGGGAGTGAGATATTCACAGGGATAGGAAATTTATTGCTCGAGCTAAACTTTACTTTATTCCCATCTTTTGCAATCGAGATTCTCGTTTTATTTCAGAAGACAGTAACGATAAGAAGATGCACCCGTACGTTTGCACTAGGTCACAAATTCTTCTTGAAGATTACCGACGGTATGTCTTCCTTACCGCGAATGTCTTGAAGAAAGTAGGTACCTGGTAGTATATACCGGAGAGTATAAGTGTATATGCACAGTGAAATGTATAGCGGTAGCAGGAAGTCAGCAGAATTATTTCATCGATGAGCCAAGCATTCTAAAAGCGAATTAGTCGTTAATTTTCGCCGCTTCAAATAATCATGCCACGCTCCACACAATTACATAACCCGCGTAGGAACACTGAGGTGGTGACGGTATTATTCCTCGACGTGGACTTGTTGATCGACGTAATTATGTTTTCTGCCTTATGGAATTTTGCGAGTTTTCTCAAGAGACATTTTGACGTCATATGCAATATTGTCGACTTCATCTCTTTGTTGGAGAGCAGTTGATAATCGTAGACGTAGATTGCCTCTGTGCAATGTTATGAGAGCATTTCAATGGATGTAATAGTTCTGCCGCTGGAAGGTAGACGCTGCAAAAGGTTGCAAGTCGTACCTTTTGTCAGTCAAATTTCTTACTATCGACAGTGGCCTTAAACAGATTGCTTGAATGCAAAGTATAGTCATATCAGTCATCTGTCCTCAGCTGATCCCACCGTGACCCGCTATTTCGCGTTTTCTACATGCAAACAGGTTTGTATCAGCGGCTTATATATCACAGAAGCCACACTGCCTATTAACTCAGCGGTTCCATGCGGTTTTGTGACTGTTCCCCATTCAGCTTTAACGGTCGCCTTTTTGTTATCTCTTTTCCCATCGCAGAAGCAAGGAGACAGACGTGACCTCCTGCGGCAAGATGCCTCAGCAGCCTGTTTTTTTTATTCGCTAAAATTTCCTGGCATGTGAACCTAAACCTCTGAAAGTAATGTTATTTCCCTGGTCTATGAAAGAAAAAAATGTGAATAAGAAGCAAGGAAATAAAGAAAGAAAGAAAGAAGGAAAGAAAGAAAAAAAGAAAGAAAGAAAAGAAGAAAGGAAGAAGCAAGGAAATAAGGAATGAAAAAAGTGAAAGACAACAAGTGGCTTTCGAAGATGGAATGCTCCTGTTCACGAAAAAGCGAACAGTAGTCCTCGGCGGTAGCTGTGAGAGGCGCTATGGTGGTTTTGCGCCGTCCGCCTAAACCGCACCGGTTATATGCATACCCCCGTGCGTATGCGGTTACCCGTTCACTGCTCGGCCGCCGCACCCCGCAGTGGGGCGCGAGCACAAAATGCTGAACGCGCACAGCACGCACCCTAGGAGTGCAGAGATGAAGGGCAGGAGATGAAAAGGAAGCAGAGCGGAGGGGAGCGGGATGGGGGTGGGGAGGCTGCACTAGCGCTGCGAAACCCAGTATCCCACCTCCGCGGATACCAAGCCAAGAAAGGGAGGGGGGGGGGGGGTTAGAGGGTAAAAGGCGGAGGGGGCGTTCGCAGCGCGTCGTGATAATGAAGGCGCCATTAATTCTGGGCCCCGCTTCTGAGAGAGCGCGCGACGGCGCGCGCTCGCTCTCCTCGATGGTTTGCTGTGGCGCCGACCCGCACGCGCCAACTAAAACCGGGAGTTGTTTCCTGTTCTGGCTGATCCTACGGTCGCGTTCATATGGGCTCGGGAAAGCCGAGCCATCGTAGGCCGCTGCGAGAGGAGCGACCTCCGCCGAGCGCTCGTTGGCGGCGCTGTCTTTGCTGATTGTATCTTTCCACCTAGAGTAGGGGGCATTCGATTTTCTCCTCTTGTCTTTCTAATTTTCATCCTTTGTTTTCTTTCTTCTCCCTCTCCGTCTCCTTGTTTCACCTGGACGTCCACGGTGCCTGGGATGGAGCGCTCATTTGTGAGCTCGAAACCGCGTGCGGCGAGGCTGCAGGGGGGCAACGCCTGCTCCACTGGGAACGCTCAGCGCAGAATCGATGTACCGTGTCTTACTCCTTATAACTGGCGATGCATGCAAGCGCTGCCATAGTAAAAAGGGAAAGCGAGGACTGTTGGTTCTAGTTAACTCTCCGCTCCCTCCATCAAAGAGGGTGAGGAAGTGTATTGTGAGAATCTTCTCCTGATGGTTAGAATCGCAATTCCACTTTCAAAGAGCTCTGTTAAGCTACGCATTATCGGCTCAGGACCGCAAGGCTGGGCTGATGCATGTTTTAAATGGTAAAACCAAAGTAGGAGAAGATTAAAGGAAAAGCATTTTTTTTACGGGCCCACTGCTGCAGTACTTGTGTTTCTGCACGTACCTGCTCCGATTTGCTATCGGACACGTTGAAGAGCTGCTCAGCTCAGAGCTTCTGGGTATTGAATTGCACATAGTCGCATCATTCACGCTGCGGAAATCATTTACTAGAGACCGCGTGTTAGCAATATCTAAGCGGAACAAATAAGGTTGTTTTATATCACCTATTTTGAAGGAAGCATGCCACTTTCAAGGTGAGGTACCGAACGTTGCGTTGCCCCGTCATTAGTCCAAGACCGGATGCTGTGTGTGCTCCGTTAATGTGATAGTTCGGGATATTGTTTATTATTCTTGCGGTAACCGGAAAACACAGGAAGTGATATGGATTGTGTGTCTATTTTTCCAGCATTTCAAAAATGGCCGAAAGTGCCCACCTCAAAAAAAGGTCAGTGTTTTTGACGCTATACTAATAGAGTTGCCATCGGAAGATTCTTAGCGTATGTGTGAAATACTTCCATTCATCGTGCTTGCATTAGTGATTGGAGAGCCAGTATTCAATAAACTTATTAAAGGCATAGTGAAACGTTCTTAAACTCTGATAGTGGTTTTTACCTTACAATATCCAACTTGAATACGCAAGTACGCAAGTATTCCCTAGTTTTTTTTTAAGACAATTAAAAGGGCTGGGCCTGTATTCTATACGCTGTCCATTTTCTGTTGTCCATATCGCGTCTATTTGGTACTCTGTCAGTGGTGACCCGGATATACCTGCTGCTTTCAGGCGTCTCTGGGAAGCTATCCGGAAATCGGGTGGTTGACGACCGGACATTGCCATTGGCTCGCAGCCAATGACAATTGAATTACTTGAATTTCTTGAATTACTGGGTGCCGTTGACTGCATATCGCAGCCAATTGCAGCCAGTTATTCAAGCCCGGTCACCTGCTGTTGACGGAGCACAGCGATGCACCTCGAAATGGCAGCCAATAAGAGAGTTCCGGTCGCCAACCACCCAACGGCCGCATATCTTCCCACAGGCGCCTGAAAGCAGCGGGTATATCTGAGTGACCAATGACACAGGATGGGAATGGACGCGAGATGGACAACGGAGAATGGACAGCGTATAGAATACGGCCCCTTCCTGACCTGACCGCTCGTCTCCACAATGCTACCGCACACTGACATCTTTAGGCAGTATAAATCCTACACCTTTAGACTCCTTGTAGTCATGACAAAACTGACGAAGGTATCGAGGTGTATATGGCATAAAAAGTCAAAGTAGTTTTCTGGAACTTGAGTGCTTTATATATCTATCTTTCTTCTTACTTTTTCATGTGTCATTAGCTCAAGATGTAATAAATAAAAATAAAGATTTTCGTCCGATACCTTTCATTAAATAAATAAATAAATAAATAAATAAATAAAAATGATTAGGCATATTATAGCGGCACAATTTAGCTCCTTTAGCGTTCATTGGTGTTTGCCTCTGGCAGGCCAGATTACCTACCGCAAATTTGCTCTAAGATGTACAGAATGTTTGTGTAAAATGCTTTAAAATGACGCTGGAAGCAGATTAAAGTTGGCCTCTACCGACAGGGGACCGCGTTGTAATCACCGAGAGACCACTAAAAAAATTAGTGGTGACACTTAAGCTCCGCCTTAAGGGTATTACGCGACAGCGGAATCGGTTATTTCCTACGTATGCAGAACGGCATTCTCTACTTCACATTTATAGATCCCTGGGAGTCCTCATGCCCCTTCTAGCGCCGTGGTGCAGCGATGCGCCACTGCTCTGCGAAGGCAGGTGCTCCCAGTTTTATGCTGCACACGTTGCTCTTTCCTAGCGGCCAATAATTAATTTAACTGCCACCTGGCACGGCGGGCAGTTTTTTCAATGTCCGGTGGGCAGGTTGCGATGACGCCGTAAGTTCAGGCGACCTAGGTGACCCACCTGCCCGTTAGGGTTGCTCTCTGTGGACCACCTGCCGGAGCCATGCCCGTGATGTTTTGCTCTCATCTCCGAACCCGGCACTTGATATTTTGGAGATCGGGGCTATCGTGTTAAAAAAACGAAACATAGGTGTCGCCACCAAAGGATGATTTCGTAAGTGAAATGCGTGAGTCGACACCCAATTTTATTGCGGTTGCCGACGGCTACGCTACACTGCCATTACTTCAAAACAGTGCCAACCTTTCCTTTTCAGTGATCGTCACGAGTTTGAATCGACTGGCGGGAAGATTTTGAAATCCAATTTTCTCGCCGTTATATGCGTGTTTTGTAGCCGCACAAATTTCGACATACTCAGGAAGAGCCTATTAATCAATTTCTACTGAGAACAATACTACATTTGAGCTGTGTTCACTATCCCTTTAAATATCTAAACTCATGAGACACTTACAACGGTATACTTGTAGTCATAAAATATGTCTAACGGTATACTGGTGGGACGAAAAGACAGAGACAGGGCTGCCTAGACACCAGCTGAGGTTTACTTCAGGAAAGTCCGCATATACAAAGGCTTTCTCCATCTATCCACCTGGTTCGCACAACAAAAATGTCTCTTTACACTGATAACCAAGTCTCCCCGATGTCTTCGTTGTCCACGTAACGTTCTACTCACGTAGACTAGCTTCTGCAGAGGCGCATACAGATCGAAGCCACGCGTCTGGCCGAAGCTATACACATCGCTCGTTGTAGATTAAACGAGCAAAATTTCGGCACACTCTGCCCACGGGTCCATCTAGAGCAAAACAGGAGCGGTGTGGAAGGAACCTTAGTCGAGAGAGAGGGTGAGAAGCGGGCGCTGGTTCCCTGCCTTTGGTGTGCGGCGGGGCTCTTTTGCTCTCGTTTTGCTCTCGGGACCACCGCTGCTGTCAGCTGCTGCTCTGCTCCCTCCCTCCCCTCTTCTTCGGCCGCTCTCTTGCAGCTCCACTGGCTCCGGACGAGGGTGTGCGCGCCCGCTAGATTGCTGGGTGCGGCAGGCGCAAGGCGAGGCCGTCAAGGGCGGGGAAGTGGGCGAGTGTACGCGCGGCCGCCGAGACACACACAGCGTGAGTTATGGCAGCTCCGGCATTCCGATCAGGTGCCCCGGCTGCGGCGAAGGCGGCGCGTAAGCCAAACCCGCTCGGAGAGAGCGAGAGAGCGCCGGCCAGACCACTGCGGCTGCCGCCGCTTCTCAGGACCTGTCCGTATAGAGTGGCAGTCCCCGCCCTGCTCATGAAGGAGGGCGCGCGCCCGTGTAGTGTACGTGCTATACGTGTATAGACATCTATCTATACGCACAAGAAGAGACGAAGACGAGAGGACGAACGCGCGGGGACTACATCGCGATTTCTCCGCCGCCGCAGGACTTTCCATCGCTTCTTCTCCTTGCGAGAGGCGGACTCGCTTGGTCCTCATATCTACTTTCCCGTCTCAGCCCGGCTTCGTTCTTGATCTCTCCCCTTATCCCGCCGGCACTGGCGTCGAACTTCTCCTCGGCTCGCTCCTATGCTGCGCTTTTTGTTCCTTGCGCCTTGTTTGTTTGTCGGCTCACCGAGGAGTGCGTGAGGACGCCGCCCCAGATCGATGATGGTGCGTCGGGTTGCCGTGCGGCGTTAAACGCTGTTGCGCCGCCTGTAAAGATGGAACAAGCTGGGAGCTCCCTAACGATGTCCGCCCAGCGCACCGCCGAGAGCGGAACACCCGCCCGGCCCGGTGTGGTGCAGCCGATGCCAACGCGAGGAAGAGCGATGGTGCGCCGATGGGAGCAGCTGTGTGAAGGTCCGGACTCTGGCCCTCTCCCACTGCCTCTGAGCTAGGTGTGTGGGAAACAGAGACGAAAAAAAGCTGGGAGGGGGGGGGGGGGGGGGAAGGGAGTTGAGTGAAAGAAAACGGGAGTGGCCGCCCCACCTCAGCTTTCCAATGAACGCCACGCCGATCACCAAATCTTAGTGGTAGTCGATTAGAGCCGGTATAGCAAACAGGCAATTTACAATACCTGTCAAAACAGATGAGCAAGAGCTAAGGTGCTTGCACTCACATTGCAGTCTCTGTGTGCTGTTATAGAGTGCGTTTCGCATACGCTTCGGCATTGCGTTGGCTTGGAGGTGAGGTTTTTCTACAGGCTTCCTTCGGAACTGACTTTGCATCGAGTCGCTGTTTTGAAGCCGAATGCAGCTCTTTTAAGTCGTTCAAGGAGGCGTTCTAACGTTTGTAGGGGACAGGAATCAAAATATGCGTGCTCCGTGCGGGTAATTTGTTAACCAAAGCCAAACCTAATTACTTTCGGTGTGAAAGGAATTATGCGTCACTTAATTCCTAAAAAAAGCATTTTTGTAATGATTCATGTTCAGCGGGTAGTGTATGGTTCAAAAAGGGAGATTGAACTTTCGTTGGGCTGCACCTGTTGTCAGCCATTGAAATTAGTTTAGCCTGTAGAAGTTATCGGGACCATAGGTGCCGAGTTATCAATCTGTCGAAGTGTACTGAACTAGACAACACAACACGCATCGCATTGCATCGCCTCGCCTCGCATCACAACGCAACGCAATAGCGCGACGCCAAGCTGCACATCGCAAGAAACGCAACAGAATACATTTCACTGTTGTACACAACAGCAAAACCGCCGTCTGCTCCCGATAATGCTCTTTTAAGCCATCTTTAAACCCTACAAAACCTTTAGCAAGAATTTATTATGAGCTAGTTGGTCGTTACGGTGTTTAGCTGAAGAAATGTGCTCAAGAAAACGATGATGAAACAGGAGATACCTTGCATGGCTCCTTTTCAGTTTTTCCAGGTGCATCTTATCCTTCCTTTGCCACCCTCTGTAGTCACCCTGTAGTCGTAAGCGGCTTTTCCCGAAAAATAAGCTAAGCTGCTTGACGACGATCGTCCTGCGTCTTCTGTTTCGTCCGTGTTTTCTCTCCCCAGTTACCATTTTTTCACATGTAACCCCTACGCTTTCTTGCTTGTTCTTCTGTAAATATCTTTTCTGCCCGACTGAAGGCGCATATTACAATTTCGGCTTACATCAGTGTCGTGTGAGCGAGCATTGATAGCTAAAATAAAAGCAAAACGAAGGTTTATCACAGGCGTTCGCACTTACCAGGAAGAGCAAATTAACATGTATACGCTCCTAGGATAACTGTCCGACTATTTAATGGGTTACGGAGGCCAACCTGCGGTTCGCTTTGGGATGAAAAAACCTCCGGTTAATAGCAAATATGACAAGTAACTGCGGCGAATATAAAATAATCTTTTTTTCGTGCGCCTTATTTTATTTTACTTTACAGGCACTGCCAACCCTATGCAAAGTGTAGGGCCTGAGTGGGTCGACAATTCATACAAAAGATGAACAAGAAATTAAAATAAACGCACTTCCAGATAACTCAGCGTTGAAATATATACTCCCGCAAAGAAAGCTCTATGAAAACACACTAGAGCACAGTATATTAGAAAGCAATACTTATGTGAAGCCAAAAGGGCAATCAGAAAACAGAATCAGCCTTCAAAAGCATGCATGTTTCTATACATAAAACTGTGCTACGAAAGCAGTAAAAGTGCAAAAATGTTTACGCGTTAGTAAGACTTGTAGTGATGGCCACTACAAAGCACACAAAAAAAGGCACGGAGCAGACTACGAAGCTTTTTAGTAACTAGCTAGAAATGCGTGTGTGAATGCGTCGAGAATGGCGCATTCACAGTTTAGGCATCCATTGTATTCCAGCTACGTGTCCTCTGGGCAACAAAAGAAAAAGAGTTCTTGAACACTTTGGTTTTACATAAAAAAAATCTAGAAGTTTTGTTGTGGTATGACCGGGTCGTACGCGTACTTATGAGTTGAATATAAATATTTTTGTCTGTCCGATGGGCTTCCCAAGATACCCACCGAAATAGAAGCGAGCCTCCACTGCACCCCGTCCAAAGCCCAACCCAACTGCCATTTTTTTTTTCGTTATCCTCCTTGTATCTTCGCGGGGTTCGAGGCTTTCAATTCCGCCCGGTCTGGCAAGTTGGCAAAGAATCTGACGAGCGCGGGTTCCCAAGCTCTCCTCCGGTGTTTCCAGCGCTGGGTATTACGATAGAACAAAAAAGAAGTGAGACATTAAAAAAAAAAAAAACGGCTAGAGAGGGAAGACCCAAATCTAGAATCACGGAAACACAGCTTTGCCGAGCAAGGGGAAGAGGGAGAGGACAAGTAGGAGAGAGGATTCTGATGAGAAGCAGCAGCAGCAGCAGCAGCAGCTGCGCGCAACGCGTGGCGTGCCTCTGCCAATATTGAATACCATAACGGATGGCCACAAATCCGCTTTTACGACGCCGCTCGTAAGCGGTCGTAAAATTTGTCCCTAATAAAACACCGGCGTAGCGCCCTGCGTGCGATGACCGGGCAAGCGAGACGCGCCGCCGGAGTGTGTGTATATGCACTGCTCAGAGGCATGTTTGCCGAGTGGGCAGCACGGGGAATAACGACCCCCCATGACACCCCGGGGCGACGGTGCCCGAGATTATTTCTTTCTTTCTCTCTCTCCCCTTTTCTTCTCTCTCTTTCTCTTTCAATGAGTTTTTTTGCAGTCTTCAGTTTGCTTTTGGTGTCATCTCCTACTGTTTTTCGCTGCTCTCACAATACCTTCGCGTGTTGCCGAGCGCCCGACTATTTACTGGCGCTCAGTAGTGGTGACCCAAAAACCGGCTGATTCACTTTGCTTGTTGCAGAGCTTGTCGGGTCGGCGGCACCGCCCTCTCCAACTTCGCCCCAGCGAGGCTTGCAGAATGAATCAAATGAAGTGCCGAACGGAGGAGGAGGGCGGCAGTCGGAAGGAGAGGAGAGAAAAATAGTGAGAACGAGGGAGCCCGAGAACAACGACATAAGGCCGTCGTTCGATCGCGTTGTTTACGTCTGTTCGGGCCCTCTTCAGTGCCCAGGCGGCATAGAGAAAAAACAGGACGCTCGGCGCCGCATTGATCGCTCTGAGTGGTGATTCTGTGCGCGCAGGCGTGATCACACTTATCTCAGAGCACGGCACTTGTCTCTTGCCTTAAGAAGTTGGTTAGGAAGGCAACGCGTATTTGCTCTCTTGATGCATTGTCGGTTTAGGTACGTGACACCGCTTACCATTATTCTAGTGGAACGACAGGGTTTCTGTTGTTATTTTCACGAGAGGGTTCGATACAGGGGACCTCGAAAGGAATTCTATGGCTGTAGCCCAGGTCTGCACACGAGCATGTACCATCAATTCTCTCTTTTTTTTATTTGATACCTCAAAAACCCCTGGCATGGGGCATTGCATGAGGGATGGGCATGCCAGTTAAACAACTATGGTCTTGATAGCGTTCTTAAAATGGATGGCGTTGATGTGATGCATGGCGTCCTATGGTAGATCATTCCAGTCCCGGAATGACGTGACGAAAAAAGATCGAGAATGGGCGGTAGTTCTTGCGGTGGGGGCGTAGACGGCCTTATCGTGGTTAATAAGGCTTGAGAGGCGATAAGCAGGTGATATGACTGACTGATTCTCCTAAAGATGAATGATAAAACATATGAAAGAGGCACAATCGAGAAATTTTTTACCGACTGCTTTAGGTTTCTGAAGTGTGATAGAACACATTTAGAAGGCGAATAGGTTCAAGTTCATCATCATCATCAGCCTGACAACGACCGCAGACCAAAGGCCTCTCCCATATCTCTTCAATTAACCCTCTCCTGGCCAGCTGCGGTTACCGATTCCCCGCGAGCTTCTTAATCTCATCCGCCCAGTTAACTTTCCGGCGAACCCTGCTACGCTTGCCTTCTCTGGTATCCAGTCCATTACCTTTAACGACCATCGGCTATCTTACCTTCACATTACATTCCCTGCCCAGGTCCATTTCTTCTTGATTTCGGCTAAGGTGTCGTTAACTGGCGTGGGTTCCCTGACCCACTATGCTCTCTCCCGGTCGCTTAGCGTTACACCTATGCAGAAAGTACGATATCTGGATCAAATAACTAAAGACATAATGTGCTCTTCACACATACGTCAGTACAATCCAGTTCCGAAAATTTGTACCTGAGAGTCAAATGTCAATTAAACTGTTTTAAGGCGGAGTCTTCGGCAAGTTTGTGCACGATACTTAAGAAGGAAAAACAGCACAGTAACACGGGAGAAGAAAGAACACGATGACATAGCGCTTAGTGCCGTCATGTTCCAGCTTGTGCCCCGTCTCTGTGCTGTTTTTTTTTTATTTTGAAGTCAATTAAACATAGAGTTTATTTCGAGATAGAAAGTCTTATTCTGTCTACTACAGGGCTGACTGTTCAGAAATCCGCAGTGATATAAGACAATCTATTAATAGATTCCTGTGCCTGTCAAGCTGTTCCACTGCTTAACTTAGTGTACAAAGACGCTAGAACTTGTTTGGTTTAATTTCTGAGATCAATGCTACGTGCGTGTTATGTTTTCTTTTACGTTATTCCCATGCACTTGAAAGTGATAACCTGTATCAAACTAGAACGCTCGCTAACTGATCTCCAGTAACCAATTCCTTATTTTTCGACAAGGAAATAAAATCACCTAGAAAAAATGTTATCACTTTTCTCAAATTGACAGGTATCTGGTAGATGTTAGATTATTGCTATATTCCGAAGAATAACAGAAACGCAAAGCAGTAGTGGTGCATATAACTTTTGGATCACAAGAAACGATTACTGAGATCATCAGAAGTTTTGACACTTTTGTGAAAGCAGCTCAGCATAGGTTCTCGAAAGATGAAGCTCTCTGTTACATCCTCCTTCTATCCGAAGACACCTGCTCGAGTGCCGAATGGGCGACCTATACGTTTCTACGTAGCTCCATGGCTTGACGTTTAGTGCGACACGCCCTCACACTCTGTGATTACCCGAAGGCTCGCCAGCGGCTCATTGTGATGACGGGGATGAACACAGAGCGGCCGACCGGCCGGGAAAAAATAAAAAAGAAAAAGCGGATGGCACCAGTTGATTCCGGACTCCGTGGCGCAACAGCATAAAGCGACCTGCTGCTCTCTCTCTAGGTAGACCAGCCTTCTGTGAAAGCCATCGCCACTCCCAATCTCCACTGCCCCCTTCACCGCCTTTGCCACTGGCACGGAGAGAAGAATGCGCAGATCTAGACACACACACTCTAGTATCAAGAAAAGGCAAAAAGTGCAGCGAATAGAAGGATAGACCGAGAGTGCTCCAGAAACAGCCGGAATCAGGCATTGAACAACTAAGACAGAGGAATGACATCCGTGAGGATCTGGGGGGAAGAATGCACTCAAACGTGCGTCACTCCCCCGACTTCTCTTTTAGTCTCGGATGCGCAGAACAACAACAGCGTCAAAAACAAAAGCTATGATAGTGAAGAATGAAAGAAGAGGACGAAGTGAGCGGGAGGGGGGGGGGCGGGGGGGGGGATGGCAGCGAAGCAAGAAGCGCATTTCTGGTGAAGAGGGCCAGCAACATCTCCACTCGGCGGGACCGTAATCGTGCGAGGCTACTCAGCGTAGATCGCCCCGAAGCCCCCCTCCCCTCTCTCTCTATCCTGGAGTCCTGAAGACATAAACTGCGTTCATTTATCTGAAACGTGGACGGCCTTCTGAAAGAGGGCGTGTAGCTGTCGCAGTGAAGCCCTGCGCAGCCTCCGTCGACTGGTGTGCATGGGCAGTTTCTTTTTTGCTCCTCAAGTTGTTCTCGAGAAGGAACAATAACACAACGAGGAAATGTTTTTAAACAAAGAACAAAAGCGGTGAGTGGCGACGGCGACAAGGAGATGTAACAGCCGCAGTTCCATATAGACAGGGCACCGCAGGCTGAAGATACTGAGGGAGAGGGCTGAGTAGAGAATAAGAACGACAAAGCTTCCTGAAACAAATAAAAGCAATCCGAGCAGCACTACTAGCCTGGCTCTATTGTTGCGAGTGACCAAGACGAGCGAGGAAAAAGCGCCAAAGCGTATAACAGACGCGAGAGAGAGCGGGAGAGAACGACAGAGAGAGAGTGAGAGCCAAGGCTGCCCAAGAAAAATGGCACGGAAGCAAATAAGAAGGGGGCCGCGCAAAACAAGACCAGTGGTGGAGAAAAGAAGACAATTAGGGAACAGAAAGGCAACAACAAGAAAAAACGATGACACAAGAAAATTCGTTGGCTGAAGTGCGCGAGCGAAGCTGACTGGTAGGGGGTGCCTTGGACTGGCCGGCTGCAGAGTGGACTACAGCAGCGTTGGAACTGGCGGGCCGCTTTGATGATTGCGCGCGCTTCCTGAGCCGAGCAGCTAGCTCGTCGGCACTGCAATGCGGCTACAGCGTCTGCCTGCCGCGCCACTCCTGCCCAGAGCGCCGACTGCGCGGCTCTGGGAACGGAGGCACCGGCCGTACGAGTACAGGCAGCGGCCCAGACACAGGCTCATAGTTTGCTTGTTTGCTTCCTCGTCCTCTGTACCTTTTGTTGCGCTTTGGGGAGTGGCCGGCAGAGCTGTACGATACTTCTCGCGAGCTCGCCTGTTTTCTCCGTGGCCGTTCCTCGCACCAGCTCTCTCTGCTAGAGAATTATGGCGCTGCAAATTTCCGCGCGGCCGCCGTATGAGGAGGGCGAGAGGCAATTCGGGTTGCGGTGGATAGAAAGAGGGTCTGCAACACGCTACTGTGTTCGTTGGTGCGTCTGCTTTTCTCCTCTCTTTCTGTCTCTCAGTGTGTGGGCACTCTTCAGAGAGAGAGAGAGAGAGAAAGAAAGAAAGAAAAAGCTTTTTTGGGGAGGGCGTAGTGGTCTGCACTTGTATGTGTGTGCGTGTGCGCCGCCGTGAAGAAGGACTCAAAGTTTCGCACGTGCGCCTCTAGCTACTCTCCACGAGACAAGCTCGCGGTGGAACTTTCTGCGGATGGTGACGGTAGGAGGGCTACGCTTATATATACTATATGCGTGGCAACGCTAGGCGGCGGAGAGAAAACTTCCACGAATGCCGCTTCTGGTTTTACTGTAGCACAAGCGGACCGAAGAACTGCCCACGCCTGCGATTGTGACAGCTGGGGAGCCAGCGCGCGCTGGCTATCTTACTTTCCTTTTGTTTATTTACTAGCTAGCAGTGGGTTTCCGAGCTTGCACAAAGCGCGGCCGGTGGTGTGTGCTGCAGTCTGAAGCGGAGGTGGAGCGGCAACATCGTTGTGGAACATGAAGTATTTTTGCCGGACGCAGCTGAACGCCATTACCGCGCCGGAAGCGTGCGTGCGACTGGATGCACAACGCTCGCTGTTGACAGTTCAGTGGTCTATTATTAAGGGTGCCGCGCGTAGAGCGCTTGGGAAAGTAGGATGGAGCTGCGTTGTTGCGCCATCTTTCGTCCTTTTCAATTAGTTAACGTGAATTAATTTTTGCGGTACTGGACCTCAACCAAAAATGATACTTGAGCCAAATCCCAGTTAGGGACTGAAACCTTCATTCCAAAATTATTGTAACCCTCCCCGACAACCCTCCAGTACCTAACGAAGATAGCAGACCATCCCGCTCCTCCAACTCTTTTTTTTTTACGAAATAAAAGCCTGCCTTGCCTGCACGTCTTTCCATCTTTGTTCCTTCGTTGCTGTTTGTTCACATGCGTATTTTTAATTTTTCCTTTTTCGTTGCTTATTTTCCACTTTTGCTTTTTGATTACTTAATTGGTATTGACAGATGCATGGCATGCATGCCGGCACCGAAGATACGTTCGTCGAATGAGATATAGAATACTGGTAAATTATTTGCATAAGCATTAGCACGCAGCACGACAGGCGCTGGAGATTCCAAATAAAAAACAGTTTCTAGTTCATGTGCGTGGAACAGTTAAGACAAATTACGCAGAAAACGTAAGAAATGGAAGGCGTAAGGGTTGAAAATAATGAAATCCTGGTACCTACTCAATACTTGGGGAGGTAAATACAAGGACGATAAGGTAGATAGGAGGAAAAGGCAAATCATGGATAAATGAGTTGGCGGGGATGAAAATTGTGCTTGCAAATATTCAATATTTTTGCATATAGAATGAAAAATTCCCCTAGTCAATTCGTCGAACGAAGCAGCATGCTCAAAATTATTCGAAACGAAAAGAATACGTCCCATAGTTTTGGAAGGCATTGCGAATAATTGGCACACAGTTCGAATAAGGTACGTCACAGTTTTCTTCGACGGCTGTTTCAAAAACAGGGTCCACTCCGATGCCGCAAAGCATGCTGTCGCAATCAGCCTGCGCGGGATTTAGGGTTCAGCACTTTGACGTGGTCTATTCGATTCGCGGCTTTTAGATTGTACCTCCAAATATGGGTGAGGCTCTCGTAGCAGCTGTCGTTCTTCTCATCTACTGAGATGCGGTGCTAAATTATTTGCTGGCATCATCAGCAGCAAAAGGCAATTTCCCTATACTTACGATAACATGATGGTCTCAGAGCTGGGTAATCCACACACTTCGTGTTGCATACCCCCGAGTGGAGACTAACGTTGCGCGTTGCGGACAGCTGTAACTATAACTCCATATGTTATAGCACCGTACCTCAGCTGCCGTTAGCAATGCACTCTTTTGCATGACTATCTGTTTCAAACAATATGTGAAAATATTCTATTTATGTTGTATTCGGTTCTGACGCTATTTGATTGGGTTTTAGATAAACTATTCATGTTCGATTTAGCAGCAAGGCTATGCTATTCAAATTAATTTCAATTTTGAAAAAGTGCTGTTGGGACACCACTAATTAGAATGCTAAGATTGACTGCTAACGGTCACTCAAACTTGCCACCGTCGGATACTGTAGCAGCACTCAAAAAAGTCTGTAACATCTCACCTCATACAAACTTGTGAACAAACTGGAGCCAAAAAAACATACAAACAGAACGGTTACCAGCATATCGAGAGAGGAAAGACTAACCAGTTACACTGCCTTGACTGTGTACGCGTGGCACTGTTTAGCTCGACCTTTTCTAAACGAATGTTTGTTTAATTATCGCGTCTAGCAGTTGAAAACCATCGCTCCTCGTGCCCTCAG
Organism: Amblyomma mixtum; assembly: GCF_055824585.1. Lineage (NCBI taxonomy): Eukaryota > Metazoa > Arthropoda > Arachnida > Ixodida > Ixodidae > Amblyomma > Amblyomma mixtum. The sequence goes on from NC_143016.1 coordinate 66,019,174, forward strand.
CATCACAGAGTACTTCCGACCGCAGGGTAGAGAAGAATGGCGAAGGAGGGAAAAATAAAACGCTCGGTGCAGAGACCAGAATTGGAGAGGCTGCAGAAGAAGGAATCGAGAAACTGTGGAAAAGAAGTTCGCTAACGTCGTTATCTCGCTCTATTGGAGAAACCGAAAAACAAGAACATAGCCTAGCCCTTAGCGTGTTAAGTTAGGTCGCTGGGGGAAGGAATAAATTGGCGCAAAATAGGCTAAAGAGCGAGGCCAGGATTGAAACCTCAAAGAGGGGGAAAAGAAACATCAATATAAAAAGCGGTTGGAGGAACCTAGGTTTTGGCCTTTGCTATCGAGGTTAGAGCTAAGCGAGTGAAAGGGAAGAAGTAGGGAGTAAGGGAAATAGGGTTAGAGAAGACAAAAAAATCAAGCTTGGATGGAAGCGCCCGAGGACACAGAGAGCAACAGGGGCAAACCTCTAGTGCGGCACTATTCGGCGAAAGCGGGATGCAACACGTGATGTTGCAGCTCGTCAAGTGACACTGCTTCGATGCGACAAACGAAATGCTTCTTGATTCATTAGGATGGCTCATTGTTGACGAAGCGCTGGAAAACTTCCACTACGATAGCTAAACGAAAGGTTAGGTACAACTGGTTTGATGAACACAGATTAGGTTTCGGGCCGACGTTGTGAGTGGTCTGATCAGAGTGGCCGAAACTCTTTTCTATTCCCGGTGGCCGACGATACCTTGTGTCTCGACTGGTCGTTTTATAGGCCGGGCTATCAGTTTCCTCCGTAACAGGAGCACGGTCCGTCTGTCGTCGAAACGGTCGGTCCGCATTCAGCGCCTTGTTTTGGTAGGAAGATAAGCCCAACGATCGCGTTGCAACGTGCATTGTTCGTTGTCCTTTGTGCGCTTTCCTTCGACTTCCGTGACGCCGTGGTTTCCGATTACCTATGTTGTTAGGCCTCCATGGTACTTGATTACAGGCATTCCTTGGTTTCTTTTTTTGTATTTCTCCACCAGTAGTATTGTTACTTTTACGATTCGCTCCCCTCATTTCGCAGTTGCAATGCACTGAGGATTTCCAGTTGTCCACAGCAAGAGGACGAGACATTTCCAAAAGCAGCATATACGTGCACGCACCCCCCTCCGTCCTCTCCCAGCACGCGTATGCATATGTATATGATAATATGTATAGTAGTTGCACACAGAGATAAGCACGGAATCGTTTTTGGGCGACAAGAAAAAAATGACAGACGCTCCGATCGTTTGATGCGATGAACTGCGTTAACAGAATGCGCTTTTAGGATGATTCTTTACCTTTCGATGTTTTTTCCTTCTTCCGCATCCCACTGCTGAAAGTTGCGCCGATTAATTTCGATTTACACTAGCTGGCTTTTGTGGCTCGCTAAGGATTTTTTATACTTTTGCATTTGTAGCAATGTACCCATTTCACCTTACTTGTCGCGCCACGTTGGATCAGCTGATGACGTGCGCTCGGCGACGGGATGCGCTGACGCGTGCTTGCTTTCGACACCACTTGCCCTCTCTCCGCATTCTCCACTCGTTTGGAGGCGTCGCTGCGCTGCGCCCGCCTCCCCGCCTACACGGAAGCAGATTTTTCCACTGGCCTCGGTTGGTGCTCGGCTCACGGCAGGTGCCGCAGGCTTCACTTCGCGGCCACGCAGAGACACACGCTGTCATTTTTTAATAACGACGTTCATATTGCTTACGGAGCAAAACCATATTTTTAAAGAAGGAAAGAAAAGTAATTGCGCAATGAGTTGATGGTAATTTGGAAACTGCGAAAGAAAATTAAGGCAACACGCCGCCGGTGAATATTGAACCTACGACGTGAGCAGTCACGTGCGGTGTCCTTACCCAATGAGCTCCGATGGCGACCTTCTCTCGTCTACCTTCGCACGTAGGTTGCATGCTCTGTACAGTAAGACCAACCGGGGTCTGTATCATGCGTAGTATTTAATATGTAGTCATGGCAAAGATAACGGCTGCGTCATCTATTGAGATGAGCACGGTGGTGTTGTTGTTTTCAGGAACTTCTTTAATTAAACAGCCTTTGCAGTAAAGGAAAATTAACTTGAGTTATGCTTAGAAGGTGACAATAGTCGGACTTGAATTAACCAGCTTTTTAACCGTCTTCACTGAGGGCCAGATAGCAGAGCGCAGTCGACAGAATAAACCCTAAAATGGGCACTCGCAAGCGCGCTCTTCTTACTCGTTTTCATTATGATTCTTTAAACTGAGAAGTCAGTAAAAAAGTTTTATAATTTCTTTTTACTGTCTGCTGACATGGTACAGCGGGCAGAAGCAATTGACGAGATTTATTTTCTTTCTTTATTTTGCATACTGCAAGCTCACAAGACGGGATGGCGGAGGTTTGAAGGGAGGGAGGGGTGCAAAGCATACTCTAAGTACGAACCCACCAGTTAAAATCAGCAGCCTACAAAAAATCTTTCTAAAGAAGAGCACAAGAAGCAAAAGAAAATGAATTGCAAAGTTATATGGTACGCAACTGCGCGGCAAAATATTCTTTTGGAACATGTCAGGGGAGGATTAAACGCTAAAATATTTAATTTATCAGAGCTTCTAGTTTATGACGGCTTAAAAATTTTTGAACGGTTGTGAAGTGACTCAAGTAGCAAAAAGGAGTTGACGTGGTAGTTAGCTGGTTTTTTACAGACGCGCATCCTCTCCAACTTGCCCAGTTCAGCATCCTTGTGTAGTTATTGTGTGTAAGAACTTTGAAAATTCACTGCTACGACGTGAGGAATGTGGCGCAAGACGCAAAGGCGGCAGGTTGAAAAAAAGAGGAAAAATCGTTGTCATAACGGTGAAATACGACAATGAACAGATTCCTCTTTTTTTTTGGTGCCGGTTAGGATTTATTGCGGAGATTCCAAATGATGTAACAGTCGTATTACAGTTTTCACGAGTCAGTGTTTTCTACGTAACCTACTGTCTAGCAGGAAAGCGCAGCTCAAATACACGAGCATTTAAAGAGCTGTTCTAGCAACCAGATTAATCTTTCTCGCATTACACAGATGCAAATATAAAGGCGGGGTATACACTTTTCAGTACGCTTTTTAGGTCATTACCGCTGAAGGAATATGTGAACAAGGAAGTATACCAGCGCTTAGGGAAAGTTATGAAAACAATTTCAGAGAAACGAATGTTCAATTGCCACCCAGCGGATCTGTCGCAGAAGCTTGAGAAATACCTTTTAAGTTGATGTGGATCTTATGATGATTCAGTTTTGTTACAGAGCCCCTAGTCGTCAGAATATAGGCGTGACCGCAAGTACGTGATACAAGGTAAAAATACGGAAGCCTAAACCAGGACAGTTACTGCAGGAAGCTGAGTGAGGAGATCAACCGAAAACTTGACAATACGTGCCAGCGCTATCGGGCTAATAGCCTTAAGCCGAGAATATTTACAGGTAATCAATACTCAGTAGACGTTTTTCACTATCTTAGAGGAAAGCCTGGTAGCACACAAATAATTAAGTCTAACAAGTTCCTTTGTCTCCTCCGAAACACTGTAGCAAATAAGGTTCCGCAATCTACGCGTTGAGTAAGCAACGTCGCATGTTGCATTAAGGATGACGAAATAGAATATAATCTGCGGCCCACATCTTGAGAGTGCACGGCAGCGTAGACAAGAGAGCATTGATTTTGCTCCGGGTTCCGCATTTGAAGAGGCCGCTTCGTGCGGAGAGATCAGCAGCGATCTCGAGAACAAACACATCGTTCCGCGTCGAAGCGGCAGCGGACCCGACGGACGGCAGTTTGAAAGAACGGCCACTTCCTTTGTAGCTAGCCCTTTCGTTTTCTCGCTCACGGTTTCGAACGAGGCTTGCTGGGCAATTTACCTGTTTCTCCGAAGGTACACACACATGCCCGAAGACGGCGAAAGCTCGCTCTCGATGTGCGTGGCCTGTAAACTCGACTTTGCTCAAATTCAGATGCTATTGACAAAACACTCACCATCGACCCGAGTGTCCCAGCGAGGATTTGCGAAATAAACAAAAGAGGGAATAAACATGCTTCGGACGAAGGACCGATCTGAATTCTTCCTGTACAAAGCAAAACGGTGCGCTGAAAGAAGCAGTCGACTCAGCGAGATAAGTATAAAAGCGCTAGTCAACTTACGTACACAACAGTGTTGACGGAAAAGGGGTCGCGCGAGAGTTGATGTGCAGAAAGAAGAATGAAAATAGAAATAGTAGGAAGGACAATGAAGAAGATAGATGCAGTTGGCGAGGCAGAGTATGAGCATTGCGTGCCTTCCTTGTAAGTGTTTAGTTTTTCCTAAACATCGCTGCTATAGTTCCAGGAAGAACACCTACAATTGCATGTAGACAAAACCTGCCGAGCCAATGGATTTGGGAAAAGCAAGGCGGCATCGAAGAACGGAGAATTCACGAAGCGAAAGAAGTGAAGGCGAGCGCGTGAAATGTTTGGGAAGCGAATATTTGCCACGACGCCAGGACTGAGCGGAATCGCTTTGGAAGACAAGAGCAAGCGGGGAGAAGAAGAAACTAAAGAGGGAAACAAAAAAAAATTCTCGCTTCCTTCGAACAAAAGCGAAATTTTCAGACACGAGACCAATAGCGATTTCCTTCGCCCGTGACACTTGCTGACGGGGTAAAATGTTGCTGACCTCTTTTCCTATTTCTATCTTCTTCACGCGGCGCCGGCTTCCACGCCGAATGCGGGCGAATTGTCGTGAATGGCGAATAATGCCGAAGAGGAACTCGTGAGCTCGAGCGAATCACTTTCGAGCCTTGCGACGTCAACGATGCGGACGCAAGCTGTAAGCACTGGAAATAGAGATGAAAAAAAAGAGCGAAAAGAAAAAGAAGCGGGAGGTGGCCAGCACTGCACTGTGTTTTAAGTTTCTCCTGGCGACGTCTTCGCTAAAGTGTCAACGCGTCCTTCGTCAGTCGTGCTGGTTTACGTTTCGGACCTTTGTAAATGCGTCTTGTTCCCCTTTCCTTGGCGTTTTTTTTTTTTTTTAGAGAAGAGCCTTTTGCTGTAGTTAACAGGGAGGGATGCTTGGAGGTCAGATCTGAAAAAGGTAAAGTTGTTTTACAAGCCAGCTGGCAACCTTGTGCCTTGCTACTCAAGCCTCGAGCTACCTTCGACACCGTTGGGTGGAGCCCGCTTGCAAAAGACGCCGCTGAACGCCTCTCAATAAAACGTCCTGAAATGAAAATGACTGGATGGATGAGATTCTTGTGTGCCTGCGTAGCGGCGACCACCGCTCTAATATTAAAGCGGTGAGAGGGGCCGTCGCACATAAGTCGCCTAGCGGGAGTGTTCATAGAGGGGCATGGATGTAGCTGAGGTGGAGAATCGGACTCGGAACGCTTGCATGGACCCATAAGACAGAGCCACACACGTACGGTTGGTCGATGAGAGGACGAGTGCTTTCAAACGCTACCCATAAACCCCTTGCCCCACAGGATGCTCAAATCCGTACCCACGTAGTTCTGACACGCTAAAGTACTTGCTGAAACATTCGTAGAAGAGAAAAAATATCGCCACCCACTCATGCGTGGCGGCATCACTGTGTTAACAATTCGCGAACCGGCTTGCGCTTATCACTCTTCGTACAGTTTGGTTAAGCGGGTGAAATATTTCATCAGGGGCAGGTACCTACATCAGTTTCGACTGTGGTGCAAGCAGTCTTTGAGCGCTGGGGAAATTCGAAATAAACAAGAGAAAGAAACGGTCTGATCAGGCACGTAGCCCGGATCCTTTTTTCAGGAAAGTCTCGAGGTAATGTTTTCTTTCAGAGGGGGTGGGGAGGTGAAGCGGGGTGCCAGCTCAATAACAGCATTGCTAAGAGAACTGTTGCGAGCCTGAGTGTGCATGTGTGAGGGGGCGCGATGCCCGTCGGGTCCTCTCCTTTATACTTGCCGGGGTATGTTATATGTAGGAGCTCGGCTTTTGGTTTTTATTTCTTGCGACGGAATTTTTCGAGTGCTTGTTTCTCAACATAGTTTTTGTTCTTTGTTTCAGTGAATATTGGTTTCTACTGACTGATTTTTTTTTCGCTGGAAATTACGGTAGGCCTTTTTATCTTGTCTTTATCGCTAACTTGGACGGGTAATTCACCAGTAATTTACATAAAAATAATGTAATTTCGACCTGTCTTCTCAGAGAAAAATATTATTGCGGTAAAAAAAGAAGGAAAACTGAGAAGTTTAAGCGATTGGGTCATGAGAAAAAACATAAACTGTTGCTTAGTACTAAAATTTGGTTCTCGTGTTCTGGGTAAACTCTGATATGAACATGAGGGCAATGCATTATAGGGTAGGCGTGATAACGACAGCGATGAAACTAGTGGTGAAGCGTCGCGGAACCGTCGCCTAAATTTTATCGTGACGTTTGCTCCGCGTTGAAGGAGGCTTTATGCGGTTCCAAATGTTGTCAGCGTCCTTACATGCACTGAAAAAGCTTGCTTAGTCAATACGTGGTCCTAAACGGGTGACAGTTTTCGAGCGTACGATGCTTTGGTCGCAGCCAAAATATCAGGAGGTATAACCTCTCTGTCTTCACCAACGTGGAGCAAAGCCTTAAGATATGCAACCACAATGCGTAATGCAAAGATGCTATTTCCCACCATGCTCAAGGTTTGCGCGCTTTCTTAATTTCGTTCCCTGTCTGACTTTAATATGTACTGAATAGCCAAAACGCTGTGAAGAAATTTCAAGGATACTGACCTTTATAGGTTAAAGCCGAATTTAAAAAAAATGTATTCGGCGTACTGCTTTTAGTGTTTTTCAGTTTAATCCGATAATACCCCGCCGCGGTGGCTCAGTGGTTACGGGGCTCGGCTGCTGACCCGAAAAACGCGGGTTCTAACCCGGCCGCGGCGGCTGAATTTCGATGAAGGCGAAATTCTTGAGGCCCGTGTACTGTGCGATGTCAGTGCACGTTAAAGAACCCCAGGTGGTCGAAATTTCCGGAGCCCTTCACTACGGCGTCTCTCATAGCCCGAGTTGCTTTGGGACGTTAAACCCCAATAAACCAGTAAACCAATCCGATAAGTCAAACATCTAGTTGTACGGTATATGGAGTTTAACGTTCAAAGCGATACATGAGCTACAATGGAGGGTTCGGGATTCATTTCGATTATCTGGGGTCCTTAACGTGCACTGACGAGGCACAATGCACGGGCTCCTTATGTGTCATCTCCTTCAGTGCGTGGCCACCGTGGCCATGATTCAACCCGCGTACTGTAGCTTAGCAGGCGAGCGTCGTGATCACCTAAAAAGGAGAGAAACGACAGGTTTCTTTTGGGAATCCACCTATGCTCAAGCTTTAAAGGCCATATTTAATTTTTTTAAAGAGCATTCATTGGGAGCTTCGCCAAGGATGCTCGCCAAACTACCCAGCGACATCCTGCTGCATGGCGGTACATGACAACACATCCGTCGCTTTGCAATAGGCGATGCTTGTGGAATTCGCCTGCAGCATTCGAAAACTACCAAATCAGAAACCGGCTATGCTGCCTTGACTGGAGTTACACGCCCACGCGGTTGCCAAAATCAGCGGTGAAATCTTAATGAGTGTATAAATATAAGCTCAGTGAATTTCTGTTTGTTTTTAGCCGTGCACTTAGGAAAACCGCTAATCGAATTATGCACACAGCTAGGAAACACTAGTAAAAATCAAATAAATGTCATGGCCCGCTATGTGGAGTTCAAGGCTCCAAACCTGCCCCTGCTCGTGAGCTATCAGGGACGACGATTAATTTTCGCCATTTGCGGTTCTTAAATGTATACTGGAATTGCAGAGAATACGTGCGTTTTAGCGTGAAAGCACTACTTCGCGAGGTCCAACTGGCATCCGGTTCGTGTGGGGCTTGACCTTCAGGGTGACCTTGGGCAAACAATAAATCAAATACTTTCGCGACAGGGATTCGAACTCGCGGAGGCGCGAACAGGTCAGCTTCACTGGCCACTGCACGGGAGCACTAGGCTATTGCAGTAGCCAACCACACCTCGTGTTGAACTACAACACGCTCTCTTGCTGTGCATTGCACGTCGTCATCTTAATCAACAAATACTACTATGGAACTAATATTCGCACTTTGAGCTTCGTGGTGGTATGGACAGACAGATGTGCGCTGCATATTTCTGCGTGGATAAGGTTGTAACAGGAACACGGCACTAGAGCAATATGTGTTGGCGTTGACAACATTGTTGCAGAAACGCAGCACTGCAGCACAGGCTGCCGGCGTAAATTTGTGAACTTTCATTGGTGAGGAAAAAGTTTAAGATGCGCATAACAGGTTCCATGAGTCAGCGGGCACCTCATTCGTGCTTTCAGGTACGTGGCGGTGGTGTCCATGTGAAAAAAACTGTGCTTTCGCGCAATATTTCGTACTTAGCAATGCTAAACCACCAACCATTTTTTTTTTAAGGCGAACGCTTTTAATGGCTCATACTCGCGGCCATGACTATGTCCGTCCGTCCGTCCGTCCGTCCGTCCGTCCGTCCGTCCGTCCATTACTTCGGAAATGCAAGTCATAACTATCCATTACTAGTCACAAGTCATGACTAACTAATCATTAATCAGTCATCATGGCTTGTTAGTCATGACTAGTTAGTCGTTAAACAGTTAGTCATGACAGGTTAGTCATCACTGGTTAGTCCTTAACCGATCCTGACTAGTTAGCCATTAACCAATCACGACTAGTTAGCCATTAACCAATCATGACTAGTTAGTCATGGGTCATGACTAATCTAATCCAAGCCGCCCCATAGCCACCTCGTGTGTGCCTACGGCCGTGTAGCCAAAGTTGCGCACTTTAGATTGTCAAAGTACCCCTGAATTTTTTATTTCCATTTCATACTCATCGAAATACGGTCGCCGTGGTCTGGATTCGATCTCGTGACCTTGGGCTCAGCAGCCGAGCAATCGCTAAGTCATCGAGGCTGGCGCGCAAGCAAGAAAGTTCCACGACACTTTCTCAGGTTTTCTACAGCAGCGCCAACAAGGACCCTAACGGTTTTTCTCTACGAGTTCCAAGCATTAGAAAACTCAGATAGTACTAGAGAAGTCGTATATATACTAGTATAAATTTCTGTAGAAGGAAAAAAATGATGGGCACTGCCCACCGAAAAATGTCCCATGTTTTATAGGAGCCTGGCCTTTAGCCGAGAAAAAGGGGATGAATAGGGCAGAGTGATAGGCACCAGCAAAAAAAGAAAAAAACCCACAGAATGGTTACGACTTTGTAACTAGAGATTCATAAACAGCTTTGGAGGTATTTTGCTTTTGCGGTATGCCGAGTTGAAGAGTTTGACAGCGGCATGTATATATGCACAGCTATAGAGACCTCTTTTCACTTTTACACACATGCTCGTTCTTTGAGTAGCACTCCTCTCTAGTCAGCCTTTCTGGGCGCCGCTTCCGCGCTACCCCGCTGTTCCACAGCTCAGGCGGCGAGTTTCGTAGAAGCTGCCGCAAGCTGCCCGTGCCGTATTCTTCCGCCACGCCCATGCCTCCCCGTGCCTCTCCCTCCTCCTTCCACGGTTACACCACCACATTCCTGTTACGCGCTACTAATACGACGTGAAACCTGTGGAATCAGCGCTTAACGAATCCGCTGTAAACGCAGAAAATGACAGGAGAAAGGACCCAAGGGAAAGCCAGAACTACTGACGGCCTATGCACACATTAAAAGAGAGAGAGGTGGGCAGGCGGGTAATTATAAAGTAAAGAACAAGAGCATAAGTGTCCTCTCACAGTCTTACACAGGGGGAAAAAACATATGTACGCACCTGAGCGTTAGCCAAGCGGGCGTGGTGTCCTATCCCAAATCACGGGCAGTGGCTCAATGTTCTGGAACAGTTGCGGTGGGATGCATGGCGACTGGACTGCCCTTGGTAGCTCACGAGGGAGCCTCTATCAAGGTACGCTGGCTATCTGACGAGGGGCAGCAGAGACTTAACGCCCAAAGCTCGCCGTAAGCTACTAAACTAGAAGAAGTAGAAACACACAGAGCAAAATATACAAAGGAAAAAGGTAAAAAAGCGGCCGACAAGATTTTAGTTCACAGGCAGCGCGTATCGCTGGGGCAGCAGCCGGAGCGGTGGCATCAATCAATGAACGCCCATCTGTCACCAGAAAGCACGTTTCAAAACTCGTGAAAGCGTACTACCAAGCATGCAGAGCCTGACACCGCTGTCGCCGCTCGTCCCTTGGTCTCCACATCCGGCAGCAACACGAACACACGCACTTGCATGCACGTGCCCGCGCACACGTGGGAGACAAAGGAACGTGGTATATTGGTCCGACTGCCTGTACCGCGCGTACGTGTCGAAGAGCGCCGTGTGGAGAGAGGGAAAGTCACAAGGGGGATGCTTCCTCCGGTGGAGTCCTTCCGTGAGGGAGTGGTGGAGGGCGTGGGAGGTCCAGTCCCCACCGGCCGAGGGGAAATTAATCGCGAAACGTGGCGCTGACACCTCTTCGTTCTCGTCGGGACATCTGCCCCCGAGGCGTTGCCTGGAGCAGCCGCGTGTCACTCCTGCGCCAGGGAAGCGGAACGGACTGCCTCTCGTCTGTTCCCTCCCCGTCTCCCTCACGAGGAGAAGGTTGGAGCAGCCTGCTTCCGGCTCTGGCCGCTGTTTTCCGGAACTGTCTCCTCCGCCAACACGGCCAGCGTTCTCAGCATTGTATGGCTCCTTTTCTTTCGCCTCCGGCGCAGTGTGTATTGCAGTCAGCCGAGTGTCTTTCGTCCGGACTCCGAACTTGCCCGCGAGTAGACGTGTGTAAGAGTCGGCAGTGGCGTTGCGCTGTGCACTGCACTGGTTAGCGTTTCCGTTCGCCGTGGAAACAGTGTCGACATTAGATGAGCTGGGCGAAGCGTCGGCGCGTTTCACTCGCGTAGCCTGGAACCTATTTGGCGCAGGAAACATAATCGATGATCTGAGCTCTGTAAGCCAGCCGCTGTGGCTAAATGATGAAACTAGGGAAGAAAAAATAGGGCTGTTCATTCTGCGCTGTAGACACAAAATCAAAAAACAGCGCGTCGGCGTACAGTAAATAACACTGTTTAGAAAATAAACATTGTAGAATATCACGGTAGATCCTTGCCACAGTACTTCAGCTTATTACTCTTTTTCGGCACGGGTGTGTTGAGCAAAAAAAAAAACAAAAAAAACTAGCTCTGTGTCGGAGTTCTGAGCAGTTTGTATCAGACGCTATATGAAAGGATGAAGTCAAGCTCAGGAGTCCTTCTGTACCTCTTTGCTTGAAAAGTAAAGGAAAAGCTGCCATGTTTTCGCCTTCCTTTGTGGTAAGAATGAAAATGCTAGTTTAAGGCAGCTACTAGGAAGGCTGTGGCCGTGTTAGACATGCGTATTTCGGTGGAAAAGAGAAGAACGAAACATGAGGGAAAAGTAGAGGCCCTTGTACAGTCTAAGCCCGAATACACCCGTACTGGAGCAAAAATGGAGTAAGTTGTCCTCTACCGCACTCTGTTTGCGCTTGTTTTATTGGATTGATTAAAATTAACTGGTTCGCTAATGTTGGGTATAGTACAAAGAAGATGGCAAGGGAAGATGTTCCGTTGCTGATTTTGGCAATGGTTTTTATTGGAAGTGCAGTTCTCGGTAGGCAGACTGTACTTGTTGTGCCAACGAAATACCTAGGCAGTGTGGGCTAACCCGCAGAAACGTATAGGACCTGACACTGAGTTCGTCAACATCTACTGTATTTATGTCGGGAGCAGGTGATCCTTAAAGATGATTGCTGCGACTACTGAGGCACAAGTGGGCTTTACCGCACGAGCAGGATTTAAGTTTTTAACGGTGGAACGAATCACTGTCCCGTTAGCGCAACAGTTTGATACAAGACCATTTTCCAAGCACTTCACTCGACAAAAAAATTCGCTGTGTCTTAGCTTGGTTAAGCCCGGTAATTGCGAAAGCAATATCCGTACCTACGCCATGGTTCAGCTGGTAGTGGCAATGCACTTGTCGGGATGCATCTGTTATACAATCCAATCCAATCCAATCCAATCCAATCCAATCCAATCCAATCTAATCTAATCTAACCTATTCTAATCCAATCCAGTTCAGTACAATCCAGTCCAGTCAGGCCGCCGTTCATGTGCACCGCCGTCGCACACGGACGGCGCGAGATCGCGAAGCAATGTTAAGCCGCTGGTGGTTGGCACAGCTACTGCTTTCTAGCGACGTGAGTCGAGCCTAATCTCTTCAGCGTAACGCCACAATCGCGCTCCTAGCGGAGAGCACTGGAGTTAGGCGCCGGTGGTGGCACCGCCGCGGCTTGCGACGGCGCGAGTCGGTCGTCCTTCTCTTCGGCGTGACGTCACAACACCTGTTGCGCTCCTAGCGGAGAGCGCAGGAGTTAGGCGCCGGTGGTGGCACCGCCGCGGCTTGCGACGGTGCGAGTCGGTCACCCTTCTCTTCGGCGTGATGTCACACATGACGTCACACAGAGGTCAACTAAAGGTCAATGGTGGCACCGCCGCTCCACGGCAAAGGCTGAAAGTGCAAGTAGTAAAGCTTTCGCTTTAAAATCCCAGAACTAGGTCGGGTGAAATATTGTACTCATTAGAAAGCCGGCATATGCCTGGCGGCATAAGAGATAAAGCCCAACACCTCCCGAATGTGAGGCGGGTGCTCTGCCACTCGCTATATTTCTGAAGAACCTCGCCCAATGCGCTCCATAGAGCACTATAGTCTTAGTCTTTTACCTGCTTCAGTGCGCAGGTACACAACATCGAAAATGTCCCTAGAGTGGCTCCGAGAGATATCCCGGGAATGGTTAAGCACCTGCACAGTGGAAGCAAGCTTCTTTATGAAGAGAAGAGAAAGCAGAGAGATTGTGGTGAGCAATGGCGTCCAGAACTCTGTGGGTTTTGGCAATAGCGAATGTTATGGCCATCGATACGCACAGGCCATATGGTACTACACACTCTAAGCGATTTTTTGCCCTGACAACTTTTATTCGCCGGAGAGGAAGAATGGCCAGCGAAAAAATTAACTTCGGAACGAGCCAGCCGTGTGCAGATCTCAAGATCTAAATGTTTAGTCCTGGTAGTATATGGATGAACCGAATGACGAACGGCATCACATTTAGTGTAAACGCACTTAGTGTTCAGTGTTTGCTGTTTATGAAATTGTGGCCTTTTGTAAGCGACGTACGTGGTAGTACGGAACAACAGTAAAAAAATAATGCTATAGGTTGTTCGTGAGCAAAAGCACAGTCGCTATACGTGCGGCTGCGAACACTGCTGCTTGAAAGGATACATAGTGGCACCCTGTATCTATCGGCAGCTGAGAATGCGACGATATTTATACGACGCTTTTCGAAATTTGTATGGGGTTGAGCTGCGTAATGCGCGGAAAGGATATAGGCTATTTTATTTCTTTGCTGTAAGCAAATGGTTTTGTTGGACCTGGAAGCGACGCGGTGGACTAAAATGGCAAGCGGCCGCTCGTAGTCGCGGCACCGCGCATTCGACGCAGCCCGGGGCAGTATCACCGTGCTCGGTAGAACGATGCAACCACACGCCCAGTTCGGCGCCGGAAGGCATCCAGTCAACGTTGCCATGATCACGGCAGCGACGGCTGTGAAACACTATTACTTAATACACACACGGCTCGATCATATTTTCTGTGCAAAGAACACCGTTACAAGCCCACCGTCTGTATTGTAAGGCTTATAAAAGTATGCTGTGCAATAGTTTGATAAGAAAACAGATTTATATTGCGTGAATAATGGGAATATGTTCGATGAATCGCGACTGCGCTGCACTTATCTCTTCCTTGCCTCATATATAATGCGAATATTCGGAAAGATGAATCAGTCGTAGCGGTAGTCTATGCTCTAGTAGATAGCTCGCCTGTCGCCCAACCATAGAGCACTGCACGGGCTCGGGTAGGCCTGAAAACCCGGGCTGGGCCACCGAAAAATGTCGGCTATAAGTTGAGGGCCTGTGAGTGCTGGGGTCCTTACACAGAGGGCTTTTGATTCAGCATTGCAGGGTTAAGTACACTTCAGGGGTTCTAGCAGCTACACGGGTGAAACAGGGCAATTTAGTGAGCGGAGAAAAACTCGACGTTTATTTACTTATTTTCCCGCCTTTGCTCTAGATGTGTTTTCCTCATGGAAGAAAAATTACAAACATCACTGTGTTTTTTTTTTAACCTGCTGTTCGGAGTGCTTCTGATGTGAAAAAATGCCTGCTTTAGAACCTTGCCATGGAGTTCTTTGTTGACGCGGAGCGAGAGAATGCTTAACTACACCATTTGTGGACAAAGTTGCGTCAGCGTCGTTCACAATGAATGAAGCTGACGCAGCTATGCAACTTTGACGCAACTATGTGACTATGTAACTTTAGACGCGCGCGCCCGGCCATTTTGAAAAGTACACGAGACGGTAAATGATACTTTTTCAGTTATCAAAGACCAGCAGCGAGACCGCTCTTGCAGGTTCTGAAGTAGAAAATCCACTACAGGGCTGCACTAAAGCGGTGTCTTATGTGGTGCGCTGTAATGCCTGGCACGCGGTTCATTTGCATTAGCACGTCGCCTACTAAAACTGCTGGAGAAGGACCTTCAATAAGTTGCTGGATGGGTGCTGAAGTTCTTATAATAGGATATTGGATGAGAGTGCTTGAATACGAGGGAGGGCGCAGCACGGTAGCTGTCTCCTATAAGAAACCGCCGATTGTTGAGGCAAGAAAAGCCAAGTGTACGTATTCCGTCTGGAGAATGGAGCGGTATAGACGGTTTACAAAAGTAGGTCTGGCAACAGTGACAGGCGCGCTGACCTCGCCTGACCCCGCGGTGGCGGCCATCTTTGGATCCGTCCGTCAGTGCCCGCCGTTGTGTCCGTGCTTGTAACGTTGTCGCCAAGTGTACTGTGCGTGGAACGGATTTTCAATGTCAAGCGAAGTCCTTTCCTGGTCTAGGGACCTCTCTGTTGTCCCTGACGGTTTCTGCCAGCGACGGCTAGAGGCATATTTTGAGAGCCGCGGCGTGGCGGGGCCCTCCGGCCGTGCTGCCGAGCGCAGTTACAAACTGCTCGGCGGACCATGTCTTCATGTTCTCTCCGTTATCACCGGGGTTCAAAAATTCCAAAATTGTTTTAAAAATTGTGTATGATGGCAAGCCTGTATAGAAGCGCATGTCGTCATCATTGTTCATGAACCGTTGGACAGAAAACTGCTTCCCAATTTTTTTCTCTAGCTGATGGGATTTTTCTCTGGCCAGCTCAAGCTCCCTGCTGACTCGGAACAATGTTTCTTTCACGAGCTTCAGTTCTTTTTCTTGTTCTTTGGCCTGCTGTAGCTGCATTTCAACACTGGCATTTTTTTCTTTTGATGAATTCAGCTCTTCCTGTACTGAAGAGAGTTGTAGCTCAAGCTCGTTGATCTTCTTTTCATACACCTCAGCTTTTCTCTGGCTTACGCAATCAAGGCTGCAGGCAGTCGACCTGTGCTGCGGCGTGCACTCTTCCGTATGAGCAGCACTAGCCCTCTGAGCGCCACTAGGCTCAAGAGTTTTTTCAGGGTCATTCTGTGATGCTGTATCACACTGCAAGTCTGGTACATCCGGCTCCACTTGTTCTTCTAAGTGGGTTTTTGAGGCCATGGTATGCCGCTCTTTTGGTGCCTTCCTTTGTTTCCTGGCAGCTTTTGCTGGAAAGTTAAATAAACTTGGCACAGCATGCTCCTTTAGCCATTTCATACCTGATGCATAATTCGGGTAGAAATCATCTCGCTTGAAGTGCTTGGAACACACTTTGGTGTGATGCGTTATAGTGAAGTCTTTCCCCACATCTCTGCGTATTGCAATAATCCACTTCTTTCTCAAAGCCGGGTTGCTTGGGAAACCATGGAAGGAGACCTGCACAAATAATAAACAGGTTTTGTCAACAAGCACCACATTATAGCTGTGGATGCTATACTTTATAGCAATACTGGAAAATCTGATCACACGAACTCTTGCGCGAAGCAGGCATGGCGCGTTGATAGCTGATTTCTAAAATTTCTTATCATTTCAGCACAGTTCCCTTTTCTCGAGGCCGCCCATTACAGCTCTTGCATATGAGGTTAAAGCTTGAAATGTCTACTAAAAGAGGAAATAAACAAGAAAGCGTCATCTTTACAAAAACAACTGACTTTTCAGGTGGCTGTCAACTAAGAAACCATCATGGGATTCGAGAAAACCCACTAGAGTGAAACGCAAGCTTCGTTATTTTGTGGATCGCGCTGGCAAGTATTCATGGGCAGAGGCTACAAGCCTGAGCTGCGCGCTCTGGACGAGTACCGGACTTCGCACGCGTCATCAGGCGATAACATCTTTTGAAACGGGCTGGATGTGAGCATGATGCTACACGTGTGATGCCTCATCTTTTCCTGCTTTACAGGACGCCGCGGCTTTGGCAGGCGCTTTTTTAGCGAAACAGGCAGCTTGGGCGCCCTAGGCAACCATTTTGCCATCTGCACAATGCACTGCCATTTCACACAATGGTTTGAAAACTAGCTTCGGTAATCATGCCCTTGTAATAAGTCAAATAGAGAATGGCGAATGCAATCCACGTGCAAAAGACTCCAACGGATCTATTCGAGCTTTAGCGTTCGTTACACATGTATTGCTCCTTCTCCAGTGCCATTTTCCATCTCAGCACAAGGTTTCGTGAAGTTCACAAGGCTCCATTGCACGCAAAACAACCTCGCTGTTTCAGGTGATCGCGATCGCGTTCTATGAGCTATCTCCCAGTCAGAGGCACATGCCGTAATGCCTGACATGCTGCAAGTGACACTTGTAAAGCCGATTAAGAATGCAAACGAACGGTCGTATACACACCTTGTTTCCGTGCGCGTCTACGACGCTGCGCTGGCTGCAGAAAGGCACGCAGCAACATGCTGGCATTCCGAATGGAGCTTGGTGCTAGCACCGACTGTTGTGATGCCAACAAATGACGCAATCGCTTGCGGGAATTCCAATGAAACTCGCTGTGCGTGCACGAGTTCCACGAGGTCTCACGTTGGCGCGTACTCTCCGGGTACAGTGAACTGTCCTCCGAGTACACCGGGAGGCGCGGACGGACTGAACCAAACATGGCCGCCGTGCGCTGTTCATATTTTTCTCACTAGATGGCGCTAAATTTTGTAAAGGGTCTATTGGGCGAAAGCGAGGCACACAGAGAGAATGTGCGCAAGTGTTTCCCTTACACCACACATCGCTAACAATGCCATGGATACTTCCCGCGGCCGGTCGGCGGTCCACACCTACCCCACCCGTAGCCGAAGCAGGAGAGTGTGGTCTGGTAGTAAAAAAGATTGCGTGCAGAGTGTGAAGAGGCGTTGGCCCGCACTCCCTTGTGGATGGGGAGCATGTAGAGTGACTTGTCGAACAGTAGTGATAATTGCACAGTCGTAGTGGGCACAGCATTGTAGAAGGACCCAGAGGAGTCATATGCCGTTCGCGCAAGTTGATCGGCAGCCTCTTTGACCTTTACACTTATGTGAGAGGGCACGCATTGAATGTCCACATCGCGGACGTTTGATGTCAGTTATTTGTATCTGGCAACGATTGTTTGTACAAGGTATGCTTCGCTTCTGAGACGCATGAAGAATTGTAGCGCACACATGAATCAGAGAGAGTAGCCATCATATTCAGTTTAATCCACGCGGAGGTCAGCAGGAGGGAGACAAGAGGAAGCTCCTCCGTCGCTGAGGACGCGAGATAGGGCAGTCTGCATTGTTTGTGTGCACCTTTAAAGGTGCTATGCAAGCATGAGCTGCAGAACTCTCTACGACTAGGCTATCTGTGATGAGAAGTGGGCACCCGGTAAGTTCGTCAACTCTGGGCGCTATTTCATGGCAAAGGGCGCGGAGTGGTGTGCTTCTTTTAGAAGTCCTTTCTTGTAAGGTGATGGAGATGTTGGAGGCTCGGAGTAAATGTGACTGTCGTGGGATGGGCACAAGTGCTGGGAGAAAACAGCGCAGTTCGTGAAGGAGATTCACAGGTCTTCCGACTCGAAAGAGAGGTTTACAGCGATACCTGGAGAGTAGAGCCACACAGTCGCGTGATCGCTGCAAACGCTCCGTGCGGTTGAGCGCCACCTGTTGAGCACTTAGAGAGAAGGCCAGTTTAGAGTCTCGGCATAGGTAGCGGCCACCTGTTAGGTAGCGGCCGCCTGCGTTTATGCAGCGCTGACGTTTTTTAAGAGAGGAAGACCCGCTCTTGAGGCTGTGGCGGAGAGTTAGATGAGATCTGTGTAGACCGCAACACGCCCAAACTAACACAAACAGGCGGGGATACACTGGGACTAACTTGCGAGCGCAAGGTTAAATAACGAGGTGCTGATCACTCCCCATGGGCACGCCAGCTATTACACGGTGAGGAGAGCTTAGAAGCTTAGAGCCTTTCCTACGCACCCAAGGAGAGAACAGTGACTGAGGAAACTGACGATGAAGTTCATCACCCGATACCGGATGCCTATAAATGCAACCGCTTGGGTCGTTGCCCAGTCTGGGACAGCTCAAATGCACTCTTAACATCCAAGAGGGCAAGGCCTGCCTGTCTGGTGAAGTGAGCCAGTACCAGATTAGTGAGTAGATCCTCAAATCTTTCAGCTGTAGAGCGAAGTCAGCAGTATCCACTCTGTTCTGGAGCAAGGGTGCCACAAACCGATGGTTTGGTTTATGGGGGTTTAACGTCCCAAAGCGACACAGGCCATGAGGGACGTCGTAGTGGAGGTCTCCGCAAAATTTCCACCACTTGGGGTTCTTTAACGTCCACTAACATCGCACAGTACACCGTCCTCTAGCTTTCCGCCTCCATCAAAACGCGACCGCCATGGCCGGGATCGAACCCGCGTCTTTAGGTTCAGCAGACGAGCACCACAACCACTGAGCCACCGCTGCGGCCCCCACAAGCAGATGCTATACACTTCAACCCGGAGAATGCCATGGCCTCAACGACCTTTCCTGCCGCAGAAGTGAGACAGGGTGGTAGGTCGGAGGAAATGTGGCTTTGGACCAGTTCTGCTCTTCAAAATTAAAACCACAATGGCCGTAAGCCAGGGTTCAGCAATATTACCCCTCTTCCACACGACGTTGTAGGCAGCTAGGAGGAGAACACGCTGTGTTTTATCCGAACTATGGAGTATTTGGTAGGTTATATTGTCTGCTCCAAGAACGGTGGGGCGCTTACGGGATTCCAGAGCCCTCTGCAGCGTTTGAGGGGAAAATTCTGCCTCGCAGAGCGAATGAAACTGGTGAACCAATTGATTAGGACGCAAGCTGAGGTGGCGACGAGCTCCAAAGTAATGGGAGCGGGTGTCATCACAAGGACAAATTGACCAGCGAAACGCTCAACCACTTGCTCTGTGGTGATGCCTAGGTGAATAGCAACTGCAAGTACTGTGAACTTGGAAGCGCAGGTCTAAGAAAAAACCTCATGCTGCGCCAGGCATGAGTTTGGTTGTGGCGATGATCAAGTGCAAAGCACAGGCTTGCCCAGCTTTCTCTGCGTCTGCGCTTGGCATGTCGTCTACAGGCAACATCGAGATGTCTGTCCCAAGATCGTGTTAGACTGTGTGTGTTGGCCCCCTCAATCCCCCCCCCCCAACCTCACCCCCCCCCCAAAAAAAAAAAAAAAAAAATCTCTGCCTCTCCAGTAACCGAGAGTAGAGTAAGCATGAAATGTTTACGGACATGACACATTGGTTGTAGATGGTGCTAGTCAAAATCTTGAAATGGGTCTAGTTTTCAACACACCACACCACACTCTCGTTGTTGCGTCGAAGCGATTGTCTTAGGTAGGCAGCCGCGAACCGTGGCGGCCTTGTCACTTTCGGGAGCAGCCGCATAATCATGACGTTGTCGGCAGGGGCGAGCAGTCTTCTGCTGTGGCGTATCACTCGCAAAGCGATCGCTTTCCGCAAGACGCTTCCTAACTCTCCTTTCATCAGGCTCGATTGCTCGGCTTAAGCAGCTGTGACGGTGGCGGCATTGAAATGCAGGACGATGCAGACACTACGCGGGCACGACGAGACGCAGGCCTGACAAGAATGTATATGCAGCGCATTCGAATACTCCGCGAGCGTGTATACATCTGCCTGCCAAAGGGGGAAACTTCATGAGCTGAAGGCCCAGCGCCCGGTATTTTAAATGCGTGAGAGTGGGACCGAAGCGCCATCCTTGGGGACGGCGCTGAAGCGCGGCCCTCTCTCTTAGAGAGTCTCGTTAAATCTCGTACGGTGCCCGGATGATCTCGTTTCAGTGCCCGGATGAGTGAAATTCAGTGCCCGGATGTTGGCTCTCGGTCTCGGCATGACGTCACCTGCGGACAACAGGAGGTAAAAGCATTTCATGCTTAAAAAACATCTCTACAGTACGTCAAACACCACTAGTGAAAATCATGTTAGTTTAGTCCACAGAGGTATCTTAACACACAATAAACATGTGCGTTTGTTTTTCGTATCTATTGAAACGCAGCCAGTACAGCCGTTGATTTACCCGCGAAATCATGCTCGAGAAAACTAAGCAGAAATCATACTGCTACCGCTTAGAGGACATTTTAATACTTCAACTTGGCGGGCCGACCAAATATCACTGATTCAAAGTATAGAGTTAACACGAAGTTCCTTACTACGCGTGTATGCAACCATTTTCAATCGGCTATCGGAAGTTCGAAGCTACACACACAAGAGGTAAGGAAGCAATTGCTCATTACCATGGCATAAAGTAGCTTAGAGGCAGTTTTAGGAATGTGAGGTAATCTTTTTGACCAATGAAGGGCGTCAAAATAAAACGAACACACATGACCGGCTCTTTTGCGCTGATTCATATTTGAAATGGCGCACCGGTAAAATGTGCCGTTCTGCCCTTCAGCGCGTCCTCGACCAATGACGATGTGCTAGCCTTCGCCTTCCCCAATACTGCCGAGAGCGGAGAGCAATGTCCGAAAGGCCTCCACTAGCTATGGCTTATAGCTCCGTCGACAAACATCGCCTCTACAAGCATGGCCAACAAACACGAACGGAAGGACCAATCACCCAGACCCGACCTCGCTAAGCTCGAACACCCCCCCCCCCATCCCCCCAACTCTCGGCAAAGGCCCAATCATCAATAGAGTTCCACGGGGTGGTGCTGCCACCTCCATTTCTTACTTAATTTTTCAAGGCAAATAAACGTGTTGAACAACAACGGTTCTTTCGTGCCTGTCGGACCGCGTTTGCGCGGCCGCGGAAGTACATCGCTATTTGCTCTGCTGCCTGCGAAGAAGCGCAACCCCAGCAGCAGGAGGCTTCGTTGTTGTCATTCTCTCATCGTCACCTCTCGCTCCCCCACCGCCCCAGCCACTTCTCCTTTCGGGCGCTGCCAAGAAATGATTGGCTTTTTGACGCGCGCGCCTCTTGTGCCTTTGTCGGCTTCCGCTGCTCCAGCTGGCTGTGTCCGGGACCACTCAGCGTCGATTGGGCCGCTGCCGTTTAATTGCGTCCCCCGTCAGCCGTCGGCGAGCAGCTTTGTCCGCGCGCGCAGCGCGGCTGTCAATCCGCTGGCGTGACTTTATTGATACTGCACTGCGGGGAGTAATGATCCCGACGCTTGCTTCGCTGCGCTAATCGAGCGCCGCCTGCGGCAGGACGACGGCTCGACGGCCATCGGCCATTGTGTAGGTCCCGTCTAGAAACACTGCCAAGACGTCCCACTCTCAGTTTTGCACCGCTATACGGTCTCTTGCATAGACCCTTACTACTCGACTTCCTGGTGTACTTTGTGGTGTAGATCATAATAATTAGTAATACGCCTTTGATTTTATTTTATCACGTTCGTGCCCAACGGAGGACAAGTGCACTAACTAGCCAGTGCCTCTTCAGACCCAAGCGATGTCGTTTCCTTTTTTCCCTGCAAAATTAGTGAGGTGCATTAAGAATGCACACAGACATGGGGCACATAGGCTGCAGGGCGGCTGTTACAAGGACTTGTGATGCTAGAAGTCGCATTCATAAAATCGTTACACGGAATTAGCCGTATATTTCGGCAGTGTTTTTGCATTCTCTAAAAAAAAGAAAGAAAGTCGGCAAATAGTAGATGAATTTTGAGAGCGAAATAGTATCTGACCATTCGCCAACTGCTGAGACCAAAATATTTAGCTTTGAACACAGCTGCTTGTAATGCACCAGCGCCACATCTAATTATGCATCCTGCTGTGGCTGAGTTTGAAAAACGTCAGGCCTTCAAAAAAGAAAATGTGCTGAAGGGGAGAGGGAGGGAGAACAAAGGGTAGCTGGTATAATCTGTTCTCGTGACAATGCCTTAGAGTGTGTGTTCCTGGCATAGTTACCAGACCATTCGCAACGTTAACGAGTAGCTGCTTGAAACTAGTGTTACTAATATATTAAGCCCAGCTGCGTGTGAGTATACTGAAACGTCATGTTTCATTTCTTGCGAAGAACATTGCGGCAAAATTGCAGGATGCTGCACTGCAAGGTGATATTATTAATTTTGCGTATGAGAGTAGGTATATCTTTCCCCATGCCTTGAAGCCTTCCTTCAGTTTTAACCTATATCCCCCGTAACAGAATTATAACGGGTAGCTTTTTCCCAATGGTGAGTTCATGTCGTGTGTGTGTGCTGTAAAAGAAAGTAAGAAAGCGCAACTAAGTAAAACAAAAAAAAAACTCGGTAAAATTATTTAAACGACCGCTTTAGAATATTCCTAGGAGATCAATCATTCAAACAGGTCGACGTATTCTTCACGCCCGGTTTATTTTTAGCAGAAGTCTTTCCGAACAAGTCGAAGTTACGCACAGAGCTCCCAGCGTGAACATTTTCATGCTAATACGACCATCAAACTGAATATCGTGGCTCTCTGCTCCGCTTGCTTTCCTGAGAAGCACCTTTCTGGCCCCAATGGCCCGCTTACCACCAATTTACAGGACCCTGCGGAGCGATGGCGTCGGCGGCAGCAGCATGGCAAAAAGGTTGCCCGCTGATTGAAAACGCGTCGAGAGGTCCCCGTGGCCAACACGCCTTTAATTAGGCCTGAGGAAACGCGACAAGGTGGGCTATTAATAGGCGAGGGAGGAGAAGGGGGAGATGGGGAGAGAGGGCGCACTTGCGAGCTCGTGGCAGGAGAGGAACTAATTTCAGTTACACCGTGGGGCCAGCGCCTAATGAAGACAAATTATGATCACCTTATAAAGCTGACGTCACGATCGTTAGGCGCGGGTCGAAAGGTGGCCCCGGGTAGTTGTCGCGCGGGGCTCCCCAATAACATGCCCTCGGCCGGCACACGCCTGTCCACATTCGCTGGTGGGAGGTGAAGCATTCACACAGTGGATGTACACACGGGCCGCGCGGGCTCGAGGCGTTGCTACTTTGATGCGACCGTGGTTACACGGGAAAATGAATGTTCGCCGCGTAGTGAGTAGTTTATGATGCGCAGTTTTTTAGCAGGGAGAAAGTGTGGTGCCAGCGGGTAATGGCGGCATTAGTAGCACCGGCAGCGCGAGTCAGGTAAGGAAAAACTAAATGAGATAAAAAAAATCTAGTTTTTTCACGGCGGGATTTTGCCGAACTGGAGAAAGCGGAGAAGCTCACATGTAGTGCATAATACCGCCGTGCACATCTACGGGGTATGTCGGACCATTATTCACAGGGGCACTGTCCTGGCCACGGAATTACAAATAATAAATGGCCTCTATTCTTCTCTCTCTCTATCTATCGCACACACATCTACACTGACACATTCACGCAATCAAACACGTACCTTAAACGAACGAGGACAGGATGAAAATGATTTAATTCGGTTGTGTCAAAATGAAGTGGGTCAAAAAGAAGTTTTTGTTCAGCTTAGTTTACCCTCTCTCACCGCGTAAATGTCCTAAACAGCAGGCTTAACAGCAAGGAAACCGGAAATTTATATAAAGAACTGCGACTATTTCTCACCGATATCATTGCGTACGGATGAGAATGCGCAAAATCAAAGCGAATGCAGCTATTCACAGCGAGCTATTGAGTCGAAGATTGTAGTGGTGACGCTGTATTTGGCCCGAAGTGGTGGGCAGAGCACCGCCATGTTGTCAACGTTAACTACGTAAGCCCGGGCCTTGCGTACGTGTGTTAAGCGCAAGGCTAGTGCTTGCGTTTGCGCATGCGCACTACCGTCCCCGCAATCTCCTTGCGTCCGCTAAGCCGCTGTTTACGCACATCTAGAACTGGTTAGCTTCTTTCGGGCGCTGCCTCAGATCCGGTATGTGAATGCTTTGTGCCACTAGCTTTAATTCAATACTGTCAGCTCGAAGCCTTCAGTGGCCGGCGAAGTCGACATTCTGTTTTTTTTTATTTATTTTTATTTTGCGGTGTCCGATATCAGGGGCCAACCAAAGCGACGTATGGAGCAGAGTGAGAGGAAATCCCAGGTTTGATAGGCACAACATTGAAAGACAGGGATAGAGTAGAAGGGATCTGGGAACAAACGTGAGTTAACGACATCTCATGTCGAAATCAAGCAGACACGGGCATGGGCAGGGCCTGTAATGCGAATGCATGTTAACCGATGGTCCCTTAAGATAACCGAGTAGGCTGTTAGCCTGGGGGGTTAGTGAGAGTGGAAAGTTTGCTGGCATAAGGTGACCACTGCAATCGCAGCACGGGATTAATTGGAGGGATTTGGGAGAGGTGTTTCTCCTTCAATGGACTAGTAGGCTGATGAGGAAGGCGACGACGATGAAGACGAGGTTTGATACATAGCTTTTCTGTATAGGAAGCCAAATCTTGCGGCACGAAAAGACGGAAACTGTTTCCTTTCTTACCGCGTTTCCATCTTACATTACATAGGTTCGAAATGATTTGCCGCACCCTCCCTCGTAATCTACATAATACTCCGCGAGTACATTCACTGCGGCACCATTTTATCCGGTAGCTAGCTCCTTACGCCCGGAGCCTTTTTTCTATCCGTGACTCGTTCTCTTCCATATTAATCTCATTCGGCCGAAGCACCCCGCGGAAAAGCGCCCAGATTTGTTCCCGAACTTCGGCAGCTTCCGTACTCGAGGGAAGAGGAAACAAATTTGATGCCCCGTCGCGACGCTGCTCTCTGGTAAGGCTGCGCCACGGGAAGCGCTACTGCGAAGGCCTTATCGACGACGCAAATCTCATCGGCCTATAACACAAACCCACCGCCGGCTAGGGCTTCGTAAATAATCAAAACAAGACGTCGGCAAAAGGGGAAAAAAAAAAGAAGAAACGAAGAAAAATAAAGACCGGGACGAGCGCGTGAGCAGGAGCAGCAGGGTGCCTCAGTCCAGGACTGGATATCCATCTCGCAAACGAGACCGGGGAGACGGACAATGGCCGGCTTAGCAGGCACACACACACACGCACAAACACGGCGCACCGCCAGTTGGCAACTGATCGCTCGCGTCGACGGGGTTCTGCTGTGGGGAGAGCGCTTAAATGGGCAAGTTGAAAGCAGACTCTGCACGCCCAGGATTGAGATCGAGCTTCGAGTGGAGCCGCGCTGTGGGGGATGACGAGGAGGGAAGGAAGCTCCGCGGTCGGTGACAGGGCTGCGCGCAGAATAAAGGATGCGCTGTGCGGAGGAGAGAGGGTGGCGGGATAGAGAGTGAGGGGTTGCGATTGCGATTTAATGCACCCCCCGCGCACTGTGTCCTGCTGCGATGCTGGGGTTTTGCTTTTCCGGTCTTTTTCCGCCACACGCGCGCTCGCACTCGGGGCATGAAAAGGGAGGTGAAGCGCGTCTCTGCAGCAGCAGGGCCCCCCACCCGGTCTATAGAGACCGCTTGAAGACGGACGCGCAATGGTCTCGGCGGATGGCGGTGGGGAGTTGTTGAACAATGGCTTCCCTCTTCTGGTAAAGCGTGCGTCGCGGTGCGCCTTTTCGCTCTAATGGGCGCGCACACGTTTTGGCTGCTCGTCTGTCGTGCGGCTCCGCTGCCGTGTTCCTCATGTGGACAGGCGACGACCCGAACAGGGGCGAGGGGGGAGTTCTAGCTCAGGTAGAAGGAGAGCTGGCGGCATCTGTTGAAGGATGCGTTAAGAGGCGGCGCGTCCGTCCAAGCGATAAAGATGTCCCTCCGGCTCTCCGAGTAGTAGGGCAAAGGAGCATAGGGGAGAACAGTTCTTGAGCACGGCTGCGGGGGAGACCGCGGTTCTGGGGGCTTCGCCGGGCTTTTTTTACGGTGTGAGCCTCGAGCTCGGATTCCCTTCCATGGAGGGGATGTCTGCAGTGAACGTCTTAAGGGTGCGGTGATGGCCGCCATTACGGGACAAATGGTTCTGCCTCCGGCGTGTTCTAGCTTCTGCTTCGGAAGGCTAAAAGGGGGCGGAGTGTGGGAACAAATAGAACGGCTGTTGCGCGACGAGTAACAAGCCACGTTCTCGAACACCGCGGGAAAAACTAATGGCCTGCACATAGTTTGAGTGTCGGTGCTTGAGTTCTGCCCCCGCTTTCGTTTTTTTTTCTTTTATTTTATTAACACTACAACTTGGCCATCCGAAGGCGTGAGTGGCATATGCGTCAACAACTTACGTTAGCCATGTAACCGCTATAGCGTTTTTTCATTATTCCGCGTCTAGTCAAGAAAAATACGGAAATACGGAAGGGAATTTGCTTATATTTTTAGCCACCATATGGTAAGTACTTTTGAAAATCCTTTATTTATATCGCAGGATACATTCTGGAGAGGGACTCAAGAGAAAAAGCTGCGCTCTGCAGCTTAGAGGTCCATTGTGCACATTGTTGCGGCAGCAAGTACAGCGTGAGAACACATGAACAAGGCATGCACACAAAACTCAATAAGAGGAGTAAATTCAACAAGCAATACATATCATGAAATACTTGTCACCACATACTTGCCACCAAGTACCGTGACTGCACTGATCTGCACGAAAACAGCAAATGCAGATGCATCCCTCGTATTATGCAAAGCATATTACTAAGCTACACTACAGCCCGTCGAGCGCGGTGGTGGAGCTACCATTGACCTTTAGCGTGACCACGTGACACCACGTGACAACATGACGTCACAGCAGAGGAGAGATGGGCTGCCGGCTCGCGCGGTCGGCCGCGGCGGTGGAGGCTCCACATCAGAGGCGCGGCGGCTGACCACGTGACAACATGACGTCACAGCAGAGGAGAGATGGGCTGTCGGCTCGCGCGGTCGGCCGCGCCGGTGGAGGCTCCACATCAGAGGCGCTGCAGCTGACCACGTGACGCTACAGAAGCGGTATAAAGCTGAGCTTGCCTCGCTCTCCGGGCACTTACGAGGTGGCCAGGTGTTGGGATGCCGCCTAGAAGCAGGGCTGATTTGAACGAGAAGCGAAAGCTTCAGCGTGCCACAGAGGCCGATGAAGAGCGGGATGAACGTCTGGCTAAGCGGCGTGCTCAATATGCGGCTCGGCGTCAACGTTCTACAACAACTGAAGAACAAAGCGAGGAACTTTACCAAGCCTAGCCATCAATATGCTTCGCATCTGACTAGGCTTAACCTTATCTAAGCCTCAGCCATTTTTTTTAGTCTTGATTGGGATGTAAATTTATGGTGTGGACTAATTCTGGACTAATTTTTGCTCCATAGAAACTGACGCATGTAACGTCAGTCTCCGATCTCCCTCTAGTGCAGTGGAAGGCGCGTACTGCCTGGGCGATAAAGATGAAAGTGGTTGAGGTTGGTGCAAGCTACGAGGGGAATAGTCTAGCGGATTCTGCAGGCAGTCGCCCCATTGTAGCGACTCTTAAATGAAATGAAAATGAAAATCTTTATTTGCCATCAAATACTGATGGGTGGATTGTAGAAAAAAAGCTGTCCTTGGACAGCTTGACGGGTCCACAATCCCTTATTTTGGCATAGTGGCGGCATCACGTAACATAATCTTGATATGCAAACATATACAAACATATTTAATATGATACAGACTTAGTACTCGTAAACGAAAACAACAGAAAACAACAAAAAGAACAGAAAACAACAGCGGAACTCACTTCTACAAATCCAAACGAAAACAACAGCAAGGCTAGATAACATTACATAGAAACCAAATACATCTGCCGGAGGTCCTTGTAGGTTGGCGTGAAAAGGTCAAAACGGACAGAATTATAATAATTCAAAAGCGTTGGTATTGTGTACTTAAGGCACTGTTTCCCGTAACTTGAACGTGACATTGGTACTGACCAATCCTCGAAGTGTCTTGTAAGGTAACTTGGAGTTCTGTCCTGTAATTGGGATAGGTTACGTATATTGTTGATATTCCTGTGGATTTCTTGTTTATATACATGTCTAAAGCGATATCTATATAGATTGTGAGCTGGAATTACACCAGAGTTGATAAAGAAAGTTGAGGTGGAAGCAGTATAAGAAGCATTATATGTGTGTCGGAGATACTTTTTCTGTAACAGGTGGATGTGTTCTATATTAGTGGATGTTGTGTTCAAGGGCGTCCGCAGAATTTTTTGCAGGGGGGGGCCCCATTGGTTGTTGGCGCCGGAGGGGGGGGGGTATATTCGTAGCAAAAAGGCACTATTTGCAGAGTAAATTTATTTATTTATATATAAATAAAAAACAAGTAAAATGCGCACATGAAAGAAAAATTACAAACAGCAAATTAAAGCGCGGCTAGGAGAGATACATTGGAGTTTATCAACGAAGAAACAATTAAAATTAATAAAAATGCAAAAAATACTATGACTTCGTGGAGAAGAGTGCCCAGTCTTGCTGCATTCGGGTTCTCGACTCACCCGGATTGATGACCAGCACACAGCAC
Source organism: Amblyomma mixtum (assembly GCF_055824585.1). Lineage (NCBI taxonomy): Eukaryota > Metazoa > Arthropoda > Arachnida > Ixodida > Ixodidae > Amblyomma > Amblyomma mixtum. The sequence goes on from NC_143016.1 coordinate 66,047,982, forward strand.
AATATGCTCACAAACACGCAACTACAGTCACTCAGTCAGTCTTCCTTGAACAGCAACTGTGGGCGCCTCGGATTTTTCTGGGCGAATTGCGTGATGACACGGGTGATAAATTCATTTCTGTGCTTCATTACACGCACTCAGTGCACACTCATCATACACATTGATTGGAAAAACGGTTGAACGCGTACGTTGAAAACAAAAGATGACTATATATACAACGAAAACTTATTTACAAGATAAATGCACGCTCGCAGCTTCATCGCTCCATCTTGCTCGCGCATCCGCACAGTCGAGCAACCGCACAGACACTGCTCGCCGCTCGTCGTTTTCTTGTCCGCTGTCTTGGTTCTTCTCACCTTCGTTGACAACCGGCCACTAAAAACACCGAAGCACAAACACAGAGGCGCGCACACGTGCAAGGGCTTACTTGCCGCAATATCCCCGAATGCGCACTTTGGGGGAGAAAGGAACGCCGCGCGAGACTTCCGAGGGGAAGGGACACTCGCCACTCCGGTCGGAAATTTTGTTTTTGTGTTTTTATAGCGTTCAGAGCCCCAAAACGACTCAGGCTATGAGGGACGGAGTAGTACAGAGTTCCGGATAACGTCGACCACCTGGGTCTCTTTACCATGCACTGACACGCACAGTACATGGGCGCTGTTGTGATTTGAGACCCAGCCAGAGATGACAGGCGAGCCAGGCAGGCGCCATCGGGCTGCGTTGACCAAAGGCGCTGGTTTTCGGAGAAGACGCAAGGAACGCTGGTGTGAGGGCGCCTCTGGAGACTGCGTCGCCGTGAACAAAAGCAGCTAATCCCCTTTGCCGAAGATTCTGAAAGCGGCGCTTCTACCGAACTGCGCTCTCCCGTGCACCGGAGGAGACAGCGAGCGGTGGCGGCGCCAACTCATCGCCCGCTTGACCCTGAGCAGCCCGACAAAGCGGGGGTGGACACGACTGATTTGTCCTTCCCTCCTGAAGAATTCATCGGTGGCCGGCGTAACGAAGGCGAAAACAAGATGCCCTGTGCACTGTCTGCCTCCGTGTCGCTATCTCTCTAGAGATCAAAGAAACAGACACCCATCTCAAGACGGCTCGAAACACATGCTCGCCGGTGACGCTGTATGTCTGCAACAGGTCGCCCTTCAGCAGAGCTAACGATGGCGCGGTTTGAAAACGGCGGAACGACGCGCGCCCGGAGGCGGCATTTCGCAGATGTGACCCAAAGCGTGGAAGCGGGGCGGCTTTTACCCTTCTGGCTGAGCGCACCACCGCCCCTGGCGTGCGGCCATAGCTCACAGTTCGAGTGAGTGATTTTCCAGGGGGGTGCAGCCGCCCCCCCTTGCCCCCCCCTCCGGACGCCCATGGTTGTGTTTACCCATACTAGTTGACAATAGTTCAAGTGTGACTGAAAGAGTGAATGATAAAGCAAACCTTTGATGCGTGTGGGAAGGATATACCTTAAACGACCTATTACACCAGTTATTTGACTTATTTTGCTTAGAACATGCTTGACGTGATTATCCCAGGACATATTTGCGGAAAAGGTGACACCCAGACATTTGAAATTCTCGACTACAGAGATGCATCGTGAGTTTATTATAATATTTTGATGCGGAGGTATGTGCTTGTTCTTCGGCCTGAATATAATCGCTTTTGTTTTGCTTTCATTTACCTTCATTGCATTTACTCTCGACCATTCCTCTAAGGATTTCATTGCACTGTCACATTGTTCAACAAGAAGATTAATATCATTGCCAGCAAAAAAAATACTAGTGTCATCTGCATAGATAATATATTTTGGTTTTGGGTTAATAGTGACGATATCATTCAGATAGAGATTAAAAAGTAAAGGTCCTAAACTACTTCCCTGCGGCACTCCACAATTAACAGCTTTAGCTTTCGATGTAAAGGCACCTATTTTCACAACTTGAGTTCTATTGGATAGGTAGGATTTCATAAGAGCTAGTGCCGGTACTCGTATTCCATACTTACTTAATTTTTCCAGCAAAATGTTATGTTAAATGTTAAATAAGATGCACAAATCAGGTACATACCTGAGACCCGGCTGAGCTACATTGCTAAACTCACAATCACCCATAATAGTCCATAGTGAACTTATGTGTTACCATCTGGAGTACAAATACGAGTCTTGGAGAAACTTTAAAGGAGGGTGACAAGCTTCCTTTCTGTGTGACTGATTTCCGCTCGAATAGACAATATCCTGAGGTGAACTGTGTGGGGCTCCTGTCTTCTTAAGGGAAGCGAACAACACACACCTTTCAGCGCTGTACACTGGGCAGAACATAAAATAAAAGATACTTTTAAAATAGGGTGACTCTATCAATTCGGGGCATAAGGAAGGGAACAGAGGGGCGCCAGTGCGCAGTAGCAGGACAATAACCGGAGGGGGTTGTTGGCCTCCGCCTTCGTACTATTCCCCTCTGCCCCTAACCGATAGCGTCACGCTATTCTAAATGTTCCTAACGTTCTATATCTCCGCACACACCAGATGAGGAACATAGCGGAGACGATGCCAGGACTGTCTTGTATATCCACGCAGGGGTACGAGCAGAGCACGTGCGAATGCGATGTGTTATGTGGCCTGGGATCTTTTTAATCCCTCGGTCACGCATGGCTTGTTGGGTGAACTCCACAGGGTACTGAAATGGCTAAGCACCATTGCTTTGAAGAGACTCTTGGCATCGTGAGGGACTTCTTTTCTTGATGGATTATCTGACAGCGCTTTAAGGGTGAGGCTGTCCACCATCACGTTGCCTATGGCTCCTAGGTTTCAGGACACCCACTGGAAACGAGTAGAGAAGTCTCCGCTTTACAGATTATGCATCATGAGTAGAGAGCTAAAAGACGAGGAATCAGTAGGGAATCTGCACTCTAACCTTTGAAAGGCGGATTTTGAATCCGTCAGGATCACAACAAGTTGAGCCGGAGAAGACCTTAGCTTCTGTGGAGTCACCTCAATAGCAACGCATTCGGCCGTTGTGGAGGTCCCGGCTTCAGCAAAGCGTACAGGCCAGGCAATATTCAAACAAGGAATGTGAAAAGAAGCTGCGATAGCTACTCTGATCTTGTCCACAGATTCATCAGGAAAAACTTGAAGATGGCGGGCATACTACGTTTCAAAATGTTCAAGTACGAGCGAACGCGTTGCCTCCAAAGGAGAACTGCGCTTAGAGCGCACGTGAGAAATAATGACCGTACATTCGAGGCTAGCAAAAGAGGAGGGTAGTTTCAACCGCTTGGTTTGTTCTCGAACATCAGGACCTAAGGAACTAAGAGTATGAAGTCCCGAATAAGCTCTGGATTCAGATATCTTTCGGAGCCGTTGCAGAAGTGCTCGCCCAGCTACCGGCTCTCCGAGGCGGCCAAGTTGCATTAGTAACCTTTGTGAAGCAACAAGGCTAAGAGGTTTCGTTAGTGACTGACGAAGTATTGCATTGTTGGCTGCCGCCTGCGCAACTTCAAGGGTTCTTCTTAGGCCCTTTCTGTGCAGAATGTCAAGATGGTCAAGCTGTGATCCCAAGGGGGAACTTAAAGGCAGTTGGTACATTAGGGGGCTAATCCCCAGTGCTTCGTGAAGGCTGACCGTTGAGGAAGGATGGCTTCCCCATTTATAGGGAAGCGCACCTGAAGTTTGCTTCCACTGCACCAGCGCCACTTCTCCCCTGCCGGTCATTTTGGCGTTGCTGTCCGGGCACGTCGCCGGCGGAGCGCATTGAGCCAGCAGCCTGTCGGCTGGTACGCGCGTGCTGCTCGCGCAGCTGGCACTCTCTCTTTCATTGTGAGCACGTGCCGTCCTGCTCGCGGGCGCACAAAAGTGGTGTTGCCGCTCGCTGTGAATTCCGCGGCGTTCTAAGAGTGGAGAAACTGGTTGTGTGTGCGGCTGTCACAATAGTTCTCTGAACATCAACGGCCAAGGAATGCCCGTGTAAATCTACAGATTTCCTGGTGATGTCCTACATTCTTGGGAAAAAAATTTAATATTGGAAAATTGTAACGTACAGTAACGGAAATATTGAAGGTAATGGTCCACCCTTTCTATATGCAGCAAAATCTTAAATATTTTTCATCGCTCGTATCGAGCAGTTGACGATAGGAAAAACGTTAATACGAAAAAAAAAATGCAAGCCTATCGATGGGAGATTGCTATAGTCAAATCTTCCAGTATATGAAAAAAAAAATGTGGTCATACATTTTTTACTATTCAAAAATGTTTTTGTCCGGAATTGTTGCGTATGAAATGGATCAGAACGAGAAACGGCAGGCCTCGATAACTGCTATGGGCAGGGTGAAGTAAGCTTTTTCCTGTTACTAAACACGTTTGGTATGTCGCACGCGTAATATTATTTCTGCGTAGTTTTTGCTGTAATTCACTAAGCATGCAGTGTTTAGTAAAGCTCGCGCTAACGAAACTCATTTTTTTTACCGTTTTTTATTTTGGAGACTGACTGCAGCTAGCGGCATTATGCAGACGCGTGTGAGGCAAGGTCAGTGATCGCCTGAATGTTCCGACTTGTGACGCCGGGCTCAATTTTCGAAGTTGCTTTACATGTAAAAAATTTCAAGACATAAAAATAATCAAAATGTTTGCTTGCACATGAATGAGCGTTTGCATATGAGCGATGGCTCTGCAAATAATTGTTTTGGGAATGCGCGTGCGCTGTAATCGGAATTAAAATAAATATACGAACCGCTTATCTCCGTTGTAGCGATTGACAAACTAGAGCATTTTTTCTCTTAGCCGTATATAGCAAGCAGCTGGTAGGCGCATTTCGTGCGTGTTTTCGTTTTTCTCCTCAGCCTCGCGTGTCGCCTTAAGGGCACTTTATTTTAAGTTAAAATAAAAATTATTTCCATCATTATTCATCGAAACACGTAACAAAATCATTATTATTTGGCCAACAAACCTGCATGCACCGAAGTGCTCAGTCGCCCAACGAAATTAAGCATCTTGCGAAGATGGCCGTGCCAAAAAAAAATGGTATTTACCTCGAATTCCACGTCTTAAATGATCTCGTCATTTACTTGCGATACACATTTCGCCGTTACGGTACCGGCTTTTTCGTCAACAATCTGCTTCACGTAGTGAGCCTGATCCACTAGCAGTTCTTTTTTCAAGTTCGCAGCGAAAAAAAAATTCACTGTCCACTATTTCTTTTAACCTACATCTCAGAGCGTACTGCTGCGACCGAAAGAAGTGCGAACAGCGGAGTGCCTAGGCTCTCCGCTGTTGGAATTTATTTTCGTCACGCTTATACTTGGCTCGCAACACAAATACGCTAGAGACATCCGTGATACAATAATGTACCACTCTAGCGTCTTTTTGTTACTACCGAGATAAAAACGCATTGAAGATAAATTCCGACTGCGCAGCGCGTGGGCGCCGTGCTGTTCGCATTTTTTTCTAGCGCCCCTGTACATTTTGCCAATCCTCTGAAGCTCGCCAGCGTTCAAGCACGAGGGAAAAAGCTCGGGACTGCACAAAGAGATTTGCACGCTGGCCAACACGTGCAAAGTACGTGCAGAACTGGCTTTTTTTCAGAGGAAAGCGCACTGCTCGCGCAGCTACTCAATGGGAGGGGTGACCGGTTTGCCCGGACAAAAATACGGAGTCAGTCGGAGAGGGCGCTTTTCACTGGCGTCCGCAGCGCCCCCCTGCGAAGCTGCGGTCCCCTATACGGAACACATTCAGACGCGAAGATGCGAATGAGGCAATCGGGTCCACAGCTCGTCGCCGCCTTCTTCTCCAAAGATGAAAAACCTAGCGACGCGGTCTACATGAGGTGAGCTTCAGCGCGAAGGTTACATAAATCTGGACTTTTTTGGTTAGCTTATATGTGAACATAAATTTCAAGCCTGCTTTAAATGATGCCTCCATTACGAAATTCCGCAAATGTTCTATAGGAATATAAGTTTTCTCAAGCGTCGAGCTGAAACGCATCATTTTTTCTTGACACAGACGGAAAGAGAACGAGCAGGCACTAAACTGACGTCGCAGTTATATGCGCTTATTATTTATCGCAATGAAGCCACGTAAAAACTGATGTCTCATTGATATTAACAGTTTGAATATCTCCGCATATAGCACTGAGTGTGACTTCAAGAGACGGTCCGTGAGACAGAGGCAGGCTTCTTCCCGCATCCCTGCTGCGTCACTGGTAAGCATAATAGAACAGCATCAATGATCTATGAAGAAAAATTTATTCCCAATTTCTTCCTGAAAGCCACCAATATCCATTTTACCCCGATGATGCCATTCCGCGGCAAGGGGTGGCGTGGAATTTGTGTTTGGCTATGTGAATATGTGCATCTACTGTTGCTTACACAACGTTAATGAGAAGAAAATCAGCATGCAATGTCAAACGATCATTTGGCGAAATAATATTAGCGAAGGTCAAGGCTCCTGCGGCAAGACCCTCCTAACACGTAATCGGAGTCTTGGTATACACTGGACCAAGACAGCAATTGGCCCTGTCAGGGATGGTTCTCGATCCCTGACACCTCTTGCAGTTGCGCCAGAAGAAGTACCGCGTGGTGACGCAAAGGCCTGATCCAGCGTCTATTCGTCAAGCGCGGAGCAATTTCAGCCGCGTTGCAGAAAGCGGAAGGCAGCTTCCTACCGGCTCTTGGGAGCAAAGCCAAGAGAAATAGTGATCTTTTATTTTTCGTGAAGACGAGATAAACCAGAGCCCGGTTGCACGGTGGTATAGACAAAATAAAGCTCTCAAGGCCGTCAGCGCCAAATGAAGGGACAGCCCACAGTACTCTCTATTGTAGGGACGCAACTATAGCCAGCAACTACCAGGAAACTGGTTTCGGTAATTTTCTCAGGAAGAGATTAGAAGAAAGTTGGTTGGTTGGTTGGTTTATGGGGTTTAACGTCCCAAAGCGACTAATGCTATGAGAGACGCCGTAGTGGAGGGCTCCGGAAATTTCGACCACCTGGGGTTCTTTAACGTGCACTGACATCGCACAGTACACGGGCCTCGAATTTATCCTCCAAAGAAATTCAGCCGCCGCGACCGGGATCGAACCCGCGTCTTTCGGGCCAGCAGCCGAGCACCGTAGCCACTGAGCCACCGCGGCGGCAGATTAGAAGAAAGTGATCTTTCATTCACGTGCAAAATATTCGCTTGCAGACGCTTTGAACGCAAACAAGCGATAAGCAAAGTTTGAAACTCAGTATAAAACACGTGAAGTTTTGGTTGACATGAAAAAGCATTAAATACTAGAGGCATATTTGAAAAGTAAACGACCCCTTCAGATAAATAAACAACAAAAAGACTTGCTTTTGTGGGCTTCATGTCCTTGCTTCTGGTAAGTCATGATAGCTTGGTGCATCTTGGGAAAATTGAGATTTTCGAGACTAGAAGTAATACATCTGCGGGCCTTTATTTACGGCCAAACTGGACAAAGTGGAAGCTTGGGCGAGTTGGTCCTGCATTATCGGAACAGCGCAAGGACATAGACGGGAACATTTAAGCAAGTGCACTATCTTTAATAAACAACAAATATTGTTCAGAGACACCAATTCTGCTCTGAGAAAGCATAAAGAAAGTTCTCAAAGCCACTGCGCCGAGCACCACAGCAATAGGAATAGCATGTGGCGTACGAGAGGTGCACTTACCGCGAACGCTTCAGGATGGAAACATTCGAGGGCTATCTGTCATAGGTGGAAAAGATTCAGGAAATATGGGAACCCAAACACAACTTAGGCAAGACACTTTATTCACGCGCAGCGTCAGCTCAAAGTGTGCCTCAGCCAGCCAGCCGTGTATTAACCGAGCCAAGTAAGGAAACGAATAAAAAAAAAAAGGTGGTTGCCGCATGGACATTTGGTTTATTCACAACTGCATCTGCATCAAAAGAGCACCAAGAAAAACGTTTCTCCTCCCTTTTCCAAATTCTGAAGTGGTCCGCTTCGGTAAAAAGGTACCAGTGGGCTTCCGTTCTTAACGGCTTTGGGTGATTTCTTTCTTCGAAATTCGATTCTGGCTGAGTATTGATCCCCGCCCATCGGAAGCACAAAAAGGAGCGTCCATAAGCAGAACTCTTATCCAACATTCCAGCTCACGGCAGTGCATTACTTGCGTGAACTGGACTCACTACTATGGAAAGTAAAAAAAGACGTCCAGCGCGCGCCCGACAAAGTAGCACATTGCGTAGGTAGAGGCGCGGATAAACAACCGTGGAAAGAATCCACGAATCGCATTTGCAAAAGAGGCGGCGTGGGAAAGACAGATGCCTTGTTTGTTCTCTGGGTACCGCACGCTTTTGTAAACCGCGCCCTGAGCGGAACGTTGCGTATATCACCACGTTATTCGCCCGGATGCTTTGCTTTGATTATTTTCGCAACAGCAGTCGTGGGCGAAGACTGTAGAACCGATGGAAAGGTTACGCAGTTGAGTTACACGAAAGAAATGAAAACCGCGCGACTAAGAAATCGTGCAACTAAAGGCTCAGCTCGATTGCTATCATGCACGCAACACTTACGAGTTTTGAGAAATATATGCTAGGCTGATTTGTTTTTTTTTTTTTAGAAGCTATGCAGTTAGGACATGAGTGCCGTAAAGGAGTTTATCAGCGAACCCAGCTACCTAAAACGAAGCGTACAGATCTAGACATCATTAGGTATCCTGACATATGGTTTCCCAGTGCTATTGCTGCCAAAGACTCGACCGCCATCGACTGGTTCTATGTTTTGCGACAAGTCCGCATAGATCTGAGATTCAAACGCTGAAAACGGTCAGGCATAAGCACTCAGAGGCTTATATTCATCTTTCAGCGCAGTAGGCGCGTTGTAGCGTTTTCCTGGAAAACTCAGGTGAGGTTTCAAGGAAAAGACACAATTTCTGCAATTTTCACAAAAATAAAAAAGGAACGGTGAGGGGGGAGGGGAGTGATTGTGTGGTGCGTAGTAAGGACAAATTTGTTGGCGATATAGCAAGAGCTATGTGTTCAATGCAAAATTTGAATTTGCAGCCCGCTTTATTAACATTATACAAGTTGTTTCACCCAAGATTTTACACAACTAAAAAAAAAGTCTTTTCCAGTTAGAAGAGCGCTTTTTTCGATAGCGGTGTGGTGCCAGCGGTAGACTGCATCTGAATACAGCTAAGGCTTGCTAACTAGTAGGCTGTTTAACTAATACTGTAACGTTAACTTCCTAACTATTACTGTTAGGCTGCTTAATTATTGAGATTCATGTAGCCAACCGTAAATAATATCCATGTAAGTTTTTAGATTTTCGAAAACGAGGTTACCCTTGGCACTATGACCCAAGAAATTTTGGTTAAATGGCGAGAAGCTTGCAGGTGAAACAACCTTTCAGTGCACTTACCTCATAGAGATGACCAAAATTTGTTGGGCCACAATGGCGAGGGCAACCGCATTTTTTAAATTCTGAAAACTGTTAGAGATATTGAGTACGATGCGCTACACGCTTATAAAAAATTAAGGAGCCTAACTGTACTAGTTAAAAAGTTAACTGTTCAATATTAGTTAACCAACCAGCTAGTTACCACGTATTAGCTGGATTCTGATGTATTACACCGCTGACAATGCTTTACTTAAAGAGCTCTCTTCTAACTTAAAAAGGGTCTTTTTAAAAATTGTGTAAAATTTGATGAAACACCCTGTATTTTTACGCGGAAGAGCTACGGCTCCTGTTCTACAGAAAATCTGGCATTGTTTTCAGCGTTCTGAGCGAGAAGCAGGTGCTCCACCTGCCACCTAGGTCATGTGACCTTACGACGTCATCACAGTCCGCCAACCGTGGAAGGTGGTAACCTGCTCACCACCGGGCTATGAGCAAGCTGCTTACCGTGACGGGCAGCAGTTCGAGTAATGAGAGGTTGCCAAAGAGCAACTTGGGTGTCACAAGCCCCACTGGTGTCTGTGTTTGGTAAAGCCACCTGCCGGGGCAGTGACGCATCGCTTAACCTCTGCACCACTGCACCAGGAGTGGTATAAGTAGAGTCACTGGGTAAGTTTAGGTATGAGGACATCGAGCGATCTGTGAATTTAAAGTAGAGAATAAACATTTCCGCATATATGGGCATGTAGGAACAACCTAGGCGACAGTGAAGGAGTACTTGCACGGGAAGGATAATTCCGTCTGAATTTCCTTTCTTTTTCAATCGTATTCTTTCCTTTATTTCCTTTGCTTTTCCTTCCTTTCATTTCCTCTTCTTTCCTATCCCTCATTTAGATTCCTTCAAACTCCTCCGAAATGCAGAAGGCGCCCGTGTGCCGTGCGATGTCAGTGCACGTTAAAGATCCCCAAGTGGTCGAAATTATTCCGGAGACCTCCACTACGACACCTCTTCCTTCCTTTATTCTGTCAGTCTCTCCTTTACTCCTTCTCTTACGGCGCGGTTCAGGTGTCCACCGAGATATGAGAGAGAGATACTGCGCCATTTCCTTTCCTAAAAAAAAAAAAAACAATTTTTATTATTTCTTTTTTCTTTCTCTCCTTACCTCTCCTCTCTTCTTCACCTTTTCTTTTCTTTCGTCTTCTTTTATTTTTCACTCCTATTCTTTCTTTTCTTTTTTTTTCTCTCTCCTTTCCTTTCTTTTCCCTTCCTTATAACCATCTGTTAGTAATACCTATCTAAGGCCGCTACGCAACTTTAGCTCTGCGTAGCAATAATTTAACAACGCAGTGTTAATAGTTCCAGCGTTAACTAGCGCAGTGAATAGTAATTATCTTCCAGAGTTAAACACAAATGGCAGTCTTTTTCTTTAGCGGATGACCCATTTTGCGACCGGAAATGCTCGCAAACGAGAAAGCGCTCACAGGCTATCTAATTTAACCGTGCTGTCTTCAAGGTTTGCTTTGTAAAGGGCCCACACAGGCGTCTTCTCCTGACTTAAAGCACAAAAAGATTGAGAGTGGCGAGATATAAACACCCCCAAGATAAGCGGGCTGAGCGGAACCGGCCTGGAAGACGCCGTTCAATTATTTTGTATCCGCGCAGATTTCCCCACTGGCCAGCTTCGCCAGCCCATATCCGAAGCGGAGAAGCGAGACACAATTTTCTTCGAGCCACCTTTCCAGAGCGCGGCCGGAAAAGAAGTGTCTCTTCATTTTAGCTTTTTCCCTCTTATCTAGATCAGAGCCGCGGAGAGATGGAACCTGTCGAAGTTAGAAAAGAAGCAAACAGCCAGTAGAAAGATCTGGTACGCGGAATCCCTCGAGCCTTGCCATGGCCTTCGGTGGATCCGCCTCTGCACTATAGTGTGTCCAGAGAGAGGCCCGTCAGGCGCTGTCCATACGGGGATCAGACTGAGACTGGCTCGCCGGTTGATACTTTACCCCACCCGTCAGCATCTCACCTTTACGTGCCCCCTCCCCCCCCCCTTTCCCCCACCCCCCACCCCCCCTGAACTCTTTACCTTGATTTCTTCATTCGTTGCCTTACTTGTACCGCCTAACTACACATCGAGGTAATGTATTCACTCGGACATCCTTTAGTTAGTTGACTAGGTTTCAGTTTTGGGCCGCTTCAGGATATCCAGAAACTAGATTGAAACACGCATTGAAGAAGGTATCAGAAAATGCGACGCGCCGTTCAAAGTCTGTTAAAGAGCACATGTAGAACTTGGAAATTAGAATTTTATTATAGACACGTCAGGCAGCAGCATTTCTTCATCAAAAGAAAACGAATAAATAAATGAATATTTTTATTCCAAATACGTTGTCCAGAAAAATTCATGAGCTCAATCGACGCACGTATTGCTTGTTAATAGGACAGGCGGCACTTGAAACATCTTTGAGGGGAGTATAAGAAATTATACAGTCAGAGAAACCAAACCTTTTAAAAAAGATCAAGCAGAACATTAAGAAACAGCAAGTTTTCTACTCAGAAACTGAAGGCAAATGAGAATTCACACATTAAAAAACAAAGCTGAGCACCACGTTGTTATTTCCTTCACTTTAAATTTTGATTATATACCTCAGAGTCCAAGTTTCATAAAATGATTAGACGCATAATATTTCTGACTTTATTTTCCAAACTTTGTAAACACTACTGGTTTCGCATATTTTTGTGTTGTCCGTGATGCTACGGCTGCTTTTGCTAGCACTTTAAAAGGATGTGAGTACTCTTAAATAGCTAATGTGTTGGAACTATTCCTAGAGTGCGACTGTTATCCTGTCTGCTTGTTCCAGTTTTGCGCCATAGGTTGTGGTTGGGACAATTATTTCAGATACGCAATTTATAGCTTGCTTTTTAGGGCCATAGCATGTACCGTACCAAGTGATCTCAAATGTGACTACTGATTCCACCAATGCCTTACATAAATTTACTCTTATGTTGATAGCAGTTTGCCCTTCCAGAATATACATCATGGCCGCAACAGCTCTTAACCTCCCACAAACATACTCAACATGGTTATTCCAGGTAAAGCGCTGGTCAAGAAAAATTCCTGACCACCTAGCCACTGGCTCAAGCTGTAATGGTTGGCAATGACGTGCGCTAATATTCGACGTATGCAAATAAATGCACCTATTCAGCTGAGACTCTTTACGATGATTCCTGAAGCTTAAATTAGTTTAGTTTTTGGTGGCTTATGAGAACTTAGTTTCCTATGTGAGCCTATCTGCAACAGCTCATATGTACTCTTGGAAGATTTTACAGCTTATGCACATACTAATAGTATTTGAGTGTGGCTCGAACGACACAGAATGTAAGACATGTGACAGCGCACGAGAAAAAGTGCCTCTGAATAACAAAAAGGCGACTTCGTAGATGCAACTTTTCCCTGCGGACTGCTGAAATTTCCTCCCAGAAAAAATCAGCGATGCCTCGGAGCGATGTCATCGATTAGGAGAGATGTCATTGGAATAATAGAACACGGAAACGACCCAAATGATGCCAGACTCCTTGTAGGGCATGCAGATAGAAGGTATAGCCTGTGGCCTGGAACTCAGCACAGAACTTGATGATTCGATTCTCTAATTACTAAGTGGCAATGCAAAAAGAGGCTGAACTCACGTTTATTTTTTCGCAGTACTTAAATAAGGAAAAGGCTGCGAAAACGTTCATAACCTCTTTCATGAATGTCAATAAGGCTTCACCTCAATCTCGCGTTCTTTTCTAATGGCGGAACTGTCATTTTCTCAAACAAAGTTCAGGCATAGTCTGTGTGTTCCGTGAAGCGGAACATGCGCAGGTGGACATCATGCATCTGTGGCACACTTGCGTTCGTGTTTAACTTTTTATGGTCGTATGAGTGAAGACCAGTGACCTAATGTTCTGGGCAAAGCGCAGTGAGGCGAAACTTTCTTAACCAATAATGCTTTCGTCAAAACTTGCATTCGTCCATGCTCGAAAAGGCGACTGGAATACTGTAGCGTGCGTAAGTCTGTGAAGCGAGAGCACGCCAATGGTATTAGGTGACAAAAGTTGTATATTGTGTATATAGGCATAAATGGTGACAAACTAATTTACTTTCAGATCGACTCCCAGTTTGGTGTTGCTGTGCGAAGAACCAGGAGGCTCCGATTCGCTTTCGCCTCGTCCGCGGCATCGGTAACGTCAGCCAAGCCCCAACGGTTTTCCATGACGCGCCCGCGCCCTTCGAAAACCGTGAGTTCTGGGCACGAACCTTTGCGGGAGGCGAGAGGTTGGGAAGGAACAGCGGCGACACAGCATCGCTGATGCTGGCGGGCGTGACCCGGGTTCTCGATGCGGTCGCAACACAGCTCCTGCGTCCCCTCCTTCTCTGTCTTGCTTCTCCCCTCCTCGCAAAATCCTCGAGCGTCAACAGCATTTTCCGGCTGCCAGAACGCGCCAGTCTCACCGCGTGGCTGCTTTTTCCGCGGGACGAAGATGAATTTGGCGCGACGGGTCCCTTTTCCGGCGGGCAAGCGGGTCGCCTACTTGAGCGCGAGACCAATTTTCTGTTCTCGTCCCTGTTTAAGCCCACTTACTTTTTTTTCTTTCATTCTATTGTCGCTTAGTTTTCCATTTCATTTTTATCTTTCCTTTGTTTCTTCGGCTTCTCTCTCCTTCAGCCCTCTTTCTTTCCTTCCCTGATTTCTTTTCTTTGATCATTCTTTCCGATCACCTTAGTTTCTTTTCTTTTCTCTCAACCTCCGCAGTGCGTTTTTCCAGGGGCGCAGCAGGCATGGCCGTCTTCTTCCTCGCAGGCCCTTGTGCCTCCTTTATTTCTTTCCAGCGGAGCAGCAGCTTGCGGTTTCACTCGAGGCGGCCAGCTCCGGGCGGTGTGGCGTGCGCGAGCGCGCAAACGCCGCGTCGCCGTCTATTTTCTCTTCGGCTCATACCTCGGCGCTACTGCTGCTGCCGCTGCGGTTGTCACTCGTGCGTACTCGCGGTGCTCATCGTTGACGACGGTGCAATAAAACAACGTCAGGAGAAAGCCCTTCTCCAGCCGCCTCTGGTCTCGCGTATTTGCGCCGAGAATGCCTCAAAAAGATAACGCGACTGGGAAGAAAAGAGGCGAGTTCTTCTTCCACAGCTCCGAGGTGCGCGTGCCTGGAAAGATAATATGTTCTGCTGTTTCCAGGAGGTATATATGCGCCCAAGACAGCCTTCGTACTCCCGTCGTCTCTCTTATTGTTGCTGATGCAGGTGGTTGGAATGTATGTGGGCCTCGAAGAAAAAAGAGTGAAGGGCTTTGACAGAAATTGATCGAGCGCCCGTTTTTTTTTTATTTCTTTGGCAGAGTGCTCTGTGAAGACTACATTTATAAGCGGTTTTGATGCTTAGCGGTCCAGAAGTGATATAGCCACTGCGGTACTTGTTTTTTCGGTTTTTTGACTCCTCTGAGTTGAGTGCGGCTCAGTGCGTCTCGCCTTCGTTGCATAGCAGCGTAATATCCTACCAGCGCGCCTATAACCGCGCTCCGTTTCTTCGGCTTAAATACTGTAAACCCCACTTCGGAAGCAAAGGCCTGTCAACTGCTCTATAAAAAGTACACCAGCGATCCTGCGACCGTAAATTTTAGGGCAGATCCCTCAATAAACTACATGTACTGTTCTTAAACCTCTTTTACCAAGGTGATCCTTACACAGACACTCATGGCGGGCAAACCTTAGTTTGGCCCCACTCTCCGCTGTTCGCTCAAAGCACTCAACTGAACTGAAGTGAGAAAATAAGCAAACAACCTTTGCACTTACGAGACTCCCTACAGAAAGGAATGTGATTCAAAACGATCGACACACTATATCGAATTTACCGTTGGCACTAACCGTATGAATATAGGGCTCTTCGTTTAACAGTAAAATCCTATTTTACTGTTAAAAATATGTTTAAACCGATTTTATTCCTGAAAAAAAAAAAGCCCTCTAAGAACTTACTTTTATGGGATCAAAGGTGATTCATCATCATCACCAGCCTGGCTACGCCCGCTGCAGAAAAAGGCCTCTCCCATGTCTCTCCAGTTAACCCTCATCTTTGCCAGCTCTGCCACGATATCCCCGCAAACTTCTTAATCCCATCTGCCAACCTAACTTTCTGCCGCCCCCTGCTACGCTTACCTTCTCTTGGAATCAACTCCATTACCCTTAAGGACCAGCGGTTGTCTTGCCTTCGCATTACATGACCCCCTCCCATTCCGGAAAAAATAAAGAAAGGGCGTAGTTATGAATCATTTCAGTGGGTAGAGACGTAGGTTGCCATACAATCTTGGCTACTACAGAGCCATGTACGGTACAAGGAAAACAAATATTTTAGCCGAACCAAAGGCCAGATATAGTGAAAGAAATGAGAAGAATGGCCTGAGGGGCGAGTTGGTGCATGATGAAATGAACGGCGGCGCAACAAGGACACAACAAGAGAGGGGACACCACATGCGCACACTACCAACTGTTTTATTGCATGGAAAGGAGGCATATTTAAACAAACAGCTCAGGCATGACACTAATCGCATTATCGCTCAGAACCCAACACGTGGAAAAGAAACAGCAACATCAGGAAAAACCCTTAACCTCTGCAGAAAAAACTAAAAGATTTTGATAACAGAACTTTGAGCAGGCCATCTCGTAGCAAAAGCAGAGTCAAACAATCGTAGCAAAGGCAGAGTCAAACAAGAGAAGCAAAAGCAGTAAAAAAAATACAATCGTAGCAAAGGCAGAGTCAAACGTATTAAGCAAGAGCAGTCAGATCCCGAGAAACAACAAGACGGAAAGCAAAAAACAGTAAAAAAGTTAACAACCCGCCTAAAACAAACAACAGACGGCCGCTAGAAATGCAGGGCTGAAAAGATGCACAGCACGTGGCGTTACAAAAAACTGTCAAGAAAGGACACTTCATTTCTACGGAGGGATACTGAGGAGTCGCTAACACAAGTGCTTCCCTTCTTATTGATCATAAAGGCCTCAAGAATTTCGCGTGCCACCTGATCGCGACTCCTGCCGAGAATCCTTATTCCGTTAACCACTGGCTCACACTTGCAATCTTTACAATGTAGGGGCAAATTCGACCCGCCTCCGTTTTCTAACGACTTTTCGTGTTCCCGTGTTCTGTCGTTAATGCAGCGACCTGTCTGGCCTATATAGACCCCCCCGCACGTCAGTGGGATTTCGTACAGATATAGTGTTTTTACGTGTCCGTGTTGCTTCACAAAAAGACTATATCAGATATCTCTAGCTGTTCCAAGTGATGTTTCGGTTCTTTCCCAGTTTCTAGCTGTCTTATGGCCGGTTTCTCCACGCTGTTTTCTTTAAACTGGCGACACACAAAGAGTGCGCCCAATACACACTTTAGGTACCTCTCCAAGATGTCAACAAAATATGTACTTGGAGACGAGAAGTAGTAATAATCAGAGTAGATGATAGCCGATTGCTTAAATGCCTATAATTTGAGCACAATTATTTGATTGACAAGGGGGTTCTACAGGCAAACCATAAATTTTGAGGCGCGAGGTAGTGAAGCGTTATGGGTTGGATTGACAGCTTGTGGTTCTATTACGTGGCGTGAAATTTCAGCTCATGCGTGTTTTTTTTTTATTTCGGCTCCATAAAAATGGAGTACCCTCGACAGTGTTTCAGCTTCCGATGTTCAGGAACCGAACGCCATTTACAGTGCGCTGCCGCCAAAGGGCTTTTGGCGAAAAATGTCATTTTCTTAGAGGGCTAAATTTGTGTAAGTCAACATTTTACGGATGAAATAAATTCAATACAATTCGTTTATCTTTGAGAGTGGCTACGAAGACAACTCTGAAGCTTTGAAACTGTTAACGGACAGTAACGAGCCAGTCTTGCCACATGCCTGGAGTCATTTCATGCTCGTGTCGTCGCGGTGGCTCAGTGGCTATGCTGCTCGGCTGCTGACCCAAAGGACGCGGGTTCGATCCCGGCCGCGGCGGCTAGAATTTCTTTGGAGGAGAAATTCTAGAGGCCCGTGTACTGTGCGATGTCAGTGCACGTAAAAGAACCCCAGGTGGTCGAAATTTCCGGAGCCCTCCACTACGGCGTCTCCCATAGCCTTAGTCGCTTTGGGACGTTAAACCCCACAAACCAAACCAAACCAATCATTTCATGCTCGTCAAGGGTTTGTGGGACTCTGTGTCCGGTTTACAGTAATTTGGCCTCATCCAACGCGTTCTTTATGCAGCCAACAGGTGGCGGTGCGTTACTGAATGATAGTTTCGAGGCAAAAACATGCCCTTTATTAAACAATCGCGAGGACGCACTCACCGCTAGAAAAAAAATTTATTTTAGGTAATTACAATGTCACAGCTTTATTATGCATTTTTTAGTTGCAACAAGAGTTAGCCGATAGTGCAAGTGGATGAACACCTATTAAAAAAAAGGTATGGAGATAACAAAAATGATTGTGTGTCCCTATTCTGCATTAATATTTAGTTTCCTCTTGCAAAAGGGACATTTATTTCTTGAGCGGCGTCAATGTGGGAAGATCCATGCCTGCATGAATTCAAATCAACGAAAAAAAAATAAATCAGCAACTTTGGCAAAACTACCATGGTGAATAATTGGGTGTTCACCTTGAACGCATCGGGCGCGTTGTACTTAGGCACTCAGTCGAACAGGGGAACGAAACGGAGACGAGACAGGTAAAGTGCGCGTAATTCAACCTCTATACTGTGGTGAAGTTCACGAACGTTACCGTTTAAACTCTTTGTCTTAGTGGCTTAGTACAGCGCGCTGTATGAATTCAATTTGGCCCACTGCAATAAAAAAATTTAGTGTTGCTTTGCTGCTGTTGCTTTCTAGGACAAATATCTCAATATAATTTTTGGATGTCTGATCGAATCAATAAAACTGTAGTGGCCATTGCAAACGTGTGTGTCGAGGTTGCAATGCAGACAGTTGAACTTTTGCTGTATTTTTGTACGCTTTTTGACTTCAACTGTTAATGGACGCCGCTGCAGAACTAACATTGCAGACAATTTGCAGTGCAATTTACCACTAGATAAGACTATAGCGTCTGCGTCAAATTTCGGCCTCTCGAATGGCCTGTTTCGGAAACTGTATAATGATATACTTTTGCACCTTGAATATGGCTTATTTGCCTTTTTTTTTTGTCTCCACTGTTCAGTTAATAAAAAAAAACCAATTCTTTCATTTCACACAGTTTCTTTAAGGCAAACCATTGAGAAGGAAAAAAAAAACGAAATATAAAAATTAATCATAAATGATGCAAATAATCCCTTATGTGTCCCGAATGAATTGAATGAATATGCACTCCGTAAATGGTTACCGCGTAGAAGGAGGCCTTTCAGCGCTAAAAGCACTGAGGAGATCATTGAACGGCTCTCCATAAATGGTGCTTCATTCGGACAGAATGGCATTTGAGGGCAATCGGTGTTTGTCGAAATGGCCTTGGGAGCCCAGCACTTCACGTCTGGCTCAGATAGAAAGTCTGTCGCAATCCGCCATGCAGTACTCTCTTTTTTTTTTCTCTGTTTCTGCTTGTTTCGAAGTTTTCGGCTATGCAAGATGCAACACATTTCAGTTTATTTTCTTTTTAATTTTTGTTTTCTTTTTGTAGTTCAGAATGTTCCGGTCAACTGTCGGGTCGGCACCAATCAAAAGACTGTAGTATTTGAAGCGAACCTTTTTTTCTGAATTTTCGTAATGTTTTCGTTACGAGAACATTTTTTTTACAAATAACCTCAAGAAAAGAAGCAGGCATGATTCATAGGTGCCATGAAAGTATATTATTTAATAAAATTTGTAACGATTGCACAAGAACATTTAGTACAAAGATAATTTTGCTCCTTTCTTGGAATAAGTTGCTTGGTATAATCGAATTTTGATAACGACGTAATTATAGTAGTCTACGTTCAAGTAGCAGCTGATTTCTTAGTCTCCCAGCTGTTTGTTGAACACTTCCTTTTAGCAATCTTTCTATAATAGAGCAAACAAGGGAAGGGGAATGAGGGGCTCGTTATAAATATGAAAGAAGCCAACAGCCACAGAAACCAAGGGGCACAGGGGATTTTTTTTCATTTATTTAGTTCACCATTTATTTATTTCATTTATCAACACCACTAAATAAATAAATAAATGAAAAGAAATCCCCTGTGCCCCTTGGTTTCTGTGGCTGTTGGCTTCTTTCATATTTATAACGAGCCCCTCATTCCCCTTCCCTTGTTTGCTTAATTGCTTAGCGAGGGCCTCGGTTCTGGCAGCCTTGACGCCATAGGAAGCATAAGAGGGTTCTCACGCAGCTTCCACCCTCTCCGTTCGATGACGTTCTACGTCACACCTGCGGTAACTCAGGACGTTCTACGTCCGCCGCTTATGAACGTGGGTGGCGCTGATGAACACTCTCAAGGTTAGGTTACTTGTAAACGTAAATACCCCCGAAAGTAGAAGATTTGACAGCCGTCGCCGTAGCTCAGAGGTAGAGCACCGGACGCGTAATTCGGAGGTCGTGGGTTCGGATCCCACCGGCGGCATGTGGTTGTTTTTTCTTCTGCTTTTCTAATCAATTAGCTTTAAGCGATAACATAATCAGTAATATTCTAAATTGATCAACACCACAAAATAAATAAATGAAAAAAAATCCCCTGTGCCCCTTGGTTTCTGTGGCTGTTGGCTTCTTTCATTTCTATAATAGAGGTCGATCAGCCCGTCGAAGTATCGACCTCTCGAATCTCGCTAACGGGATTCTGCCGGTTCAGCCATGGTCCCACCAATGCTGACACGCACCTGGAGCAGCTAATTACATCACAGGTCGTGTTCAGCGTGTCGAAGGGTGCAGAAAGGGGGCTATGAGTCTGCAGTAAGAAGGACGATGACGATGTCACTGTGCCCGCATATGGACCTTGATGCCTGTGCAGAACAGTTCCTGTCCTTCTAGCTCCACTCGATAACTTCGTTCGTTCGTGGCATGATTACTGAACAACTTGTTCCTGTATGCTTGCTTCCCCCCCCCCCCCCCCCCCCCCTTGCTTTGCATAAAGCTGCAGTTAGCCGCAGTGACATGTTTGAGGTAAAGCAATTTCCGTCTGAAAAGTTGTTTCTTTGCCTGAATTCTGCAACTATGAAGGAAAGGCCTACTGCATCCCGAGTTCAATTTGGAGCTGAATAAAATCAGTTAAACTTGCACTTGAGATTTAGAATTAGAAAAACACTTAAGATTCAGAAATAATTTCTTTGTGGTCTGAACTATTATCGTATGGGGAGCCTAAATCTCAAAGACAACACAAAACAAGATCACCTAAGGTCGAAGGGGTCTTTGTCTGCTAGCTATCGCTTTGACAAAAGAACTTTTCGAGCGGACTGAGACTGGAGAACTGTGGCTCTTTCTCGGCCTTTGTTGATGTTGTTTTGCATTGTCAAAAATCCTATCTTCCTGTCATCTCTCTACAGTGGATCCCTATATATCTTCGAGAATTGTTTCAAACACTATATACTTATCATTCCGAAGACTATACAGGCCATTAGAACAAAAATTCCTCGTAGGGAATGAATGCAGTGTATGAGTCATACCTAAATAGAGAGTCAAGTTAAAGTCGCCTTTTTGTAGCTACTAAACTAAGCTTTCCCCGTTGTGTTACCCCCTGCGGTACAGCAGTTACCCTGTTCATGCCAACCCGTGGTGCGGAGGAACTGAAATCTTTTTGACACGCCTCCGAAGCGAAATTAATAGGCACGTTATGTTTAAAAACTGATGTGAACACACTTCATGATTTCATAAATTAGAAACCAGATTCAAACAATTCATAAAGACTTTTTGCGTCGTCCTTGTTCAGCAGATACACTGCCTGACTGCAAGCCCTATTTTTTGCGCAGAAACTTATCCTGCTGCTGAGGATCCTAACATTTGTTGTCGGTCACGACCCTGTTTTACGTCTGACCGCTTCGTGTGCGTTGCGCAGTATAGGATTGCGCAAAGTTTCAAGCTCTCAGCGGCTTCTTCTTCTACTTCGTGTTTTTATTGCTGTTGTTGCTCGAAAGTTGAGCAGGCATGCCAGAAAGCCGCAAAACTGTTGCAGTAAAACGTGCTCTTGCGTAGAAACTACGCATTTTTTCTCTTGCGTACCATTTTTATTTATAACGTGGAGCTTTAAAAGAAACAACTCCGAGTTTGCGTTTGTGTGGCACGTCTAAATACTTTATTTCGCGTGATACTACTCATGCGCTGACGTTCATTTATGGCCCTACACTTGTGTGGCTGCCTCAAGAATTCTTTCAGTGATGTGTATGTAACGCCATTCCTCTACCTTTGTCAAGTAAGAACATTAAAGCATAATCGAGACAAAAGAAAAGAAATTTAATAGCATATATAGCCTACTGTGCCCTAAAAAGGATCGTTTAGTCAACACAGGCTGTAGAGGGAGTTTCGAAATTTCTTGAAAGGTAAAACAAAAAAATGTAATTTTCACAAGCGGTTCGTGCGAGGGCCTCTCACAGTTGTGCCCGATGCCGCAACTTGCGTTCACCTTGGTTGCAGCAACTCGAAACACAGCCAGAGTGGAAATTTTCGCCTGGAGGGGCAATGCTTCCTTGCGCATGCGACGACTGCAATTTGGACGCTTCGCTGCGCCGTAAGAGACGGAGAAACGGTTCTCGCCATTATGAATCTTCGCATAGTGGTCCCGCACGCGAGGCGAAGTTTTGGAAGACCGGTGCAAAGAGTAACCAAAGCGGGACCGCTGTTCAAAAACGTACGTTCACTGACGTCTGCTCGGTATTATCCAGCCTAAGGTAGTAAGAATTAAATGCACCAGAGCCCTCTACTATGTGGGATGCCACAGAGCCCATATTGTTGCTTTGGCACGTGAAAATCAATCAATCAATCAATCAATCAATCAATCAATCAATCAATCAATCACTCAATCAATCAATCAATCAATCAATCAATCAATCAATCAATCAATCAATCAATCAATCAATCAATCAATCAATCAATCAATCAATCAATCAATCAATCAATCAATCAATCAATCAATCAATCAATCAATCAATCAATCAATCAATCAATCAATTGATTGGTTGGTCGGTCGGTTGGTCGATTCAGGTATCCAGCCTGAGCGAGGGAGTTACGGCGGCTTCATAAAAGACCACCCGCCGCCAGGCATGATTACCATCAAAGCGATCGGCCGATCATGTCAGGCCACGCGCCACTGCGGCTCAGAGTATGGCGTTCGGCTGTTCATCACGAGAACACGGGATTAAATTAAGGCCGCTGGTGCCACGTTTAGATGGGAAACAAGTGCAGAACACACTTGTGTCGTGTGCGATGTCGCTAGAAGAACCACGGGTGGTCTAAATTATTCACGTGTCCCTAACTACGAAGCCTCCTTTTGTCTGCGTTCTTTCGTTCCCCCCTTCACTCGTTCCTTCAAGTAAAGGTTGATGTGCACTCTGAGTGAGCAAGGACGCTATGCAGCGCCACCGTGTGCTCCGGGCTGTTCACACCGTGCGTGTATATTGAAATATGCGACGTGGGCCTAACTGGCCAGAAGCATCCTAGGCCAACCAGCGTCGAGAGTCGATGGAAGATGCTGGAAGCATATCCGTGAGGTCAGCGACAGCACGCGAAGGGAAGCAATCATGGCGCGCAGGACAGATTGCCCTTCCGTCCAGGTGCTAACCCCCAGCTACTGAGCGGGAAGGAACACGAGCGGGGGGAAACGATCTGGAAGACAGTTCATGCCTTGGATGGAAATGTCATGCGTTCAACAAGATGCTCTTTATATCTTGTCTATAGACGAATGTTAAAAAGTTCTGTAGCATGTGGCATACCCAAAATCTATTCCGGCTGTACAGTTTTCTCAAAGTTCTCGATTTCCGGCTGTGAACCGAGTTAAAGTAGCCGGAATCATATTCTGGTGTGGTGCGACCAGGGTAATTTCATTCACAGAAATCGTTGCAGCCGTCTAAGTGAGGCATGCACTAAGATCCAAACCGCGGATGACTATCACGACTCACAAACCGGCGCCGAGTCGACTGAGCGATGGGTTCGCCTGGGAGTACAGGGTGTGGCTTTTTCTCTTCCGCCGCCTATTCCCTTTATTGATTGAAGGCAGCGAGGATGCCGCCATTAGTCGATGCACGCAAGCACCGTCAGCACCGCCGCATCGCGATCCACCGCTATCAGAGAATGTCCAGGCATCCTCGCCTCTGTGGACTTTAAACTTCAGACAACGTGCACCAATGCCATTGTGACCGCCATCTTGGAGACGAGGAGCATGGTAAAAATCTTTTCATTTTTTTCATACGTTTATCGCCATCTGCTTCGGCGTGCACTCTACGAGCTGCACCCTGTACTGGTTCGCGGTGGCCGTGACGTCACGTGAAAGTCGCTTATGTACATCTGCAGAACGTACTTCCAGAGTCTGCGTAGAAGCTTAAGATCCTCGGCACCCAATTCAAAGTAGCGCCAGTTTTCGCCACAGGAGGCATAAAGATTTGGCTTCGACCTTTCAACCGTGCATCAAAGGGCCGTTGAAATTGTTGTGTTTATATCCCAAATACTACATACTCTATAGTATATATACTCTTGAGGGTTATTGTAAATTTCTTTCTTTTTATGTTTAAGCGAACGTTAAGGCGATGTCAGCATCCTGCTACCAAGTGAACTGCTTCTATGTCTTGTCATGTAATCAAGCATCAGTTCACGCGCTCAAATAAAAGACGGTATCGCAAAATGCGTGAGAACCACTCCGAAAGCTATATGAGTTCCGTCCAGTCCGTCTGTCAAACGAAGTCTCCAGGATAAAAAAATATTTAGACAGACGCACAAAATAAACATGACACATATTTCGTGTCACTTCTCAAAACATAGACTAATAGTTCCCGTGCTACGCAACTGAAGATAGATATCACTCATATAACGCACAAGACATAAAATCACGACACATTCTAATGACAGACAAAAATATCGTACGTTTATTTTCCTTCAGTTCCACGGATTCCGAAAAGTATAAGCCTACACCCTTTACAATTGAAAACGCCTCCCAGAAGTATCTCATTACTGTATTCGTTAATTACTAATACTATCAAACAGCATTACCTTTGACAGGATTCAGGGGCATATATCTAACAGAGGCTCGCCTTTAAGGTTTTTCACTTCTTTGCGGTAGCTTAGGGAAAGCATGGGCTTTCTGGAGTGAATGAAAATGTGTTACAAATACTTCTTATTTTATTTTGAAGCTGGCTTTGCAGCGGTCTCCTTTGAAGCCAGAGCTTTTTATTAGCATTTCTTAGAAGATCTCGAAGGCTGCAGATTCAGAGGAGGGTGATCCTTATAATGCAAAAAGCTGAGCAATAGTTGTTAATTGCGACTACCTTCTAATAGATTCATGTTTCTCATTTGTTCCAGGTTAGTTCTTTGAGACAGTAAATAATGAATTCGCGCTTTGTTCTACTACCAGGAACTGAGTTTCTTCTATTGAAAATAATAAGTAACCGAAATTATTGTTACATAAATTTGAAGTGTACTCTAATCTTACTCTAATCTTATAAACGCCACTTACATTGTATGAGGCGTTTAGAAACTCGCATGTGAACTAATCTGAAGTCCCAGGCGCCTTTTGAAAAAACTTTCTGGAGCATGTGCCTAATTCCCAACTGATGGTGAACGTAGGGACTAATATTATTCTTCCCTCGTTGTTGTTTTGCACCGAGGAAACGAAAACGAATACAGAAATGACGTTCGTTGACTCGCAGTCGTGCAGTTAAATTACTGCGACAATTTCTCATCCCTTTCGTTTTCTTGTACCTTACGGCCGTATTCGAGGAAGGTGAGTCGCCATGAGCAGGCGGCCGGTCTATTACACGCTCACAGGCGGTAACAGATAGTCGCGTGCTCAGAGATTCGGCCTACATCTCCGCAGCAACCATTACGCTAATTGGTTCCTGCGTCCTGTCCACAAACAACGGCTCGCACATGGACCCGTTCTCATGCGTTCGGACGATTAATAGAGACCGGCGCTGGCGCGCGAGCGCGCACACTAGGCCTCGCTCAGCCAGGTCTGCCCGGTGACGGCGGCCAGAGGAGGGCTCGCACAACGCAAAGCCTACAACGCTGCGCATGCCGGACAATTCCGTGCAGCACGCCGTGAGGCGTAGGTCGTGTTAATGGCACGAAACACGTTTTCCCGTGAGATGAAGCAGTTTTGTAAGGGTAACTCTGCAGGAATATTTTAAGACATGTATTCCTCCTAACGACATCATTACAATACTTGTATGCTCGAGTTCGAAGATCGTAGTGTTCTACAGAGGGACAAGAATCCAGAAGGAGGCGTGTGCCATACGTATTCGAAGCGGCGCGCATATTTTCCCGAAATCTTTTGAGTGAATCGCCCGAGCAGCTGTTGCCAACATTACTGCACGGAAATATAGTCGCACGATGCGTGCGCTCGTGTACCCGCCCCAGCTATCCGCAGTGAGGAACTCCGCACAAGTTGCCTCTCTCCTCTCTGCACACAGCGTTGTGCAGCCTGCAGCGGGCCCCGAAACGCGCCGTCATCAATAGTGGTGCGCTCCGGATTCCTCGTCCTGCGAGAGCGCGTACACCAACCACGCCTCGCATAAATTTGTTGCTGCGCCGTTCTGGGGTGAACGCACCGCTGTGCTCGCTACCGAAAATACTCTTTATTATGTAGCCACTAAAGACGACGTACACATAGGGCGACGTGGATTTACGGTCTTCCGAGCTCTTTCTCCGGCCTGTGTGCGGCGCTGCGCGCAAGCAGGTACGTGCGGCGATGTGGCTGTCATCGTTGTGTGTATGCGACCTCTGCGCAGGTATAGAATGCAGCTAAAAATAGCCTCTGAGCTGTGGCAAAGGATGCGATTTTTTTTTAGTTCTCATGGCTCTCTACGAGTACATTGTGCATTTCTCGCATAGGACTCGTAATTATAGATTGGGGCGTGCCTTTTTCGTCCGTTATTCCCCGGCGTGGTCTACCTCCATTTTTGCTCGCGCTTAGTAATATGCCGCTGGCTCGTCTAACTAAGCACATGCAGGCGATCCTTGGGAAAACATGGCCAATGAGCGTAACGCAGCTAGTATGGATGATGAAAGCTCCGGAAAAGTCTGGTGAACACGTGTTGTTTCCCAGGGCCACTATCATGGCCACCCGAGCTGCCACGTATGAAGTTTCGGTTTGATGCACCTGGCACCCAGTTCACACAACTGTCGGCAGAGTTCACCCAGCTAACTGTTGTGACTTGCTCGATTAGCGACATTTCTCGAGACGACCGGCAAGACTCCGACAATGTGAGAAACTAATCTAACGTGCGAATATCTGTGGAGGAGCCGTCCTTTTCCCCCTTAACTATCTTATCTGTATTAGAAATATGGATAATGTAGTTAAAGTAGCCGAATAGTTCTACACAAATCTATGCGGTAGCTTTGTAATCAGGATGGTAATGAGAGGCAGTAAAGCAAATAAATAGGACATACAGCCAGTAGCGAAAAAGGAAGTCAAGAAAGCCTTAGGAGCCGTGCAAAGGGGGAAGCATCTGGTGAGGATGAGGTAACAGCAGATCTTTTGAGGGCGTAGGGGATATAGTGCTAAAAAAATTTGCTACCCTGTATACGCGATGCCTTATGACGTCGAGAGTACAAGAAGCTTGGAAGAACGCTAATGTCATCTTAATCCTTAAGAAAGCAGGTGTCAAGGACTTGAAAAATTACAAACTAATTAGCTTCCTCTCCGTTGCCTATAAAATATTTACTAAAGTAATCCCTAATGGAGTCAGGACAACCTCATACTTCAATCAAACAAATGACCAGGCTGGCTTTCGTAAAGGGTATTCGATACTAGACCGTATTCATGCTGTCAGTCAGGTGATAGAGAAATGCACAGATTATAACCAAGCCTTATATATAGCCTTCGTAGATCACATGAAGGCATTTTACTTAGTGGAAACCTCAGAAGTCATGCTGACGTTGCGGAATCAGGGCGTAGAACAGTTTTATCTGAAGATACTAGACGGCATCTGTAACGACTTTACAGCTACCACAGTCCACTATAAAGTAAGCAATAAAACTGCAATAAGGAAGGGTGTCAGGCAGGGAGACACGATCTCATCACTGTTATTCACCGCCTGTTTAAAGGAATTATTCGCAGGCTTCGTTATCGCACAGTTGTGGATAAGAGTTAATGGAGCATGCCTTAGTAACCTGCCATTCGCTGATGACATTGTCCTGCTAAGTCACTCAGAGGAGGAACTGCAAAGAATGACAATGAATCAGACAGGGAGAGCATAACGCTGTGTCTAAAAATTAACATGCATAAAACTAAACTAATGTTCAACAGTCTCGGAAGGGAACAGCGGTTTACAATGAGTAGCGAGGTGGTGGAAGCGGTAAGGGAAAACGTTTACTTAGAGAAGGTAGTGGCCACTGATCGGCATCATGAGAGGGAAATAACGAGAAGAATAAGAATAGGGCGGAGCGCATATGGCAGGTTCTCTTAGATCATGAATGGTAGTTTACCAATATCCCTCAAGAGAAAAGTATACAACAGCTGTATCTTACCGGTACTCACCTATGGGGCAGAAATGTGGAGGCTAACAAGGAGGGTTCAGCTTAAGTTAAGGACAACGCAGCGAGCTATGGAAAGCAAAATTATAGGTGTAATGTTAAGAGATCGGAAGCGGGCGGAGTGGGTGAGAGAAGAAACGCTGGTTAATGACTTCCTGGTCGAAATCAAGAGGAAGAAATGGGCTTGGGCAGTGCATGTAATGTGCAAGGTGAAAAGATAGTCGATGGTCCCTAGGGGTAACGAACTGGATTCAAAGAGAAAGCAAGCGGAGCAGGGGGTGGTAGAAAGTTAGGTGGGCGGATGAGATTAAGAAGTTTGCGGGGATATAGTGGCCGCAGCTGGCAATGGACAGGGTTAATTGAAGATATATGATAGAGGCCTTTGCCCTACAGTAAACGCAGCCAGGCTGACGATGACGGTGTTGATTTTTGAACCTTTGTTCGGCTTGTCACCGGAGTACCCGGGCTCAAACCCGACATTCGTGTAGTTTTCAGAAATCTGTTATTGTTTATATCGCACAAATGACAAGGTAACTATTATATCAGCAAGCAACTTTTGCATCAGATCTCACGGTCTGCATACCAGGTGAAATGATAGGGGTATTTGGGGTATCTGTTGCGGAAGCGGCCGGTGTCGTCAATTTGTCGACGGCGGTTGTTGCGGTACACACTCAAAAATCAGCGGACAAAGGACTCGAAATTGGAGCTAATGAATGCATTCCTGCAATAATATATGCCCCCTATGAGAAGCTAAGGACGCTTATGTACACTTATATCTTCTTGTTAAAAAAAACAGAGAGCTGAGTTTGCTTCCGCTATAGCGAATCTCAAACTTGATGGTAATGGAAAAAAAAAAGCCTCAACACAGAGCTGAATTAGAATATTGAATGCAGGCTAACACGAGCTCAGCACATTTTCGTTGGGGCCCCCCTACATTTCTGTTGAATGTTATGTTACTGAATTTACTTTTGACCTATACCGAGCTCACGCCGACACAGAGAGAAGTAGTTGCACTATAACTGTGTGAAGTGATTATGGATATCTACGATGCCGTGGATGAGAGAGTTGACGCTGGAGTACAGAGTGGATTTTGCCTCCTCACGTTGAGGTTCAGTGGCTAATGTTTTTTAAGGCTTAAGCTAATGGTATACCAGAAAACAGTCACAAGAAGGCTGGGGATCTTGCAGCTGATTATTTCTCTCAGCAATATGAATGCCCCAACACCGGTTGGCGGAATTGTAAGCACTATGCGTGTGTAATTATCACATTCCTGGTCCATTCCTCGGTAATGAAGGGCGTGTGGAAATACGTTTACGCTAAGATGAGAAAATAATCATTGTCCTAAGTCACGGAGTGAACCGTTGCATTAGTATTATGAGCGGCAGTGCTTTGCGAAAAATTTTGTTTGGTAATCAGTGTCCTTAAAGATACCAAAGTTATGGATAAACTGATGAGATGATCTGATTTGGCGCCCTCTCAGCTACTGCTTTTTTTGTTTGCCCTTTCGGCTGTAGAAGTACACAAACGCAGTCGTGCAAACACACTTGGACTTAAAGGACTTGCTGCGAATAAAGCTCGGTTCAGTCAAGTTGTTCGATATAATGCAGTGCTTGAAGCCCTCGATCACCGCCGTCAGACGTCGATCATTGCGCCCCACAGCGCAGCTTTCTGGTCTGTTCACTAAGAAATTACTTGTTGTCACAAAGAATTTATTCCCTTCGCAATGCACATTTCAGTTAATGTTATCCTAATTCAATGCTACGAAAGTAGCGATGCATGCGAGAAAATGTGATCATCAGAAATAATTTTGGCAAAATATTTCTTCTCTTAAACAGCAATAGTTGACGTAACGAATTAAATATCTGGTACTAGAAACAGTGTCTGTTTTACGGCAGTTCTCAAGAACATGCATTTAACCGATGTCTTGAAGCATTTTTCTGATTTTATTCACGAGATGTCTAATTCCAATCATCGGACGCAGTGCCAGCGCTTGAATGAAGTAGGCCTTTATTCCCCATAGTTATCCTACCAGGAGCATTGCGGCCAAGTGTGCATCTCTGTATAGGCTTAATATTCTAAAAAAAAAAAAAAACCAAGAATAATCTTGCAGTCTTCTGAAGTTGGTGTTAGAGAAGATAACAGAATCTAAAGAAACTCACGTAAGAAAAAAACACTCCACTAAATGCGACTAAGAAGAACTGTGCAAAAAATTGAGTTCTTGAAATTGCCATTTCTCCCTCCGCAATTTCTCCTGCCGCATTGAAGACTACAGTTTTTTCCTTTCCGAACTCGAACTTCATGGAGTACCCACGAATTTCAGCTTTTTTCTTTTGCTTAAGGGCCCTGAATACTTGAAGCAAATTTTGTTTTGTACGCTTTCGCCCACCTGGTACTCCGCATTTGTTGTCGTTCCGCGTGAGGCTTAAAAAACAAAAAAAAAGTGGTCTTCTTATTTACCACGGAAATGTTGAACCTCGCGTCTCTTCAGGCTCCCTAGGCGAAGGAGAATTTTCCCCGTGCCGAGCCAATATCGCCTGCTCGCGCTGAGGAAAGCAAGCTGCCGTTCTTCCGCCAACATATAAAGGACCAGGGCGATTACTCGCAGGCACTGCCTTCGTGTTGCGGAAGTCGGAGTCAATTCTTTTTCGCCAGGCGCCTACCCTCCACCTAAACCGATCTTCGGAAGCCATGATTGCCATATTATGCCTGCCGTGGAGCGGCAACAGGAAAGCGCGCTCCTTCGCTCTGAAATCTGGGAAGAGAGCATTACGGATAAGGAGAAAAAAGAAAGAAGGAATAAGTAAAACTAAGGAAAGTTTTGACTCGCGACATCGAGACAAGGAGCAATTTGAGTCGCAGCGGAGTCCTGAGCCGCAGCAGGTTCTATTTTGGGCGTCTTCTCGTTTTTTCTATTTGCTAAGCCACGCAGACTGGTAAGCTGCCCAGCGGCCTGCATTACGATGCGATTACCACTCTGTCATCGGTCGCTGCCTACACGTTGTGTTCGCCTTCACTTTTTGTTGTTCACTTTTACCCGTCTTCGTTCGTGCCTCTGCTGGCTTTGCACGACTCATACATGCCTTCGCTCTGTATCTAGGAAGTGTGTGATTCTGTGCGCTCGCATTACAAGGAGGAACTTTGATGAAGACCATAGCAAGGTCTGTGCTGCTTGGAAAAGCAGCCCGGTGACAGACTATGCCGTCGAATATGAGTGAACATGCTTCCAATGAGACTTTTCTTTTTTTTTTCCCCTAGTAGGCAGTGATCTTTTCCTTTTTTTTTGTTCCAGGAGAAGAGAAGGAGTTTGTTAATTTTGTCTGCCTTTTTTTTCAGCCTGTCTGCACAAGCATTTGAGATGTTTTGAATTATGAATCCCTGAGGTGGTCAGAGGCCCTGGAAGTGTGCGAGTAAAGGTCTCTAAGAGAGTTGGCAGCCATGTATATTGGTATTGTGTGACCTCTGGCAATGGAAATTCCAGAAGCTGTTCAAGCGCACTTAGGAACTCTGGCGCACATGCGAAGTGATTCACTTTGAGCAGTGAGAAAGGCGTAAAGATTAGTTTTGGATTAGCTGGGCAACGCAGGTGTACCACTCTCTGAATGTCTCGTGAGTAGACGTCGGTAGAACTAAAGACCAGGCTTCATACATCCAACTTGAGCCAGTTTTTCAAGAGAAGTAATCATCGACATTTTTTGGTTTCGAACCTTTAGTTGTTAATGTTTGCTGATAGTTTTTTTTTTCCCCAAGAAACACTGCTCTTCAGAATAGAAAAAAAACGCTGAATTGATTTGAAGGGGGCTTCGCGAAAGCCTCTGTTCATCTACATGCATTGAAAGCTATGTTTCTTACAGTGGAAAATCGCAGGGCTGGTGAGAAAGCCATAATCAAATGTCGTCAGCTTGGAAGTGCAATAGAAATAGTGGGGCCTTGTTTACGATGGATAAGAAGGCGCCAAGGTGGCTCCACACTGGGCCTCGTACACACCTGCTGCCAAGTCACAGCAGTGGTTCAAATACACATGTCGTTAGAGCGCCTTGAGATGTGAACCGTCTCCGCTAAGCGACCAACAAGAAGAATAACAGAGGGTCTGAACACGGTGGCCCTAAGAAAGCCCCCAACTGGCGCAACGTAACTGAGAAAAGAAAGAGAGAAGGGCATCTCCTGACACTGTCTACTAAAGTTCGAAGCTTACGCAGCTCATTAATAGTGTGGACTTTTCAGTGGGATACATTACGCTGAGCGACTTTAAGCATCTATTTATGCCCCATTGTGGATATTCTGTTGTTCGCCTAGTGTGTGGGCTCTTCAGCAGGAAAGCGAGATTTTTTAGAGCGAAAAGCTCTGCTCCTACCAAGCTGAGCCTGGAGGTCATCTGGCTCTTAGATTTAACCTCTAACAGGAGGCGCGCCGCATGAACAAAATCGCGCGTGGCAGGTGCTTCAATCTTCTTCTTCATCGACGCCATAGCTGCACACTTGGCAGTCACGTGTCCGCCGCTGCGCTGGCTGCTGCTCGACCGCTCCTCCTCGCCAGTTGTGGCGCGTGATGTGTCACGTGATTCGCTCTTGCGCTTGCCAGTCACGTCCGACGCCCTGGACGCTCGCTCTTGCACTTGTGGCGCGTGATAGATCACGTGGTTTGCTCTCGCTGAGGTTTTGAAAAAAATAAAGATGAGCCAAAGGTAAATCGTGTCTAATCGCGCTTAACAGATCTTGCGCTCTGTATATCCTGGCTCAGCTGAGTTGAGCCACAGCCACTTTTTGGGGATAGCAGACTCATTCAGCGCATTTCGAGTGATTCCTAGTGTAAATAAAAAAACATAGAGCACCTGTCAATGTCACTAGCCGACAAACTGTTCTTATCGGCTATATCTGTCACCTCTTCTTAGTGGAAAACCAAAAGTGCAGCAGCTTTTCTCTGCTGTTCACGTCGCTCACGGGGCACCTTACTCGGTTATTATGCTTGTTGCTGGTAGACATAGCTCGACTAGTTTGCTAAGGGCGACTACAAGCAAGAATTAGATTATATGTTGATTCGTACAACTCTTGCCTTTGACTGATTTTATCACATCATCATCATCGTCACCATGGTTGCAACCAATGGAAGGCAAAGACCTCTCCAATTTACCTCGAAGAGCTTTGTCCTGAACGAGTGTGGTGTGCTCTACCAATAAATTTTTATAATCTAATCTTTTCGTTTGCCCTGTGCCGACTCAAGCCACATTTTCCATCTCTCGGAATTCATTGTATGACCTTGACAGATGTTTGGTTATCTGTTCTTTGAATTATTTATTGGGTTACTTTATCACAACATTCCTTATCTGGTCTGTGCAATGTTCATTGCATCCTTAACATCCCAGGAATACCGCATCTTATTTAGAGTTCCTTTTAAAACCCTTTAACTGAACTTTGGTTATCAGTTATTTGTATCACGTGTTCTATGAAAGCCATTGCCTCACCTTGATGTCAGCAATGATAGCAATAACTCGAGTCTGTTAATGGACGATTATGCTCTCTCTCTGCCTCTCAATGGTTTCCTTTTCATTCTCCCGCTATGAAAAGAAAGCTGTAAAAAAGGGACTTAATTTCATTGTTTCCTTCTACGAAATAAAAATTAATGCTGCACTATGGACACATTTTGTTCCACCACAATATGGGCCCTCTTTGCCAAAGTATCAAAAGGTGCATTCCTGTCCAAATAAATAAAGTTTCCAGCATAAAAAATAAAACGCTTAAATTCATTTACCTCATTTCAGAGTTTTCATGTTGTTCGAAGAACTGATGCATGTGATGTTTAAAACGGTCTCTTTATTGTTGCTCTCTTACATCCTCGTTAAAGTGGCCTGAGAATTTTGTGAACAATTTGAAAAGATGTAGTGGATAGTAGCAGATGTTATACGTTTATTTGTCACGGTACTGTAAAAAATATCAGACAAATTTTTCAATCGTTGCTAAGTTCATGTTAATAAGCGCAGAAGTTTTTTCGATTAATTTGCCACATGTAGGGCTCCGAGCTAAGAAAATCTGAAAATGAAAGCGAGCTGTATTGATTTACTCTGTACGACATCGCCGTGTTTCCTCAGACGTTGTTCGCCGCCGCGGTGGCTCAGTGGTTATGGTGCTCGGCTGCTGACCCGAAAGACGCGGGTGCCATCCCGGCCGCGGCGGTTGAATTTCTTTGGAGGCGAAATTCTAGAGTCCCGTGTGCTGTGCGATGTCAGTGCACGTTAAAGAACCCCAGGTGGTCGAAATTTCCGGAGCCCTCCCATACGGCGTCTCTCATAGCCTTAGTCGCTTTGGGACGTTAAACCCTATAAACCAACCAACCAAACCAATCAGACGTTGTTCAAATAACCTTGGAAATAATTATATGTGTGAAACGCGACGGGATGTACGGGCGTGACCAGTTCCAGAGGAATGTGTCAAGCTAAGGCCGAAAGAAGCTGTTATTGTCGTCCCTCCTGTCCTGACGTCTGATTCGTATTTATGTTATTCGCAAGGTAGCTCGGGGCGCTGAATATTGGAATAAAACCGCCGGCACATTCCGATGGCCATCCAATAAATAAGGCGCATTTTAAATAACTTCTTCTACACTGCGAGAGTTAACTTTTTTTGAGACTATAAATGAAAACTACTGCTATTTCTAGAGGCTGTAAGTGCCGTAAAAATACATCGCGCCTTACTTTCGCCCCACGCCAAGCCTGCTTCTCCGCAACATGAGAATTATTGAGAGGAAGCTACCTAAGTGCCCTGCGCGCGTTTTCCCAAACAGGTTCCAATCAGCCCAATTTCCGTTGCAAGAAACGGGTCCATTTTGATGTTAGAAGTTCGGAACCAATATTGGCAAATGCCTTCGATCATAAACCTTTCTGCAGCAAGTTTTTTTTGGTGGATGTTCAAGGTATCTTTGTCAGCTGTGCCCGTTCTGTGTGACTGTCAAGAGAGATCATTAACGCCCTACAAAAACAAGAAAAAAAAAACACGAATACGCATTTCAGCTACAAAAAAAAAATATTATCCGCAGCGAGTGCTTGACACGTCGCGAGCAGACATTGCTATGAACTTGCTGGCTCTTTATGGGTGCCTTAACCACCATTAAATTGAAGGCACGATTGGCCAGTGCTTTTTCTGGATGTTCCCAAAAGACAAGGATGACTACGCATACCACGTGTGTTAACAAACCGTAGCACGTTGAAATATTACATTTGAATAATAGTTTCTTCTTTTTCGCGTGTGAAACTATTCCACGAGCTTTTTGATACCCACCTTCTTGGTGCAGGTCAATCAGAACTGCAAATGAACTGTGAACGGTCAGTAGTAACTACACTTGGAGGGGAAGCTCACACATTAAATTATCTGAGTTTGTATTTGTCTACGTGCCTTTGCCTGGGTTCTTCTTGCTGACATAACCATTTATAATTGAATCTAGCGCCGGCATTCTTTGATAAAATTTACAATCTGAGGCAATGGCGGGTTTTTGTTAGCACCTGTTACGAAGTAGACAAGGTGTGATGCAGTTCCTTGTTGAAGTCGCATTATTACCTGATTGGTGCGGAATTTACTCGAATAAATAATCTATTAAGTTCTCTGGGCAGCTACCGGGAAATATTCAGGCGCGGCCATAAGCAAAGGGAGCACGCTATTGTGTTCGAAGTGCAATGACGCTTTCTCCATTGGTAATGAAGAAGCGTTGTTTGTCCACAAGAAAGACCACAAACCTCCTCTACCAGCGTGCGCGTACCACTGCTGGTAATTTCAATTAGGTGACGCGTGAAAAATATTCGAAGACAGTTGCGTGCTCCGTTTACTTTTGTCCGCGCCTGTACGTGGTCGATATAAGCACACATAAGTTAATGGCCTTGTTAATAATCTGAGGCTTGTAACGGCTAGGCCAAGACACGCTGAAACCTGCGAAAATGTACAGTTTGCTTTGTCTCACAACGAGTTGATGTAAAATAAAGTTTTCTAATAAATAAAACCTAAAAGTTTTCAAGTTGCTTTCTAAAGACTTTAAATATTGAGAAACTGGCTTTGAAGCAAGCTGGAAACCAACAAGTGAATGGAAGTATGCATGGTATGAAAGGAAATCTTAAGATCTTGCAGGTCTATATCTCTTTGAGCGCCTGCACAGAAGACTGGCCTATATAATGGCTACGAATTGGAGATGCATAACAGAGCTTTTAAAGAGTTACCATAGAAGCTGTTATCACGGAGGCAATTTCAGTAGCCAAAACGTATTGTGGTATGAGATCTGTTCAGTGCTTATAAAGCGCCCCATCTTTCCGGGCCAGTCATGAATTCGGTAGCGTCGTTAGGTTCCCAACTGAGTGCGCGGTGAGATACTCCTGGACGTTTCCTTTAGTTAGGAAAGAAGAGCTGACATCAGTAAGACTTATTGTTCTCTTCTCCTCTGACCTTCAAGTGCACAAATTGCTGGCAGGCTTGGATTATACTGCCGCATATATGCATTTACCTTAACGTCCACACCTCTGTTTGCATATCTCTTCAGGATGTCCACTCCCAGACCGAGAAGGGGCCTATCTGTAACTCACAGGGCACACTATAAATTGACTCCACATACGTCCAACATCGATAAAATTTACGTTCCAAAGGTAGACGTGGAGCTTTCGTTTACGACGTTTGGTTTCGATGAAGACGCTCTAGCTTATGCATTTCACACTCTCGCAAGTTTCCTGTATGGTTGCTGTCGTGAGGTGTGCCGCTGGTCATGTCTGGTTCCACTAAAAAAAAAAAAAGCACCGTCAAAGTCTCTTTATGCCCTCAGCGCTCGTCTAAAGACTTTGACGAATACAATTTAGCCGAATGAAAGAGATGATGCCGGTCAGTACTAGAAACGACATTGCAGACAGTTCTCTGAACCGACGAATTATTCACAGTAACCTCTCCATTCTTATGGCTAAGACGTAGTTGCTAATTTGAGTAGTCCTGGAGCCCTGAAATAAGGGTCCCTCCCAGCTACGGGAGTGCAAAGCAATTTTTTAATAAAATGTTTTACAACATCATCACCACGTTATTACTCCCAGATACAAAACCAGTGTATAGGACAGTACGACTTCTAAACTTTTAGGTCTAAAAATAAAGAAAGGCTTCTAACTCGCATCGGTAAAAACGAGAAGGCTCACTGGCAGTGCTGATCTGCAACCTTTACCTATAAAATTCCTCTTTTATGGCACGTGTGACTCAACAGTAGCACCTGCACGAAAGTGCGAATGAACACCAACGTCCTGTTAGCAGGCGTATGAAACGTTAAACATTTCATCAAATTACCTTTCCTTCATTTAGAACCTGCAGCTATTTTTCCTTCCGTCTTCCCTTGCTTGCTTTTTACGCCATGCGTAACTGACAGAAAAGATTATTCCGCCTTTGAAACCTTACGAAAAAAAAAAAAACTCACATGAGGGTCACCATGCACTGCGTAAGGCAAACTTCAGCGGCAGCTGGTGATGTGCTTTCATTTCAAGATATATTGAGGTAAATAATCACGAAAGCCACATGCATATCTATAAAGACCACTGCTTTTATTATTTAGACATATTCGCTCTTCAAGTAGTAC
Source organism: Amblyomma mixtum (assembly GCF_055824585.1). Lineage (NCBI taxonomy): Eukaryota > Metazoa > Arthropoda > Arachnida > Ixodida > Ixodidae > Amblyomma > Amblyomma mixtum. The sequence goes on from NC_143016.1 coordinate 66,085,514, forward strand.
TTCTCTCCCAGTGCTTGATGGACATGAAGGAAGCCTTGCGATGTCGGAAATGGCAGGAGATGTGTTGAGGTGATGGACAAATGCCTGATTCTAAAAAACGAAATCTATGCATGTGTTCGCGAAGGTCGTTACAGCAGTTGGAGGAGTTGCCTGGGTTCTGACCACTCAGCGGGGTGCATTATCGCCATCACGCGTTCCAGTGACGTCAACGAAACCCTCCTCCCCTTTCTGCGTTACAGGTTAACGCCCTCAGGTTACGCCGATTATAACTACTACGACGCTCAGCACAAAGAACATGCCCTTAACAGCTAGCAGTGTAAAAGCCGTCGTCGGTCTCGCTCGGCAACAGACGCTCGAATCTTCTGTCTCTTGTTCGATGCAAAGACCTTCCGAAGCACGTTATTTTTCAGAGAGGCAGGATTTTTTTTTTACTTCTTCTACCACGCTGCTGTATCTACGCCAGCGAACAACAATGCGATCACGTTCGCCGCGGGAACCAGGCAGCGTGAAACCTTGAGAAACAAAGAGCGGCATAAAATTTTAAAAAATAAATTTTAGAACGGGAGGAAGTCGCGTCAGCGGAGCCGTAATGAAAACAGCCTATAAGGCTTATGGTCGAAACCAGCGGAGTGCGACCGACAACAAACACCGCACCCCGCAACCAACGCACGCACACAAAAGCTGATCAGGCTTGTGCCTCCGCTGTTGCTGCCGCTGTGTACGCCAGGGCGGTCGTCGCTCTGATCCGAGGCGAAGCCACACCGCGCTGAGACAAGGGACGCGAGGGACGAAGACGACTCGAAGCAGCAACATTATCGATTTAAGCCATGAAAAAGTCGGCACCGAGAATTTTTGGGGCGCAGGCCGCCGCCTCCACGCTACCCCCCAGAGCTTGGCGAAATGGGATTTCAAAATTGGGAAAACGGGTGGAATTTCACTTCGGACCGGATTAAGCCAGACATGAAAAATACAGACGCTGAAACCGTTAAAACAGGGAGAAGTTTTAGGGAGAGGCAACGAGAGAGACTGAGACCTTCCTTCCTACCCCCCGCCCCGCTTCCCGAAAACAAAAATAATCTTCGTTGTTTTCGCGCTGCGTGTAACGAAGAAGCTCGTCATCTCCGGGGATCTGGCCTGTAGCGTTCCTGATTGTTTATTTATTTGTTTTTGGACTCTCCTTGAGAGCTACTATTTGATCGCGAGATACAATGCGGTGGTGCCGCTGATAGTGATAAACGGATAGGAAAAGACTCCGGTGAGAAAAAATAATCGTGTTGAAGGCCCCCCAAACCGTTGACTTGGATGTAAGCGTGCGCCTTCTCTCTTTTTATTTAGCAGCAGAACGCCATTACGCGCGGTGTCTCCTTCGTGCAGTTCGTTCTGCTTGTACCGTCTCGTACATTACTTGCGTTTCTTTTGTCTCGAGCAGAAGAGTCGGTATTTACAAACGCGGAGGACTTCAGAGAAAGGAGGAAGAAAGGAGATACGGTCAGGTGGGAAAAGCTTCCTGAAATTGAAGACAGCCGAGTCTCCTAAGTTTGATTCCGGGACTTCAATAAGAAGGAAGCGATAACTGGAAGCTGGAAATGCGGTGCTGTTCTGGGTCGGAGGTCTCCGCACCTTAATTTAAAGGACACCTTTTCTCCCACCGGCGCCGAGGCGGAAATGGGTTTCCTGGTTCGCTAATTACTAATCTCTGGACAACGCTGAGAAGGTCGTGAGAGTATGTGCCCAGCTTTGGGCTCTGCTAAAAGTGCCGGCAAGGCAAAGGTGTCATCTGAGAACTTCACGAAGAGGCGCATTCCTCGAATGCTCATCAACGCACCCAGGGGTGAGCACTTTTGCAATCCAAATTAGTCTATTTCACGTAAATCCTAAGTCGCTATAATAAAAGCTAGTCTCAAGACCATTACACTGCTCGCAATGATGCAATTACCTTCTTCGTAGCTTTTGTGGAACAACAAAGCTTAACGAACTGTCGCGCTTCAGAGCTGATTATTTTGTTAATTAATCAAGCGAAATTGACCGTCCATTGCAAGGAGAATTAATTAGGATTATTACTGTACAGTACAATGACTACTTATTAAAGTCATTACTATACACCCTGGCGTAAAGACTACATACAAGGCTGCTTCAGCACAATTTTGCCTTAATAGAAGAAAATACACCAGTTATAGCGCGGCAGGCATATAATGATCGAAGAAAAACGTTTAGATAGGATATCATACACATCGTGCGCATTTAAATACCCGCCGTCCTCTCCACAACAAAGTCTGATCAACTACATGCTAAACCCTGCGAAATTCATCGGGCACTCCACCAGCGTTCACACACTTTAGTCAACTCTTTGATTAAATGCCCAGTTACGGTCCTTGAAACAGAGACGAAAATGAAGTGTTCAAGCTTTTTGTACGCCATTTGTAACAATCCATACTTAAAGGTGCCCTGAAGAGGATTCTGAACTTGTCTTTTTGCCGCGGGAACTCGATCTACACGTTCCTAGCATTCTTAGAAACTGCGACTTATTGCCCTCTGTGGCCGATTTCGCTAATTAAATCGGATTAACATCCGGCTCCCGCCTTTTTTTTTTTTAATTCTCCCGCGTACGATGGGCGGAGTCGACCAACGCGTGAAGTGCCTTTCAGCCAGCTTCGTGGAGGCTTTGCTTTCGCTTTATTTTGTTTTTTAGGTTTCCATGAATAAATAGTTTCATTAGCAGGTAATATAGCCGCAAAATAAGCCCGCAGAAATAAAAATACGCCCGGACTATTTGCTACTACGGACTACTACGTATTACTCCGCCGTTGGCAGAGCGGCAAGCCGCCACAGGACTGGGTGAAAGGCGCTCCACGCGTTGGTCGACTCCGCCCACCGTACGCGGGAGAATTAAAAAAAAAAGGCGGGAGCCGGACGTTAATTTGATTTAATTACGGAAATCGGCCACACAGGGCAATAAATCGAAGTTTCTAAGAAAGCTCGGAACGTGTAGATCGAGTTCCCGCGGCAAAAAGACAAGTTCAGATTCCTCTTCAGTGCACCTTTAAAGCTAGCGCTGTCGTCATTAGCAGCAGCCGCGTCTAGCCGAGCCGCGCGCAAATACTGCCTTCCCAACTAACCTAATTATTCTGTCCAGCGTAAGCGACTGTCATGTACTTCGCAAGCTACCTAACTTTTTCCACAGAAAAGAGAAAAAAAGAAAAGAACACTAGCTACCAGCAGAGGCAGCACGGCGTAAGCCCGCTCTGGTCGGTCAGCAGCAGCGGCCACCGGGACGTTTCCATAGACACTAGCGAATATTGGTGAAAATATTCGATTCGTATTCGATTCGGTTTGAAGAAAGTACTATTCGCGCACACCTGCAAATCACTGTCCCGTACTGAGACTCTTAAAAGTTAACATTGGTTTCTTCGCATCAATATTAGGGCCAACTGTGTTACTGTACCTGTTTAAGTCCTCAGCGAGGCACCGCATGCCATCCATTGAGGTACACATCGCAGGATACTGTGCAACTATTGTCAAGCAAAAGGAAGTCGCTGAGTTGCGCCAAATTCAACGCTCTTAATGCTTCTTGTAGACACCCATTGATTGATAACAGAGACTGTGCATCTCCCTGCCTAAATGACCTTCATAAATGGTATTTTCTTACTCCGCCTATAGAGCATGGCGCGTACGGAGTGACATCACGTCACATCAAGCCTTTTGTGACGGCTTAAAGTTAATGCTCAGGTAAAAAAGCGGAAATGTGCGTTAAGAAGGAAAGATTCTTGGTACCTTCTTTAATTTTGCTCGATATTCAGTTTGCGAACTGCGGACATTAAGAGCAGAAACCAAGCATATGTTGAAAGTTTGCACAGAAAAACATGGTTCCGGGAGTCGTCGTCCATACCGAGCTTTCATATGGCTCGAAACCGGACACAAGGAGAAAAATAAAAAGAGCGCCTGCAAGCAGGCTCAGTCTCACTTCAAGGCCCCTTTTTCGAACCAGGCGCGTTCGCGATAACGCGATTAATCGGCGCGCGAAAGCGCACAGCTGCTTCCTCGGTGATTCGCTCTAGACGCACCGTGACAAACACGGTTCCCTTTTGTAAACACAAATAGCGCCTGAGTGTGCGTGCGTGCGTATGTGCGCGGGAGAAACTCTGCTGCACGCAACGACGCGCCGAGACACAGCGTCGTCGGTACTAGTAACGAATCAACGAGCCACGATCTGTACACGCTCGAGACAAACAAACTCACAAAAAACGCACACACATTAAAACCCTACATACGCACGCACATGAAGAGCTCGGCCAGCACGTGCTACAGTCCAGATGAAAACGAAGAGTGCCGGAAGAGAAAAAAAAGAGAGAGGGAGTGGGAGAACATGATACAAAATTGTGGCAGGGTGGAAACTGGGCGAAGAAAAAGGAAGAAGAGATAAAAGCAGGGGAGTGATATTCGGGAGCATGAAAAGAAGAAAGCTAGAAGCGTCATGACCGCTGCCATCAGGATGGCTGTCCATGGCTGGAGCGCTAATAAAGACGTTCGCGAGACGCGCACACGAATGCGTGGCTGGCCGGGTGCGCGCGGCGCGTGGACGGCAGCTGGCCCGGCGTATTTGCATACTTCCTTATCCCCTCCCTAAAGCTCTCCCCTCTGCCGCCCTTTCATCCTGATCCCGGCTTTCTCCCCCCCTTTGCGTTCGTGGCTCCTGTGACCGTCGGCTTTCGTGGGCATACAGAGGGAGCGAGAGTGAGCGGGTAGGGAGAGCCCACCCGAGAACGACCCGAAGGGCGCATTCGTCCTAATTTCTGCGCAAACATCCCCCCCCCCCCCCCCCCCCCCCCCCTGCCGCCGTCGACCGCGCGACGCGGAACCGTCAGTGTGATACGGGGCGTGCAGCTCGCATAGCTGACACCGTCGTCCTCTGAGCACTGTGGAGCTTGGTGCCCCGAGAGAGGAACGGGGGAGCGCGCTCGACGTGTATTGCTCTGCGCCTAAGGGCGAGTGGAGCGGTCGCAGTACTGCTACTCTTCGAGCGCCGGTTTTAACGATGGAATCATTGGATATCGCCATTTTTATATTAAGCCGCGCGTAGTGTCTTGTCGTGCCCGAAGAAGCCGCCTAAAATGTGATAACTCGGGTGTAACCCTAAATCATGAAGTGGTTGGTGAGCGGCGCGTCTTGTTGAGTTTGACAGAAGGTTGGCTGCTTGTGGGGGAAATGGAGAGGGAATATTATTGTTGCTGTGAAAGAATTCTCCTAATGGAAAGGCATGCGTATGTCGACTCAGGTACATCTGTGCTTCACAAAAGCAGCCGGATTCTAAGCCTAATCTCATTGTGTACAAGTCAGCAGAAAAACTTGAAGCGCTGAACCTTCCGGAGGGTTGTGAGATCGGTGCGACAAAGAAGTTCAGTGGGTGAATACGTGTGCTTGGATCGAGCATTCACAAACCTGTGAGCTTTGCCGTGTACTCTATCAAGCGTCACAAGGTGATTTTTAGCTTGTAGAATCGATGCTATATCGACATACGTATTCGAGGGCTGCTCTGATAAGGCTGACAAAAGCAAGGTAGTATGTAGTTTGGTTGGTAGAATTTTATACGGTTCGTTTGAGAAAGAACGATTCATTTAACGCTTTTTTTTTTTTTGCTACATACAGTTCGTACGCATTAGAGTTGGGCTCAGAAGAAATTAATACGCCTAGGTATTTGTTCTCGATTACTTCACGAAGAACAGTTACCTTGAAACCATTCAGGAAGCGGATTCTTGATTTGTTGTTCGTAACAGACTCGTATACAGTTTAGTCAGTGTCTTCACCACTTGCCTATTCTCTCAATACCGCGCGATCTCATTTAAAGAATTCCTTAATTTTACCTGATCCTCAAGATTTCTTACTGTCTGATAAAGTATGCTGTCTATAATGAGGCGAATGTGACGTAGACAGGCTTTGTTATATCATTTACGTACTATATTAATAGCAGTGGAGCCAAAACAAATCCCTGTGGAACACCAGACAGAACAAGAACAATATGATAAAATTTATCAGTCTATTCTATGCATCGGTAGCAGTTTTACAAGAAATCGCCTCTAAAACAAATGAAAGGGCCAGACATCGTAAAGCAGATGCAAAGATTTTTAAACATGTCTGATAATTATTTCCATCTGTAACTGGACAGTCAAGATATGAGCTATGTCGCGATGAGTTTCTAGTGTTCGAATCTTGCTTTTTTTGCTCTAAAACGACGTGGCACGTCGAGTTAAGCACGAATACGTGCATTTCACGCAGTTCTGGAGATATTACGTTTTTGAGTTCACACTCACGAACACTGGTAAAACGAAGTGTTCGAATCTAGCTTGTTTTGCTCTAAAACGACGTGGCACGTCGAGTTAAGCACGATTCTACAAGCTGGATGACGGTTGATAGACCATTGCGGAAATGGTGCCTATTTTTATGGAGCACATTGTTTGATTCATCGAAACCTGATGAAGAGATAGTATGCCGGAGTATTTTGCAACACTTAATGTTAAAAAGAAGGGCTGGTAGTTAGATGGACAGATGACTCACCTGATTTCAGTATTGAAATTAATTTTGCAACCTTCCCCTCTGAAGAAAGCCTTCGCTGATGAATTTTAACAAAATTAAGTTGAGAAACTTGCTACTGGTTCTTTATTTCCTTTTCAGATAGGTGTTAGCAAATCGATGTGGACAGCTGCGTTTCTTGTCGCATAAATTCGGCAAAAGGTATAATATGCCAGCTTGTGGGAATGTTGCAACGCCTGGAACGCTTTGCTGATGGTGGCTAGGAGGATAGGGGCTCAAAAATCTTTGTATCGTTGTAAGTGGTGAAACAAATTATACATACATATAAGAATTAGTTTTTTTGTTTAATTTTCCAGGGGAGTCAGCGGAGATAAGTTTTGTACTATGTTTGTTACCTAAATACTGCCAGAATGTTTTAGGCAACTTACTCGTGAAGCTGTGTAATAAACATTTAAGATTATCATTTTTTGGCAGCAGTGTTTTTCGCTTTATAATTACCTTATTAAATGTCTTATCGGTCAGCTTTTCTGCATGAACTGGGTTTCTTACCTCCCTCGCTCACATAATTTCCCGCTTTATGCGGATTGTATCTCGGCCTAACCGATGTCTGTGTTTTGTAGTACTGCTTTGGATTTGCAGAATTAAGTTATGGATACAATGCATAGCAACAGGTTTGAATTCGGGCCACTCTGTGTGTATGGTTTAGTGCTTGTCGGAGGAGAGATAAACGAAAAAGGGTCAGGAGGGTTACCGTTACGTAACGCGAGATTAAGCGACAGCTTCTAAGGTAACTGCATTTTACGGTATGTTCTGATAGAGAATATGAAAGCGACTTTATATTCATGTAGTTGTAGAGTTGTATTTCTAGTTTTCCACGCATCCTCGTTTTTCATCCAGCTCTCTTTTGCAGTCTGCGTTCTAGGCGTGCGGCGTCACTGATGACCCTCTCCTCGGGCTGCGCGTTAATCAGAAGCCGCCGCAGATGGACCGTACTACGTTCTTCCGCTCTTGCCATACTCTCCCTCCTCCTTACTCGGTAACCATCCGTCCGGTGGTCCCCGTGGCAAACACCCTCCGCCTGTGCCTTATAGTCTTGCCAAACCTTCCTCCTTTCATGTTAACCACTGTCCGGTTAAGCTTTCCTATATTCTCGCCATACTCTCCTCATCCCACATTAACCATTCTCCGAGTGGCGATTCCTCCGCTATCGCCACATCCTCCTCCCGGGCGATTCCTGTTGTAACCACTTCCGGTTAAGCCTTCCTGCTATCTCGCCATACTCTACACCTCCCACTGTAGCCTTCCTTCTCCTTCCAAGGAAGCTATCATCTGGTTGACGATGCCTGCGCTCTCGCGATACCCTCTTCCTTGCAGGGTAACTACCCGCCGAGTGGTTCCCACGACAACGCACCCACCAGTTACATCGACTAACACGACTACTACTGCTGCTACTACTACCACGACTACTACTACTACTACAGCCATCACCACCACCCCACTCTGAAGTTCCTCGCGCTTCTCTGCTAGGTTATACGTTATTCTGTTTAAAATACGCATCTACCCCGTGCGCATTTATCTAAACATGCTTCGTAAGACATTGCTGCATGTGTTCGGAGGCATAAAGACCCGTAGCACAGAGGCACAAAGCATATAAGAAAGTAACAGAGAAAGAACTGTCGGTCCCAGGCGCGTATTCAAGAGGGAGAGGCGTTGGGCCGCTCCAGAAAAAAAAAAGTTCTGGCTATGGGCAATTTTTTGCATATATATTTGTTGAATAGATAACTAAGACATGAGAACTATATTTTAAGACATAGAAGCCAAAGGTTTGCTCAAGTCGGAAGAAGATATCCCCCAGTTGGGTGTCCTTACATATTCCACACCTGGGTCTGGTTGGAAATGCTTGCTCGGAATAGCAAAGGCTGTACCGTCGCTCCATGGCTGCCGAGTCTCACTGATCCCCGCCGAGACGGACCTCGCAGAAGCGTCCGAGGCCCAGCGCAATGACGGGGGGGTCTCTTTTGTCAACAGCCGGGTCCAGCCGGACAGAACGCCGACGTCTTCCGAGCACTAATGAGGCTGGAGGCGGCAAGAGCGGAGTGAGAGAGAGAGAGGCTCCCTCTCAGTTCGCCGGCGGGACTATACCGCCGCTTTCCCGTCGCGCCCGCGCGCATTCGAGTTTACGCGTGCGTCTGTTGTCCCTGTCGAGCTGTGCCGGCGGCCACGGGGCAGGCCACTGGCAGCTGCAGAGTGATCACCGCCTTTTCGAGGAGGATTTGTGCGCTGAGCAGCTTTACCCGCCGGCGTGGAATGCCAGCCGCGCTGAAACGCAAACAGCGCCCACACGTTTCACCCCCGTGGCGCTGCAGCCTCGGGAGTTGTAAGGGGGTGCCGAGAGAGCTTCGGCCTCAGGTTCGGTTCTGTTTACGGTTGTGAGTCCGCGCGAAATTGGCACCGAGCTGCGCATCTTCTTTGTGTGTGCTTGTAGTTTCTTTTTTTCTTATCTGAGATCTTATGCCGGTTTCTGAGCCGCTCAGTTATTGCAGAAAAAGGCCGTATTAGAACGACAGCGTACCTTAATAACTTGCGACATGGTTCTCATGTTACCGAAATTAGTCTCTGAGGGCCCGTTTCATTTATAATGCGAGAGTTTTATAATCGCGTAATATGTGTTTATTTCAGTTCGCATGCAGCACTTCTCAAGGACACAGATTTTCGCGGGTGATTTGGAACTAGAGAGAACAAAATATAGCTCATCGTGTTTTTTCCTGAACTCTGCCGTTTTTTTCTTTAATTCTAGCAACGTTTTTGATGCGTAAGAATTGCTATATCTAAGATAACATGCCATGTTAATGACTGCTCGCCACCGATGTACAAAATTTATCTTGAGAGCGCTGCAAAAGAGATACGCGCAAAGCGGTTGGCAAAACACGATAGATTGCTGTAAAATGAACCAATGTTTTCATTATCAACCAGGAATGCTTCTCCAGCAACGAAACATATAGGTAGGACAAGTTCTGTGGATCTCAGCCACCTTGTCTTGACAGTTCTCGCTTCATTTCCTTCCTCCTCTATTGCTTTTGTCGTCAGGCTGTTAGAATATAAGCGATGTTAGGACGTTTCTTCTCAAATGCATTAGTTAACCAATAGCAGAGCAAACGAATGACACACATGAAAAATATTTACAAAATGCGGCCCCTTCACAAGGAGAGACCCCATACTCTGGGCTGTCGTCAACCCATCAAAGACTGGGGAGCTGCAGTACCTAACAACTGACAAAGCATGAGGCTCCTCTGCAGTTCCCAACTGTCAACTGGCACTTAACCCAAGCAGCACCATAAAAGGAATTGCGGTAACCAACAAGGTACAAGATCATTCGGGCTGTGTAATATGTCGATGCTAGGGTCATATGTCAGAAACCTTTCACTGAAAGACTCTTCTCTTCAGAAGCGAAATACCTTGCTTAAATATAGAGGGCAAATTGAGACACTCTTTCTATACAAGATAACTTTATTGTCTCAGAAAAGGCGATGAGCGCACATTATTGGGCATTAATTGTACGGAACGTGTCGATACGCTCAGTTCGATATAATTATGATATAGTTTTGCTCAACTGAGTATTATTTAAGAGCTCTGAAAGAAAGCTAAGCGCACAACATTCTGCAATTAATTCCCACTTATGTCCAATACACAGCAACGAAAGAATTCGTCTCTCTCAGCGCTCCGATTCGCGCATACTCGGAACAAACTTACCAACAAGGGAACTATCTGTCGATCGGGCCGCCGCCAGTACCGCAGACAGGAGATCATAATACCAGAAAAACGAACAACAAATGTAGGGGCAGCCACATAATCTGTAGTTTAACTCCTAATTCGCGGGGAATAAGGCTTGCGCGTTATGCTAATTAGGAATTAGTGCACAGCAGTCTTACGGGTTTCTAAAAATGCCTAACTAGATGTATTGCAGAGCAGTGATGAGGTAAACAACTTTAACGAAGAATTACTAGACGTGTATGTACACTTTGTGCAGCTGTACACGGGCGCTATCATGTCCCGTCTACTACCAAATGAACTCGACGACCCTACCAACGAAAAGGGTCGCGTACCGTCGTAGTGCACAAAAACGAACGGGTGGTTAACGTGGAACTCGATGGGCGAGATGGGAAAGTCGTCCACCTTGGTGAACACCGTGACGCCATGGTACTCTCCTTGCAGGCCCGTCTTGTTCACCTTAAGCTTGGCCTTGTGTATGAATTCGGCCAGAGGCGTGCGGGCTTCCTTGAAGAGGCCGCCAAGGTCGGCTTTCTCCGGGTCGAAAAGAGCGGCGAGTCCGAGTCGCTTCAGCACCTCACTCAGGCAGACAGAGCTCTCGAGCTCGATGTTGGGCATGCTGAGCTCGACGAGGGCATCACGGCAGCTGCTGTCTGCCTGCTGAAACGCCACCGCGTCCAGGCGGTACTCGACGACGTGCACTCGGTCAGTGGGCAGCAACAGGAGCATGTGCCAGTTGCGGCCCACCCTCGGGACGACCAGGCACCGTGCCGAGAGACCCTTGGACGCCCAGTATCGGTAGTATGAGATGGAACGCACCACGTGCGTCTTGCACGGGTCGGTGCCATTGTTGTAGAAGTTGGCCAGGATGGTCTTGTGGTGGTCGAGGCGCGAGCCCCACGCGTGCCCAGCGTACGCGGTGCTCGCGATGAGCTGGCTCGACGACGTTCCGGCTCCATTGCCTCTGGGCAGGTTGTCGCTGATGACTCTAGGCACGTGTCCTCGGGACGTCGCCTCGAACCAGCGGTTAATCTCGTTCCTAGAGTGCTGAGGCTTCGGATCGACCAACATGGTTCGGATGGCCACGGAAAAGTTCTCCCGAGGCGTCTTGCAGTGGCCTTCTGGGAAAGAGTCGATGGAGGCCACGAACAGAGCGTTGATGAACTGCAGTCGCTAGTGCTTTCCGTCAGCCCGCAGCATGCGTATGAGGTTCTTGAAGAAGCCTTGGATTCGATCGGCTGGCATCGGGAGCTCGCTGAAGCGTAGCACTTCTTCGAGCTGTTCCTTGGTGGAGCCGTTGCAGCCGAAGCAGAGGCTCACCAAGAGCCAGTACACGTGGCTGGGCTAGAAGAAGAGGTTCTTCTGGCGAGAAAAGTACTGCAGCAGCCGATGGGCGAAGGTGTTGATGACATAGCTCATGTGCTGCAATGCGAGAGGCTCCCAGAGGTGACCGGTGATCCCCAGGTCAAGTTCTTGGCTCCCGACGGACGGCGAGCGGCACCGTTCTTCGTCGCCTTCCTCCAGAGTCAGGCTGGCGGCTGACTCGGTATCCGTGGATGCCATCTCGGGATAGCCGCTCGTCATCGGAGTTTGCGCCGTTTCCCTGACGCGCTGAGGCGGCTGCAGGAAGAGGATGATGATGATGATGTCCTCAGGCTTAATGGCACATACCCACGGCAGGGGATTGGCCAGGGTGCATAGCGGATACAAACGCACACATGACCAAGGAATGGTGTATGTTAAAGGTGGTGATGATGATGATGTCCTCAGGCTTCCGATGGTGGGCGTTTTCTTCTTCTTCTCCGCAGTAAACATGGCACATACCCGCGCGGGGGGATTGGCCAAGATACAGTGCCACGCGGAGAGCACTTCAAGTCTTTGTCTTTGGAGTTGAGCCAGAAATAGCCGTTGTCTTTAGCTGGCGCTTGAAAAACAAATTCCTCTTTTACTGCTGCTTTTCCTCTCCCTAAGCTGCTTGTGTCTGCGAAAAAATGTTTATAAGTGGCCAAACGCTATTAAAAGTCATATACTACTGGGATGTGGAAATCCTGCAGCAGCACTGCTGTGCCGTCTATGGCTCAGTGTTGCTTTTGCAGCTCAATACTCCTTCTGTATTGGCATGACCGATAGTCATGCTTATCATCAATCAAACATATGCATGAAACATATGGATGTGAAGAAAAAATCGAATATCTAGCGTGTGTGCCCTGTTTTTATCACCGAAAGACATACGCTGTGCTGTGGTCTGGACGGCCGCGATCGTCGCCATCTTAAGGATGCTGAGATCCTCGGACTGTGGCCAAAGAAATTGGTGGCCATCAAGGCCAACAAATTCGTGTTTCGTTACCTGAAAGAGACATCTTTGTATGACAGATTGTGATCGTTCTGCTCACCCCTTGCTTTTATCACTTTGTACATCAGCTCTTCTATCTTCTGCAGGGCCGGGTGGCCAACCGGAATATGTTGTTGTTGTTGTTAGCCTTTGAAAGAATGGCACATACCCATACCGGGGGATCGGCCAAGAATCGGGAGGTAAAGGTTGCTATTCACCTGTACATAGTAAAGGCAAAAGGAATACCTGTCTGGTTAACCTCTCTGCCTTTCCTCTTCTTCTTGTTCTCCGTCTCTATAAAGAGAGCATACGAAGCATCATATGCGCACTACCAGAAGAATGGGATGATCAACAATTTAGAGTTGGTGCAAAAAATGGTATATTTGTAAATAGACCCTTATTGTATAAAGGCATTAGCTCTTTCATCCCGAAAAGTTTGTTTTACAATCCAGGGAGGAAAAAGCATAATATAGTTCTTGTAGAGACAGAATATCATATAACAGGTAAATGATTCAATAACAAAGATTTAATTTTTGCTTCTTCAAGCTTACATGACATGACGCTAACTGAAAGCGCGCTGTGCACCTGAGAAAAAAAAAATTCACGCTTTTGTCCCTGAGCAACATTGAGAATCAAATGGTTAAACAAAAACAAAATACATTTCTCTGGTCGAAAAATAAACTGAATAAGCGAGGGTGCACAAAAATGATTCAAAAGACTGAATCGTGCAACATTATATACACGCAGCAGATAAAGGAAACAGGGCTGCTACCCAGACATGGGACGGCTTGTCACATACAGATATTGAAAAGAGAAGAAGGGATAAAAAAATTATGGCTGAGGCTTAGCTAAGGTTAAGCCTAGTCAGATGCGAAGCATATTGGTGGCTAGGCTTGGTAATACATGGCTTTCCTTGGTAGCATACTTGGTCATTTTAATACAACCACTAGAAGCCTTCGTCGTGGGGGAAGACAACGGCATGGCTACAGCGGAACGCCGACTAACCCCGAGACGCGCGTTGGGTGAGCGCCTGGATTGCCACGGAAGCCGCGTCTGCCTGCCCGGTGGAGCGAGCGTTTCACCTACACCGAGTGTGAACGCGCGTTCGAAATGCGCGGGAATGCCGCTCGAGGAAATTCCGGCGTCTGTGCCATGGCATCGTCACGACGACGTCACGGTGTCACGTGGCGTGACGGCTAGGGGTCCCACGGCGACGGCGCGAGGTGGAGGCCGCCTCTCTCATCCGATGTCACGTGGTGTGACGTCACGGTGTCACGTGGTGTGACGTCACGGTGTCACGTGGTGTGACGTCACGGTGTCACGTGCTGTGACGTCTAGGGGTCCCACGCCGACGGCGTGAGTGGTAGCTCTAGCAATATGCTTCGCATAAAAAAGAAATCAGAGCGCTCCAGAGTGAGAGAGCAGGGAAAGGTTACAGAAAGAACTTACAAGTATGTATATAAACTGACTATAAGGAATCTCCTGCACCTCTAGACATCGGGAACTTCAACAGAGAACGTGGAACTTTATGCGTAGTTAACCAGCCAGGGCGATCTCTCTAGTACCTATGCCGCGGGAAATGATCAGAAAGATTTCCTTGACAGAGTTGCAGACGACTATATAAGTAGCGTTTAAACGCTGTAAAGAGAAACGCTTCCATTCAAGGCGCTCTCTTTTTAAAGGCGAGAACGGTTAAATCATGAGCTCCCTGAGCCATCGCGTAGCAGCTGCAGTTGTTCTTTCTTGGCTTGAATTTGCATGGCTTGCATTCGTTTCGCGCCCAAGCGGATCGGTGCCAAGCCAGGCATGCTATACTGAAAGCCAAGGCAATCTAAGAGAGAGAAAGAAAAGAAACGGAATAAAGAGAAGGAACAAAAAAGTAGAGACGCCGTCGTGAAGAGAGAAGTAGAGAGAAATGAAAGAGATTACTGGCTAAATTTGGTTAAGGATTAGTTAAAATATTCGGCGAGAGCCTATGCTGTGGCATCTTAGTCCTTGCGTTATCAAGATCAGACTGATACAGTTTGCTTCGTCTAAGATTCGTATCGATCACGCAGTGACTAAGCAGCCATTGCGGCAGCTCTTGAATGAATGTTTTAGCTAAGCCGTAGCCTCGTTGAGACGGAATTTTTTTTTCTCAAGAGAGAAGATGCAGGCAGTTGGAAGGAATAGGGAGTACTGCTCATCGACTTTGCACTTCACAGACAAATGAACGGGATATAAAACTCCGTTAAGTGCCTTGTTGATTGCTAGTGTGCAGCGACAGTGGAGCGTCAACACAAGAACATAGTAACATTTTAGTGGGATGAAAATCCGGTGCGAGCTAAAAGCGAGCACATAAGTGTAATTTATCATCTCACTCAAGCCTGTAACCAAAGTTCAAAGCTTAGTACAACGAACGCGCTGGACTGCTAATCCGCTCTCGGTAAGACAATCGTACCGCTACACAGCGCTGCAAGTCGAGATTACAGGCACGCTAATCTTTCACGAAACCTATTTGCCAAGGATAGTGCCCCAATATACGCTTATTTTCTTTTCGCTTCCTGTCTTTCTGTAGTGAGGGCTTTCAAGGCTCTGACCTTCGTTCCCTAAGCCTTCCGGCGCCTCCCGCAGGCTGGCTTTGTTTGGAGAGGCTGAGAAGAACCGTTTTTTTTTTTTTTGAAACTGTGGCATTGTCTAGCGATAGCGTGCGTGGTGGTGTTCTGCGGTTGCCTCCAGAAAAGCGACGCGTTTTAGACACTCTAATCCTCAGTGATCCCATAATGCACCGGTTTTTCTATCGCCCTGCCTTTGCACACTCTTCGTTGTCGCCTCCCCCATCGCTGTCCCTTCTTCCTATGGTCGGGTCACTTTTATGCCACCGCTCGAGCGAACCTTAATCCCGTGGCAAATACGCCTTCGCGGAAGCTGCCTGGTAGAGCCAAAAAGAACCCGCGCCTTATATGCCACCGCAGCATACGAGCAACCAGTTCACGTTGCCACCGCATGTATGCTGTTTTTTACTCTCTGTAGGACTTATGCAGATTAGCCGAGAGCCCTCCTTTGGGTAGATCTTTGCGTATAAGGCAGGAGAAGCTGAAAATAAGGAGGCTTTATGGAGCAGTCTTGGCGACCGGTTAGAGCTGTGCTTCGCTCTAAGGCTCGTCCAGTGTTTCCTGGGCATGGTCGCTTCAGTTGCGTAACCAAATCGAAAGGTATGTGCCCGCCTCTGTGCGGATTATAAAACTGCACAGTTGCGTCCACACGCTTAATAATGCTGAAAAAAAGTGTTCGTTTGATTATCGCTGCAGTTGTTATTTCTCCTTAGCTTGATTATGTAGTCAAAGGTTTGCACAATCGAAATTATTGTGAATTTTCTTGGTAAAGGCAGTTTCTCGCTGTGTCCCTGCCTGGCTATTGTTTAACAAAACTATGCACCAAGAACTACGAACTTTGAGTGGTTCTTGTCGAAGTAAGAAAAACAACAGCGTAAAGTATTCACTGAAACCGTAAATGGACGAACTCGCAATCTCAAGAACATCGAGGGGAGGGGGGGGGGGGGGGGATCTGTTAAAATAAAACATGAGTGAGCCATGTATTTCTCACACCAAGACGTTGCTGCTGCACAAAGCTGGAAGATTACCGTGCACCCGGAAGCTCACGCAGATGACCGTATCACCGGCTTGATAAAAGTTAAAGGAAAACATGCGAATTTCAATTTTCAACATGAGTTCCAGAATCCCTGTACAACAGTTCTTTTGTACATCGAAGATACCGATAACAGTAGGCCAAATACATTGCATACGTTTTCTTTGCCTTCGACGCTAGAGAGATTTCATTGTACAAGTAGAAGCTCGATAAAAATAGGATACGCAGTGCGTTCACTACAGTGCGGCGTGAAATTGAATCTCTAGTAATAATTCGAGGGAACCGTTGTACTTTACTTGTAGTGCAAAACTTAATTCGAAAGTGAGTTTTTGCGTTTAAGGATCACTTCTTCATATGCTGCCACATAAATGCGCGCATAAATCAGCTTAAAGGATGGCTGCGTAAACTTTGAATAGAGCTTAGTTTAAGCCTGAGAGTGTTTCATTTCTGAGTCACATATACGGCGTAAGATTGCCTACTTGACTGAAATACGGTTCTCTGTGATAGCTCTGTAGCAGAAGATTGCTTACACGGTCCACGAGAGAAAGGGGGCACTTGCTGGTTTGTCCAATTTCAGATGAGAAGCTTATTGGGCGTGTTGGCTGATGATAAAGAATTGGCTATGGTTTAGCTGTGGTTAAACCTGGAGGATTGCGAAATCTACACCTGCGCGTAGCCATATATTGTTGCGCGAGCTACACTTTCCACAGTCTCGCCGTTCCGCGTGCTCTTGCAAGACTATGCTGCGCATGCGCGAAGAGCAAGTGACGTCACTACGCACAGCTGGAGTGCCGGCGGCCCCGGCACGTTAGCTGTGCGCCGCTACTGCGCATCGGGGAGAGAGAGAGGCGATGGAGAGCACGCGGCAGGTGGTGGTGGTGGTGGTGAAAACATTTATTAAATCATAGGGAGAGGTGTTGGGGGTCGTGACCTGAAGGGTCACGCCTTTACAACCACTAGGTGGGATGCCTAGACAGGTACCCCATTGGCGTTTGCCGCAGCCCGGGCGCGCTGCGTTAAGGCCCTTTGGGCCTCGAGGGTGCAGCAACCGGACAGGGTCGCCTCCCAGTCCTCTCGGGTGGGGTTTGGGATAGGGGGTAGGGATGGGTTCTGCTGGCAGGCCCACACCATGTGGTAAGTGTCAGAGACCTCCCCACAGTGTGAGCACCGCCCGTCGAATTGAGGATCGAAATGTTGCAGAGTTGCCGGGCACAACATCGTGTTGGTGAGCAGGCGCAGGAGTACCCGCTCGTTGACCTTCCCCAGCCCTTTGCACGGGGTGGGAAGAGTTTGGTGCGTGGATTTGCAATACTCGCATATTTCTTTAAAAGTATAAATCGGATTGAAATCAGTGTCCTGGTCGGCGTCGGGTCCCGTGGGAAATGCCCGGAGAGAGAGCGCGCGGGCGGCGGCGTCGGCTGCCTCATTTCCGTGGACGCCTTGGTGACCTGGAGCCCAAACGAGAGATTGGTGCGCGGGATCCTAGTCTCGGCTACAATTTTGGTAAATGCGATAAGCTACGGGAGTAACCCACCCTTGCGTGACGTTACGGCAAGCCCCTCGCGAGTCGGTGATTATGTATTTGGAGGAGGTGTGAGAGGCTGCCAAAGCGATGGCAACCTCTTCTGCGTGAATTGCTGACTGGGCCTTGAAAGTAAGGGCGTCTACTGTTTTACCCTCGTGGACAACCGCGGCCGTGTACCATGCCCTGGGGTCCGGGCCGGACGCGTCCACGTAGAAGACTCCTGGTTTGCTCCGAAAATGGCGGTCCAAGGCTTCCGCCCGCGCCAGGCGCCTGCCATTGTGATCCTCTTTGGACATATTGGTGGGGAGAGGCCGCACGTGGAGGGCGCGTCTCCAGTGTACGGGAAGGCGGCATCTCTCCTCTGTGAATTGAGTGTGCTGGATGTGAAGTCGGGCTAAAAGGCGGCGACCCGACCCTGTCTTTGTGAGACGAGTGTATTGGTTGTTGAGGTGGGCCTCCCGAAGCTCCCTAAAAGTGTTAACCATCCCCAGTGCCAAAAAGCGGCTGGTAGAGGTAGAGACCGGGAGGTCCAGCGCTCGTTTCATGATTTTGCGGAGGATGACCTCGAGGGCATCCTCCTCCTGTTTCCGCAGGTGGAGATAGGGAGTCGAATGCAAGATTCGACTGGTCACGAATGCGTTCGCCAGCCGCAAGGCGTCTTTGCATCGTAACCCACCGCGCTTGTTGGAAACCCGGCGGACCATGCGGCCCACCTGGTCCCCCACCTGCCGGAGCTTGGCGAGTGTTGTGTCGCAGCGTCGCTGGTTGTGTATGAAAAGTCCGAGGACTCTGATTTCCTTGGATTCGCGAACAGGACCGCTTTGCAACGAGAGATTGATTTGGGTCGAGCATGTGCGCGAGGGACGCAAATGCACGAATTCCGATTTCTGCGGGGAGCATTGCAGACCACAGTCTCGAGCATAGCGGTCCACTATGCTGGCGGCCGTTTGCAGGCTGGTCTCCATATCCCCCAGGCGCCCTTGCGTAGCCCAGATGGTGATGTCGTCGGCGAGTCACCCGCGCAGCGATGACGGCGGCGCGCCAGCTGTGTGCCGTGTGACGTCACTGCTCCTCGTGCATGCGCAGTATGGCCTTTCTTGGGCTACGCGAAATGGCTCGGCGACTAGCGTAGTGTTGCTTTCGCAACCAAAATGCCGCCACCGTCTGGAAGACGAACTAACGAGCGCTAGCTGTTCGGTAGTGCCATATATCGTCCATTTGATGTATTGCCACGTTATTAGGTTACTCTTCCATACTTTACGGCGAGCGGGCGCCTACTGCCTTGAGGTCGGATATTTTTGACCATTTTGGGCCAAGAAAGTTTTTCGACTATTTGGAGCACCATTTTTACTTATCTCAAGGAGGTAAGGAAAGGAGGCCATGCGGTACGAAATTGAGCTGTAGAGGGCTGACTACATGGCCGCTACGTTAATCCTAACCATAACTAAATATTACCCTAATATAGAATACTGGTGTCTAACATATCCTATTAATCGATCCGCTTTATGAATATCTATTAGTTAGATCATGACGCTATCGGCTAGTTAATTATAAGCAATTAAATATGAGCATAACCATAACTAAATGTTAATTTTGTGGCGACACATTCTGCGCATATTTCCGCGCAGCCTGCGCCTTGTTATCATCCTGCCCAGCGAACACGGCTGCACGCTGGACTGCATTACCGATAAAACACAGCGCCACTGCTGTGTCACCCGAGGCATGCGTCGCCTACACTTGCTACAAAAACAGGCTGCCCGGCTGAGAAGGGCGGCTTTTTCCTTCCGCTACCGAGACGAGCGTAGCGTTAGTATGCTCGTCCGCTGCTAGCACTAATTGAATAAACAGATGTTACGTTTTTATGTTGGGATTCGTCATTCAGCAGAAACGACATCCCACAATTTCAGTAGTTAATTTTGGCCTCTAACCTGCTTACTCATATAGAGGATTCCAAATATCTAATTCGTTTTATGATGCCTGATTAATTACTGGGTTAAAAGCGATTAAAAGTAGTCATGTGACTAGTTAATTATGACGTCAAAAAATCAGTGACGTCACAAATCACAAATTCGATATGCTAATGAGGTCACCAGTCAATCACAAATTGGGTTCCTATATCGATTTATTATAGGGGCCGCCATCTTGAATTTCTCAGACTTGGAAAATTTCACGCCGAAGGGAGGTGGTTGCTAACCCCAAGAAATCGAGAAACGGGATGAATAAGAGCTGACGCTCTTAAAAGCTAAACAGCACGAAAACAGGACGGGACAGGAACGAGCACACAGCAACACGAGCGCTGTTTCAGGCAGCATCTACAATTAAGGGCTTTAGCCTTAGGTTAGGTGTTCCCTTCATTATTTGAAGAGGTCTGCGACCGTCACATGAGAGTGCAGCCTGTGGATACGAACGAGATATGCCGGCGGCAACTACTGAAGCGCAGAAGGGGCTCAGAAAAAGCACTGTTAGGACACAGTGACATGGTCTGGGTGCCAACTCCACCGCTGCGGCGCTGAGGTTTCTATTTATATTTATTTATATCCGAGTTTCTTCAACATAAATTTGACCAATCTTCTTTCCATCTTCAAATTTTTCGAGTACCCTGAGACGGTCTCTCTCAAATCCGGCATTCTGGCGTCCCAGAACGAATGGTGCTACCTTAAAAGGCTAGCAGGTTATCTCTAATGAATTCAGTGTGCTGAAGCGCACTTGAAACTCGTGAATGCATTGCATAAAGCCATGACGGCGTGTGTGCTGCACGTGTGTCGTTAAAAAATATCCGAGCTTTGCAGTTCTCTATGCCGCATAGTTTCAATAGCAAAGAACGTGTACGAATTCGGCGGTGTTTCTTAAGAAAAAAAAAAAAGAGATAGAACTTCCTTTGGGGAGCCATTTTCTTTGTCATATATCCCCAGGCCTTAACAAAGGAGGTGCTCTGTTGACATTAACGTTGCGCCGAGGGAACGTAGATAACATTCCACGTTGCCGGCAAAAACAAAAGCAAAAAGAGCGGGCGCATATACCTGAGCAAACAACGCGCTTGTTATGCTGAGTAGTTACCCATGCAGGTACAAATCGAATTAGCGCAAAGCGCACAACACTGGCCCGGCCTTCGTTTCATACGGAGGGGTGGTGGTAAAAACGTTTATTTCCTCTGGAGGCGGTTACACGGAGGTTGCTCTGGGGTTAGGCTCCCCTCACAAAGAAACACAAGGTGCAGTCCCTAGTACGGGACTCCAGTGGCTTCCGCCGCCGCCATTGCTCGTTCGACAATCGCCTTTTGGGCTTTCAGTTCGGAGCAGGCGAGTAGAGTCACCTCCCAGTCCTCCCGGGTGGGGTTTGGGTTGGGGGTAAAGGCAGGGTTGGAGGGGCACGCCCACACCATGTCGCAGAGGTCCGAGGACCTTTCCCCAGAGTGCGGGCATTCCCCGGAGAAGGCAGGGTCAAAGTGCGTTAGCGAGGCAAGTCACATCGTGATGTTCGTGACGGGGCGTAGGAAAAGGGTTGCGGGTGGGGGCAGAGGTTGTGTCTATCTTGGTATAGTCGAATTATTTTCCTGAAAATGTAAGCACGCGTGGCCTCCGCTTCTTCTTCTTCTGAGGAGGAGGGGGATGAGGTTTCCCCGCTAGAGAGCGTGCGGGCGGCTGCCTCTGCTGCCTCGTTTTCTCTCAGCCCCGAGTAGGCCGGAGCCCAGATTATGAAGCGATGGGATGGACTTCCTGCGTACGAACTGTTTTGCAGCAGCCGGTAGGCCAGGTACGGGACCCAGCCCTGCTGGAAGTTCCGACACGCCCATCGCGAGTCGGTTATGATTGTCTTGGAATAGGAGTGTGTTGCCGCTAAAGCGATGGCGACCTCCTTCACTTGGGTTACGTTTCGGGCTTTGAAGGTGAGCCCCTTCACCGTGTTGGACTCGTGGATCACCGCCACCGTGTACCACACACCTTGGTGCGGCCCGAACGCGTACACGTAGCATACCCCGGGCTTCCCCACTGACCTTGCGCCTACCCTCGTGGTCGCCCTTCGACATGTTAGTTAGAAGTGGTCGTGCGTGAACGACGTCGCTCCACTCCTGCGGAAGCCTTACCCTCTTCTCGGTTAGAGTAGTGTGCTGTATGTGTAGTCGGGCTAATAGGCGGCGTCCCGACGACGTATGTGTGTATTGGTTTGTAGGGTGGGCTTCTCTCTGTCCCTAGAAGGAGTTCGTCATACTAGACCTTGGAGTCTCAGGTTAGACGTGTTTATCGGGAGGTCGAGGGCCTTCGCCATTTTGCGTGTGACGAGAGGGAAAATTCGAAATGCAAACAGTGGCGCTCCCCGTTGTCCAGGCTAAGGGGAGTCCACTCTGAGTCAAAGAACAAATCGATGACGCGTGCGCAAGCTGCATTCCCTTCAACACCTGTGAGGGAAGGAGACGCGTTTGCTAATACACCTTACGCTCCTGCGAGTCATTTTGTATCGACGATGCGCGCTGCTAAGGAGCAGATACTCAGATCAATCTAGGCGCTCCAGCAGAGAAAATACGGGGAAGCTGATCCTACCATTAAAATGGTATGCACCAGCTGGTGCATACTATTTTATGAACCGTGTGATAAAAATGGCTGAGATATTTGTTAAATCGGCTACTTTCCTTCCTCGACGTGCAAGCAGGATTGAAAGCGAACCCTGCACATAGGTCGGGTAGGGATGCTTCGAAAGGCGAAGCGTATGTCTGCCTCATCCAGTAATTTACTTGCAAATTCTGTTTTGTATACCTGCGAAACGCGCACGTTTTCGCGAACACTCAGGGGCAGTGGGGTGAAGGCGCATGTCGTGGCGATGACGTCACTTGTCTAACATGGGTGTCCCGAATCGCAATTCTCATAGCGAGTGCTGTAAAATCGCGAATACTAATTCCACACAGTACTGCGCGTGCACTGAACGACAGTTCCGACTTTTCGGCACTGATCGTGAATGACCAGTACTGCAAATGTTATTTCCGTCTGTATTTCATTTTCTTACCCTCTGTATTTCATTTTCTTTTTATTGTCCTCTCTTTACCGTCATGTACTGGTTTGCTCCGCGCTGCATTTGAAGCAAGGCAAACTTTAAGCCTAAAGCTGTGTCAAACCACGCTAGAAAGCTAACGCAGCGCGAAAGTTTTCAGCTCAACCATGTTGTTAGCTCTAGGCCGAGTGTTGCAACCCCTGTGTTCACTCAATTCCCTGGTCTCTCTCAATGCCTCTCCCTGTTTCTTTTTCTTTTTGTTCCTTTATTCTTTCGAAGAGTCCTACAAAAATGATTAGCGCTAGCAGCGTAAATCGGCCCCTTCACAAAATGACACAAACGTCGAAGCAACGATGGAAAGCGTACAAAGGTTGGCTTAAGTACTCTGACTGCCGGTGCGGCCGAAACAACACGTGTTGGCGCGTCAATTAGCGCGAACTTAAAGGTTTTCAGCGTTCCTTGTTGCGAATAATCGATAGTGGCTGTGCGTTCTTTGGTCGCTAGAGAAAAAGAGTCTCAGTACGCAGAGCTGCTGGAAGAGGTTAGAGGCCACGAGAGCAGGGGTGAACGGGAAAAAGCTGGTCAGCCGCTGCATCCCTCCCTCCCGCAACCTTTTCCTCCTTTCCTGCGAGCACTGGCGGCGCCGGCAGCTTCGTCGGCGGGCAACAGCCAGCCGGCGCTTGGTGCTTAAATATGCGTTCCCTCCTTAAATATTTACCGCGCCGCTTCTCGGGACTCGCAGCGTTTTTCTGTGTGTCCATATAATCCGATTTGTTCTGGGGGGCTGAATTTACTAATTAAGCAGATTTCTTGTTCGCTTCCCCCTCGACTCTCACTCTCTCCCACAACTCATGAACCCGCGCACCCCGAGTCTTTTGTGTCCCTTCTTTCACTGCACCCGAGACCGGATAACTCTGCCTCTTTCATTCTTTTCTTTGGCTGCTTCACTTTTTCCCTCTCTGCCTCGTCTTCAGTTTCTGCACTTTCCATCGACGGGCTTCTCTGAGCGGCCGCCGCCTCCTTCGATTGTTACGCCGCCCCTTGCATGTGCAACTCTCGCTCATGTCTCAATTAATGAAGCGTCGAGAGCGGCCGCTCCCGTTATCTTTTCTTTCGCTGTCTTTATTTTTTTATCTCGAGGCACCGCCATGCACGACGGTGGAGGTGATCGGTAGCTGGCCCCAACAAAGGGACATTGTCTTGCTCGGTTCTTTCATCCGCTCCCTAGCGTTATTCCTCTTCGCGCGGTGCTGCTGCCGGTTATCCCCTCCATGGCCCGTTCTCCCCATCCCTCCGCTGTGCATGTGTATAGAGACTGCCGAACACCTTGGCCGGTTCTCAGGGAGACGAGCAAAAGCGCGGTTAAACGATGACGCCTCATTAATCTCCGATAAGAAATTGAGCAGGAGACGGGCACCGATGTCGGTTCCTCATCCTTTGTTGACAATGCAGGGTGTCCGTTCTTTTCATTGCGCAAAAATACTGGGATGATACATCGGCGCGCGTGACTTTGCCCGGATGCCTTGTTGGCGCCATTTCGGGTTGTCCGTTGGTAAAGAATAAAAGGCAATCCTGCCTTTCGCTAAATCATCACCGGGTAATAAGGCGAGATTAAGGAATAGAAAAAGAAAGATTTATTTTTAATGGTGAGGCACTCGGAACTATGGGCAATTAGATCAAATAGAAGCATACATTTTGCCCTTAGCAGGCGAAATTGCACAGCTGTGAAATTTATTTGTAACTAACAGTACTTTATCGGTTAGCGCCACACTATTGCTCTACATGAATAGTGAGCGTTGGTTTTTTAGTAGCTATGGCTTGTCAGCAGCGTGCATGTAAGTGTACGGCGGCAAACGCTTCTATGAAGGCATTTCAATTATAAGTACGGATGTGGAGTCTGTGAACGAAACACTCGAATTACAGTGATTACTCCGAGTAACGCTTTCTTTGCGATGCAGACTGTGCACTACAGCAAAGAGAAGCACGTTGTGATGCCATATGGAACAAGTTGACGCGATCCGATAACGAAGAAAACTGCGACATGGTGCTACATTCCAATTTTCGCGATTTCTGATTTATTTTGTTCTAATTTAGGCAACATGACTTCGTATGTTCCAGTCTTATCGCACGAAGTATGCGCTTGATGTTTTCTCGGCGCTTTCCGCAGATGTCGAAGACATTTTCCAGCTACAGAAGCAAGGCTATTGATGCACTTACGTTCACAAATTTTGTAACATTATAAATTTCCGCTCTTTCGTTGAATTGCATTTCACTTCACTTCACTTTAATACCTTAAATACCCTTGTTAGAGGGTATTACATAAGGGGTGGGGCACACAGAAATGAAAAACAGAATGACTAACAGATAAGTTGAAAGTTATACAAACATAAGATTATCACTGAGCAAGTACACGCGTGACTTCTTCGATGAACAATGATTGGCATGTGATAGCAGCAAGTTCTCGGGGAAGGCCGTTCCACTCGTTCGCGGTCCGGGGGAAGAATGATGAAGAAAATGTAGTGGTGCGAGCGCGAGGTCGTGACACTTGCTGCTGATGGCCGGTGCGGAGGGAGATGCGTGGTGGTGGAGCGCAGATGTAGGGTTCCTGTCGTAGCTCAGAGTAAAAAAACTTGTGAAACAAACATAAACTTGCAATGTAGCGGCGATGAGCAAGGGTAGGTAGGCTGGACAGTGATTTGAGGGATGATATGCTGATATCAAAAGAATACGATGAATGAATGAATCTAGTTGCTCGGTTTTGAACTGCTTCAATTGAATTACTGAGATATGCTTGCTTTGAAGACCAGATGGGAGATGCGTATTCTAATTTTGATCTGACTAATGATTTGTATGCGAGGAGCTTGACATGCTGAGGTGCAGAGCGTAGGTGACGCTTTAAGAATCCTAGTGTTCTGTTGGCGGATGATATGATGTTTGAAATATGCGTATTCCATGTAAGATCATGACAAATATGAACACCAAGGTATTTGTATGATTGGACAAGATCGAGAGGAACGTTACATATGCTGTATTGGAACAGAAGAGGGTTACGGCGACGATGGAACGACATATATTTGCATTTACTTGTGTTAAGTGTCATTAGACATTCACTGCACCAGTCTTGCACATGAGTTAAATTATTTTGAAGGGATTGTTGGTCGAAGGTGTTAGTGACTGTTCTATAAATAACACAATCATCAGCGAACATCCGAATATGGCAATCTAATTTCTCAGGTAGGTCGTTAATATAAATTAGAAACAAGAGTGGCCCAAGGACGGATCCTTGGGGCACGTCTGAGGAGACTGGTAGGAGGTCAGACATTTGGTTATTGACAACGACTGATTGGAAGCGGTGAGTTAAGAATTCTTTTATCCAGGCTAGTATGTCGGGATGCAAGTTTAGGCGAGAGAGTTTCAGAAATAAGTGGCTATGAGGTACCTTGTCAAATGCTTTAGCGAAGTCGAGAAAAATTGCGTCAGTTTGGAGGTTAGCATCAAGGTTGGCATGCAAGTCATGAACGAAAAGTGCTAGTTGACTTTCACATGAGTATCCTTTGCGAAATCCGTGCTGCGATGAGTGAAAAAAATTATTTGAATCCAGAAAGTGCATTGTTAAAGAATAAATGACGTGTTCCATGAGTTTACATGGTATGCTGGTGAGTGATATGGGTCGGTAATTAAGTGGTGAATCTTTGTTACCCGACTTGTGGACCGGAACGACCTTCCCCACTTTCCAGTCATGGGGTATGACACCTGTAGAAAGAGACTGTGAGAACAGCAGGCATAAAAATTTGGCAGAAGTATGGTTAACGTTTTTTAGTACCTTGGTGTTGATTTCGTCAAAGCCGGCAGATGATGACAGTTTTAGTTTATCTATGAGACATGATATGCCGGCCTCAGAGAAAGTAACGGCTGGCATTAAACTTCTTTGGTGATTTGATGTCTTGAGGGGGGGTGGTTCCTGTTCATGAGTGAATACTGATGCGAAAGCAGAATTAAATATGTTAGCACACTCAACATCGGAAACGGCACGCCCGGAATCATCAGTTAAGGTAATAGCGCGTACAGATTGCGGATTTAAAAGCTGCCAGAATTTAGTCGGGTTATCTTTAAGTATGTTGGGTAGGTCAGTATGATAAAATGAGCGTTTAGCGTTTTTTACTGTGACCAGGTATGTCTTTTCGGCAGCGTAATATTTTTCTCATGCGTAGTCATTTCCAGTCTGTTTAGCACTGCGGAACAAGCGTTTCTTTTTGTTTTCTAGTCTTCCTAGAGCCTTGGTAAACCATGGTTTCTGTTTGGTTGCGCGGAAGCTGCATTTAGGAACATATTTGTTAGTAAGTTCGCTGATTTTATGGATAAACATCGACCAATTTTCGTGGATGGTTTGTTCCGGGAAAGAGTGCTGAAAAGATGGGAAATAAGCTTCCAACGCCCTGTTTATAGCCTCATAGTTACCTTTGTTATAAAGGGTGATTGTTTTTTTCGAACTTCGAGTCCACCTAGACGTGCTACGATACATAGATGCCACTTTGAAGGATGGCGCTTCACTGCAGGGGCCTTTTTAGGTGGGTATGGGTTTCGCAGAAGGCAGGAATGGTTTAGCAGCTTAATTATCCCGCACTGGATTTGAGAAGCTATCGTACACAAGTTACATTAGTAACAGGCAAGTGACTCGGACTGGCGCTGGCTAATCGGGAACCAATAAAATTCACGAATAGCCGCGATAAACTTATGGAGCTTATAGTACAGGTAGCGGAGCCGAAACATTTATTCGAAAATGAGACCGGCTATACACGAGCCTACGGCAACCGCTGACGCTGTGAAAGATTGCTTCCAGCCTGGAGCCTAGGCGTATTCCATCATACGCTCAAACAACTTCGCCTTCTGTGCGCGCTCTTAAGCGATGGCTCGCGTGCCTAACCATGAAGCTAGGCAGCCGGTAATCAATCTTTTTTTTTTTTTTACAAAAGGAGGTGAATTATAGCGAGCTAGAGAATCCACTATTCTCTCCGATCACAATACTGTTGCATTTGAGACGTTGCAATGTTCGATTTTGAACGCAGCGGTAGATCACCTTACGCGCGGCTTTACGAAACCAAGACAACCCACCCCCACAGGAAAGACTCACAGAGAAATCATTGTAGTAAACTATGCAATGAACCGTACGCTTATTTGTTATTCCTGTCTTCCTGTCTAAACATTTGTAAATATAAAAACAAAGTGTACCACTTACCTAGTTGCCACTAGTAGGGGACACAGCACCCTATTTATTCCTGAACGCAGCGCTGGCCAATTCACTTGTTTCAGGAATAAAATTAAGGTCAACGAAGGATGCTGACGTATCCCAGGCCCACGCTCTGTTCTTTGTTACGGCCGCTGAACTTATTTGCTACTCCCACTTTTATTAGTTAACCAAGAAATGTGGTCAACTACTACTTCCTCGCATGCGCCTTAACGCCGTCAATGCTATTCCTCCGTACAACTGTTGGATCTTTTACCGCGGAAGCTTTTAGCGGCGTGAAAAACACCACCCGCGTCAGAGCGGTGCAGACGTGCGTCGCATGCGCTCCCGCCAAGCAGCTGTTTTTCAGCGTTCAACTTGGGCCTGCGGGCCGGAAACTACCGCGAACAGATCCGGATTCTCCCTCCGTGCAAGGGGACACTGGATTTCGGGTAAACGGTGGACTATTTCACATTTCATGGGACTTTTCACCTCTCGGACGCGTGAGAGCTAGCTAGGCCTAACGCCCAGACCTAGCGTAGCTACCCGTGCATCGACGGGAGCCGGCCCCTGGGGCGGTCCCGTGACCACCACGATGATCAACGCCGTCGACGGAGATGAACTGGCACCCTCGGAATTTGAGAACGGTGAGTGGGAGACCGTTCTCAGCATGCACGACCGCATGATGAAAAAAGGCGGGAAGCCTGGAAACGCCAGCGGAAACGCTGGCACGAACGCCGCCGCGAATTACAGCGGGAACGCTGGCGATCACGGCGCCGGGGAGAAGAAATCGACTGCCACTCAGAAAAAGAGGCAAAACCCGAACATCCGAAAAAGGGCACCAATGCCGAAGCTCCCGGAGAGCGACTATAAAATAATCTTCAGGCCCAGAGGCTGGAACTTGAACGATTACGTGCCACGTCACCTACTGCAGGCCACCTGCGCGGCCGCGCAACTACCATACGGAGATGTTCTGGACGAAGACACTTCAAGAATCAACTCCGTGAACAACACGTACACGATCAGCACACCGAATCGTCAACGCGCGAGCACCTACGCGAGGATAAAGACGATAGTTATCGGGGAGAAGACCCTCGCCATGGCACCCTACGTCGCGGCTCCTGACGACGCAATTAAGGGCGTGGTATACAACGCCTATGATATCGGAACACCGGAAGAAGTCCGCCAAGGATTCATCAAACGCAACCCGGACATCGTAGTACTCAACGCCAGAAGAATTGGCAAGTCGAGATCTATTCTCATCACCTTTGGAGAGAAAAAGCTTCCCAGACAAGTCTTCTACTGGGGATCAGTGTTCATCGTCTACCCGTACCGAGAGCGGGTAGAGACCTGCTACAACTGCAGGAAGACGGGACACAGGACGGATGTGTGCTATAAGCCATGGGTAAAGAGTTGCCGCAGATGCGGCGAAGACCATCCAGACCCACCGGAGGGAGAACTGCCGACATGCAAGCCCGAATGCATCGTATGCGGGGGGCCACACAACACCGGCAGCCGGAATTGCAAGTATCGGCTGGCAAAGAAAGAACCTTATAAAGCCAAGAACGACCTGGGGCAACTTGACTCCGGACACCAACCAAGACCGAAGACCAGGGACCACAGCGGCACCCGCCAAGGCCACCGGGGGAGAAGCAGATCGAGCTCCTTCCCACCATTACCGGGGACCGGAGGCGCCAGCTCGGGTCCTGACAGAGAGAGCAGCTCGAGCAGAGGAAGAGGCTCAAGCAAGGACAGAGACGCGGGCAAAAAGGTGAGCTGGCCAGATAAGGCCTCTTCTTGGGAAACCGCTCGGGAGAAGGAACTGGTAGAGCAGCTCGCTAAGAGAGACAGAGAGCTAGACACCATAAAGAAGGAGATGGCGGAGCTGAGGAAACTCATTAACGCTAACACAAAACAGCCGAAGGTGGTCGAAAAACCACCTTTGCGACAATCACAAAACGCGAGTCAGGCGCCCCCGCGTGACACATATGAAGGGGGAGACATTCAAAACACAATGGACACAGACACCAGAGTCCCCTTGAAAAGACCTCTACCCAGAGTGGGAAACACAAACGACAGTACTCCCAAAAAGTCGGCAGAAAGTCCTAACGAGGACGCATCGGCTAAAACCCACATCAAGGTTAGGTCAGACATGAACACACTATTGAAGCGGGTTGACGCTCAAGACGCTAGAATTGATGCCCTTACCGCTAGGGTAGACAAAATAGCCGAACGTGCTGATAATCTGACGGCGGAATTCGTCATGTTCAGGGAACGAACCATGGGTTGCTTCCAGCAAATTCTGGAACAACTAGCAAACATAGAAGCCAGGCTTCCCCCTGTTGCCGGCAACACCCTCCCCTCGCTGCAACCGCAGCAACAGCCTCTATAGGACATCATGGCCCCTCGCCAACAAATTAGAATCTGGCAGTGGAACTGCAGAGGCTTCCAGTCCAAAAGATGGAACCTGCAGGCATACATTCAAAAAAACATAACCACACCGGACGTAATCACGCTGCAGGAGGCAAGCGGCATGGTCAAATTAAATGGCTACGCCGCGTACACCCCGCTAGAAGTGCAAAAAGAGCAC
This sequence comes from Amblyomma mixtum, assembly GCF_055824585.1. Lineage (NCBI taxonomy): Eukaryota > Metazoa > Arthropoda > Arachnida > Ixodida > Ixodidae > Amblyomma > Amblyomma mixtum. Next base: position 66,116,088 of record NC_143016.1, read on the forward strand.
AAACCCAAGTCGTTCACGGCCACGCTAGTGCAAAGAAATCTAACGGCAACGCAACACGCACTCGAAAACACAAGCGAGGTGTAAGGTATCGGTAGCGTTCGCGGGGGTCATTGGAACGCGGCTGGGGGCACTCAAAGCGGAGCGTCTCCTTTCTTGGAACGCGGCCGCTCGCGAACGCGCCGGGAAGTACGGGTGTCCACCCGCCCCGCGGAACCGATTCGCGCACGTGCTGGCGCTAAAGTGTATTTGTCTTTGTTTTTCATTTTTATTGTGCTATGGAAAGGGCGTTTTGCCCTACGGAAGCTGGAGGGCTGGCCATGCTCTCGGTAAAGCAATCATGTGAGGAGTGTAACGTGATTGGTTGCTACGAAATGTGGGCCGGGCCTTTAGGTCTTTAAAACCGGACCCCGGAGCCGGAAGCGGGGTTCTGGGCTAAGGTGAGATGCAACGCATCTTCGGCAACGCCGAGTAGGGGCCTCCCCTAGTATTAGCCAGATCCACCTTTTTGTTGTTTGGTTTGTCCTTTTTGCTGCTTAATGTGTCTAGGGCCTTAACTTGTATCTATTGTAAATACTGTACATAAAATTTGAAGTGTTCGCCTTACCCCTGCGTCTCAACTGAACACAAGACCGTCTCTGACGGGGCACCGCTGGTGCGAAGAGCTTCAGTCTTCCAGTTGGAACAAACCGTCTCTGGCGGTGCACCGCTGGTGCAATAAGGAAGACGAAAGAACCTGATCTTTACTGGCGCAGTCGACAGGATCCTGCGGCCATCGGAAGACGGCGCAGGAAGAAGACAAGGCAGGGAGAAAGGTGACGACAAGGCGACAGGTCAGCGTTCGTGAACGGACCTGCGGAGACACGGCGGCAAGGACGCAAGGACCACGGCAGTAGTCCAGCGACGCGGGACTGCGTCCGGGCAAGGAAGCAGCGCGTCGGGAACTCGACGATCACCGGCGGCGGACCAGCGGCGTGCGACAGCTCATCGCAGCGTCCGGGGAAAGTGGCGGTGGACCCCGACGCCAAGGAGCTGGCAATGCGGATCGACGCATCGAAACCGTGAGTTTCCTTGGTCGCATTGTTCACGTCCCTGTGTTCGAGCCGATAGGACATCTGAGGGGTACGGAAGGCGGTATGGAGAGCTATCCAAGCCTGCCCTCACTTGATGTGAGGTACCAAGTGGAATTAGCGAAGGCGCGCTTAGCGTACTTTCAGGCTGAACTTGCGAAAGTGAAGGGAGGAAGGGCGCCGCTGTGCGAGGAGAAACCTCAGGATGTTAAGTGCGTCTTGGAGGAATTAGAAGCAAAGCGCCAGCAGCTAGCGCTGGAGCTCGCTGAGCTCAAGGAGTCTAAGAGAGCTAGTGAACTAGCGAGGGACAACTACTCCGAGTCGCGAGAGGAGAGGCCACCTGTGCTGGAAGGTAAAGCGTTATGCTTGTCAAGCACAGGTCAAGAAAACAGCCGGGCAAAAGTACAAAGTGAGCCAGATTTCTGCGAAGCTAGAATCGCAGTTGAAAGTATCGTGACGGAACGCAGCGTCGCGGTATTAGAGGCGGTGAACGCGCACTCCGAGGATCCGGCCGCCCAGGTTAGCTCTACCCCAAATGACACCAGGGACGCGGACGCGAGTTCAGGATTGTTGGAAATCACTTTAATTCCAAAAACTCGGTCTCAAGCGAGCTGCGAAAAAGAGCATTTCGTTCAGCAGGGGGCGGTCGGTGAGGACAGACGTCAGATCGGCGAGCGAGTGAAAGAAGGAAGTCTGGCGTTGCCGCAACCGCACACTGTGTCGGTCATAGGGCATGAAGGGCCTCGTAGCCTTATTGATAGCAATAGCCTTTCATCCGAGGCAGAGAGCGGAGGTGGGCCCGCTGGGCCGACCGGGCAGAGCGCCGCGCAGTGGTCGAACGCACCCGGTGTGTGCCCGGCCAGGTCAGTCGAGGACCCGGAAATGAGTGGCGACTTGCCGCAAGGCAAGCTCGGGTCAAGTGACTGTCAGGGAGCTCATGGAGCCTCGGAGTTAGACGATGCCACGAAGCCGGCAAGCGCCGATCAAGGAGGTTGCGGCAATTCCAGTGTTTACCTGAGCAGGAGCAGGGCAAATGGCTCGAAGAGAGGCAAAGTAGAGAGAGGCAGGTGCATGGCTTTCACGCTGAAAGTCGACGCGAGGAACAGTATGTTCCGTGCTAAAGGTCGGCATATCAAGTGTAGCGAGACTGACTGTACTGCTATATTTGGACGGGCCAGGGGCTATGCTCTTTACGCACCACGCGTGTCGTACTGGTGCGCCGGAGAGAGAGTGCTCTCAAGTGCGCCGCATGGTCAGAGATTTTCACCTATCGATGACCAGGACGTTTTTGATCCTGGAGGGCACCGTCTTTTCAGTTCACGCCCCGTTGTGGCGCCAGCCTAATGAGTGAGTTACCGTTTAGGCGTTAATTGTGTTACTGACAACACGTGGTGGCTCGAACTCACACAGGGACGCTCGGTGCGACTAAGGAGGCTCACGTGGGCATTGGGCGAGTGCTGTGAACGCTCCAGTCGCGAGTGTCTGTGTCTGTGTGCTCATTCGCGAGCAGGACGACGGCGTGCATGCAGGCGAACTGGGTGCAACGCACCAACTTGGACGCTGTGTTACGGCGCACGGCAGGCATGCCACTGTGTGTATTTAAGTGTGCATTTTGCGTGATGTTGTGTTGGTGCCCGTGTGTATTTTGTTGTTTTTGGTTTTGTTCGTGCAACTGGTCGCAGCGCGACAGCTTGGACTTCGGTGAATGCGCTGGTTTTACAGGTGTGAAACGCGCAGTTGAATGTGTACGTTTTGTTTATGTTATGTCACCCGAAGGGTAGTTTCGTGTCAGACACCGATCCCTTTTGTTTGTAATTCTAAAAGTGGCATTTGAGCCCTTTGTAGAATCTTGGGAAGGGCGTGTAAGGTATCGGTAGCGTTCGCGGGGGTCATTGGAACGCGGCTGGGGGCACTCAAAGCGGAGCGTCTCCTTTCTTGGAACGCGGCCGCTCGCGAACGCGCCGGGAAGTACGGGTGTCCACCCGCCCCGCGGAACCGATTCGCGCACGTGCTGGCGCTAAAGTGTATTTGTCTTTGTTTTTCATTTTTATTGTGCTATGGAAAGGGCGTTTTGCCCTACGGAAGCTGGAGGGCTGGCCATGCTCTCGGTAAAGCAATCATGTGAGGAGTGTAACGTGATTGGTTGCTACGAAATGTGGGCCGGGCCTTTAGGTCTTTAAAACCGGACCCCGGAGCCGGAAGCGGGGTTCTGCGCTAAGGTGAGATGCAACGCATCTTCGGCAACGCCGAGTAGGGGCCTCCCCTAGTATTAGCCAGATCCACCTTTTTTTTGTTGTTTGTCCTTGTGCCGTTAATTTGTCTCGAGTGTCTAAACTTCTGTACACTGTAAATATCTGTACATAAACCTCAGTTATTGCCTTTCTTTATCCCTGCGTGTCAACACATCTTGAGACCGTCTCTGACGGGGCACCGCTGGTGCGAAGAGCTTCAGTCTTCCAGTTGAAACAAACCGTCTCTGGCGGGGCACCGCTGGTGCAATAAGGAAGACGAAAGAACCTGATCTTTACTCGAGGACTACGTGATGTTAGAAATAATCTCAAACAGAAAAGGGGACAGCAGTCTCTTTATTCTGAATATATACAACTCACCGAAAAACCGGGGCACAGGGCTGGCGGACCTATTACGTAAAGCCATTAGACTATCTTATAAGAAGGGATTAGTAATCACGGGGGACTTCAACGCCCCGCATCCGGCATGGGGATATCGGACGGCCTCCCCTAAGGGAAACAAACTATGGACAGAAATCCAAAACTTAAGGCTCACGCTACTAAACAACCGGCAAGACCCCACGAGGATAGGCAATAGCGTCAGCGTAGACACGTCCCCAGACTTGACGCTAGGCAAAGACCTCGAGGGTGAAAGATGGTCAAACACAGGACACACCTTGGGTAGCGATCACTACATCATAGAGATTGAAACACAAACCAGGCCGATGAAGGGGAAGCTGCGCGAAACGAAGCTGACAGACTGGGACACCCTCCGAAAAGTCCGGGACAGAACCGCTCCGAGGGAGATATCGGATCTAAATCAATGGGTTGAGACACTCAAAAGAGACGTAAACAGTCACACTAGACAGACCCCAACCACCGAACATGACATCACAGACTCGAGGCTGGCCCACATGTGGGAAGCCCACGAGAGCCTCTTGAAGAGGTGGAAAAAACAGAAACACAATAGAAGGCTAAAGAAGAGAATATCGACACTCGAAAAACAGATAGAAGACTACGCAAACGAGCTTCAGCGTGAACACCGGGGACAAATTTGCGATGAAATGAATGGAAAGCTAGGGTGCAAGAACACGTGGCATGTTCTTCGCCACTTACTAGACCCAGGACAAACAAAGTCGGCGGCACAAGGGCAGCTTAAACGATTGATTCACAAATACCAGGGAACAGCCGCGGACCTAATAGAGGAACTGAAGAGCAGGTACCTTAACACAGACAAAGGGGGCTCATCTCCAGCTTACCAAGGAGCAGAGAACACACAGCTAGATGAGGACATCTCGATAGCGGAGGTATGGAGAGCAATGAGTCAACTAAGAAACACGTCGGCAGGGGGGCAGATGGGGTAACCAACAAAATGCTAAGGAACCTAGGTCTAGTCTCGGTCACGGCAGTCACAGATTACCTAAATGAGATATGGAAACGAGGTAGTCTACCTTCACAATGGAAACATGCTAAAGTAATCTTTATTCCAAAACCCGGGAAGAAGCTTGAAGTGGGCAACCTCAGGCCGATATCGCTAACGTCCTGTCTGGGGAAGCTGATGGAACATGTCATATTAAACAGACTCCAGGAATACGCAGAGGAAAGGGAGGTATTTCCTGAAACGATGCTAGGCTTCAGGAGCAAGTTGTCCACGCAGGACGTCATGCTCCAGCTCAAAGCAGACATCATAGACCCGCCGAACAAAGGTGGCGCCAAAACTATACTGGGCCTAGACCTACATAAAGCCTTCGATAACGTCAAACACGAGGTCATACTAACTAATCTGTCGGAGATTGCCCCTGAAAAGCGGACCTACGATTACGTAAGGGACTTTCTAACCGGCAGAACCGCAGAAATAAATCTAGGAGACATCCAGTCAGAAACTATTAAGCTGGGAGACAAAGGAACTCCGCAGGGCTCAGTGCTCTCTCCTTTCTTATTCAACCTGGCGTTGAAGAACCTACCGCCGCTATTGAAGACTGTCGAAGGTATAAACCATACGCTATATGCGGATGACATAACAATATGGACGCATACAGGAAACGATGGGGAAATAGAACAAAATCTCCAACACGCGATCGATATTGTCCAGGATTACGCGGAATGGGCAGGACTAAAATGCTCGCCAAGCAAATCCGAACTTCTGGTGATCCGGGGGGCTAGGAAACGCGATACCAACGCAGGAGACATTCACGTACTGGTAAATGAGACTCCGGTAGCCAGAGTTGACAAAATCAGGGTCCTAGGACTTATAATACAGGACAATAGAAAGAACACAGAGACAATAAACAGGCTTAAGTCCACAATTAACATGACAACCAGGCTCATAAGGCGAATAGCTAACAAAAGACGGGGAGTCAAAGAGAAAGATCTCTGCCGAATGGTTCAGGCTTTCGTGGTAAGCAGAATAGTTTACGCCGTTCCCTACCTCAAGCTAGGGCTGGCGGAACAGAACAAAATAGATGGGATCATAAGGCAGGCATATAAAGCAGCATTGGGGCTGCCCCACTGAACTCCTACGGAAAGACTTCTTAAACTGGGGATCTACAACACCACCACGGAACTATGCGAGGCACATATATTTGCGCAATTAAGGAGGCTTGCGACCTCACCCCCGGGGAGAAAGATCCTGAGCAACCTAGGATTACATGATAGAATTCCGGAAAGAAACGCGCAGGCAAAATTACAGACCAAAGTTAGAAAATTACTCACTATTAAACCACTTCCAAAAAACATGCACCCTGCTTTTCACGAAGGCAGGAGGAGAGCCAGAGCAAAGGCCCTTGAAGCCAAGCTCGAAGGCTCGGAATACACAACCTATGTAGACGCGGCGGAATACGAAGGAGGCGACTCCTTTGTGGTCGTGGCCGTGAACGACTCGGGTGAAACATTAACGGCCGGTTCGGTCAAAACAAAAAACTCAGGGACAGCGGAGGAGGCGGCTATCGCCATGGCAATGGCCAGCACCAAAGCAGTCACCATAATTAGCGACTCCAAGGTGGCTATCAACAATTTTGCGCGGGGTATGATCTCCCAGGAGGCAGAACGAATCCTAAGAGATAAAGACTGGGACCAAAGAGAGGTGGAACTAATATGGGTGCCGGCACACTCGGGGAACAGGGGAAACGAGTTGGCTCACAGTATAGCTCGAGGTTATGTCAGCCGAGCAGTGAGCCGGGTTGAGTCCCCAAATTTCACGAGAGATGCATTCATATCATTTCACGAATACACCAATCAGTTTAAACTGGAAAGGAGGATCTATCCGCCACCAGACAAAAAGCTCGACAAAAGCCAGGAGGTAACGTGGCGTCGGCTCCAGACGCGAGCCTTCTTTAGCCCGTCGAGACTAGCACACATGTATCCAACACAATACAACGCTACTTACAAACAATGCGGCGAGATAGCCGGATATGACCACATTTTATGGAGCTGCAAAAAGGCGCCGCCACCGGCGGACCTACTACCAGTCCCTTCTCTAGAGCGGTGGGAGGCTATACTGGCCAGCTCAGACCCGTTGACGCAAGTCCGGGCCACTGAGTGGGCTCACAAGGTCGCCAAGAGCCATGGGCTCGAAGCCACCTAGTATAATGCCCACTAGGGCTCAGTGCTGACAATAAACGTTTTACAATCCAAATTTAGCGGCGTCACAATGCGCAGATGCCATCGTCTGTCTCTAGCTTCGGAGAGCAAAGCCGCCACCGTCCAGACACACAAGATTAGCGGTCTTCCCACTGCACCATCCTTTCTAGTGAACTGCCCCCCCCCCTCCGTCACCCTGGATCCACCACTCTACGCCACCAGGTGCCATAATCACGCATCCACCATTCACGCATCCACCATTCACGCATCGACCATTCTGCTGCAAAGCGAGACTGTGGGATGACAACACGTGTGCCTGCAAAGCTCTAGAACACGTAACCATCATTTCCTTGTCTTGCATGGGCAGGCGATGTAATTGGTGTAGCTAATTACATTGTGTGTGTGGGGGGGGGGGGGGGGACTAAACAATTCGGAACAACCTCCAATGCACGGGAAAACGCAGAGTAGGCGATGTTTTCAGTGGGACTTGAGACTTTGATTGGTTGCGTTTGTCAATGCAGGTGCTGGAGTTTGTTGCGATTGTTTTTGGTCCCTCGTTGCTTAGGAGATTATATTTTTCTAGCACCACACCAAACAAATACAATATAACGTTGCAGAAAACGTTCGAAGAAAGTTCAGTATTGAAAGTCCGGTAGGGAAAAAAAAACTCTCAACCTGCTTTTATGCTTCGGCCCTAAATACTCCATCCAGGAAAATGTGCTTCTAACAAGGAATTCCGCGTGCGCGCACTAAGCCAACATCATACGAATGAGTCGCCCATCAAACACTGGGGCGCGCAACATATATCTTCGTAGGCAACGGTCCTTCTAGGCAACAGGAAGCAGCATAGCAGGGACAAAGAGAGGAGAAATCGAGACGCTAATGCAATTATGTATAATAATAGAGCGTCGGTCCCGAAGGCGAGCCTGGTATCTCGGAGCGACTAATTACATTGGCGTATGCTGCCTCACGGCGCAGCTCAAGCAGATCAGTCACCCATGGTAACCAACCAACGGTGGCCCCTTGGCTCACGCACTCACGCGAACGGACAGAGAGTCAGGGCAGCTGCGACAAACATCTAAGGCCCACACGATGAGCGAGGCGGCACTCCGCGATCGAGTGAATCCGGCCCGGGCCCAATCTTCCGGTCCGGTCCCTGCGCGGAGGTGCCAGCACGAAATGCTCAGGCCTCAGTCGCCGCCAACAACCACCAACGGGATGGTGGAACGAAGGAAATAGAAGGGCACGGGGGAAGATAGGGGAGAGGGGGATGCGTCGGGGCCTCGAAGCAGGCCACCACGCGCCAAGTCTGGATTTCATTACCAGCGCTAATGAATCAATAAAAGGCAGTGGGGCCACCCCAGACGTAGAACTGGTCCGAGCTCCGCCAGCATTCGAGCAAAACAGCTTTTCTCTCGGCTCTCCTGGATTATATTGGCTCCAGAGGCAAAAATTCCCTGGGTAGGGAAGCAGACGCGGCTGCACTTCGGACGGGAGGGGGAGCAAAAAGAAGACTTTCGCTCGACCGGATTCTTCTACGTCTTCCTTTACTAGTGTCATCTTCGCCGTCCGCTGATTCCTTTATCGTTTTGTGCCGCACACACCAACTCTCAAGCTTCCTGGAGACGTTCTTGCTGAACTCAACGCGTCCTGTTTAATAAAGTCTTCGGCTTATTTCTCTAATGTTGTCTGCTCTTTCGTCTTCCGGTTGTGAAGCCCTCGAATAAGGTAGGTGCAGTTCTTTTCGCGAGCAGCAAGCTTCCCATATTTCCTTTCTCTTTTGGTTTAAGAATCGGGAGAATTAAAGTGACGACAAATGTGCCCTGCGATCTAAGACTGAGCGGTGCTGCTACACCAAGGAGAGCAAACCTGGCGTTCGTTTTCCAAACGCCGGGCTAGGTATCCTCAAAGACTATCATGTATTCTATCGGGGAACTCAGGTGTCTCTTCACTAAGGCAGCTAAGCGGGGATCATTTTCCACAAATTTTAGGAATGAGGTGCTCAGCTTCAATTCTTGGGCTTCCCTACAGAGCACGTTTCCCAGACAGGCAATGTTAGATTTAGAGTGCGCCAATAAGGACCTGGTGTTCCGTAAACGGAGCTGTTGGCTCGTATTTTTGCGCACAGATATGAAATAGCTTTGTATTTGACACAAAAAAAAATGTTTTGTTTTGTATCCATTGTGAAACTAAGCGCTCGTAAGCCGTATAAATGTCTGCTTCTTTTGAGAACCCACACTGCAGGACAGCAAATTTTCTAAAGATTTCAAAACCTTCTTTCATCTTTGAAGACAAAACATGATTTGAAATGTAGGAAGCCTGGCAGTTATACCCGAAGCTATTTTACAACTGTTTGAAAATAAATCTTGAAGAGTTACTATTCAGCTGGATTTTCTAACGCGCATAGCGTGCTCCTAAGATCTAGATGCGCGTTCGGACTGCGTCACTAAACCTCGTGAGAAACAACTTTATCTGTATATCTCGGTCGCTCTCTCGCCGGCACCCACTACTTTTTCTGGAAAGAGTATTATTGGGAACGATAATGCAATATGTCGTTTCGCACACCGCTAGCACTTTCATCACACCTGCCCCATTACTTCGCAACCGAATTTATACTGATGACATGATGTAACGCGCCAGATATAAATGAGGAAGGCAGATCCGACGCTTACGCAATGCAGGAATAACGGGAATGTAAACGCGGGAGAAGGCTAGCTGTCAGCATGACGCAAACTTGTTGAACCTAACACGACATGCAATTATTCCGTGATGACGCAAATTTTCGTCTCGCAAGGGCGTTGTTTACATTACTGAGCGGCGAGTTATTCACAGGAGAAAGGGGTAAGCCATGCGAGGATTCGAGGAGGGGAGAATTAAAGCTGCTCGCGCTGCCTTGTTCTCTGCCGCATTTCTTCACGACACGAATGGTTTCTCCATCTCGAGCCATGACTGGTTGCCCCATGCTGCTAATATTGAATAAGTTTATTTGGTGTACGAACTTGCCAGGCATGACTGTCTCGGAGCAAGGCACGCACCCTTCTTCTTTCCTTATTTCCCTTGGGAAGAGCGACTGAAAACAGGAGCCGGTGGAAGGTGGGTTTGCGTCCTCCCTTCTTCATCCTTGGCAACACAGCAGCCCACCTTCCAGGCACGACCTTTCTCGCGTGGCCTTTTGCGACTGTCCCTGAGGCGACTTTCTGAATGCGCAGTTACTCGCCGCTGGCATTTTTTTCGCATCAGGATTCCGGCGTTATCATTTTTATTTGCGCGTTCTCATGTTCATCACTTTGCACATGTGTTTGTGGCTCTTTTCCCAGTACTGAGCGGTGCCGGCTCTTGGGGAATTGGGCAAGAGTGGAGCGAGGCAAGGCTTCGGTATGAAAGGGGAAGGCCGCTCCGTGGGAGCACACGAAAAAAAAAGATAGAAGAAGGAAAGGAGGGACTGAGGGCAGTCTCGAAATGAGCCCTAATTGGAGGCGTGGCGCTGGAATCCGGCGTGTCCCCAGAGTGCGTCACTCGGTCCCAGCCCCTCTCAGACCTGATCTCGCACGAGGCCGGTCCCCTTTCATGTCCTTCTCGTGCCGGTCACCGAGGCTCGGCCTCTTCCACACATTCTCCTTTTCGACTCTTTGCTTTCTCCCTCACTTTGTTGAAAGGGTTTTCCTTCTTCTCCCTCCTATTGCCTTCGACGACTCGTGTACGCACCTCCGATGCCGACACAGGACTTAAAGGCGCGAGACCAACGGGGTTAGGCTTGGCGAGAATAGGTGTCGTTGGCAACTATGAGTAGGCGTAGAAGAAAATACCTTCGAAATGTCTCGCTTAAATATCAGGTTGTGTAAGTGTCAGCTGCACTTGGAGTAAGCTGCGGATTGATGTCGGCTTTGGTTCTTAAGAAATTCGTCCAAGAGGCAGATTTGCTGAACCCGCACTTTTGGCAAGCTGGTTTTACCACATGCGTGGTAAATTCGCCGATCGATGCCACATATCAAACTCACTCGCTCGGTTGGTCGGTCGGAGAATGAATGAATGAATCAATCAATCAATCAATCAATCAATCAATCAATCAATCAATCAATCAATCAATCAATCAATCAATCAATCAATCAATCAATCAATCAATCAATCAATCAATCAATCAATCAATCAATCAATCAGAGTTCATCTGCCATTGGCTGGCGCATAGGCAAAAAGCCCGAGAATATCGCTTCGCAATAACCTGAAAATCGTCATGTGCTATAGCGGAAATAAAGGAATGAAGTGAATAGATTTAGCAGCAGAGATTACTTATTATTTTTTTCAGATTCCTCTGACCCGGCAGGCATTATTTAATGGAGTGAGCGAGAAATACAGTTGACACAATACACATGAGCTGGCATTAGAGTCCCACCCTGCAATACGTGACATAGCTCACTTTATGATGTTTGTGCTGTAATAAACGGTGCCCCGACGCAAAATGCGCACTTGCTTCCATTTGGAAGTACTTAGAAACGTTTGGCTCTTAGCGCATGAGTCTGTGACATGATATACGCTTGTAGCAAGCCAACCTAATTAATGTTATCAATTACATAATATGTAATGCAATTGTCCACAAAAAGCTTAGCTGTGAAAGCAGGGTGGCAAATGGGGCTAGTTGGTTATAGATACTGAAGGCTTTAACGCGCTACCACTGGGCAAGTACAGTCAGGACAGAACGAGGACCACAAGACACGACCAGGCAACTGCTGTTTCTTCAGAATAACGTCTTTTTTAATACCGTTTATGCCCATGTCCAGACCAATACACTCAAGGAATGTTTACAACCAGCTATGTCACACATGTTCGCTGTCGTTTCTTATTAGTTTTACTTCCTTCGCCATTAGCGTGACGGGGGGAGCTACTTACGCACTTATATTCGTCAAGTCTAGAATCTCAAAAGCCTCTTTTTCTCTCTTTTTTGACAAGTGTTTGAGATAAAACTGTCGTTTCCTCAAAGCACTGTGTGCATTTCTACCTTGCAAAAATGGAGGCAAGGATGCGAGGCAACATAATTTGGTCCATGTTATTACCACTCTCCCTCAAACTGATATTCAGACACCTGCCAGACATGCTTACTTAAAACTTGTCTTATGAGAAGCGAATATTATAAACGGTACCCGAATTAAAATCCGCGAGGAGGCGAAAAAAAACGACAACCAACACATGTGAAATAGCACAGGAAGAAAAATTTGTAAATTGCGAGTCGGAAACCATTTATAATATTCCCTTGGGATTTCGCAGGCGTTATATAGGCCAGTCTGGCGGGTGTCTGATTACCAGATTGAGGAGGCGTACCAATAGTGGGAACGAAATCATGACGCCTGGCCACATTGTCTCCACGTGTGCAAGGTACAAATGTGCACATCGTTTTCAGGAAACGACCATCTTATCATACTCGCGATATCAAAAAGAAAGAAAATGCAATTGGCGAATGGTGTCCTTTGTTGTCTGTGGGCCATTAAACCCTACACAACACAACACAAAAAGAAAGAGAGCTAAAAGAGGATTTTGAAATTCTTGGGGATGAAGAATACCCGCTGCCCAAATGCACGAAGTACCTCTCCGCTACGCGAATGGCAGAAGAAGTAAGATTGATTAGTAACCGACAATCGCGCACATATGTCACAAAGCTTATGGTAACAAGATTGCTTTTGTGTAATGGCCTTTAGATGCGCATGAACAGTTTTAATATAGCTTTTTTTTTAATTAACCCCTGTTGTCAGTTTGTGCTTGTCTTGTGGTCTTCGTCTGTGTCCTGCGTGTAGTTTCTCATCGGTAGCGACCTAAAAGCGGGAGGATTAACTGCGGACTTTATTTTGTTTGGCAATTAATTAACGTGAATAAGGAATAACAAAGGTCCGAGAACCAATCCTTGTGGTACACGAAATGTCACCGCCAATAAAAAAGATTTGCATACATCGACCGAGAGCAATTTGTTACAAAGAACACTCAGACCAGGTTAGAACCACCGGGTCGATATGAAAAGGAATTAGATTAAACAGCAAACTTGTGGCACTTTACGGAAGTCCTACAAAAGTCTGATAAAGTGATGAATTAAGAAATGAAGACAGACAAGGATGAAAATGAAGAAAAACTTCAGCCCTTTTCAAGACTGTCTCCTTGTTTTAAACAAAAGATAATAACGAGTGCGAAATTCAATGCCAAAGGCAGTCGCTTATTTAAGTAGTGTGCTCGAATTTCAGCTTTCGAAGACGAATTTCTGGGCCAAGGAGAGGCGAGTTGCTTCTGCCAGCTAGCTTCAAAGAAAAGAAAAAATTCTTTCACAAGCACCAAGGTCTAGCACATATTTAGATAAGTCACAGTAATACGCAAAATATCTCAGTCATATTTTTTTTTCTATCATGCAATGAACTGCCTAGCGTTACAAGTACGGTCATTCATTTCGGAGTTGGAGCAAAGCCCGTCCTCCAAGTGCTAACAGTTATTACCGTCTACAGATGAACTGGTTGACGGTCATTCGTATAGGAAATGAGGCCATCCTAGAGAGATAGGGAAAGGGGAACCCTGCAGCTACCCCATCTAGCATTTTTGCTCGATCAACCTTAGTTGATAATAAAAGTTTTTCTCGCTCTGCGTTGGCTGCGGGCTGGGAAGCAAATTCACTTCGTTGCTGCCTTTCCTACTCACTGCACAGTAGATTTGTCTTCCACAGGGTACAGATATCTGAGGGCCCTCCTTGGACTTCTGATGACATCAACTGCCGCTAAGTCATTCCATTGCTACGGTGAAAACGGCCGATTCCTCTGGGCGAAGGCGAGCTTGATCACCTGAAAAGTGCCTACTAGAGCCTTCTGCAAGTTTTACACTATTATCTTTCTATATGAGAATGAGCAGTCATGCTCAGGCGCAGTTGAGATGACATACCGTGACACATATTGGTATGGTCGGCAATAATAGTGCTTTCAACTGCGGCTGAATCTCTGGTTATTGAAAAAAAAAAAACACTGAAGCGTCCTTCTCTCTGCGAGCCACTGAATGTCGTGATTTTGCCTGACTCGAAGTCTGTACTGGACCGCCTTTAACGTGAGAGTTTCGTGGATACACTTTGCCTCTGGCCTTTGATCGCGCTACTGAACCTACAGCTCAAATAATCTACAGTAGCTACTTCCGGCGGCTTCTATAACGTCGCAGTCGCTGGTAACAGGACTGCGAATCTTGCCTGAGAACCTCGGTCATATCAAACTACAGTGACGGCCGCAAAATACAGCAGCTTCGCAAAGCAACTAGTGGTGCATCACTTTTCTTCCCTTCGGCCGTCTGTTCTTCCTTTGAGCAACACGGGGCTTGTTAAGCGACATAGCTGCTGTATTTTTTCGTCTGTGATCGAACTCTGCCTGCACGCCGGTTTGGCCACACAATATTCATCGTGCAACCTCACGTATGCACGTCCAATATGCTGCTGTGGGTGACGGGTATTATTTCTTTTTAGTGTGCCCACGATTTGGTCACCAACTGTAGGCACTCCTGTGCAACCTGGACAGCATGAACGGAGTTCTGTTGGATGACGTGTTTTGCGTCATGTGCCCTGACGGTTTGCAAACTTTCAAACAGTGAGGGCTGTGGATCTATAACTGTGAATCGTGACCAGCTCTCAAGAAATAACAATAGTGGAATAGCAAAACTGCCCCCTCCCCCTTTCCCCTCACTCAAAAAAAGAAAGCGCTTTCGAAGCCATTCAAAGCAGTAACAACGTAACACGCAATAGCTTCTTTCGAACTCTGTCACTTTGTTAGAAATGAACCCTTAATGCGGTAAATAACATTTTAAATGAACCGGTCATTCTGTCATCGCCTCCACTACTGGGCAGAGGGAAAGAATCTGCACCAAAGAATAGGAATCGACCACGGGAATAGATGAACAGGAGTATCTAAGCAACGTCAAAGTATCGGCTAGGCCAAAAGAGAACTCTGTGGTTTCTAACACAGTGAACCCACAATTCCGGCATAAAACCACACAAGAGTTTACAGTGGCGACAATTCTCGTTTAACGCCACTGACAGACCACATACACTTCGTAAAACGAAACTGGCTGCCTCAAAATTGCTCCGTAACGGAAGCCCGGAACCGATTCTCTTTCAAAGATCGCCACCGCCACCACGCCCTGAGTGAACTGGTCTATTTTTCTCTCGCCACACGCGACTGCGCTTCGAAAGCCCGCCGAGAACAGCTCGCGTATTCGCGCACTGTTTACAGAACGGCCCGGGCCGTAGAGAGGAGAGCCCTCGCGCGTGCGCTTGGCGCGTGAGCAGTGGACCGGACCGAGCGACGATCTCCCCGCTGGCGATGGAGACTCCTCGGCCCTCTGCCGCTCTTGAGCCCGCAGAATGGGTCTCGAGTGGGCATTCCGCTTTCGAGATGGCTATCTGGGTGCGCGGCAGACGCGCCACGCGACAGCGCTCCGTGATGACAAATGGCCACGCTTCCGCGCGCCTATCTCGCCCGCTCAGCGCGTCCAAGCGTCGCGTGCGAGCCGTGTCAAACGAGCTGCGGCAGAGGACCTGGGTCCGGCGGCGCGTTTAAAAGGTCCTATACGGCGCGATGAAACTGCTCCGCTAGATTTGTCGCTTCGGTGCGCCCGGTCAGTTAAGCGCAAGCTTCATTAGCCTAATAAACGGCCCAGAGGCAGACAGTCATTCTCCCGGTACAAGGGCCCTTAGCGGGTGGGTTTATTCCTCTTGTTCTACATATGAGTTGCGGGGCCAAGCTGTCACGTGAAGCATTAAGGAGCGCTTTGTGAAAGTCTGTGCGATTTCCGCAGTTGGATAGATCGTGGCGGTGATCACATCAACAGGCTCCTGGATACCTGCGCTTCTTAGTATCTGCTGGAGTATAAAGAGCGCATGGAGTGCTTGAGTAGAAAGAGAAAGAGAACGAGATACTGTGACATTTGAAGGAACAGGAGGTGTAGAGGCTTGATATTAACGACGGAGAGGCTTGAGTAAATTTAAACTTAGCAGGATACTTGAGTTGGCAGCGATTTTATATCAATGCATACATGCACGCCATACTCACTCACTCACTCACTCACTCACTCACTCACTCACTCACTCACTCACTCACTCACTCACTCACTCACTCACTCACTCACTCACTCACTCACTCACTCACTCACTCACTCACTCACTCACTCACTCACTCACTCACTCACTCACTCACTCACTCACTCACTCACTCACTCACTCACTCACTCACTCACTCACTCGCTGGAAAGGATCGCTGTACAGTGATGACACCTGTCTCTCGCGGAAAGCACGTAAACATCGTCACCTGCAGCGCATGTGTTACGCTGCTCCAAGCTCCAAAGCTTCGGTTATGCCAACACCGAAGAGATATCTTCCTCTCTTTAATGACCCATATCTGAGAGAACTTCAGTTAAGCTGCATAATACCGCACTTCCACGAGGTACCGCATGATCTTAGGGCAGCGTTGAGTAACGTCCATTATGATGCTGAATGATTCGATATGCAAAAGACAAGCTTGTGGTCGCAGCACGTCACAGTCATGAGCCGAATTGCCTACATCGCTGTAGTTGTGTGCTGCAGAACAAAGATAGTGAAATCTAGGCTCGGCTGCTCCGTTACTGGTACGGTGCTTGTGCCAGTGCACTTTGTACGTCTATGAGCTTCCGCTCAAGCTGAAGCCTTGTCTATGGAAACGAGTGCCTTGTTTAAGATTTCGCTTCTTTCGCACTAAGACCGCCTGTGAGCGTTCCTAACAAGTCAGCTTGTGTCTGCCCGTAAATATTCCCGACTGCCTAGTATGACGTAAAAACTAGGATGAAAACGAAGCGCTCTAATTTACGCGATGCGAGCAAGCGCGGCAATGTCTACCATGACACCGCGGCATATTCAAATCGTAGTTTGAACGAAAACGAAGAAGGCAATAATATTTTAACGCACAATTAGGCCAGAAATACAGAGGGCACATAATAGCACAAACAGATATGCCGCTCTAGTTGCATTAAAAGACATGGCGTGGGGATAACCTTTCACGCGGGACAGCTGCACCATGAATTTGGGAATTATAGAAATGTCCGGTATTCGAAATACACGCACCGTAGCAGAGCGGTAATGCGATAGCAGTAGAAGCCTCATGGGATCAAAATGCGTCGTCAGTCATGAAACTTGCCTAATGGGTGGAGGGAAATGACGTCACCAGACCGGAGCATTTCCGCTGGCTGGAAGGAGTTGACGCCACCAGAACAGAACGTTCCCATTGACTGGAAGACAGTAACGTCATCAGAACAGCCTGTTCTTATTGGCTAGAGGAAAGTGACGTCACCCGAGCAGGAATGATGTCACGTCCGGAAAGGCATCAACAGCTCCTAATGGGAACATGGCGAGCATTGCGAACATTGCGAGCATTGCGAACATTGCGAGCATTGCGAACACAGACTGCAATTAGGCGTCCTTGTTAATTTTTTTTACTCACTACTGAGCATAATAGGTTTCGTAGCTAAACATGCTTTCAACTTCCAACAAGGACATAAGGATACTTAGTGTAAAGGTCGCGTTCTTATTCTGAAATAAGGGAGACAAACACATAAGTGTGAGACTAAAGGCTTTTTGTTTCAGTTTTTTCACCGAACCGTCCATTTTGACTTGAACGTTTTCGCAAGACAGGTACAGACTGCGAATGTCGCAACAGAGCCACAAAAAGAATAGCACGAAATGTTTCTTGCATGGGCCTTCCGTCTTGGGCCAAGAAAACCAGCCATTATTCTGTACATGCTCTTTGCTGTTTATCATTTCATGGCTTCCACGACACTTACGTTTCATATAAGCGAAGTTTCAAACTAACCTGCGTAAAAAATACACAACAATAAAGTCATTGTGAAAGGAATGGAGATATCCGGGTGGATGCCTCAATCGCTCATTTTCTCAGCTTTCTCAAGCTCTGTAATAATTATTTTCGTGCTTTCTCGGCGAGCCAAGTGTTCCAAGACGACGAAGCTAATGACAATATAATGCGATCCACCCTTCCTGCGTAAGTAATACATCAATGTCGGGCGATCGATCAATTCAGCAAATAGTTTGGAGTCTCTAGAAGGCTTTGATAACCTTTCTACTTCAGTGTTGTCAAACGCCTGTTTTAGTTTACATCCTTCTAGAGCACGGAGAGAATCGTATTTGTTTAAATTTGAATCGCAAAGCTATGCCTCATGTTTTACCGAAGAGCTCTAAGCACTCGTTTCTTTCAGAACAGTCAGTTCAAACTGGGCTAATTTAGAGCGGCCCACTTGACAGTGATTCCGCCAGAACCGTCGTGTATGATGATGTGAAACAGCAATACTTGTAGCGAAATTAGCTATTGTTCCACAGCACTCGGTTTGCTGCTTTATGATCGCGACGGTTGAGACAACTTGTTGGATAATGTGTAAAGTGGTCATTAGATTATTTCGTTCCAAGGACGCAATAACTTAAGAAGGGGAATACAGTTGAACTATCACACTCACCTTCACAGCAAAAGAATGCATACTCAGCTCACTGGTATTATTTAAAATAAATATTTCTGACCAAATTTCGTTTCAAAGTAGAAAGCAATCACGTGAGAAATTTAGCATCCACGGCGGGCAAAGTGAAGCAAAAAAGAAGCTACACACGGCAAGAAAAACCTCTACAAAGGTCGCAAGACATCGACGGAAGATTCGTCGCGCTTCAAGACGCGGCTAATGGTCCAAAGTTAACGAGCTTGACAAATGTGCGTGCCTAACCTTGCATGAATACGTGCTGGAATCATCGTGGTTTTATTTTTGAAGAAGGCCTACTCTGTGTTTGCCACAAGCTTTGCACTTTGGTGAAGCAACGAATATGCTTCGCTTAGGCCATCAACGTCGCGTGAACTGATGATTTTAAAGTTCGGGACATGGAAACTCTGAAACTTCGAAGATTTACAACTTCGTCCCTCTTGAAGCCTCGAAATTTGAAGCGTTGAAACTTTGAAACTGTAATCTCGGTGTCTCGAGATTTTGAAACTTTGGAAACGAAGAAAGGGAATAAGGAACCAAAGATAATACCGAGTGCTCGTCTTCTCGTTGCATTCCTGGCCTTGGACAGCTATAATAATAATAAAAAAGAAAGCAATTACTTCTTAATAAATACAACATCTACTCATTTTTTGTTGAGACCAATTTTGCCATCGTGTTTTTTTTTCGCAAAATCCCTATTTTTGCTGTCGTTGTATAAAAATTCTGGTGCTTAGGACCACTTCGATGGTATAAAAAACTTAAGGAGGGCACTTAAGAGTGCTTACGTGCTTTGGATGGGAAAAACATTGTCTCATCGTGAGCTCTATAGCAAGGTTCAGTGAAGATTCCTTTCTCCATAATGACTCACCCATTCATTATAATGCAGTCGTAAGGAAACGCATACACCAGGTTCACCTTTATTCACTAAGAAGTTACGCGCTTTTGTGGCCTATGGTCGAATTCCCTACACCTTCGGAAGAAAATTAATTTCTTGCATCTTTGCTGTAGACGTCACTATATCACGGTCTACTTCTGACATCATGTGAGAGCATGGTGACGCCACTGAGGAATTTTGTGCCGTGGACGGCGACGGACGTCGGCTTTTGTGCTAACGGAACATATAATGCTATCGCATTAGAAATTAGAAAAGAACTGCGTACAGCTGACGAAGAATAAAAAGTGACCTCTTTTCAATCGTTAATTGTAGAGACAGCTTTAGTAGCCAGCTGTCATGGCCCGAACACGCAGGACATGTTTAGTGAGGCAATGTGATACAGTGGCGGATGCTGGTCACAAGAAATGAATGTTTCAGAATTGGTGCGAACCTCGCTACGAAAAGCACTGTTTTTCACTTCGAAGTTCAATGCGTATCTGCAGCAGGAGAATGTGAAGGAAATTTGATTATGATATATTAGATCAAGCAAGTGGAGAAAATTGTTCCTGGGTAGTGTTCACTGCAGCGCTTCTTCAGAGTTTTTACTCGTTTTTTTTTTCGTTTATTTTAATAGGAGATCGTATTGAATGTGGGCGTTTGTGTTTACTGCATTCTGAATCCGACTCATAACGCCGTCGTCGTTAACAGTATTATAGCAACCGTGGTATGCTGGCTGTTGCTGGCAGTTATTTTAATAGAAGCCGTTTGCTTGGCTGCTCGTGGCACACTGGTTTAACTCTGGCTGGTCAAGATAACATATTCAAGCCGAAGTTATCGCAACCAGTGCGTCTTATTACGTCATGCGCAGTAGGTTAGACTATTCGAGACTTCATGATTCTTCTCTAATTGTTGCATATTGTGTCTAACTTTCCAACTAGAAGTCATGGTCCGAATTCATTTAAGAGTCACTCCCACTTGATCGGTGATTCTGCATCGAAATATTTTATTGAACACATCCCACAGACGAACTCACGGAGCTGAATCTCTCCGCGGAACTCATAGGGGCTATACATGATTTGATATTCTCTCATCTTTCATAGCAGAAAGGAACCTTGTCTGATCAGTAAGGTCAGCTTGAAGCTAAAAGAGGTCTTCAGCATGGCGACGTCCATCGGCGACCAAGCCATGCAATCTTGGGATTAGCATTCATTTTCTCTCTCTCCGCCTAAGAAACGAAGCTATGCCCATTCTGTGGGAGATACGCATAGCAAAAAGCTTCACTCTTACGGCTAATACAAAACCTCATAGAACTGAGCTGGAGACGCAACACTATGCGAAGCGCTCACTGTGACAAGAAGTCTTTGTAGGAAACTACCGATGCATTCAACAGAATTTATACTCGCTCAGACGACAGCCAAGAGTCCAAATAAATTTGCATTCTCAGTCATTGAATGTTTCGTGTGTAATGATTGATCAGCCCTCCGCAATTGCTACCTCGCTGGTAAACTTTTGTTTTAAGCGGGTCAACGTTTCACTGTCGATCCCGTCGTCGAGAGTAGCTATAGTAATGGATTCCATGGCAGAAAAGGCGTCTCATAGGCGGCGGTAGCTGTAGTCGAGTCTTGAGGAGGAGCCATCAGCTGCTTTTCTTGGCTGATCACCGCGCTCGGCCTCCTTCACCCTTTTGGTCTGTAGCGCCAGAACGTAGTATAACAAATGCTAGGACCTACGCCTCGGCCGAGCAGCACATGCTGGCTCCATATCCTTTTCTTCGGCGAAGATTCCTTCATTCTCTCACGACGTGGTTGTGGTGTTCACCGAGAATTGAGATAGCTACAGTCTGCGTCTTTCTTTTTCTCACAAATGATTTTTGCGCACGAAGGAATAAAAACAACAAAAGCACAACAACATTACAACAGCGAGAGTTGACTGGAACCGTAAGTGCGCCATTGCTTTTTATTATTGTTATTTTCGTGCTTATTTTAGACTAACTAGCAGATGAGCAAAATAGTACAAGAGCTGTTCTTGCATGTTAGACGATAGCGAGGTAAAAGAGGGGAGGGGGGGGGGGGGGGGGAGTTGCCGCTTATATGAACATGGTTGCTGCGACGCGTCTTTTATTTCAATATTAAATTTTTTTTTATCAGCAAACACATAAGCTGACTGGGTCACGCTGGTTACACTGCGATGAACTGCCCGCCCCGCGCATGCGTAGTAACCGGCGCAGCTGTAGAGATGCTATTTTGGACGCACGCGTTGCTTCGGCGGCAGTGGAGCACGTAGGCACCAGGGGGCGATTGAGAGTGCCGCCAGCGTCTGTATGATTAACCTCTGTGTTCTCCCACAGTCCACTTACGGCGCGTCTACAACTAGGGTTAAAAGCATTTCATGCTGCATTGCTGCCCGTCGGCCGCAACGGAACACTTCCCGCACACCAGCCTTTCGCGCACTAGGTGCAACAAAAGCTGCGTTGACATTGCGAGTACAGCAGTTGGGAGAGTGTTTGTAGTGCCACAAATATTTTAACGGACCGCTTATTTCAACATTTTTGGCGTATGCCTTGTGTTTGTCAGTTTTCCGTACTTCTGTGCACAAGACGGCGTAAAGGCAGGTGCGCTTGTTAAACGACATTAGCCTTTATGGGGACCGTCAGCTCGGACAGGTAAACCTTTCTTCCTACAGCTGGCAGGCAGAATCCTCCTTCTGAAATTCGTTTCTTACACGCAAGGCGTCTTCTTACCAAAGAAATGAATTGTTTGCGAATTCCTAATTGTATTTCAACAGACCAAATGATGGCCAAACTTTTTCTATTGTTGCTATGTCTCTGGCGATTGTTTTTCCAACATTTCCTGTTCGACTTTACCACCTTGCAACTTTATCAGTTTCTCTTTAACCACACGAGGCAAGAGGGGGGGGGGGGGGGGGGGGGGGGGGGGGGGGGAGCTGAGTTTGTTGACCAAAGGCTTTTTTGAAGCATTTCAGTCAAAAAGAGCCGAGCAACGGGTCGGGGGAAACCTTGCGCCCATTGTAAAACCGGTGGGTACCCGGTTACAGTGTGGATCGAACTGAGCACCACCACAATTCGATGCGGATACTTAAGTGACCTCGTGATAGAGTACACACACACACACACATACACACACGCACACTTCTTTGCTTTTTTTTAATTGGTCGTGCGTGTAGATGCTGGGAAAGCGGAGGGGTATGCGCGTTTTGCACGCATTGCAGCTGACACGAGTCGACACGATTCGCACCCCGTTACTGCCCGACTTGGGAGCACCTATAGGCGTCTATGTCGAAGTAAACTTGAAAAGCTTTTTCGAAAGACATTTGAAGATGAGAGCATTCCATAGCTACGAAACAAAAGTACCTTTCCTACTTCACGGGGCACGTGCTGTCGCAGCCGTGTCTTTCTACACGCTAGTGACAGGCGCTGCTTACGTCACTTCCTTTTCTTTTTTATCGGAATTTTTGGCCTGTCCTTGCTTGGGGGTCTCAAGTGGCGGCCGCCAAGCAAGACATCGCGGGAACGCAGATTGGAGCACTTTTACTTTCGCCGCGGCAACGCCACGACGACGTCTCATGTGCCGCGCCAAGATTTCTCCGCTTTCCTGCTTTACCTCACGGCGGCTTATGGTACTTCCTCGCGTTTATTCTGGCCTCCGCGTCTCCTCTCCTGTGCGCGCGAAAGTGCGCGCGTCTGAAGTGCTGTCCAAACCTTCCGCGCACCGAGAACCGGACCCGAAGGACAAACAGCGAGCCTCGGAGAAACCAAGCGGAAAAGAACAACGAAACGGCCGCAAGATGGGCACCGGCGGGGGCAAATGAGACCGCGCGCAAAACGGGAAAGAAGGGATATAAACAGCAAGAGCAAATGGCGTGGCCGGCACAGGTTCGAGACAGTGGCACATTTCTTGTCTTCCACCTCCTATATACGGGCGCTCTCTCTGTGCGAGGGGGCTACCAGCGCGGCCCACCAATGGTGCGGAAGTACGGCTGGTGCCACGCGTGAAGGAAAAGCTATGGATTATGACCAAAGGCACGAGTGAGCAGTGGCTGTACAAGTGGCCCGAAAGAGTGGATTTAAACCAACTTCTCGCATGCTTAGTTCTCTTTTCTCTATCCTATTTAAACTTTTTCTTTTTCTCTCAATCCAGTATATCAAGTGGACATCTTTTTATGGTTGACTTTCCGGTCTTTCCCTCTGCACTCTGTCATTCTCTACGGCAGTTTCCCAAGGCTTTCCGTGAAGATGCTCTCGATTACGTTGCTCACCAGGTGATGAAGCGAAGAAGATCGAAAAATATGGGTGAAACGCGGAATCGGCCATCCGAAGGCTCGATTTCAAGGCTGCCTTTCTTATGAGATATGAACCAAACAGCGTGAACAGCAGAGAAATTTCCGGAATGAGTGGTGTATGGCTGACAAAATTGGAAAACGCTCTGACTACGCGTCAGGCTCGCCGATGAAGATGTGTTTGCATTTGATCGAGCCTGATTGGGTCGATACTCGGTGTGACTTTGAAACATTTCATGGTTTGTTCAACTTCCAGATATCGCTTTCACTGAGCAGCTGGCGTCCTCAGGCTCTTCGTTCTTGAGGAACGAAGGCATGACGCTTGCTTTTCGGTGAATGCAGTCTGTAGCTTGTGATGTAGCCAGTTGTGATCATGACGTCCGTTGTCGGCGAATTATTTAATGCTCGCAATTGATCGCGACACCACCCCCATAGCATCCTCCTGGGTATGGTTTTTCCTCGCTAGGTGGCCAGCAAAAGTCCATGGCAAAGCTGCCAAAAAAGTTGACTTTATCTTAATAGGCATCGGCATAATTCAGAATATCCTTAAACAACCTACGACAATTTCTTGCCGTTATGCAGGGATTGCAGATACATAGCAGTATGTAGCAGCGTCAATACAGTGCAGCAACTTGCAACCTTGTTCAAGTAATGAACCGTCTTTGCACCCGGTTCGCTGTTTTCTGTGTAGACGCGGGCGCAAGGCGGTAAATTACAGGTAGTTAGTTGAGGACGAATTCGTAAGGATACGATCAGCACTTAGGCTGGTAGCATGCCTATATACCTCGTGGTATTGTAACAGGTCAGTGCCGAGAAAAAATTCTGTCTTAGAGCTAGTGGTTCGTGAAAATAACACATACCCACTAGGCACGCGTATCAAGAAATAGTATTTATGTTCTTATGTAGGCGTGATCATTAAATTACTGAAAAAGGCTCATACGCTCATTGAAAGTGTATTTGGGTGCTTACGAGACCTATAATTCCACTTTTGAGCCGTAAAATGCTGTAATATTTGCAATGTAAGCCATTAAGTGTTTTTCGAAGCTAGGAGAAGAAATGAAAAATTCATAGGACGGTTACGTGTTCGCAACATACACGCTCCTGATTAGCTCGGGCGGGGGAATGGAGGAAATTATGGACAGGAATGAAGTTGGAGGGTTAGGAGTGTGAGGGAGAGAGTGGGAGACTTCTTCCTCTTCTGGTTTCCTTAGCCTTTCTTCCTGTTTTATTTCTTCAACCTCTTCCTCTTATTTTCTTTAAGGCTAAACAATCAACTTAGCAGCATGGCAGGTGGTCTGTGCTTGAGGTCCGGATGCCAACGCCAATGACAACGGCATCGTAAAGCTGCGGTAAAATATGGTAACAGTCAACGCTGCAAAAACGACAAATAAGAATTCCCTCTCCGCCCTGTTAGGTGACAGCGGTAGATATACTGCCACTGGCACTCTTTCATTACAGCACCCCTTCTAACAATTTTCATAGCACGCTGAGGCAGCGAAGCTCAACTCGGATGAAACATGTCGTGCAGGTACAGCTCTAAAGACTCATGAATTCTAATATTACTACAAAAAAAAAGTGGCTGCGCAAAGACTCGAATGCATCCGGTATGCCTTCGAAAGTTAATGTCTAGGACACAGTGGCTTTTAGCTCAAGAATTCGCATCGAGTATTCTGTAACCTAGGAGCAAAACGAGATGGTTTGGCCCTGACCAGTTGGGCTCCATGATGCGTGGTCTAGCTGATATAGAGTGGATTGATACGCAGCCCAATTATTGATAAAGCGCTACATTTTGGTACCGATACTAGCCTGATAACTTTGGCTCACATAAGGTGTTCAGTTTTGCGAATAGAATCATGAAGCGTTGGTTTCTGATAAAACGCGTAATCATATTTCTATTCCGTTTTTGTTAGTTCTTGGCGCGTATGCGGTGTTGCTAAGTACTTAAAAATGGTTCAGTAGTGGGGTTTGATCAAGCTTGAAAGAGTGGCGTTCTTAAAGCCGTACTAAGGTGTTCATTTTAAGGCATTCTAAGGCCTTGGCGGTTTGATTTGGCGCCTTTTTTATTTAGGTAGGTCATTTTTTTTCTGCCTAAAGTCCTAGGTTCAGCTGTTGCACTAGTTGATTTATTTTGAACGAAACCTTGAATAGATTTTTTTCTTCCGACCCAGTTTCTCTTAAAATGAGTAATAAATGGCGATTTATGCGGGGATTTATGCGATTTATGTGTCCCTTACTTCGTCCCTTGTCCGTTTTTTTGCGCTGAATTCTACATAACAAGTACCTTAAACATTCGCGAATATAAAAAGTAAGGTAGTTGACTTCATACCGCATCTTTCATTTTTATCATTTTTATTTTTAGAAAATGGCAGAGCAACTTACTTCGCGTGGATGTTGGGCCAAATAGCAACTAACTAGACGCAAGCTACGAACAGCGCCTCTTGATTTCGTCAGTGCACATAAGTGCCCTGCAATAAACCGGGAAGTGAAGAAAGCCACCGCGTGCAGTGTCCGGCCCTTAACCTGGGCGCTAATATACATTAAGTGTAGCAATTGGAAGCAGTGTACAAAGTGTGAAATTGTTTAGCCCTCATTGTTAACTGCTGAAACATTTAGTTAGATACTAGCTGCACTCTTGAAGTTCACGAGCCCCGCATGGGTTAGGGCGAGAGGTCTGGTCTCCCTCTAGGAATTTTGGAGCTGCAGGGCGCCGTTAGTGCCCTTGGGCAAAGGTCTGCATCGAACCCTGTAGGCTGTACTGTATAGACTTTACAGAGTTACAAAACGTGAACACGAATAAGTAATCCTGCTTCCTGGCAGACCTTGAGTGATGGGCAACACATCTTAACATACGAACTAGTCCCGATCAAAATTGGTTGTTGAATGCTAGGAGAGAAGTTGAATGGCCTAAATTAAATATTATTAAAGGCTTACTAGCTGTAACCACACATATGCTTAAGCCATATTAGAGAGGAGGGTAGCGGACAAAATTTGACACGCTGGAGATCCCAAACGGGCGCAGCAGTGTCAGTACGTGAGCATCACTGCATTTGGTACTATATAAATGCAGAAGCCGTAGCCATTATCCGAACATAGCACATCACACTCAGCAGCGAAAAGCCTGTAGTCTTTGAATCAGCACGACAGGCAAACGGAGGTATACTTTCACTAGCACAGCTTTAAAAACAGTGACCTTGACAAACGGAGGTATACTTTCACTAGCACAGCTTTAAAAACAGTGACGTTGACTTGACGCTGGCGTAGAGACGGATTACAAATTTCAAAATTCTGTTTAAACAAAAAGCAAAAAAAAAGCGAGGTCTGTTTCCACTGGCTTGGTGCAAAGGGACTCCTTTGCAAAAGGTGTCACATAAATATGGTACCGTGAGTGGCTAGTTAGGAGATCAGAGGCCTGAGTCAACCATCCGGCGCGCTCACTGTCTCATTGTCACGTCAGTGTTCGGCCGTCCGCTCCGGGCGCTCCGAAGCGCGCACCACCTCCGCGCTTTCGGAAGGAGGGCCGTCTTTCTTTTCCCCACCATCCCGAAGCCGCACATCTGGTCGGGTCGGGAGGCGGAACGCCATCCTAAGGGAAGGCAAACAAAGGCCGGCCCCAAGAACAAAAACAGGGCGCAACGCAACCGTTATTGTATCGATTATTACCCAGGGGCGCGCTCGGGATACAGGGAAGGTCCGGTCGCAGAGGTCGGCCGAAGGTCGCTGCCGTCTCCTCTTTCTTGCGAACTAAAAGAGGGGGAGGATCTGGTAGGGAATGGGCGGAAGAGGAGCCTCGCGACAGGAAGACGCCGCGCTGGTCACATATCGCGAACCCGGCACGCCAGAAGAGGCGCTGGCGACGACAGCGACAGTCGATGCGCTCAATTAAAGCGAAGGGCAGTCAGCGTGTAGCGACCCCTTTATATCTTTCCTCTTATCTCTTTGGGGTGTCGCACTCTTATAGTAATAACAGCATGAAGGGTTTTCCCCCGAGGAAAAATAGTTTCGCCGGCGCAGAATGCCACTGCCGAAAACGCCCGCATCTTCCGAAAGGCCAAAAAGAATCCTATACAAGTTATTCATCTGTGACCACGTGATGCACACCAGCATGCGAGTAGGACACCTGTCAGCGCGAAGCGAAAATGGGGCGCGGTTTCCTATGTAACTGTTTCTCAAAGCCCGTTAAGATAAGATTTCACGGGCACACAACATCAGACAGAATGGCCCGGTCTTGGTACGCATTCACTGGACACTTTGCCACCATGCGCTAGGGACTGGGAACTGGACTACTCACGAGGCCACTGGCGCACCGCGTGGGAAAGAGTGCCGGCGCTGCCTTGACGAGAGCTCGTCGAACTCCCAACCAACCTGTATACCTGCCAACCTGTTTACCTACCTGTATACCTGACTAGGAGGCGTACCTGACTGTATACCTCCTACCAACCTGTATACCTGACTTCACTATCACAAGCATTAAACATTGGTGGAGGGGTTTGTTGCGGGACTTGATCCCCTACTTTACTCCTCACATTCACTCTGGCTTGCCTTGTTCGGCCGAGGCCTATGCTCACAAGCAGCGACCAGAGCATCGTGCACATCCTTCACGCCGAGTAGATGGCTCCGGACAAGAATCGGCTGCCACAGTTGCCGTGCCGACTCCAACGTCGATCTGCGAACCTGACTAGCATCTTCCTCAGCACGGCGAGCCCCTGCGCTCACTATTACTCTCCCTTGCACGTCCACACATACGAACACTGGATGGCCGCCAAAGGCGACGCCGAGCGCAAGTTCTATGCCCTGTTGGGCTTCATTTTTTAGCCAGGCATTCTTACCTTCACCGAACGTCCCTTCACCGAACTTCCCTTCACCGAACTTCCCTTTCTTCCCGCTGAGACCTCAGGTCATTGTTGTCAACGAACGAACGAACGAACGAACGAACGAACGAACGAACGAACGAACGGACGGACGGACGGACGGACGGACGGACGGACGGACGGACGGACGGACGGACGGACGGACGGACGGACGGACGGACGAACGAACGAACGAACGAACGAACGAACGAACGAACGAACGAACGAACGAACGAACGAACGAACGAACGAACGAACGAACGAACGAACGGACGAACGGACGAACGGACGAACGGACGAACGGACGAACGGACGAACGGACGGACGGACGGACGGACGGACGGACGGACGGACGGACGGACGGACGGACGGACGGACGGACGGACGGACGGACGAACGGACGAACGAAGTAATCATTTACGAGGACCATTTATTCGGAAATAGATGCGCACACGTCCCCAGCACCAGCCCTGGACGCGGCCGCCAACTTTTGCTCCGGCTTGAACTCTCACAAGCTCTAGCCAACCCCATGGAAAATAGAAAACTGGTTCAGTTGGAAGGTGTTTGTGGGTAATGGTTAATAATGTTTCACATGCGAAGGCAGCACTGTATGGCATGAGACGGACCGCATTGATAACCTCCGGATTAATTCTGACCACCTAAGGATCTCCAATGTGCTCCAATCTCTACGTGTGCACTGGCATCCTTGAGACACGTTTATTATTTACAGTGGCAAAGAAAGAAGACGGGAAGAAGTGGAGACGACACTAGTGCATGCGTCGACCTCAGTTCTTGTCTGCTGCACTTTTACGCTTGCAAAGGCGGAACAATCAGTGTAGAAGGCAGCATAAAACTGACGAAACAAAGTGCGGATAAAAAGACGCGCCGACTAAAAACACTTGCGAGTGTCCTGAGCAGTAACTAATATAAATCAACGTTCGTTATATAGCGGCCTGTGCCCATGTTTTTAAGCGCAGATTTTAAGTGTCGCTGTTCAGTTGGTTTTTGTAACATTGAGACAGAAATAAAAAAGAAAAAAAAAACCGAATCTGTACTATCATTGGCAAATCCCCCCCTCTTTTTTTTTGGAAACGTATACTAGTATCAATAACGTGCAAACAAAAGAAACCTAGAAGTCATTGCGAATACTCGAAATAAACCATGCGGGTCACATACAACGGCTTCATTGATTTACTGCTGAATGCGAGGTAAAGCAGAAGAGAGAACAGCTTAGAAAACAGCTCGCAAGAGTTCAAAGATACAATGCACGACCATGCATTTTTTACTCGCTCCGAAAACACGAGCCAGCAGGCAACGAAGCAAGCAATCAAGCAAAAACACGTGAAAGGAAAAAGAAAACTCGACGCTACAAAAATTGTACTTTTTGAACGCGACTGCGATCTACTTTCAGCCCAGATGGCTCTTCATGTATATCTTAGCCTGGGAAGAGATTGGTCCGAGGTCTCAAAATTGTCCATTTAACTTATCTACGTGCTCTTGTCTTCCTTCCTCCGTCTGCCTCACTTTATTTATTTATTTCTTTCTTTTTTGTAGGTATCGTTTCTGGCTGGGATCTTGTAAGCACTGCAATTTTGTGTGATCTTTGTATTCCCCACACACGCGGTGCTGTTCACTCTCTTTCTCTCGTCTTCTCATTGTATCGTGCTGAACCAAGCGTTCTGAGCTCAGGCAAGAAAGAGAGGGCGGCTGCGTTCTACCGAATGAACGAGCCCGGCTGCCCCTTACCATGCCAGTGCCATGAATCACATCTATGGCTTCCATGGCTCCATGTATAATTCAGCAGGGTCACGGTAGGCACAATCGCGAGGTCCGCTGCCTCGAAGGTGCGCGTGCGACTTCCAAAATTGAATACCGCGTGCCCAGACCTTTACGAGTCAGGATACGCAAAAGAGGTTGGACGACGCGAGCGCGGCTCCCATCTAATATTCAACTGACCGTCCGCGACTTCTCCGACCTGCACGGTTGTGGCCCCTGTCGCATGGAGCACGGTCGTTGTTTTCCCTCCCTCTCCCCTCCTCTCTCCTCCTTCTGCTGTTTCTCTGCTTCTCTTCCCAGCGCTTCCATCACTTCCCAGTTTCGGGTGTACGCTTTGAAGCGATGTTCGGCGATGAAACAGAGGCGACTTCATTTTCTTGGGTTATGGGTTAACCGCAGTTGTGGAGCACTTATTCTCAATTTACGCCACCTCTCATGAAGAAAATATGGGGAGTTGAATTTCGAGGACGTAGCAAAAAGAGTAATTCATTAGAGCTGGAAACCTAAGTGCTGCTGTTCACGTACCCCCTACAGTGGTCGTTTACACTAAACAAAAACGTCGCTTACAGGTCAGCGTGAGGAAACTATATACAAGAAAAAAAAGCATTCGGCAAAGACCTAATCGGACGGGCCTGCCTATACACCACAACACGCCGGTAGTGTAATAAACCTCCCAGCTGGGTTAAAAGAGTAAGAGACTCGCCGAACTCGTCCCCGTGCACGGCAAGACGCTGCTGCCGTCCCCGAATCGATGCGACGTCGTCGCCGTCGCCATCGTCGTCAATCTAGGTTCCGTGCCGGCTCCATCTGGGGATCGTTCCGGAGGTGTCTCTAATAACGCATTCTGGGAACGTATCGAGTCTCGGAGAGTAGTGCTGCGAGCCTGTACCTCAGTTTCCATGCGTACGCTCCCGCGCCGTCCTCCTCCGCTCCTGACCACCCTTTCGCTCACGCCTTGGTGGCGGTGGTAGCAATCTGTGGCAGTCACGTACGGCCTTCGCCTGGGAGGCGCTATCACGTAGTGCTCGTTGAAAAGGGAGTGTCTCCGACGATGCCGCCTGAATCCGCCCAGGAGAATTGGAAAAGCGACAACTGGAATGCACGCGTAGTCGCGGAGGGGGTTCTGATGGGACGTGCCGCTGCAGCGACTGGGCGGCGGTGCGACTAACTCCGCCAGCGACCGAATTGGAAGAGCGTTGCGCAACTATGTACGGGGACCGGACCACTTGCCCGAGCTCGCGACCTTTGAGATTAGCGCGAGTCCAGAGGCGATTGAAAACCACCGCCCATGCGCTGGCCCTAAGTGGAAGGCAGGGGTCTGGTCTCGAGAGTAGAGGTAATTCGAAAGCGAACTTCGACTGTGGGAGCAAGATGTGCCAATGCGGAAGTTGACCCTTCATTGACATAATAATTCCTGTGCGCTCGAATTGCCTTACTCTGATCGATGATGTGATCAGTCAATATCGTGCCTCGAAAGTGCGTAAGCTAGACATTGCTAAAGTAGTGGGCGTTTGGGGGTCCTCGAACAGTGCGTCAATCGGTGACGTGAGCATGCCCTGATCGGTTCTAATTTATTTTCTCTTTCTCACATCCACTTTCTTTGGTGCGAGTCATTTTGTTTGCGTACATGCCTCACTTCGTTACGTGTTTTGATAAGCGATGAAACCATGTACGGTGGGCGCATTTAGATTAACTCACTCTACTAATCAAACAAAAAGGAAAAAAAAGGAACGGAATGGTCTACCAATCATTCAAAGAAAATTCCAAATGCCGAATTTGGGCTTCGCTGTCTGCGTACGCAGTGCCTGTATGAGGGCCTCATTAGGAAATTCCTGCAAGAGAATAATGCATGTAAAACCCATTCGTTACATAAGAAGCGGTATTTACAAAATTTATGATTTCATGAAGGAGAAATTTATTCACAGCCTTTTTTCTACAGGCGCAAAATCAAAATTCTTTCTGCACTCAAAAATAGAACTCTTTCCATGAGGACTGATTCGTTTTGAACCCATCACAACGCGACTAACCAGACATCGTCAAGCGGAATTATTAACACTGTACAGTGCTTTAATCAACGTTTTTAAATACATAAGGGACTTTAAAGACATCTGAATGGACTGAATTCCCCCCTGAAGTACTAAACACCACTGAACGTAATGACACCATTGCTTATTGAAATTTGCTGAGTTGTTTCTTGCTTTGTGATTGATATTGGTTATGTTTATTTGTTCGGATATTATTTTCAGTTTTTTATGTATTTCTGGCCCTCCTGCTTGGACCCACTTTAGGACCTGCAGTATCCTCTAGATAAATAAATAAAGCATAGCTATGAAGTATCGCCTCCACTGCTGAACGTGACGCGCCAATACTCGGTTGACCACTGCGAGCCATGTCGGTTCTAATAATGCAGGTTTGCAGCTTTCGTACTGTATCTATCAATGCAAATTTTCAGATTGTGCTCATTTTCAAAGTATTTAAAGCGGAAAAAGTCAGATCGACGCCATGCACTCACAATCACACATCAGATTTACAAGCATGCAACCGCGCACACAAATCAACATTTAGGGCACCAACGCACATGCGAACGCTTATGAACGACCCTAAACTCTCTTGAACACACTCACTTGTAAACTACCGACGCGACTTAACTGTATGGCCCCAAATTACCTCGGTTCTTGCTGGCATGCGGGCACATAGGATTAGGATTTCTGGGCCACAAATCTCGGTCTTGGAGCAGCAACTTCTTTATTTTGTGCCGCCGCCGCCCATACCTCTCTGGCAGAAAAAATTCCAGATGATGCATTGCACACCTAGAGGTGAACACACATAAAATAAACAGGAAAATAACTTGGGCACACTCAATGAAAACGAAGAAGTAGGAATATGTAACACGGCAACCATCGACCTGCAGCTTTTAAACAGAATGTCTAGCAGCAAGTGTTCGTAGATTAATGAAAAAAAAAGGTGGGCTACAAGGAAGAATCAGTATCTTTTTGTGGAGGAAAAAAATGAAAATAGCCCCTGAGTAGGACAAATATTGTGGTGACACATAGAAGGAAAGAATTAAAAACAGAGGTTTTGGGCCCATGAAATTGAGTGGCCCGACCTCGTGCTCCTCAGCGTTTGTGTCCTGTAAACTTGCGGCGAATCACAATGTCTTCTTTCCCTATGCCGGTTCCCGCCGGCCGACGTGCGAAAAAAAAAAAGCACAGCTGCGAGAGCTACACGCTGGGTTTGCATCATCAAGATTTAGCCCCGGGTTCGGCGGAAGTGCCGCACTGACTGAAGTCGTGTTATTGACGACGACGACCCGAGTTCGATCAGCGTCACGAGGAATTGGGAACCAGCTGACTTCCCTCTGGGCTGAAAACATAGCAGCGTTCCCCTTTACAGACAGTATCTCCCTCGAACAACCTCGTCCACTCTTGCTTTCGAGCGCGTCCCACAAGCCCCAGAGCTTCTAAAAAAAAAATAAAAGAAAGCTCGAGGCTTTGTCGTTGTTGTGCGCCTTGATTATAGTCATTTTTTTGTGATCTGTTCGATTGATCATGCAGTTATTCGTACAAGATATCGCGCAGTCGGTTATAATGTGGCCGTGCTTTAACGACCCCACTATACGCTCAGATGACATCTTTATTCCTCTGCTCGCATTACTTCAGGTGCTTGTTTTAGTTGTTTTAGTACATGAAGCCATTGTAACTGTTGTTGTCTGGAGGTTGTTTCACTTCGCCCAAAAAAGCCTCCCCTTAATTCCCGGTCTTTTTTTAGCGGAATGGTTGAGAACTCGGCGCATCACTGAAGACCAAATGGTTTTGAAAGGCTAGGACCAGGGTTCTTCCCACTCACATGTAAACGGCGTTTCACCTAGGACTTTACGCGATTTTAAAAAAAGAGGCTTTTTGAGTTAGAAGCTTTTCTCGACGTAGCATTATCAGCGCTTCAGTATATCAGATTACAGCGAAGACGTTCTAACTTCCAAGCTTCTTAACTAATATTGAAAAGTTTACTTTTTAGCTATTACTTTTTAGCTCCTTAATTATTGAGAGGCGTGTAGCCCACTAAGTATACCCAACAATTTTGGACAAAAGTATTTTTGAGAGGGAAACCGTTGATGAACGCAATTTTTCATATAATGGAAGTTTTCACTATAAAAATCAATATATCCGCAAGTAACCCGTCGGCAGTCTATTTTTTCGTCTATTAACGTTTTTGCTATCGTCAGAAAATGGTCCCTGTTGGTTTTCTATTACATTCTTAACGGTTCGATGCGATCGATGGAGACGCTTTAAAATACAGATTTTTATACATGTCGAAAGAATGGACCATTACCTTCAGTATTTGCGTAAAGTTATCCTACAATTTTCCAATTTTCAAAATTTTTATCCAATAATGTTGGACATGTCCACATCAGTTTTTAGAATTTCGAAAAATCGGTTGCCCTGGGCGCTTTGGCCCAACACATTTTGGCTATTTCGATGGGTTACGAACACAATAGACGTTGATTTGCCTGCAAGCTTCTAGAAACGCATGTATTTTGGCGCGAATTAGCCAAAATTTTGGGGGCCATAGCTCCAAGGTTAACTGCATTTTCATAATTCTAGAAACTGGTATGAATATTACTAACGGGGGGCTACACGCATCTCAAGACTGGAGCCTAACAGTAATAGTTAAAAAGTGACCTATTAAATATCAGTCAACCAGCCTGCTAGTTAGCACTCCTTACCTCTATTCTGATGTATTACACCGCTAAACATGCTATGCCGAAGAAAGCGCTGTTCTTACTCAAAAGGCGTATTTTTAAATATTTTTTAGGGTTTTAGGTAAAACATCTTGTATATACAGCTTAACAGCTATCTTGAATACTCCACTCCAGAGGTGAAAGCAAACTCTGTCGCCTGAACTAATTTGATGAAAAGAGTACATAAAGGGAAAATAAAGATAAACAGAGCGTAACAGCATAACACAATAAAGTGCAGGGTAGAAATAAATACTGTGATGTGCAAGATTTTTCTGCAGCTCAAACCGAAGTGAAGCTGCATTTTTAGTATTAGGCTAAGCTTGTGTCTTAGAGTTGGTTACAGAGACTTCTTTATAAATTATTTTATGTGACATAGGTTGTCATGCAGACAGAGATTATTTCACAACTTGTGAATATCTTTATAAATACCCGGGTTATGTACTGGTTACAGCCTCCTCTCAAGAACAAACGGGCATGCCTCTACCTCACGTCTACAGTGAAGTTTTGCTTCTTTATATGTTTTGTGAACGGCTACGAAGAAATACTGGAGATAGTTGAAAGGCCTCGAAACACAACTCGTATTCATCGTTCAGCGTCACAGGGCAATCGCATTCTTTTCCCCATCCTTTGTCCTCTGAAACAGGCGCAACTCCTACGACTCGCACGAAAAATGAAAGAGCGTAGCTAAATACTGCAACAAGCCGGGTTCTTCACGACGCCAGGTGTACATAGCTTTGGAAACTTGAAGTCAAATAAGCTCCTACCCACTAAAGAAACAAACGTCCCACTCATCGCCAAGAGTCGAGCAACTCTACCCTCTTACTCCGCATCGCGTTTTTTTCATCTAGCCTTTTCCGCGCACTCGGGAGTGCAGTACACGCATGCACGCCAAAGCACACACAAACAGAGATGTTGGAACGCCGCATGCTTTAGTCATCTGTTGCGGCTCATCAGATTTTTTTCCCCTCTACTTTGTAGCACGCTTTTGTCTTTCCTTCCTGTTTCTTTCCGCTACCTTCTATCATGCCACATTCTGCCCTCTGAGTCCAAGATCGATATATATCGGCCACACAAAGGAGAGCTGGCGCGGTGCGCAGAAAAACGGAATTCCAGGTCGCCATTCGGCACCTTTGCCAAACGCTAGCATTCCTCCTTTTCCCATTACCTCCCTCTAACCCTTCGTATCGCGCTGTTCCTCACATTTTGTGTATAGTTTTCGCCCGTACCCTTCGTGCCGCGGTGCGTGGCGTGTTTGGTTGTTGAGGCCTCTGCTGGCACGATCAAGCGACGGTGTAGCAGGGTGAGTATAGTGCCTTTTCCAAGCAAATCTAAATAAAGAAAATAGACTTGTGCTTCGAAACAGCAACAGGAGCTGCGGGATGGTGAAAACAAGAAAAGGAAGCCCTATTGCGAACACCAGCGACAGGTTGGGAAGAGGTAGTGGACACGGAAGGGAGAGCTTGTAAGAGGGCTCCATTGCACGTAACAATATCGTCGATGTGGCGACGTAGGTCACTATTCCATGCTTGCTTGATATATCCCCGTACCGGCAGCCGATAAAAAGTCTCTGCATCTGAAAATTTAAGAGGCGGTCCCTGACGTCCTGTGAACCTTCACCTCTTACCCCCACCACGAGATGGCTCTCACCTCCGTAGTACCCTTGTTCCGGCCGCCTACCCTTTCCTGGGCTACACGTGCACTCGACACATCTCCGACCACGACCATGAAGCATATTGGTCGAGACGAAGGGCTTGTCGATGAAGCCAGGAAGCGGGGATGAAACACGGCAATCCAGCCAACAGAGCGGGTGCATTGTCAAAAGGCCGTGTGGAAAAATGCACAAGTTCTGGGCAATCGGTAGCAGGAAAGAGTGACAATAAAGCGGGGAAAGAAGGAAAATGAGGACTGAGAGAGCGCCACAGTAAGCCGCTGACACTAGAGAAGAGAAAAACCGGCAATGGCAGAAGAGAGCAAATAACGTCCTGACTTGGCCAGGAAATAGTGGCGCGCCGACGGAGACGAGCGCAGGAGCGTCGGAGAGGCTCGGCGCAGGCACTGAAGCAGCCTCCTCCTTCAGCGCCATGAACAACTCCGTACCCTTTCTTTCTTTTTCGTACACAGCGGGACGCAAGCAGGCAGCGTACGCGCCTAGCTGTCTCGTGAGAGCCGCGTTGTCTCCGGGCACGCAAGTTGTTCTTCCCCGCAGCGCCCCGTTTCTACCCCACCTAGCAGAGCGGTGCGTCGCGTCGCACTGCCGCCGTCTCCGTGGTTTTCCCGAGGTGTTACCATGCAGCGCAGCGCTCGTCCCTCTGTTTGCCTTCCATCTTGTCGCCAGGCTTCGCAGTCTCGCGCGCTCCCGACACTCATGCACAGCATGTCGAGGGGCGAAGGAGACGAGCGCGACAGGGTCGCGTAAAGAGCGGCCGGAAAAGAAAGAAGAACAAGAAAACAAACATTTTGGTACGCGACGTATTGAAGGCGTGAAGAGCGGGCCCGCTCTAGGCACAACGTGGCGGTCTGACCCGTTTGTTTTCCGTTTCTTTTCGGGCTTGCGCTTCTGTTCCACTGCTGCTGATGTCGGTGTTGCTGCTGCTGATGCGAGCATTGGTGCGCGTCTTGTTGTTTCTAGGCCCCCGGGCGGTAAAAGAGAAATCTTAGTTTGTCGTGTCCGCCTCGCACTTCAAACTTGGTATGCCTTGGCAGCGCTTGCGCTGAGAAAGTTCGGAACCATTCATTTCGCTTTGAGCTCGCTGGAGCTTGGTATTAGAAGGTGCCATAGCGTCAGAGACACATTCACCGCTTCTTTTAAGCCCGAGTCAGACCTAGCTGAGGGGGAGGGGGATATATTGAAGAAATCTCGACGAGTTTTAATCACGCTTGGATGCCGTAAAACATAAGGGTAACTGTCGCTTGATCTTGTCGAAGATTGTATGCGTGCGCGTATGTTTCAAAGCACTCGCCCAAATCGAATACTCCTTTGCCGTTTTCAGAAAGAAGTTATTGAGAGGCGTTTTATTTCGAAATTTAGGAGAGTGCTACAAAAGTTCATATTAAATTGAAACACTGAGTTAAACTGCAGTGGCAACTGAGGTGTCATGCTCGTCTTTCTGGTTGTAGGCCTTGCAATTTTGATATAGTAAAAAATGCTTCCAATTTTTTGCTTGCGCTCTGTCATGACTGCCGCATACTGCAGAATTTCCATGGTATACAAGAGTAAGAGTGCTCGTAAAAACAGATGCGCCCTCGGCTGAGACCCGAAGGCTTCTGTCTCGCTTTTTCGTTAAAGGTGTGCTTTCCGGACCACTGGATATTATATGTAGCGATGGCAATTCTTTTAAACCTTTTTTCTCGCGCGCATCAGCTCTGACTGTAACATACTTGTGCTCCTCTTTGCCAATGATGACGAAGCTTCATACACCACTGCTTTCATATGATAAATTTCTCTTTCGCCTTGCACGCTGTTTGTTAGTGTAATGGGCGTAAACACAATCAAGGTTTTCCCAAACTGAAGGATAAAGCGTTTCATGACCTATCTCCAAACGTTTAATAATCGCTACTTTTTATTCCCTCTCTTCTCTGTAACAAATGAAAAGACGAAACTTTAACGTTTATGATGGCAGTGCCTGCCCTCAAAAGCAGCTGTCTACTTGCAGTGGCTATGCACCGCTTAAGAGCACGTGGTTTCCTCCTCACTTCAATACACCAGTGCACAATATTATGCAATACTGACAATCAGTAGAACCAGCAAGCAAACATGCTGCGTGGATGCCACAAACGGCTGCTGCAGCAGCTGCACGAAGAGCTAAATATGGAAGCGAGATGTGCAAAAACTTGAGAGTGCCTCCAACCGCACGACACAAGAGGTACATAAAGTAGTGTGGGCAAAATAAAAAGAAAGAAAAATAACGTTTCCCAGCCCACAAAAGGTACAGTCTGAAACGAAACAGTCGTCCACCGTGCGTCTCATACATGGCTTGAATGTTTTGGATCTAAAATGCTGCAGAGCCGACGACGGCCGCAGACCGCAGCGGCGGCCCCAAAGACATTTCCTCTACTCGACTTTCGCAAAATATGCGCCGCGCCGTGACGAGAGGGAAATGGAAACGTAGCCTAGCCTCTCTGCCGCCTATCTCTTCGTTTCTTTTCGTTTAGTTTTATTATCGTTTTCTTTAGAAAGATTGCCGCAAGTGACGTTGTTCTGCCCCGGCCGGCCCCTCAGAAAACACGTGGGGACGGGGATTGTGTACGCGACGCACAATGAAAGGGAGAGCATAAGAATGCGACCACCAGCAGCAAGCACAATAATAACAAACAAGAGTGAAGCCGCAATAATGCATGACTTCTCTCATATAGCGCAACAGCAGGAAACAAACGCATGCTTAAGCGGGAAAACAAAAAGAGAAGCAAAAGAAAGGGCCCGTAAATAAAAGAAAACGAAAGCATGGGATGCACAGGGGAAGAGAATGGACGTGGAAATGAACGAACAAGTTTGCCTCCAAAGGAGCAGCGTGCGGCAATTCCAGGAAAGCAAGAAGAAAAGAAAAGGAAACGAAAAGGAGAACGAAACTTCGGAGGAAGCGAGCCTGGGGGAGAGGGGGGGGGGGGGTTTGAAAGGAAGCCTTTCGAATTTGGACTTGAAACAAATGGAAGTTGCGGAAACGGCCTCGGTAAACGAGAAGCTTTCCGCGGTCTCATGGCGCCTCCCCGCATTGCGCCGACGCTGTCACGCCTCCGCTGCTGCCGCCGTTGCTGCTGCTCATGCTGCCCGGATGCGTCCCTCGATGAAAGCCCTCAGCGGCGGCGACACGAAAGGCGCCTCCGCAGAAGCGCACGAAGGCGCAAAAAATGGCTCGTTTCTCTTTGCCGAGGCGTCAGCGTCCTGGGCTAATGGCCACGTCGAGGACGCGCTTGTTTATATGTGTGTATGCCGTATATACGCAATGCGCACTGGAGGCGAGGCCGCAGCGTCTGCGCCAGCCAAAAGATTCGCGGGTGACAGAGCACCCCCGGATTCGTCTCTGTACGAAGGGGAATGGGACGTTCTGGGCGCATCTGCCTCTTCGGTTACCAGGTTTGAACGGTCCAGCGCCTCGAAGGTATATGCGCCGTTACTCGAACGTCGGTGTGCCTTAGTAAGAAGGCTCCTCCTACTAAGGGCCACCGGTCAAACCCTGCGATTGCAAAGCGCGCTTCTTCCAGGTTTTTAAGGGAGCGCAAGTGTTGGCTAACGGGACGTGAACTAATCGCGCTTCGACCTGTTCCCGTTTCACAGCGCTCGGACTTTTGACCCCAATAGGTTCAAAGTGGTTTTTGTACAGCGGGAGCTGTTTATTGTAGCCTATCCGCTTCGGACACACCCGTGGTCTGTGACAAAGGTTCGACGCACGCTTCATAGGAGGCGCTCTGCTCAATATAGATTCGCGGCGCACTCGAGGAATGGCGCCAGTGTCGCTCGCGGTGCAGTCGACGTGGAGTCGGCATGCGGGTTACTACGTTACAGTGAACTAGAATATTTTTCAGTGACGCCACCGCGCCTCTCCGCTTGACGTCACGCTTTGTCCTCTGCAGCGGCAGCGCTGCGATCGACCACACTTGAACGTTCACCTGCGCATCCGCAGCGGGCCGATGCCGGCACACGAGATTGGAAAGCGTGCTTGGATATGTAGCTGCGCTTTTAACGTAATTTTGTTTTGCGCATGCTGTTTACTTTTAATATTTGAAAATATTTTACATGCGCGGATGTTTACATTCATGAATGAAGTGTACGATGTCGACCCTGCCATAGCAATCGAAACTAACAACAGACGAAGGCCATTCGGTACACTGTAAACGTTTTTTTTTTTTTTTTGCGAGCTAAGCATTACGAACTGTCGCAGTACCGTCATACTTCGAGAATTACAATTTTCGCCAGCAGGTCAACTTTGAAGTTCTCGTCACTCCCGAAAATATTCAAAACTTGAGTCCAGCTGCCAACCAGTGGCACCAACATCACAACAAGGCCATGCCTGCATGGCAAAGTTTTTTTTCTTTTTTGATTGTATACGGGCCGAGGCCAACAAAGCCTTCGATCATCGCACCTGTTGTCACTGATAAATGTTCTGCCAGCTTCATTTCATCTACTATAATTCCACCGTGCCGGTTGAACACATCTAGATGGGCAACCTTCTTTTTCAACACACTCAGCATTTTCTTTATCAAATCCGTAGCCGCTCCTTGGCTGGGCAGAGTATTTACGCAGCGTTGTTTCACTCTGGAGTGCCAAGATGTTCTGCCTCCTCTTGTACTGGTACAGTTTAGGGCTCCTCATTTTAAGCAATATGCATTCAAGCATCTATTCCTTATCGGACTTCATGCCCCGCGGGCTTTTTCTCCTGGATGCTTCGAAGCACTGCCTTATAGCCAGCTGTTGCTTTGGTGACAAGGAGTTTATCTTTCGAGAAAGTATTTCCTCAGCTGTTGGAGCGCACTTAGTTTTCGTTTTCTTAAGATCCAGTGCGAGCTTGTCTAGCTTCGGTAAAAGCCGTCGGCTCTTTCGGGCACACGCTTGCAGCTTCTTAGTAACGTTACCGCGGCATCGCGAACCAGTATTTTGGCTGCTCCTTCCTTGACGCCTTTTCAGGAGTTACTGCCGCTTAAAAAGCGCTTTCTTAGCTTTCTTTAAGTACTTGCAAGTGATGCAAGCTGCTCCGTCTTTGATGTGGTTGCCTTGCCTTGGCAGCTGTTGCTATATGCTGTTCTTGATTTATACTCCATCTGGCTTTGCAAACTAACTGTTAGGCTGGTCATCAGGTAGCTTTCATCCCGTGACGCTGAACCTTTGTACATATGAAAATTATGCGCTTCTTGCACTGTGGTTACAGCATCTTGAATTGTTGCAACTGGTACTCCATTTACCTGCTTGCCCACCAGGAACGTCTTCGCGTGCAAGGCGCCGGCACTGTCTGTAATGAAGAGCACGGCCTTTTCCAGTCACGTCACCCCACAGCGAGTCGACAGAACATGAAGTAAAACATACTCCATCTTCGTCTTGGAGTTCATGCTGCGTCCAGCGCTTCCCTGGTAATTCCATTCTCCTCACCGCAGTGGTAGTCGCGCCCACGAATACTTCGTTGATGGCCGCAGGTTTGTCAACTTCGGTCACCTCTGCAACCTGCGTTTGTGCCTTTTTTCGTGGTGTGACATTGTCGTCACCCTTCCTTTTCTCTCATTCCTCTTGAGAGGGATGCCAGCTCAAGTAAGCTGGCAGATTGAGTAAAATTGTGGGTACTGCACCTGCGGTCCATGTGTATCAGCAGCGCGAACACCACACAGGAAGAAGAAGGAGAAGAAGAATGCAACCAACTAGCCCGACAGATGGTGTTATTCAAATACATTTCTTGTTCAGCGCTCTTTACATTCTTCTCCTTCTTCTTCCTGTGTGCTGCTCGCGCTGCTGATACATATGGATTGCAACCAACTAGCCCGACAGATGGTGTTATTCATGCACCTGCGGTAAGTGTAGGCGTCCGGCGTGGAATGCGAACTTCCTCGGCATTTATGTGGCGCACATAATCCCTAACAATAAAGCGTGGCTCAAAATGTAGCTCACATACCGCGCAGTCTACAGTTAGGGGCTTGTCGCGTCGATATAGGTTCCTCTCCGACGTGGATCTCCGTTCAGGATCAGCAGGCACCTTGAATAGCGACAACTTCTGCACGCTTTTTGTTCGTGCGTATCCTGTGCTGCACCCTCGGGCGTAGCAGTGGCTGAGCCCTTGCTTTGCCCTCATTGATGCAAGGAGTAGATACCGTCACATCAAAACACTCGTGAAATGCAACCGCACAGAACAAACGAAAAGCCACAACCGAAGAGCGTACCCAGACCGGCCGCCTTCAAGAGTGGTCGACATCAGCGCCGCCAGTTCAGGCGACACGCGCAGCAAGGCGCTGCCCCCTCCGTTCGCTGCACTGGTCTCTTCTAGTTCACGGCAACCACGTAGCGTGTTCCGCGATACGTGCAGCCGCATGAGAAACGAGGTATCGGCGGCGGCTTTTGCGCGAGAAGAGGTATGGCTTTGAGAAAGCTACGGAGGATAGCTGTGCGCAGAGCGCAGCCTAAGAAGGCATTTCTACATTAAACGTGGCAACGTTTGCGTCATGATGCTCGACACGTGGATTCACGCGATGCCAAACCCATAGAGGGTGCGCCTTTGCGTAGGCGGTTTTAACCGT
Organism: Amblyomma mixtum; assembly: GCF_055824585.1. Classification (NCBI taxonomy): domain Eukaryota; kingdom Metazoa; phylum Arthropoda; class Arachnida; order Ixodida; family Ixodidae; genus Amblyomma; species Amblyomma mixtum. The sequence continues at coordinate 66,159,209 of NC_143016.1, forward strand.
TGAAAAGAAAGGCGCTGTACGAGTCGTAACAATTCCACATCTGGTAACATATTCAACAAAAGTAACATCTGCACCATACTGTGAAGGAAGTGACGGTTGGTTGTTCATGGAGTTTAACGTCCCAAAGCGACTGAGGCTATGAGAGACGCTGTAGTGAAGGGCTCCGGAAATTTCGACCCCCTGGGGTTTTTTAACGTTCGCTCACATAGCACAGTACAGGGGCCTCTAGAATTTCTCTTCCATCGAAATTGGACTGCCGTGGCCGGATCGAACCCGGGCCTTTCGGGTCACTAGCCGAGCACCATAGCCACTGAGCCACCGCAGCGGCTGAAGGAAGTGAAAAAAAAAAAAAATAACAACGCTTACGCTAGCTCAAGCTGAACTTATTATTTCTTCAGCAAGCGCAAACGCTCTCAATTTTTTGGTGCATTAATGCTACGGTGGTATAGCACGCTCAAAGACTCATCGCTGGTGAAAGAGAAATAAAACAAAGAAGCATGGGCCTTTCTTCCTAAAACTGGCACTGCTGTAGAAACGTGCTAATAATAGGCTGCCACTGGTTGGGTAGAGTTGAAGACAGGATCCCTGCTGCTCAAGACCCCAACCCCTGAACCCCGTCCCATTTTGCGGAATAAAGTTTTATACTACTATACTTGCACTCATAACGTGACTGATTTGTGTGGATGTTGTAATAGTTTATATCAATGTGTTCCCCGAGACCTCTTTGCACTCAGTGTGGTTACCTTCGAGAGTCACCACTCAAGAGGCCCCTTGAGAAAATCTGTCGCTTGACTGACGCCTTGACATTGCAATGAAATTTAAGCGGCCACACGAAGTTGTAGCTGCTTACATAACCGCCGGCCCCAGAGAACAAAACGCATGTTCAGTTCAGGAGAACAGAAATCGACCACAGAGTTCTTGACCAACTTGCTGCAAGTGAAGAGCCAGTTTTTTCTAACATCGCATATTACAGGCCTCAAAGAGAGCAAATATGTGGAACATGCTAACACTTAATCTTGGTGAGCAACATATGAATCCCGAAAATACAGAAATTGAAAGAAATACAGACATTGGGTCGGGTTTACCAAGCGCTAATCATAAGCTGCACATGGGAGAGGTCGAGCTCCCATCACATTGAGAGAATTTGGAGAGCTGGCAATGAAAAAAAATTGCTGAGGCTCAGCTTGGCTAAGCCTGGGGAATGCGAAGCATATTAGTGGCTAGGCTTGGTAATACATGGCTTTCCTTGGTTGAATACTTGGTCATTTTAATACAACCTCTAGAAGCCTTCGTCGTGGGGGAAGACAACGGCATGGCTACAGCGGAACGCCGACTAACCCCGAGACGCGCGTTGGGTGAGCGCCTGGATTGCCACGGAAGCCGCGTCTGCCTGCCCGGTGGAGCGAGCGTTTCACCTACACCCAGTGTGAACGCGCGTTCGAAATGCGCGGGAATGCGCGGGTGTGACGGCTAGGGGTCCCACGGCGACGGCGCGAGGTGGAGGCCGGCTCTCTCATCCGATGTCACGTGGTGTGACGTCACGGTGTCACGTAGTGTGACGGCTAGGGGTTCCACGGCGACGGCGCGAGGTGGAGGCCGACTCTCTCATCCGATGTCACGTGGTGTGACGTCACGGTGTCACGTGGTGTGACGTCACGGTGTCACGTGGGGGTCCCACGGCGACGGCGTGAGTGGTAGATCTAGCAATATGCTTCGCATAAAAAAAATTATCTGTGGTTATGCTTTATCTGTAATGTATTTGACCAGAGCAGCAGTCGCATGTGTTGCGTAATTCTGGCCCCCGCTGCTCACAAAGCTCTTTTCACCTTTGCTGTCCTCTTCTTCCATCATTGCATCAGATTTGGGCCCACATAGTTAAACTAATGAGATGCGTCTAGTATTCACATGGTCTGTGAGCAGAAAGGGCGCTGTTACGAGCTCTACGCGTCTCTTTTCGCCTGCTCTGACTTCCTCCTACGGTTCCTCCACCTAACCCGTTGTGTCGCAAGACGGTGCGGGCAGGGTATTTGTTTTCCTCTTGCCCATCTAACCTCTCTTCCTTTGCCTTCTTCTGCGCACTTTCACTCTTTCACGCCCTCATTCTTTTACCTTTCCGCCTCACGCTTTTACAGGCTGCACCTTTAGCGACCCAAGAAACTCTTCTCTTCTTCTGTATTAGTTCCCTTAGGCTGCTACAGAGAGCAGCGACGTGCAATGACATTGTTATTTGCCTATTTAGACGCTATTGGTGTTTTAGACAAACTCTAAATTGTCCGAATACTTGATCACCCCGGTGTACATGAACAAAACTTGACTTCATCATCCAAAGAAGCCCTCATGACGTTAACTATTCCGTTACGACCCCAGTTCCCATAAGGCTCTGCATAGGAGAGGGAATAGGGAAGTAAAGACGGAAGAAGGGTGCTAGAAAAGAGTACGGTCACTGAAGCCATCAATGACTGCACTCTTTCTTAGCACCCTTCTTCTATCTTTACTTCCCTATTCCCTCCCCTACGCAGAGTAGGATGTCGGCGAATATTCACGCCGGCTAAAATCTGTGTTTTTCATTACAGGGCTCTCTTTCTTCTCTTCTCGCGTGTTCTGAACGCTTCCTTTTTCTTCTTCTTCAGAACACTTTAACTCGCTCCATGCCTTCCACTTTTGATATTTGCTCCGCATTCTTTTACATAACGTGGACGTTGAGCCCCACGAAGCTCTTTTTCGCTGTTCTGATGCCCTGCCTCATAATATTCTACAGCGCTTTTCGTCTGCCCACTTCCCCCTCGATTTAGGTTTCCTCTTTATCCCCTTACATCAATGATGAGAACGCCGCGAAATGGAGCAATTTACAGCTGCGCTGGAAAACTTGCAGCACTGCATGGCTCAGAAGCAAGCGTGCTGGCTTTTGCACTTTCGACAAAAGCTGTACACCAAAGCGCGAGCTTAAGTAGACTGCCTGCTCGGCCCCTTTAGAAGTATTTCACGCATATACATAAACTCCCATGCAGCAAAATTTCCCACGTAACTGAAAACGTTTTAGGTATCACAGTAGGAAAACAAAGCTTTCTGTGCGACCACACGATGGAAATTTATTTTAGTTTTTTACGTGCATACATGATAAGAATAAATTAACCAAAGATGGATAACGTAACAGCTTCCTGTGAGGTTTGTATATAAGAGAATTTTGCGCATTGAGCGTAATATCGGGATTGCAACTTCGATCTTTTTACCTCTTTAAACCTCTTGTCCATACATTAAACACCTTTTTTTTCTGTCTTAAAGCTTAAACGAGATTATCAGCGCTCGCGAAAGACTTAGATAATTGCTTGAATATTAAGTATGGACAATTATAAGAACAAGATATTCATATTGCATTCTTAAGATCTTTCTCCCCATCGGCGCACTGCTTTTCCAATCAAAACCTCTAGAAAGAAGATCTGACAAATGTCCAATACGCGGGAAGTGGCGACGTATTTCATTTATTTTTCGATTTGTCATCATATGTCCGGAGAGCCACTAGAACTAAATACGTGCCTAATATAAAGTACACATATAAGATAGTAGAAGCAGGCTACGTTTTAATGCACTTGTATTCAGAGAGTGCTTTCTAAATTTAAATTTTCTATTTCACTGCCAGTAACGAGTGAGTCATTGCTCTTTTGTAGCTCCTCCATTCAAGCATCTTCCGGTCACGTGCCCACACATAATAATTCTGGTCTTCTTTCATTGTCTCTTGTATTTCTCATAATGTATCTCCTAATTGCAGCTTGCTTGACTTTGTCGCCTGATGAATGGGGTCTCCAGATCCAAGGCAGAATAATTTACAAGGCTTGTGTTAGGTCCCGACTTGAATATGCGGCAGCAGTGTGGGACCCGCATAACAAGAAAGACATTGCTCAACTGGAGCGTGTTTAGCGAAAAGCAGTTCGTTTTATTTATGGGAAATATAGAAGGATAGACTCTCCAACTGCATTAATTCGAAAGAGTAATTTACAGTTCTTGGCAATAAGAAGAAAAGTTACCCGTCTAGTACTGCTTCATAATTACATGTCCGGAAATATGAAGGCAGATCTTCCTGATTGTGTGAAGCTGGCGAGCACTAGGAGAACACGTCATGTACATGAGCAATCATTAGCACCAATTTTCGCACGAACTAGTGGGTTTAAGAACAGTTTTTTTCCGAACACTGTCGCGGAGTGGAATGGTCTTCCTTCGGGTCTATGTAAGTCTAGGAATTTTGAGAAGGAGCTAAAGAACTTATTGTATGGCTCCTAGTATCTTGTCTGATGACTCTGGATTTGTGTCCTGTTTACTGACTCGCGGTGTTGTAGCTGATGCTCTTTTAGAAATTTTTTTTAGTTGTATGCCCCTCCTGCTTGGGCGAACTCTGGCTTGCAGTATACTGAAATAAATAAAATTTCATTTTTGAATGCGAGAAGAGCAGCTCAAAGTCACCGGACATCAGCGCCAGGCGAGAAGGGTTTGGCAATGCCTCGTTTGCAGATGCCGCAACGAAGTTTGCGGGCTCCGATAGCAAGTTTTAGCGCGCCGTATTAATTTGACAGCACCGTGTAGTTGCACAGTATACTGTAGAATGGGGGGCGCTTATGTTCAGTACCATTGGCTAGAGTAATGTTGTTACTTCTCAAGGAAACTAAGGTAAAATTTTAGACTTTTTTGGCGCTGACTTCTGACATTGTCAGGCACACAGCTTTAGAACATGGCGTTGTCAGTACGTGGTGGTTGGAACGCGACGATTGGGGATTATGACGCCGTCCCGCTGACTAACCGCGTTAGGTTGTGAGCTTTTCTGTTGCCTGCACACTTCTTTCAATTTTATCGCTGCTAGCGTAAGTTACACTATCATTTTCTAAATGGTGCTAACTGGCTGAATAACAGACCAGGTTGAATATAGTTGAGACGAAATCATAGGCCAGAGGCATTAACGTCAACGCTTTGCTTTTTCTTCCGACACGTTTTTTGCTGTTAAGGATATCGGGAAATGTTTACTTTTGTAAACAGGAACTTAAAATACTCGCCAGAAAGGATAAAGATATGATCCGCCAGCTAAGTATACAGGGTGTTACTCGAAGCTACACGAAGGAATTAAGAAGCGTAAATCGCACCGAATTGCAAGATAGCGAAACAGGATTAGTGACTACAAAAGGGGCTATTCAAGTATCACCCTAATAAATATTCAGCCACATACATCGAAGGTTGAAAAACATAGCGCGACACATCTGGGGCATGAATTTGATTATCTTCAGTAAAACATACACAAAGCTGAACTTATTGGCTCCAACCAACCACAGATATGAATGTGTGCTGTGACATGCAATAAAAAAAAAACAGTAATATCATTAAACTAAACCAAACCGAACCTAAGGTCTTACTTTCAACACCTAACTTGGTTAACCTTTTCGAAAGCAAACGCACTATACTGACGCTTTAATCGTTCTATTACACGTAGAATAGTTTTATGACGCGTTATATAGTTTTTTCAGCGTTTTGCCATTTTCAGCGATATGACCTTTTGAGCAGTCTTTGTTGACCTTTTCAGTGCCCGTTTGAAAATTTTAATTTCCCATGAATTTCGCAATGTTTATGCTTGACGCGAGCCTTGAAGTTCTCGTTTTGTTAAAGTTCGAAGCGCTCCAAAAGGGGGTAATCTGTTCCTGAAGTTGCGCTGATTGCGAAAAGCTCCATTGAACGCAAGAAGCTTGCCTGGATTCCGTCAGTTGTAATCTAACCAGACGTGCCTCCCTGATGCATCAACTAGCAAGAAGCGCTAGCAAAGGCAGAAATACACGAGCTCATTAAGGATGCGCTTAAAATGAGGGAAAATCTGGAAGAGCTCGGATCGCGGCTTTAGTTCGCCTGGTTTTGAATCTAATATAGTTCGTATAATCTTTGGAGGCAATTAAGAACTACAGCGCTCACTTTAGATTTCTCAATTCTTTTTTTTTTTTAGGAAGCTAACTTTGAACGCGGCTTGACCCATAAATGAACTTATCGTGCTAAAAATATTCATGCTCGCAGCATCCTATATTTAGGCGTTTCCTAAAGGTTTCTTTGACAGGGTATCATTCAACGAGGCTTTACGTTCTGAGCTTCTTTTAATAGGCTCTGCATTTTCGCCTTCTTTTTGCCTGCTAGAACTGACGTCATGTGATTTATATGCCACGCATATCATCATATTTTGGTGCCTGGTAAGCACCTGAACAGGATTACAAAAGAAAATAATTTAATTTCTTGGATGCGCCACTGACGTGTTCCGTAATAATCGTGTAGAAAAAAAAACAGAAGATCAGCACATTCACAAACAAAAATAAACTAAGCTGGCAAATTTGTAGGGAAACAACTCGACTCTCAAACACTTAAAAATATGAAAAAAAAAATAGTTTAGATTGTGCCAGCTGTCTGTTGATGACGACCTTGTGATGAAACAAACCCAGCCTTTGGGATGCGTTTTTGAGCTGCAAGAATGTTTCGTAAGTTTACCTTTTTTACCACTAATTTGCTCGAAATTACAATTCTTCAGTGTCAAATTTAACTTCACCACTTGGGATTGCAAGAGACTTCATACCACGTTATTCCGTGTCTCATTCGTGGCAAGCGAAGCACGGAGGAAGTGGAAAGCTACCCCAATAAACTGCGGAGAGCAAAATGTGCGTGGCGTCCATAGTCTTGCGATGCACAACCGAACTGAAAGAACGCGTTGCAACACATGCCAGTGGCAAAGCAATCTGCTTTTAAAAAAAAGTGCTGAAATTACCTGACGATCGTTTTTCAGGCTGGCTCTCTTGTAGTTTCTAAGCCACACAGTTTTACGTGTGTAAGACTGCCGCAAAAAGTCCAATTATGAGCTTGCCGTGCCAGACAACACGAATGAGTAAGGTTAGCAATCGCACTGTTTTCATCTCTTCTCTCTCGTTAGTCTTTGGCGCTCTAAACATTGCTCTCTTCCCTGTTCCGTTCTTTATTCTTCTCTGCTTTATTTTCGTTTCTCCTGGCGCAACCGTTTAGCATCCGGGTAGCAAGAGATCGCTTCCTCCCACACACGTTTCGCTCGCTTTTCGAGCGCGCAAACTGCAGGCGCGAATGAATAGAAAAGCGTCGCGGGCAATTGTTCCTCGAAAGGAAGGCAAGCGGCGTTGCAGTCGCGTTTGTTGGTCGACGCACAAAAGGGGAGCCGTTCTTCTCGCGCGGATTCTTTTGTTACGGAGAAACATTCATCAGCTCGGAAAGCTCGCTTGCAGCCACGGAACCCGAGGAAAAGAGGACGAAAAAGAATAAGGCATGAACAAAAGGTTAGCATTGTTTTGTCTGCCATTAATTTCTGAGGCTAAAGTTTGTTTCGCGCATACTCGCTTGCTTAGCAACCTCGTTTCTGCACTACCGAGGCTTGTGCTTTTTCCTACCGCCTTTTCATTCTTTTGTGCAACTTTCTGAACTAATGAAGAGAAAATAAAAAGCCGGTTGCGAGGAAATGGGGCGCGGCGATAAATTTCTCTAAATGTCAGGACGGTTGTAAGCGCTGGCACTGACACCTATTCAGCCACTAAACGATTTTGCATGTTGTCTTTGGTACGGTTTTTCTCTTAGGCCCGGGCCGCAAACTAACCTTGCTCATAAGCAGGAAACAAAAATGGAGGTATATATATGCAGGCGCTTACTATGCACAGATGAGTATAAATTTTAATTTTCCGCCTTTATTTTTAACGAGTAGAGTGAGTTATGGCAGCTTTCTAAAATGGCACAGCCGCCGCCGCCGGCGTTTAATGAAGTGAGTCCACCTGTAGTTGTGTTTATTGCGTTCTTAGGACCGGCATGTGCTCGTGTGATTTTCCATTTATTAAAAGACAAAAGGCTGTACGTCATAAGAACTTATTTCTGTTCTTTTCCAAGACTTTATAGTGCCACCCATTCAGTGCTGACTTTATTTTAATTATTGTCCCACTATTTCGTCTCGTTTGTGAAATAGTAAAGAGACCTCACTGCCGTTGTTTGGGTACCGAGCGACACAACCAGTTCTCGCAGGTGACTGGTTCACCGAGTACGCGCATAACGCATCCATGAGCGACACCTGTTACTGAATTTCTAGCGGAACACTTTTGTCTCAGGTTCAGCTCTCTGGAATCTAATGTGCGCCCCGCTTGAAGCGCATTGAAGGAACAATTAGCTCATTTCAGCGTCACTGGCGGCCTTGCCTGCCGCAGTGCAACCGCTAATGTCATTTGCAAGCGGATTCGCAGTTTCCTTTTTCTGCCGAAAGATTTGGGTGGGAGATCCGTCTTTTTGTACGTGAAAATATAGTGCGTTCTCGTTTCAGCGGTGAGAGCGAAGTTGCTTGACTGTGCGCTTGTGCGAGTTTTTAACAGTGCTTACCCGTGTTAACCACTGACCTGTTTCATGTTGAACACGGCTATCATTTCTAGGAATAGCAAGCATGTGCATTTGATGCTTCAAGATCAAGTACTGTCATCACGTGCAAATAACGCCGCACAGTGCACCCTCCTTGTGTGCTTGTGGCAGTTCAAATTTTTAGGAGGCTTGTTAACAGTACTGTCGGTATGCGGGAAGAATATTGATTTTGAGCTTTCGCCAGTGCGTGACGTGTCGAAAGAATAAAAACAATTTTATTGCTTTCAGCATTCGGTCCATAAGGTGTGGACATTGATTCCCCCCATGCTTCTAATTTTAAGCATGAAATGCTTTTAGCTCCCGTTGTCGGCATTGTGGTGACGTCACGCCGAGACCGAGAGCCATCATCCGGGCACTGAATTCCACTCATCCGGGCACTGAAACGAGAACATCCGGGCACCGTACGAGACTTAACGAGATTTAACGAGACTCTCTAAGCCCTCCTACGGGACCAGCATACAAGCGCCGGTTGCTCTCCAAACGAGTCACAAAAAACTGCTGCCAGTGTCTTCTCAATGTTTATCAAGATATCAATCGAGCTGTGCATTTGATAATGCACGGAATTGTAATTTCCGATTTCTAATAACGCGTGGAAAAAGCACATACATGCCACAATACACTTCGTTGTCATACGTGATCTGTTAGGGGCTTTGAGAGAAGGCCGCTTAGAGAAAGAGGGCGAGAAGGGCTTTCGGCGGAAAACTTTCGCTCCCTCCCCAAGGATGACGCTGCGGTCCCACACTCAAGCATGTAAAAGACCGGCCGCTTGGCCTTCAAGCCCTTTCCCCCTCTTTCCCCCTCTGGCAGGCAGATGTATACACGCTCGCGGAGTATTCGAACGCGCTGCATATACATTCTTGTCAGGCCTGCATCTCGTCGTGTCCGCGTACGCTTCTGCATCGTCCTGGATTTCAATCCCGCCACCGTCACAGCTGCTTAAGCCGAGCAATGGAGCCTGTGTTAGGCCCGTAAACGTTTCATGCTTACTCTACTCTCGGTTACGGGAGAGGCGCAATTTTTTTTTACATAGCAAGTTTATACACTTCAACTTCAAAAAGTGCCGATACCTAAAGCTTGACTCTCAACTGTCTGCGGTTTCTATTTTAAATGATTTCAAGGGATGCGGAAAAAACTAGGCACCATAAATTATACTTAAAGAGTGCGGAAACACTGATTTAATTGCCACATTTGGTGTCAGTGTGCCCGTGCGTATTGTATGATCGCGAGACATATCTATGCAGCCTGGAGAGATGGGATGCGTCTCTTGCCGGCGTCTTTAACAGCGTTTCCTAAAGGTGTTCGAGCTAAGATACGCGCGGTAGAAAAGCTTCTTCTGGATTTCTTAGAGGACGCAGGCCTTTGGGAGAGCGGTTGGCTTGTTTCGGATCATTTTTGACCATGCGCCTCAGGCGGAGCAATCGCTGACATCATTATTAGAAGGTTCACCCCCACCAGCTGCAGCCATCCAACGAAATGAACCAAACCAGCCTACGAACAAACCCCATCCAAACCAAGCCAAGCAATCAATCCAATCGAACCGAACTGAACCAGCCAGCCAGCCAGCCAGCCAGCCAGCCAGCCAGCCAGCCAGCCAGCCAGCCAGCCAGCCAGCCAGCCAGCCAGCCAGCCAGCCAGCCAGCCAGCCAGCCAGCCAGCCGACCGACCGACCGACCGACCGACCGACCGACCGACCGACCGACCGACCGACCGACCGACCGACCGACCGACCGACCGACCGACCGACCGACCGACCGACCGACCGACCGACCGACCGACCGACCGACCGACCGACCGACCGACCGACCGACCGACCGACCGACCGACCGACCGACCGACCGACCGACCGACCGACCGACCGACCGACCGACCGACCGACCGACCGACCGACCGACCGACCGACCGACCGACCGACCGACCGACCGACCGACCGACCGACCGACCGACCGACCGACCGACCGACCGACCGACCGACCGACCGACCGACCGACCGACCGACCGACCGACCGACCGACCGACCGACCGACCGACCGACCGACCGACCGACCGACCGACCGACCGACCGACCGACCGACCGACCGACCGACCGACCGACCGACCGACCGACCGACCGACCGACCGACCGACCGACCGACCGACCGACCGACCGACCGACCGACCGACCGACCGACCGACCGACCGACCGACCGACCGACCGACCGACCGACCGACCGACCGACCGACCGACCGACCGACCGACCGACCGACCGACCGACCGACCGACCGACCGACCGACCGACCGACCGACCGACCGACCGACCGACCGACCGACCGACCGACCGACCGACCGACCGACCGACCGACCGACCGACCGACCGACCGACCGACCGACCGACCGACCGACCGACCGACCGACCGACCGACCGACCGACCGACCGACCGACCGACCGACCGACCGACCGACCGACCGACCGACCGACCGACCGACCGACCGACCGACCGACCGACCGACCGACCGACCGACCGACCGACCGACCGACCGACCGACCGACCGACCGACCGACCGACCGACCGACCGACCGACCGACCGACCGACCGACCGACCGACCGACCGACCGACCGACCGACCGACCGACCGACCGACCGACCGACCGACCGACCGACCGACCGACCGACCGACCGACCGACCGACCGACCGACCGACCGACCGACCGACCGACCGACCGACCGACCGACCGACCGACCGACCGACCGACCGACCGACCGACCGACCGACCGACCGACCGACCGACCGACCGACCGACCGACCGACCGACCGACCGACCGACCGACCGACCGACCGACCGACCGACCGACCGACCGACCGACCGACCGACCGACCGACCGACCGACCGACCGACCGACGGACGGACGGACGGACGGACGGACGGACGGACGGACGGACGGACGGACGGACGGACGGACGGACGGACGGACGGACGGACGGACGGACGGACGGACGGACACAGACAGGACAGGACAGACACAGACAGGACAGGACAGACACAGACAGGACAGGACAGACACAGACAGGACAGGACAGACACAGACAGGACAGGACAGACACAGACAGGACAGGACAGACACAGGACAGGACAGGACAGACACAGACAGGACAGGACAGGACAGACAGACAGACAGACCAGACCAGACCACACCAGACCACATCACACCACACCAGACCTCACCAGACCTCACCAGACCAGACCAGACCATACCAAACCAAATCAAACAAACAGTCAACTAATATAACAAGCAAGCAAACCAACGAACCAACCAATCAATCAACCAACCAGACAACCACCCAAACAATCAAACAAGCAAACAAAACTAACGAACCTATGCGCTTCACCACTATGCCCTCCGAACGTGCTTGAATCAAGACCGCGTGATTTTCAAGATAATGGCGTCCAGAATAATGCACTTCGAGCTGCCAATATTGCGCAGTTTCCACTCCCCGCCACTATGCATAGAAGCAGTCTATAATCGTAAAGCGTTTTTTTTCTCGAAATATTTAGTTTTGTTTTCTGTTTGTTCATGATTCTTTATTATGGACTACTCTCTTCATGGACACTTGTGCTTCAGAACCAAAGTGTCCATATTAACGTCGCATGACTGTATACGATTGCCTTCTACACGATTTCTTGATTCAGTAATTATCCTGTCCACTTCATTCAAGCCGAAGCGTTCGCAAGCGTAGCTGTACCGGGTGCTACGTACAGCAGGCCAAATCAGTGTCCCCTGAATGCAGTTCTCTCTATACCACGTAACAAAGGCCTGCCAACATAACCCAAACCTCCCACCCGTCACCTGCCGTCACCAGAGACCTGGGAACCTGCGCTGCTCAGCTCGTATCTGGGGTCGTAGCGGAACAAGCCAAGGCAGCGACCCTCAGCATTGAAAGTAAGGACTAAAGGCCCCACCAGTATTCACCAAGTTTTCTCTCTCTTTGTCTCAACATGTTGGCACCCCCATCACCAGCTTGTTTCCTTTTGCTAATCCTGTGAGCTATTCGCTCTTATTCGTAAAACAACCATTACAACATTCCTTGTTATGAGTCTCATACTAATCTGAGCACATTCAATGTAATGCTCAACGCACAAAAGCAGCCATCTTCCAATACCTCAGAGGACACATGGCGACTGAAGTCTCCGGTATCCTCAGCCACAGCCGGAGCATAGGTCCACTGGTACTTCGGAGGAAAGAGGTGAAAGCCGGAGCCGAGCGAAAGCTTTTGACTTGTCAATATCGCAGCGTTTCTTTAGGGCAGGTGTAAAGTGAGGGTGGCAGAGATACTTGGGAGTGCTCTCCCTGCGCGCGTGGTGTATGCCACAGTAATTAAGAAAAGAAAAAAAGAAAAGAGAAAAGAGGCTAGAGAAGGGGAAATATACTAGCGCAAAGAAGCGCAAGACAGATGAGGCACAAAGACATCCACGTTGACTGGTCGTCGCTGAAGGGCTGCGCAAACAGAACAAATCTTTCGAGCTTTTCTTTTTCATTTTATTCGCTTTCGCTCGCCACCGGACACATTTGCGGCAATACTGCCGGAGCGAGTGGCTTGCTTCTCCCGCCGCTTGCACACAGACAGCCACGGTAACAAACACACGCATTGCCGACGCCGCAATAGCCCCCGTCCTTATTTCGCGCTTTGTTTACCGGTGCCCGGCTAAAACAAAGCCTCTCTGCAACGAGGCGAGCCGAGCCCATAATACCACATAACTGGGATGCCAGTCCATTGCAGGCAACAGAGAACATAAACACAGGCACGGCACCTCTTCTGGCATCCCGGCCCCTCAGCCTCCGGAAAGAGGACGAAGAAAAATACACCGAACGGGAACCGAGGGAAGAGAATGAAGTTCCCCGCAGTGCGAGGTAGGTGTTAGGGAGGGAGGGGACGGATGCGTCGTCGGCAGGATGGGCTTTAGGCAGTCGAGGGAGGCCCGAGAGACTGTGGTGCGGGGAGCAACAGAGTCTCAGACCAGTGGACGTCGCTCTTGCATGACTGCCGGAAGGCAGAATGAAAATGTCTCTCGTCTCGCGGGCACTCGCTTCCGTTTTGTTGATCCGCCGTCTTCAACAGAGACTAGTAGCAACGCGGCGTCGGCCCAGTGGCAACATCAGCACAAAGGAGGGGGAAGTGATGGCGCGCATTTTTTTTCACGCGCGCGCTCTGCTCTCGCACCCTTGCCCATTGTGTATGTGTAGATGCGTGCCGCTCGCAGCGTTTGTTCGCACGCACAAGAGCACGCCGTTTCTTGCGCGCGCGCGAACACACACACACACACACGCTAGTAGAAAGCGAGAGATGGCGGTATACTCATTTTTCATAGCGCCTTCCGAGATTCCTCTTCATCAGCGCGCATTTCTCGGCCGCGAGGACAAGAGGGTGATTAATGACGCTCCTTCCTCGCGCGCACACACTCTCTCTTCGGAAGATGCGCTACTCATCCGCGCGTTTCTCATATCGCGCGGGAGGTATGCGCTGAGAGCTTCTTCGCTGGCTGCAAGCGGCTTCAGGCGCTGCAGCTACCAGCTCGGAAAGTTGAAGTGCAGCCGCTCGCTGGTCTGCTATGCAGCGCGTAAAACGTAGCCGCCGTCGGGCGCAGTATTTTGCAGCAGCTGCTTGCTAGCGTGAACCATAGCACGCTAGAACCAAGCAACGCCTCGAGTGCAGACTTCAAAGCAGCCTTGGGGCTGCGCGCTCGCGCACACACTCACCTCTGAGGCTCAGCAGAGCAGGGAACATAGCGCGGCCTCACTCGCGAAGACGTTAGCTCTCTTGCGCTGCGCCGCCGCTGAAGAGGGAAGAAAAAAAATGTGTCTACATATTTGGTACTTTTCCATTTTCTTTTTTCTGACTCGTGTTTTTCACTTCGCGGCTCCTAATCGCTGTGGAAGACCAGATACTAAAAAATGAGACATGTTAAGCCTATAGTGTAAGTAAGGATTTATATTTTTACTGTCTGGTCCATCGTTTGTACACTCTTCTTTCAGAAAGCCGAGGGCACTTAGCATGTGGCAGCCAGGTGCTTTAGCCAAACAGTTCTTAATCACTTCTCTCGTCGGGTGAGATTCACTGGTTCGAAAAAGAAACTAGCGAGCGCGGCGTCTTTTAATCTTTTTTATTCAGCCCAAGAAAAACCTTGTGGCGTGAAATAAGGTAGCAGTCGCCAGTGCAACCACGGGTGACCGCTCTAGAGCGTGTGATCTTGCTTTTCGTCTTCGTCTTTATACGCGCTGAATTTTTCAAACATGCGTCCACTCCATCTCATCCCATTCCGCATCCTTGTGAGGGTAATAAAGGTTGTGCCTGAGTTTGCTTCGCCAACTTCGCTGTCGAGAACTTAGCTGAAAGGGGTGAAGCACCCGATGATAGGCGGCCTCATTGTGTGAGGGTCGCCTTCTTACTTTTGAGGCGCTTAAACGTTCCACTACGACGCATGATGTTTTCCGCGGATAATGCTTCTTTGCAAGGTTTTCTCCGCGCGTATCGCTGCTCCAAGCAGTTCAAAAGTACGTTGACTGCGCGCAGCACTAGCGCTCTAGATGAAGTTCTGACTCGGCAGAATAACATAGTGTTTGCTTTCCGTCCTTTCGCACTACAGCTTGCAGATGCTGGTGTGTTTATTAGGACGACTTATATTTCTGAGGTTTTAATGTTTGCAGGGTAGAGGTTTTTTAAGAATAGTTTGAAGGGTCGGCAAGTTCAGCAGTGTGGTTTCGTTATGTCGTGTTGTTTTCAGTTTCTTTTCAGTCCTAGCAAAACACTTTCAATGTAGGCTGCTAAGGCCCCATTGCACAGTGATGGTTAACTAAATGAAAAGCTTATCTCTTCTATTGAAGTACTTCTAAGTAGTTTATCTGCCCAATGTTCATTTAAAACTAGTCTCTCTGTCTTCTCTAGCCGAAGATAAGGCAAGTAAAATGTCGTTGCCCTGTTACAAAACAACTATCGTATATCAGCCCATTTAATGTCTGAATAATAAATTTTGTGCTATCCCCCTTTTTAATAATTATAAACAGTAGTCTAATGCAGAGCTTCATCTCGGCTTAGTTATCGTTATTACGCTGTGCATGCCACTTTAGGATGAATGACCGAGAATTTTTTTTTTGCGCAGTACGTGCTTTCAGCGTGGTTACTTAATGAAGCATGAAAACAGCAAGGAGAGGATTTTTCATGGCGGCGAAACATTAAGAACGAAGAGTTCTTCCCTTTTTGTCTAAGGTGTCTGCTCAGCTTTGCAAGCCCATTCTAGTTCTCGCTTCACCATTGTCTTACTTTCAAAGAAGCTTGCTCTCATGTTCAGCAGTACACGTCTGACCTCAACCTTTTTGAAGGGGTACTGAGGAGACCACTGCCCAATTTGGGTTCTAAGTAAAAATGAATTCTATGGCTCTTTCGGGGTCTGTTGATGTTTGTCTGGCAGCAAAAGACGCGTGGCTGGAAAAATTGCGTTCAGAATTTTCACGTAACTCGATTCAAAATTTATGACGTGTTCACTGAGAGGGGCTCTGCGTTCACCGATTTTGAAGAGAATAGCCGCGTAAAGTGGCTTCAGAGATCTGCTGTTAATGTCGGCGTGCCGTAATTTACTTGCGACATTGGCCGGTGATGGCGGCGCCTGGGGCTGTATTCTGTAAGGTGTCCATTTTTTTGTTTTTCATTTCGCGTCCATTTGGTCTTCTCTTATTGGTCCCCCAGCTTTCAAGCGTCTGTGGGAAGCAACGTGATCATTGGGTGCTTGGCTAGCGGACCTCAATTGGCTGCATATATCAGCCAATGGCAGCCAGTGGCCAGGTACGGTCTCCTGCTGTTCACTGAGCGCTGCGATGCGTCTCACTATAGGCTGCATATAGCAGCCAATCGCAGCCAATAATGAGGTCGGGTCGCCATCCGTCGAGTGGTTTGGTCCCTTCCCACGAACGCTTAAAAGACGCGGGTATATCTGATCTACCAATGACAAGGAACCAAATGGACGTAGAATGGAGAACGGATAATGGAACTTTTATGGAATACGGCCCCTGTATTCAATTTTTGGCCTTTTATAGCATATAAAAGCTCTGTTTTTCTGCCATTAGCGTCTTTGTCGCTTAAATAGGCATGACCTATTGATCAAGTCCAGCTTCAATTTGTCCTCAGTTCAGTTTAACAAAGACTTCTTTTATTAGTAAATCGTGAATATGTCTGTTAGTATGGTTCATTGTAGCTGCTACCAGCCATCTCTATTCTGTTTCTTGTGGTCAACAGATAGAGACGGCGGGAGTGGTTTATCGGCAACTTTTGGCGGGGTCGCTTCAAAGGGAAGGTGGGGAGTGTCGCATCTGCCCAAATCAGCTCTTGAACAAAAGTTACTGGTGCCCGGACGGGCTTCCCCATGTAAAATTTCTTGCCCAGGGAAGATGGTCGCACAGTGTACCATGCGGTACTTTATGTCAATACTTAATTGAAATACCCTCGACTGTTCTTTATTTGAAAATAATGGCGTACGGTTTACTTTCGCATCAGATACGTGATGCTAAAAAAGTGTCTGATGTGTTTATATAGCTGCACAGCTCTGATAAATTACAGTTAAGTGATGCTAAAAGAGTGTCTTATGTGTTCATGTAGCTGCGCTGCTCTAGGATGAATGAAGTAAATAAGGAACAAGTAGTGAGAGAGTGAGTGAGTGAGTGAGTGAGTGAGTGAGTGAGTGAGCGAGTGAGTGAGTGAGTGAGTGAGTGAGTGAGTGAGTGAGTGAGAGAGTGAGTGAGTGAGTGAGTGAGTGAGTGAGTGAGTGAGTGAGTGAGTGAGTGAGTGAGTGAGTGAGTGAGTGAGTGAGTGAGTGAGTGAGTGAGTGAGTGAATTAAACGGTGTGGCGGCAGTTGCCACAATGCTTGGCTTTTTTCCTTTCACTTTTTTCCTTTCTGTTTCTTTAAAGGTGTTATAAATTGGTCTATAGATTCGCCATTCTCTTTAAACACATTTTTAATTGTACATTTCTAGCACTATGTCGCTTTTTTGCTTTTGAGCAACCAATCTTCCAATCGCTCTTTGCTAACTTCCGCCGTAGATTCATTAAAATCACCATTATTATCTCTAAAACCTAGGCCTCAAGGAGATTGACTGTGCCTGTTTCGACATCCGGATGGATGCCAACAAAATCGAGAATAAGATGTTGAAAAGTTTCTACATATTTACCCAGCACTGTCATCTGTCATGCGTCCTCTTCTTGGCTATATTTCTGTAGCTGCGCGTTCTAAGACACCTTTATCTAGCTTCAAAAAGTAGGGAAGTGCATCTTTAGTTATCATGGAACAATTCCTTCCTGATCTGCCTTTTACAATTGTAAGGCTACTCAAGCGCCAAACAGCGTCACCAGCTCAGGTGCATTTGCCGTTTCATCCATCACAGCTTTCGAATTCAGTGAGTCATCATTTGCTCAAATGAGTCACAGCCATTGGACCTAAAGGAGGGCCATATAAATGAGGAGTATGAACTAGGCGAAAGGGTTATTCTGTACATGTAAGAATGAAATCCCACCTAGCCATATTTTGGTTGCAACGTAGTATGAACTAGCAGTAACGATCAGTGATAAACCTTGTGGCTACTCTGCCTGGCCTCGGGCGCAGTGGCCAATTTTTGAAATGTGCTTTGCAAGCTCAACGTCGAGGGGAGTCTTGCGCGTAACAAATGAACGCAGTCTGTGCCAGGCATGTTAGTAATTAATTACTGCGATCGAATGCGGCAGTAGACGGTTGCGCACACGGCACCGCGCGTTGGCGCGCGGCGTTAAATGCGGGAAAAGGCGGTTGTTCGAACCTGAAACGGAAAATGGAGCTGAAACGGAAAAGGCGCCCGTGTGCTGTGCGATTTCAGTGCACGTTAAAGTTGCCCAGGTGGTCGATTTGCTCGGGAGATATCCACTGGGGCACCACTTTCTCTCTTTCTTCTTCCACTCAAACCTTCCTCCCGTCCCTTACGGCGCGGTGAAGGTGTCAGTCCAGGTATGTGAGAAACAAATTTTTTCAAATTGTGCTGTCTCGTGACTGCTCCGAGGAGCGACAGACTACGTGACTTCCAATTAGTAGAACAGCTCTTTAACAGCACAACACAAAAAAGTGCGGAGAATGAAAAAAAAATTAAAATTTCGAATTTTGTTTTTTTATTTTCCAAAGTAGTGGGTGTTCAGTACAACGGTCACGCGCCTGCAGTGTTTAAACAGATGGACTGTAAGGCTAATAATTGGGGTTAACGAATGTTTATTCGACTTTCGTAGGTCTCTTCTTATTCCTGAATTTTTTTTTAACGTTACGTAGTTGTAATGCAAGGCCGGCTTTTTGCTTACTGCTCTTACTTGCCTGAGTTTTTAGACTTGAAAACAAACGCCACACGATAGGTTCAATGGCCATATATCGGTGTTTCTTATGATACTTCAGGAATTCATTCCTGCCTTATCCAAAAAATACCTTTAAGCCTGTCTTACTAGAAGGAGGACCAAGACTGGACTGTGCTAAACGCTGATGTCTAGTGCTATCCTGATTTTGTCCTTCTCCTCAGTAGATTAACGTTAGATACAAAATCTCTTCACGTCAGTAATCAATTATCATTGCTATTCTTGAATGTATCGGTGGCGTGACAAACGTTTGGAAGTGACTGACAAGTGTCCTCATTGTGGGGCTGCGCCCGACCAGTGTGACGAAAAACACTTTCTGTATACTTGCCCAGCTACAGCTTCCGTGAGACGACGCTTCCTAAAGAAGGTGGGCCTGCGATGGGACGTTGCAGGCGACTATCGCAAGTGGACTCATGATAATCGCTTTATCGTGAACTTTTGCCACTTTTTAAGCAAGGCTTGCTTACACTCCTTCTTATAACTTTCTTTCCCTTTTACATTATGCCTAATGGCAAACATCTCGAATAAAAAAAAGAATCTTCTATACAAAAAAAAAAAAAACGAAGCTCAGGAACTACATAAAAGAAGCGGTCAGTGGAGTGAGCGAAACACAACAAGAAATGCAACCTGAACTCGTCTATCTTCGCACTGCTCGCGCAGTAAGTATTCAGATAATATAGGAGCCACACAATCATGCAACACCTCACTTTGTTCCTGGGCGTAAATTCCAGGCACAAGGAGAAAGGGCTATGTTGATAAACTGTCCACATGATGTATGTGTACGCACGACGCGGCCCTGCTCAAGAATCCATGAACCGGTGTAGGAAGCAGAGAAGGAAATGAAATGTTGTGTTGCACGCAGGGCGTCTTTCTTTCATGACACGAAGACAAATGCCGTTATGACATGAGCTACTCGCACCGCTGAAACATTTGTCTCAGAATACTAGCAGTAAGACAGCAAGATACATTGCTTCCTAAGTAATGCCCAAGTGCTTGGGTTGTTTCTTTGTTTTTGGTCTTGCTCGGATTATCTTTTTTCTCGTTTCTTCTTCCCGGATATTTCGGGATTCTGAGCTTAGCCGGATAGTAAATACAGCAAGGCTCAATTTTGTTGTATTTAGCTGTCGTGAAGGGAAGTAAAAATTTGGGGACAAGCCAGCAAATTATTGAGCTGAGATGATCGTTCAGACGAGGTAGCGCCGCCGCAAGAAGAACAGAGCAGGTCGAAATTCTCTTGGCTTTTTCTCGTGTTAGAAATAGCATTCTTGAGCTCAGGTCTTCATATTGTAGCGTGAGTCTTACCAGGAAGTGGTGGTCACCCAGGATAAAAAGCGGTTAAAGATATTACAAAAGTACTCAGTAAAATTCAGTGAACCTAGTCATCTGTCTGGTTGGCCTACATCACCCATTCTCAAAAACTAGCTGAACCACAAATGTGTGCATGCAAGAATTTGTTTTTAAATTTTGTGCTCCACTAATCTGCTCTGTAAAAGATTTATTCATCCCAGGCTTATGCATATGTTTTCTAGAGCCACTAATTAGAGCCCTTTTGTATTCTGTCATAATTGTATCTTTAAATTGAGCCCCACTTTCAGCAACCATTCAGTACCCATGCCCTCATACTATTCCTCGTAAGAATGAGAGCTATCCCGAAATAAACAAATTATTATTGCAACAATCTAAACAAAATTAAACCTTAATTTTCACACTAATTAATTGTTAACGCTAATAAATATTATTCGTTCTTACAAAGAAAAGGAAAGGGTGAAGATAGAAACATCAGCTTATTTACAAAATACTTTTTCCACGGATGTATGTACACACGAATACCGTAGAGGAAGCAAGGCGTTAAAAAATAATATAGAACGTGTTGCGAGTGTAAACCTATAACGGGTTGCTTAGAGGGAGCAACACTACATTTACCTTAATGAAAAGGGGATTCTATATAATAGAAAAATAGGGATTACGATCGTGAGTAATGCGAAACTCGAGCGCAGCTCTTCACATGCCACCTACTACCGCTGGCAGACGATGTGTTACATTGCTAGCTACCCTCCTGCACCTTCCCGTTGCAGCCACCTTCCTATTGTCCATTTCTCGGCTGTCATCATGGCAGGTGCCGTTTCGTTCTGCTACTACCTGCCATGGTTGTCAGGTGGCGTGTTACGCTGATATGCCAGCTACACCGACGAAGCCGACAACGACAACGACTCAAAATTTACGACCGGGAGCCTAAGAGCTGCGCTCTAAAAATAGCCAATTTAACCAACTTCCTGAATCAACAGACGCATAGTGTAGAATTTGATTAACATATAAATTACTGCGCAACGCTTTGTGGCAGTCATTGCGAGCCTTGTTACTCGACTAAAACCTGCACCATCCGAACCTGTTCTGCAACGCGCCGCTCAGGTTCTGAAACAGCACGACAGCTACATTCTGATGAACTGGTCTGAAGCCTTCTTCTGCCCAAAAAAGAGCCTGATTTTCATCACAACAGGGAATCGAGAAATATGGCATTTAACTTCTTGTTCACTTAAAAGGGCCTTTAAAACGCTCATTATTAGGTCGCGTAGCAGAAAAAAAAACGCCGTTGGAGATTTTCTGCGGAGATTAGCAACGAAGCCTCTGGGCAATCTCCAAGAAATTTGCTGCGAATGCACGCACACACGCACGCACATGCCTCCGCAGGCACCCGCACACGTCCGGCCCGGAGTTCGAATTAAAAGAACTTGCGAAGTTGCTCCCGTTGCTCCGGAGGAGCAGTCATTAAGGGCAGGTCGAGACGTGCCTTAATTGCTAACAAATAGGGAGAGGAGGGCCGGCTGTCCTTACGCTGAAGTCTTTCCGACACGTGGAGGTTCGAGGGGAGTTCAAGAACGTTTTCGGCTGTTCCTTGCGTGTGTAGCTGTCGTAATTGCTCGTCCTGTCAATTAACCTCATTATGGAGCAGCCTTGAAAAGAAAGTTTGTCCATGAGTCAGAGGAATTGAAGGAGAGGAAGAGAAGAGGCGTAATGAGAACGAAGTGGCTTCGTATAGCGCCCGCTCAATTTTTGAACCGCCGCGAACAGAAGATGTAACGGTAGAGAACAATTTAAACGCTGCCAAACTAAAAGCGAGACATCTAAGAGTTGCGCTTTCGGGTTTGTTCGTGCTATTTCTAAAAAAAAAAAAAAACACAAAGACGGCCACTAGGAAACCTAAGAGAGGAACGGATGGCCTTAACCTCAGAACAGACAGGCTTGTCAGTGTGATCGTCTGTGTGAGGTGACCACCATCATTACCAAAGGGCTTTCCAGCGAGTGAGGACCACAGAAACGCTTTTGTAATCGGCCGGACAGAATTTTACCTTTTTTTTTCACTATGTGCTCTGTTCAGCTTAGAAACATTCGACTTAAGCCTTAATATTTTTTTTTCCTGCTGCCGAGTCGTGGAAAAACTTCGGAAGCACTTTTTGGCGTCACTTTCTTTACAAGTGAACGCTCATATTTTTTTCAAACCATCTAGCATATTGCTCCGTATTCTGTCTTGCGCGTCTTCTCAGATTTCAGCGCCTTAGCTGTGCGGAAGTCGCTACACCCTGGCATAAATATGGACCTATGACGCTCTAAATGCGGAGCTGGAAGAAAGTTTCAAAGTGAAAAAAAGAATGCAGCGCTGAAGGACACAGCACATCAATAGTTTATACGGAGAGTCCACGAGGCTGTTTTAATTCTCTTTCTTCAAGTACATAAGTGTCACTAGCCTGGTCTTAATATTACGCTTGTTTCCAGAAAGTGTCATGAAGTTAACACGTCGCAGTGTTTCAAGGAACTTGAGAAGCCCGGTTCACAACACGCTTCCCTGCAAAAAAAAAAAAATATAAAAAAAATGTTGTGCACTAACTCCTAACAAGCGCATGCCCTCATTAAAGCAGGTTGTATCGACGCTGTCACGATTTGAACGTGCCGCGCTGGCCCTTTATTCCTGTCTCACCTCGACACAATTTAGTTTGTTCCCTGATGAACTGACAGACTCATTTTTTAGTCTCGTGCAAAGCATTTTAGTGTGTTTTTAAAGGGGCTTTGAAAGCGGCTTCAGTAAGGTTGCGGTATGCCTGTGATGTTAAAAGACGCCACTTCACGAATCATCTCTAGGAAAAAATTTTTTGATACGCTTTGTAGAAGCACACTCATCTGTAATCAAATTTTGAATTTTAGCGACTTCGCGCCTTTTCCTCTCTCGTCACATTTTTCATGCTGAAAGGTCAGCTCTCCACCACCGGCTCCAAAGCCGGGGGCAAAGCTTCCTGACCGCCGGAGCTCTGACGTTTATTGGCTGCGGCCATTGTAGCTGCCTCACGTCTGAAAGAATCCAACCAATAGCCATCTCTTAAATGGCATACGCAGGTGCGGTGCCACACAGAAGGCTGCGAGCATGAAAAAGTTGCCGGAAAGGACTCGCCAACTTGCGGGCGTGATTATGGGTTTTCTGCTGCGTATAGAAGTGTATTATTTTTCTGAGGTGTTCACGACAACACAATACAGTGATTGAGCGATTTGATGTACTCTCCCTAGAAGGTGTTTAAAACACCTTTAATGTTCATCTGCTTAGCCGCGGTAAGAAGGCAGTGTTATAGAAACCAAGAGAGCATCGGGGGAGATTTCTGTTGCGTAACTTGTACCACGTGTTGGCGGTATTTCTCAGCGACCATAACAATAACTCCTGGTTTTACGCAAGAAGCGTTTTTAGTAGAGAACACTTAGGGAAGAAATAAGCATGGTTTTCTTCAGAAATATGATTAGTGTTTTAAGCCTTACAGCACTAGGCGAGAGAGATTATGTGACAGCTTTGCAAGAGTGTTCTCAGGCGCATAAGTTTTTATGGTTATATAACTAGTTTATATTGTCGCGGTGGTCCGAATGCGTGTCAAGCATGCTAACGCTTTCGGTACTGGGGTCGAAGGGGCCATGGCGTTGATGTGACACGCTGAGAAAAAACTCCTTGCAGCATAATGGTCCTGATACTCTAGCCCACGCTGAAACTTACTGTAGTTTCTTATCGTAACCTCACATGGCAGCAAGTCTTCTAGCGATTAGTTAAACTTTTCTATAAAAAGATTTTGTGTGTGCCCCTAGCCATATAGTGCTGGGTAGCTACCTCTTGGCCGAACCTGATCGTAGTACAGGGCTTGTCAGATCGGCTTTGATCCAACAGAACATCACAGGTGCAAAACGGTTATCCAATATGCCACGAGTCGTGAGCCAGTCATTTCAATATTCTGTTTCAATCAAAACTATAACTAATGATAACTATAACAAAGGTACCTCTTCAACACTTTCAGCCCGGAGTAGGACCTATGCGAAAAAGCTGCTTTGCGACTGCTTGGGAAGTGCGTGCGGTCTCAAGCAAAGCAGCATTGAAATTAAGTAAGGTGATGACTATGACCGCTAACTTTCATTGAGGCTTTAACAAGTGTTTAGGTACTTTTCGCTGCTCTTATGCACACGACACTTAAACTGCAAACAACTGTAGGGACTTTCGCGAGGAGAGCTCGTTTCAAGTTTCTTACCTTTACTCTTTCTTCGACTTCCTTAATTTCTATTGAAGCTTGATAGGTGAGCCGTTCAGCGAAGTAATATCACTGTGCTGTTGCACGTGGTGAAGTGCGCCGTCTCTTCTAACGTGTTTTCTGAGCGCCCATTGCGTACGTTCTTTTCTGGACATCAAATTTATTGCCGCTTTCAAAATGCTGTATCGGTTTATTAGTTGCAGTTTTGTTATGAATTTGGTGTTTATGATGGTTTTTGTTTTTGTGCGCGCGCGCGCTTCTGTGCGTGCGTGCGTGCGTGTGCGCGCGCGCGCGCGCGCGCGCGTGTGTGTGTGTGTGTGTGTGTGTGTGTGTGTGTGTGTGTGTGTGTGGGTGGGTGTGGGTGAGTGGGTGGGTGGGTGGGTGGGTGGGTGGGTGCGTGCGTGTGTGCGTGCGTGCGTGCGTGCGCGCGTGTTTGTGTGCGTGCGTGTGTGTGAGACGCTTTCATGACCTGCTATATTACCTTAAGAGCACTGTAATTCTGGTATGGTTCGGCTATCTGACCAGACACCTCGTTGAGATATATTTGCATTAATTTAGCTAACATGCTCTTATTAGGTTTGTAGCTATACCTAGCTGAAGAAAGCAAAATAAGGAGGCTATTTTGGAAGAAATGGGGTTCAATTATCAACTGAAAATGTTTAAAAAACACCCGGAGTAGGCCTTTCAACCAAGGGGTGCGGTTAGTCTTTACCTCAATTTCGAATACCAAGTCATCCATTTGCAGTTTTTTTTTCCAGTAAACAAATGTCGCACGCATGAAGAAACGAAGCTTCTGCGCGCAGTTTTCTTTCTTCAGATTGTACTTGCATATTTTACTATCGAACACAGGCATAATGAATGTGACCACTAGCCCATTGTCTTATAAGTAGTGGTTGGCCAGTTCTGGAAGAGATTTTCCTGCCGCAGACTGAAGTCTCACCGGCTGCTACTGAAAGTTAGCATTACATGCGCGAGACACATCGATAAAACTCGCCAAATTAGTAATAGGGGCAAGCAATGACATTTTTACAACCTATGTGTTAAACAAAGTGAAGAAGTTTCAACGAGTCCCTGGCTTCTCACCAGGCAATCACGAGGAGGATGCGCTACAGTCCTTGTCTGAAAAAAAAAAGCGGTTATTTCTAGCTTAAGCTCAAAGGTCACAGTGAGATGCAGCACAACTCTTGCGACGACTTGGAATCTACCATGGTCCCTTCTCCGAAAAGCGCAGGTTACTCACAGGCGAGTAGCACTGCGGTTCCGAGACCATTTCCAGCGCATTAACCACGTTCCAGGCGTCTGGAAAGAGCAGGGTTGACGCCCTTCGTATGGCTCCATTTGTTTGCCTCGCGTCAAGGCATTAGCACTGCTCGCAATAAGAGGCCTCTAAACAGAAATTTTTCATCCTTGCGTTAGAATTTCTCAGGGTAGAAAATTAACTTCACAGTACGACGGGAACCACAAAGTCTGCCAGTGTTAGGGAAGTGCCTCTTTCCGTTCTTGCTGACCATCGAAGGCTGTTGTGTAAGGACATTAGTTGAAAGAGAAGTCCATAAAAAAAAGTTCCCTACGCCTTATCAAGCACAACCTGAATTACCGCACTCGGTACGTGCTATACTTAGCTTCGTCTTCGCTATGATGACAACTTCCGACGAGCACTTCATATAAGTAAAACTGCACGATAACCTGAACACAACGCAGAACAGCGCTGACAGGCTTGCATGGCTTCACGCATGTCCGAGTAGTATTTGCATATTAGGAAACGCATATCGTTGCTATAACGGAAGAAGAATTGTGTCGGAAGGACGGTCATCTCGGCAAAAATTATGTAATGCAGCCGTCTGTCGAAAGTGATCTGTTGCTAGGCGCCTGCTATGGCTACAGGCAGAAAAGTTGCTGTAAGTGGGGACGCAGAAATAGTAAGATAGAAAGAGAAAAAAGAGAGAGCGCAGAAGGGCACGGTATATGACCTTTGAGTAAGAGCTGTTCCTCCACGTTCATAAAAAAAAAACGGTATGGATGCCAGCAGGGGGGGGGGGGTCAGATGTACTGTGGTCGGAAAAGAATCATCTGGGAGGGCCGAGAGAAAACAGCGAAGTCACACCACGCTGGGCTCATTAGAGATAACGGGTGAAATGTGCTCGACGGGATCTCGATAAATCAGCGGCACCAGCGGGGTCAGGCAGGCAGGTGAGCCACTAAGGAGCAGCGGGTAGATCGAAGCCGAGCCACCCTTCATCCAGTTGGCTGGAGTGTGTGTCCCGCCGGAGTGCAAGCGAAAGGGGCAATGCGGAAGACCGGCGTTGGCAGGCCATCCGCTTTCTCGTTAACCGAGATTCTCTCGCGGGAGCGAGCCTGAGGACGTGAACAAATGAAGCTGACTCTGCGTTAGCGTTGCAGGTGTGCTCTAATCGCAAGTCTGGTTAGCAACCACACCTCAGAGAAAAGAGGTTGTGCGGCTAGATGTAATCAAAGCCGGGAAATGCTCAGTGAGAAAACAAATCCGGGTAACTTCTAGCTTCGTCCTCCAGAGGAACAGAAGTGACAGAATACGCCGTGGGCAGTTTTTCTCTTATCACTAGGTCGGAGGTCATTGTATCCTGCTTCGTACGCCCATACCGTGTCTTGTCATCACCGTTTCGTTCTTCACGGGTCAGAGATTTTGTTCTTACTAGGCAGCTAACTTCCTCACGAAGGTGCGCAAAACTCTTTCCGACAAAAACACCGAGAGCATGGTCATAAGCTGCGGTTTGCAGCTTCAAAGCGAGAGCGTTGGTGCCCCCATTTTGGAAAAAAAGCTGTTCCTCGTACGAGCCGGCGTTGGCGACCGTTTGAAGCCTCCCAGCCGGAGCGGCCGGAGCAGCCGGACACTCCGGCAACATAATTGGGCCGGCTAGGTCACGTGACCTTGTGGTACCATCACAATCTGGCCACCTGGTTGTGAGCAAAGGCACCTCCATGGCAGGTGGTGGTCAAATCAATGATTGGTTCAAGGCGTTGCTCTGGAAGAGCAACCTGTGCCTAACGAGCCCCACCGATGGTAGCACCTGCCAACGCAGGTGTGCGTGCGTGCGCGTGCGTGCGTGCGTGCGTGCGCGCGCGCGTGTGTGTGTTAAATTAAATTGGAAGGCGCAATGGGAAGGTGTTAAATCTAAAAGTGAACTGTACAACCAATACTGCTAACGCAAGTTTGTGGCATCACTTCGTATGACCGCCTTTGAACTTTTTTAATGTCCGTACATTTCCTCTTTCTTTCTAGTTATTGTCTGTATTCTGTAATCTGGTATTTGTGTTGCAGTACTATGTAAGTATTCGCTGCATTTTGCTTTCTGTTAGCTTATATATTCTTCTGGTTCTGGTCTCATCTTTAGTCGCCCTGAGTCCCAAATTAAAAAAAAAAAATCCTTACTGATTTTGGCGCACAGAACAAACAAATATTCAAAGTTTCAGTTCATATGGTGGTCAAATGTTTTAGGGGAATTCCCCAAGGTGGAGTAGATTTGTAATAAAGGAGCAATTACTCATTGGCATCCACCCGAGCGCAGCCATACGGCTACAAAGGAAAGCTATACAGCTTTCTGAGAAACTTCGTAGTTAAAGAAAAATTCGTCCTGGTCCGGGGTTCGAACCCAGGACCACCGCTACACCGGAGCAGTCGCTCTACCAATTGAGCTAACCAGGAAGGCAAGCTTATGGTAGGACGAGAGCGAATTAATCAATAACTCGAAGTGGGAACTGTGTTGGTCAAATGTTTTAGGGGAATCCCCCAAGGTGGAGTAGATTTGTATTAAGGGAGTAATTACTCATTGGCACCCACCCGAGCGCAGCCATACGGCTACCATACGGCCATACGGCTACCCCGAACCAGGATGAATTTTTCTTTAACTACGAAGTTTCTGAGAAAGCTGTATAGCTTTCCTTTGTAGCCGTATGGCTGCGCTCGGGTGGAAGCCAATGAGTAATTACTCCCTTATTACAAATCTACTCCACCTTGGGGGATTCCCCTAAAACATTTGACCAACACAGTTCCCACTTCGAGTTATTGATTAATTCGCTCTCGTCCTACCATAAGCTTGCCGTCCTGGTTAGCTCAATTGGTAGAGCGACTGCTCCGGTGTAGCGGTGGTCCTGGGTTCGAACCCCGGACCAGGACGAATTTTTCTTTAACTACGAAGTTTCTGAGAAAGCTGTATAGCTTTCCTTTGTAGCCGTATGGCTGCGCTCGGGTGGATGCCAATGAGTAATTACTCCCTTATTACAGTTCATATGGTGTCACGAAACTTGGAGTAATTTTGGCCACTATCCACCTTAACACCTTGCCTCAAAAACGTTGTGAATGCTTCGTGCTAACGTTATGTTGCTTCGGTATAATTTTTCGCATGTTATCTATTCAGTATTTATTTTTAGTACCTAACTGTGGCACAAAGCTCTCGCTGATATGTCTACCACTAAGCTAATTCTTTTGGGGACAAAGCACGCACATTTTCGTTTTCTATGAACAGCAAACAAATACAATAACGTAGCCTTTCTTTTTAAAGCACGCATGACTAAGAGAAGCTAGTTGCGAACTCAGCGAACCTGACGTGGGAGGCTTACGCGCAGAGGCTAATGCGGTGAGAAGACACGTACGAGAGTACCACTAAGTTAATTAGGAAGTTAACCAATAACTCGTTCCACGTCGGTTGCACCATCTTCTCACCGAAACGTGCTCTCTTCTTCATTCCGCTGGCGCCCATCTGCTTTGGCGTTCATTATGCGTACGAGCTGCTCGGGGAAGGCAGTTTATTACACGGACGACGCAACCACATTACGCGCGCTCATTCGCTCGCTCGCGGAAGCAAGAGAGAACGAGCACGTACTGCTGTACGTTCTATTCCAAGCGGAGCTTTTACCCAACAAGAAGAATTCGCCAGAAAGATGACAGTGGTAATAAGCAGGTTAAGAACAGAGGACCGGGCGTTTGTCGAGCCAGTCTGGGCGCGATTAAGTGCAAAACACGGCAGTCTAGGAGAAACGTTATGAATCATAACAAACAGCCACTGCCGGCGCCGCCGGGCCCCACACGTCTTAAGCCTAGGCGCGTCTAACTAGGAACAGAAATAAGAGTGGTGCTTGAATTATACGGCGTGTCGCGGTCTTGTCTAATTAGAAATTTACGATGGGAGCGCTTGGCTCACGCGTGCAACGAGGTGCCTCGTCTTCTCGCGTTATTCCACGCTTGCTCTTGCAACAGGCTTTACAAACTTGGCTCTCCCTGCCCCCCCCCCCCCCCCCCCCCACCTCTCCCTTCTTTTTCCTGTCTCGGTCCTAGCTCTTTGCTTTTTAAATTTCGAAAGCGAAGAAGGTTGCAGGCGAGTCGCTTGAAAATCTTCGTTATTGTTCCTGCACAAGGAAGCCATGACTGCTGGTGAGCCGGAGTGGGTGAGACAATGGCTGTCATGCTTGATTTTTCGTTTCCCTAGACTGGGCGAGCCATTACACTTCCGCTCCTGCTGCTTCTCACGCTGGTGCTATTCTTGGCGTTGCTGCTGCTGCCGCTTCTTGCGATGCTTCAGATGCAGTGCTCGATTCGCTAGAAAAAAATAAAAAGGAGCCCTTTTATTAGCGCCTTCTTGCGGCTAAGAGACAACGCCGCCCGCGCGAGCTCCTAAGCCCATTCCGAGCGCGCATGGAGCATAAACGCGTCACCCTGCTCCCGTCGACGTTACCGTGCGGGCGCCGCCGGCGGTTCTCCGCGTGTGTGTGCGTGGGGGAACCGCGTCCAGGCACCTCGTTAGCAAAGCGACTCGACGAACGTCGTTATGACGACGACGATACGAGCAGCATTCCCCTCCTCCCATTCTGTGCGAGAGCCTCGTTAAAGCCCGAAATTCTGAGGACGAAGAAGAAGATAGATGCAGGAGTGAAAAGAACAAGAAGAGGGAGAAAAAAAGAGGAATGAAAGAATAGGAGGACGAGGGGAGGAGATGAGCGAGTTAGCTCCTATATAGGAAAGCTGAAAAGGGAGTCAGCGAGTTATCAACTAATCATGGCACAAAGCAGAACGCGTGCGCTTTCTTGACGTTCTTTTATGATGAGTCCGTATAGCTCTGTTCTCGTTCTTTCTAAAAAACAAAGACGGACTAGTTTTCTTTTTGTTGCTTTCTCCTCTCCAAAAAGAGGTTAGTGAGTGGGAAAAAGAAAAAGTGCGCCGAAGCCGACTTTCGAGAGGAATCTAAGAATATATAGAGACAAGCTTATGTAAGAAGGGCTGAAGAGTGGGGAGGAGAGAGCGCGAAAATGGGGCAGATGTTAAATGCGTTTCCTCTCCGGGGAATTTCGCTTCGCTTGAGAAGAATTAAATAAACACGAAAGGAAATGTTTTGCACTTGCTATGCGATTTCCTGTAGCACGAACAGCATGCGGGCGTTAAGGACTGCATGCGGGAGAATTGCACGCGACCAGCGCACATTCAGAAGGGGCGCTGTAAAGTTGCGCTCGCTGCCGTGTATAGTCTCGTGCTTTCGTGGCGTGGTCTGCAAGCTGTACTGTACACGGCTTTTCTACTTCCACTCGTTGGCGCATATAGTTGCGTCACCAGGGGTCTGTCACAAGGATGCCTTGCGAAATCGCAAGAATCCTGAATGTAGGTGAGGAAAGGGTTGAGTCAAAGCAAGCGTCGCCATTGGCCGTCCGTGCATTCGTCGCTCTTTCCTGATTTTAGTTCTTTTTCAAGAAGCGTGGACGGAACTGCCAAAATTTCTAATTTAAGTGACAAGTCTGAAGGGATGCCTGCTTGCGTGCATGCTCGACATGTACGTGGTTAGCTCTGTACTGTATTCGCTGCGTCGTAAGCTTGAAAAATTCTTCCTTAACTTTTCCTTCAATCGCCGGTCTTTGTCTACGTCTCATAAGTAACGGTATGAAGCAATTGCCATCATTTTTTTCTTTGGGCTTGGGTAGTTTATGCATGTAGCTTAGGGGCAGGCGCTGATAATCAGTGAGGTTTAGAAGCAAGACAAACTCTCAGTGACCAAGTGAAGTACCACGGTGCCGAAGAAGGAGTAGATAGGCATGTTGCTGTTTGCGAGTATATAAAAGGCGGAGAAGTGAATCGTTAGCCCGAATATTTACTGAATGGGAGATTACTCAAAGCGAATTGCTAAATACTCAGTGAATATTTAGCCCATCGACCTTCTCTCTTTGTGGGTTTGAGAAAAATAGAAAAATGAAAATTAGCTATGAATTGTAAGATGCAACGTCCCGAAGAGTCACACGGTATATGAGGGACGACGTAATTGGGGGCTGCAGATTTGTTTAGAGCCTTAGTATCCTTCGCCTTTTTGTCTGAAAATTAAAAGTCTGCCTTGCTTTCAAGTAACATCTCGCTACTCCCGCTGATCACGCGATCATTTGGCCCTGTGCATCGCAGTTTTTTTGTCTAAACAATTTGAGTGAGAGTGGTTTAAAGCTACATGCGTCTAAATGCTGAAACAGTGGATGTGAAAGAAAGAGCCTATCAGCACGAAATTTCAATAAATAGTGTTTGACGCACTTATTGCAAGCTTATGATTTTTGCTTCTTTTTGTAACCTGTCGTGTGAGATGCGACACTGCTACTAATAGCAGCGAGATAGCTACAAAATAGTGTATTTAGTTATGCACAACAACTACCGCATGTAATGAGAAGCAGTCACGGCATACCCGTAATCAAGGTTTGCTGCAATATGGATCATGAATCATCAGATACTTCGAGAGCAGCTGGCTTGTTTCCCGCGCATCTCCAAAAAAACAGATGACTGATCTTGACGCTGTTTGCATTGGAGACAGAAAATTTATAAAAGTACACATTAGGGAAAGGAAATATTAACCAACCTCGAAAGCATCAAATTCTAAGCTTAGATTCATTTTCAGGCGAAAGCATTACAAGCCCCATTACGAGAAAAACCGGCTGCGTCTCTAAGTGTGTGGAGATGGCATAAAAAGCGGGTACTGTCTACGCCAGATGCTCCGAGTGGATTACGTAAGATTAAGCTGAATTAGAGTTTATTGTGGTGAATTACTTGTGGATTTTTACTTACACATTGTGGCGTATTAAGAGCGGATTGCGTAGAATTTGGTTAGATTATGGTGGATTCGGTAGATTTCGGCGGATTAAGAGTGAATTAGATTGAAATAACTTGCAATATGGTTCATTATGTTGGATTACGACTGGTTCAGAGTGGATTACTTTGTATTAATTAGCATTAGGGCGGATTAAGCTAGATAACGGTGGAGTAATAGAGGATTAAATTGCAGTACATTGGATTAAGATGCAGTAGAGTGGGTTGTGATAGACTACGGGTGGAGTCTGGCGGATTGCGGTGGATGAAGAGTCGATTATGTAGGATTCTGTTGAATTAAGTTGGCTTAAAAGCGCATTAAATTAAATTAAGTTCTAGTAGGGTGGATTAAGTTGAGTTATATTAGAGTGCAATAGATTTCAGATAAATTCTGGTGGATTGCGATAGATTAGAAGTTGATTGTGTTCAGTTTGATGTGTGGCGTCGTGTGGCGTGATGCGCTGTGAAACAGCAGCAGCAGGGCATTAGGCGAGTTTTTGCAGCAGAGATTGGAAGCACTATTGTTGCTGAACAATTTTTGGACATGAATTTTATTTGTAAGACAACTGTAGAATATTTTAAGGTGCTGTTATGGTAATATTGAAGGCAATAGTCCTTTCCACTTATGCGTAGCAAAATCTGTCTTTTGAAGTTTGTCCATCGCTCGCATTGAGTAACGTTTTTGCGAGTTTGCAAACATGTTTTTGCAAACATGTTTATATCAAAAAATTGTAACCCTGCCGAAGGGAGATCTGTCGATATAATGATTATCGTAGTGGAATCTTCGGATATACGAAAAAAATAAGTTCATAAACAATTTCCCACTTAAAAATGCGGTGGGCCACAATTTCTGGCGGCATACTCAGGCTGCTGCAAATATGAAGCCGCAAACTGCGCTCTGGGCAGCGGACAGCTCTAAATACCCTGGAAGTAGCCTTCAAAAAATGCAATACGCATGCCTCTACTAGTGCTGCAACGTCCTATTGCACGTTTTGAAAACAAGTGATTTAGGCGCAAAGGCAGAGCTGTGTTGGATGAACCGAAATCTTAAATGTTTATTTGCATGCACTTTATATCCTTTTTTCTTTATCGCAAATGTGATATGGAATGCGAAGGGGGTGGCGTGAAGTTAAGAAAGTTCCCCTGCTTTAATTCATTATTGTCTTTCTGCTAGATCACGAAGTTAAGTGTTTCGTAAGTTCTACATTTCTCTATACCTTTGTAATCGATGTTTCGTTATGTGCCTAAACCTGAAGAGTGCGCTTACTCTTCGAAGAAATACTAAGCCCCGCAGACATAGCATGATATTTCGCTGTTAAGTTAGCTTCAGCATTCTTATAGGGCTGAACGCGAAAATACCACCTTGAACATCGTTTCATGGTTGTGACGACATGTCTACTGATAGACCATATATATTCAGGCCACCGATGAAGTCGAACAATTTTTTGGGTGAACTTTTTTTCACAAAATTAAAACAACATGGTACAGAACGTATTAGCAAGTGTGCTTGGCGAACGTCGGGTTAAAATTCAGGGCGGTTTATGCGATTTTAATAAAGCAGTTATGCCAGTAACTTTACCAAAACATATGAGTTTGATCAGCCTCTAAATAGAGCTGTGTGCTTGCATGTCTGGTTCGTTCAAGAGACACTCGCCGTGCATCAAACATTCCGGTGCGTCAGCTGCTCAAGACTAATTACGCGGTGTACGCGGCCATCAAGTAGGGCGGTTTCATCAATCTTCAGACTTTGCACACGCAAACAGAGCAAAAATGTCGCGGATGCAAAGGCTACCGCGGACTAATTTCGATACAAAGATAATGATTAAAAGTTTACAAACCTGTCCTCTCTTCCTATAAGGCTGCCAAAACTTTCTTGCTTTCTGTACTTTTGAAAGCAGATGTCCTAAAAAAGACGCCTTTTGACTGGTCGGTTTAGCGGCGGATAAATTGATTGCTGGTTCAGCACTAGATGCGCATAATCATTTGAAACCGTATTAAATTGCGTAGTTAATCATATTTCGCTCAGTGACTTTATTTAATTATTTTTTACTTTTATTGGCAGGTAGGCGAATATTAAATTGTTTGAATACGTATCGAATACAAATAGGATCGAATATAGAACAATGAGGCGGGCGTGCTTCTGTCCACAATTACATTTCTATTTGCACATACAAATACTGAACTGCGCTTAAAAGTGGACCAGTTAGCCTTCCGCTAACGGCAGATATTGCACCCTGTGCTTTACGCTGTTGGCGCCGGCACCCCACCAGAGCCTTAACACTTCTTTTTTTATAGAAGGAAAACAGCGGAAAAACCACACGGACAACACAGAAAGGTAACGTTAGACACAGGCGATGAATAAAAATTGATGTTTATTGCTTTGGCAGCTCGGTAAATATACAGAAAGCATCAAAACAAGATGAAGAGCAAAGCCACAGCCAGACATCGGAAGCAGCAATCAAGCATTCATATTATGATCACTCAGATACCGATAAAAAACGCAACTCCTTATCCATAAGGGCTAATGAAGGTGCGCTTACACAGCTGTCTTTAAGGCTCGAGATTTTTTCGGCTTAACTGATCTCTCGTCCGATTTTGCGCTGCTGTCAGTGTGGTTTTACGTCGTTACCCTCCTAGATGAACCACCAACTAGCTCGAAATATGTTGTTCAAGTCCGTTTTTAATATGTACAGCATTCCTCTCTTCGCCTCATCGCAGCAGTTTCGTGGAGGGCGCGAATCCTCAGTTTCTGTTATCCGCGACAAGGTGATCGAACCACACACCCTGGATTTGTTCGGAAGGCTTTCACGATTCGCTGGACATGCTATACGGTCTTTCAAGCTTATGCGAACTGAACTGCCATCTGCAGCGTGGTAGGGCAACGCTGCACAGAATTGTGAGAGAAGTAAAGACTACGTGGTGGAGCTGAAGCTTCACGGCGTCGGCGACTGCAAACAAGACCACAGCAGTGCTACACGAGCCTTCGAAAGGTACGCGAAAGGCATCAGAAAACAGCGAAAGTACATCGGCGCGCTATACTGACGTTGCACACCATCGTGAGCGCATGCGCATCCTTTCGTGCTCGCAGCCGTATCTGTTTCCTCGCTATTAGTTGATATAAACGACGACGTGCAATGCACAGCGTAAGACTGTGTTGCAGTTTATCACGAGGCTTGATCGGCTGCGTCGATAGCATAGTGCTCTCGTGCGCAGGCCAGCGAAGCTAAGCTGTTCGCGCCGCCGCTGGTTGAAAACTCAGTCGCGGCCATATTTATTTTATTTTTTTACTTTGTTTATGCTCACAAGGTCCATTCAAGGTCAGGCTTCAGCGGTGAAACTGCTTTTGCAGGACTGGCCGAGAAGTAGAGCTTTCGCTCTAAAAAATCCGGCTGCGACCACGAGATGGCGCAACTGCACACGTCAAAGGACTCGACACCAAAAGTGCGAAGTCAGATGGCATGGCGACGAAGCTTCGCCGGCCATATCCGGCGAAGCTTTCGTATTTTTTTAATCCTTTCGTATTTTTCGTGCTGTATGTGTTATCTCCCGGGGCTTCAAGGAAATTTCACGCCCTTGAATGAAATACACCTTGCTGGCAACGGCATTTATAGCGTATGAATCAGAATCGTTTCAGTCGTGCGCTTCATGTCGACCATTCTTGAGGGACGGTAATTTACTGGAAGTTATCGACGGTGGTGTGACCGTCAAACACATTACACATGCGCAAAGCAAGCCCCAACTGTACGCAAAAGCAAACGCAAAAGCACGAAACGCAATCAGCTCGTGCTTATCATCCACCTTACCATCAGTGTATTCGTCTCGCATTTTGATTTTTCTAGTCTCCCATCGGAGAGCGGACGCGACCCTCAAGGTGCGTCATCATCGAAAGCGGAACAAACTCCGTAACCAAGCGGTGATCGAAATCCATTCTAAAGAGTGACCGGCTGACAGAAGACTCCCCAAACTCAGGCGCCCTCTAAAAAACTTAACAAAGGGCATAGAAGTAAAGGAACAAATCGCTCTGTGAATCCGATGTACTCGAAAGCGGCCACAAATTGGTTTTTCAATGAGGGGCGTACTCTCTTCACTGCTCTTCGTCTCTCGGGGCTTGATCCATAATGGGTTCGGGAGACCTCCCTGCTGCTGTCGTACGGCGTTTCTTTTCTTTTTTTTTCCCGTACTGCATAATGCTCTTTTCCGGGGTATA
Organism: Amblyomma mixtum; assembly: GCF_055824585.1. Classification (NCBI taxonomy): domain Eukaryota; kingdom Metazoa; phylum Arthropoda; class Arachnida; order Ixodida; family Ixodidae; genus Amblyomma; species Amblyomma mixtum. Next base: position 66,195,857 of record NC_143016.1, read on the forward strand.
CTAACCCAGGGTTGTGTAGTTTATATAAAAATATATATTAACAGCAGTGGCAAAATGAATGAGAAGTGCAGAAGGTGCCTGTTTCGACGAGACAAGCCCGTCAATTACGATATATTATTAAGGAGCCCAAGGCGCAGTTTCATCTTGCGACGTGCCATTGGGTGATTGCAACAGGTCATGCAGCGTGCACAGTATGCAGTTCCAGTGAACTTTAATGCTATAGTATTGATCATTGGGAATTGCACTGTGTGATATGGTACGGCGTGGTATGGTATGGTATGAAAATGTGATGGATTGGTTTATGGTTTTATGGTGTTAAACGTCCCAAAGCGACTCAGGTTATGAGGGGCGCCGCAGTGGAGGGCTGTGGATAATTTCGACCACCTGGATTTCTTTAACGTGCACTGACTTCGCTCAGAACACGGGCCTCTAGAATATCGCCTCCATCGAAGTTCGACCACCGCGGTTGGGATCGAACCCGCGTCTTTCGAGTAAGCAGCCGCGCGCCATAAACGCTAACCCATCGCTGCAATGTAATGTTGTGGTATGGTATGGTATGGTATGGTATGGTATGGTATGGTATGGTATGGTATGGTGTGGTATGGTCGTGCGTCTCAGAGCTGCACTTGAACCAACGAGAGATTTCGTAGTCGTGTACTGTCGGGAGTAAGAACAGTGTACAACACGAGCGCCTGATTGCCACGCCATTTTCCAGCAGCTCCCACGGTCCAAACAGGCAAGGAGGAGACCATTTTCGTCCTGAGGGACGTATTAAGCATGAAATGCTTTTAGCTCCCGTTGTCGGCATTGTGACGACGTCCCGCCGAGACCGAGAGCCATCATCCGGGCACTGAATTCCACTCATCCGGGCACTGAAACGAGAACATCCGGGCACCGTACAAGACTTAACGAGATTTAACGAGACTCTCTAAGCCCTCCTACGCGACCGGCATGCAAGCGCCGGTTGGTCTCCAAACGAGTCACAAAAAATAACTGCTGCCAGTGCCTTCTCAATGTTTATCAAGATATCAGTCGAGCTGTGCGTTTGATAATGCACGGAATTATAATTTCCGATTTCTAATAACGCGTGCAAAAAGCACATAAATGCCACGATACACTTCGTTGTCATACGTGATCTCTTAGGGGCTTCGCGCATCGAAGCAAAGCCGCGCAGGCGCACAGGGGCCCGGGGGAGAAGCGCTGCGTTCAAAGGGCAAGGCATCGCGCCGAACGGGTGTTGGCGTTCCTCCCTTCCTTTACGGTGCGGTTCGGGTGTCCACCGAGATGACATTAGGCCCGTAAACATTTCATGCTTACTCTACTCTCGGTTACGGGAGAGGCAGAGATTTTTTTTTCGTATTGCGCTCGTGATTTCGCGTGTAAACAGAGCAGGCTCTGTCGTTCAAACCAAAATTATGGGTTGTCTAGTGTGTTTGTTTGATCGCCAGTCAGTGTGGAACGCCCTAGCGGCATTGAGATCAATTTGCTACTCAACGCTCAAAGAGGCGTTTCCAGGTGTGCACCAAGTGTCGCTGAATTCCACGTTTTAGTGGGAGAACCACGAGGTGAACTTTTACGGCGTTGGAGAAGCGTGTCTAGGGTGACCCATCGAAGCGGCCAGGGGAAAAAAATGATATAACAAACAGAGGGGCGGCGATGGGAGAAAGAAGGGAAGAAGTAGAGAGGGATAGAAAATTGAGGGACACAGGTGCCGCGCTGTTGCCCGTCGACGGCCGTGCTAGCCGATGGGCGAGTGTTGAAGTCGCTGCCTCCTCTCTCTAAGCGCAAACGGCGCATAGACGACAAGACGTGCGGCCGGAGAACCGCGCCAGCTTTTCGCTGGAATAAGACGTGTTATGCCGTTAGTGCAAACGTTTGTATAGTACTCATTATGCTCCTTTTTGTCACTGTTAACAACGGCAGTTAGATCCTCGACAGAATAACGTTTACCTACTGCCCGGAACTGGACGACTCACGTACACTTAGAGTGCGCTGGCAATAAACTGTCTCTCTCCTCCTACGCGTGTGACCAACAGACACCATACATTTCGGTTTTACCGCCGTGCACACGTCGTCCGGTTACAGCGTGCGAACTGCAAAATTAGTCTTGGTTGTTTACACGCAAACATTAGCTTAACTGCTCTGCGTAGATTCTCGTTTCGTAAACTTGGTGGTTTGCTACCTTGCGGTGAGGAGATCTCCTCCTAGGAGGTTGAGCGCGTGCCGCAGCGGTGTGGCGACGGCTGATCGCACTCTTCGGCTCACTCTAATCACTAACCCGAAGGAGGTTTAACTCTATATACGTGAGCTTACGCACGAATGACCAAGCTATGAGCTGGATCGTCGAGGGAGGAGTTTTGCCCATGCGGCCGCGGCCTCTTCGGTTAGTTGAAAAAATAAATAGACGTCGCTCTGTGGTTTAAAACGGGTTCGTGCACATTTCCGGTTTGTCATTTGTCGCTGCTTGCGTGTTGAGCTGATCCGCGTCTTCTACCTGGCATGAGCGCCGGCGTTGGAATCACCGTTGTAGAATGGTAGGCTCCAAATAAATTTGGCTAAATATTCGTTTTGCCATGACTATGGGAGCAAGTCACAAAATGGGAAGAAAGAAACAGCATTTTGTTTCGCAGTAAAAAGGACCATCTTATCGACCGATACGAGTTACTGCGCTTGATCCGGTACTTACCGCTGTGTTTCGGAGATAAGAACAGGGGGGGGGGGGGGGGGGGGTCGCAGGCAGCGCGTATGCGGATGATACCTTCCTCACTTAAAAGCAGATCGATGTGACTTATTAGTAGACTATTCGCTAAGCCGAAGCGCGAAGCCACTAATCGAATGCGCATCTCTGCTGGCGTATGGCTCGCCACCTGTCGCTTTCGCTTGCTCAGTTTCTCCTGCGACTGTAAGACGGTAGTGGTCCACGCCGAGCAATACCGGGCCTATTGGCACCGGTATTTGTCATTTCTGCAAGTGCTGCAGTGCGTGTCTTTCACAACATACGCACTTCAATAAGCGTTTTGCATTTATGATCGTCTTTTCTTGGTGCATGGCAGTGGTCTCTCAGCCCAGTAATCGCACGCAAAAAAAAAAAAAACGAGAAAATGCGAATGCTTTGTCTTCACCGTGTGAACTGACCGACAGTCGCAAATGTAAAAATTAACTAACTTCTGACCCTCTTGATGCATGGAGGCTAGGAGCTCCTTAGAAGCCGGAAATTTGATGTGTAACTTGCCTGCTTTGTAGGGAAGAGCGTGCAGCAAGCACCACAGTATGCATACACTCGATGTTAGTTTAGCAATGGGCTTACATCGACGTGTTCTTTAGCTTTGATGAAAATCTGCTGAATGCATCGAATTTATCTTTGGACACATGAGCCGCAATACTTTCGTCGCCTATATGAGCTTTACTTGCTTCAGCCGTCCTTGATTAAGAATCTTGCATTTACATTGCGTGAGTCTAGCCTATCTCACCGAGTTGATTCGTCTGTCGGGCTGTGATTCAGGCCAAAATTTACTAGTGGGCCATCAATCGTGTGCCTAAATTTAAGGATAAGCACGGTTTCCAATTGAAGACATCCGAAAATGTTAGAAAACGTGAGTATAGCCGAAATTCTGGCCTCGAAGACTCCTTCGATTGGTTCACACGTATGCACTGATTCAAACTGGTCCACATGCCTGAGATGTAGCACTCGAATGACCCTTTACAACGACACCTGCATACAGGAACTTACTGAGTGTAAAGGGCATTGGCGTGGCCGTTGTATTGCTCTGCAATGTCTTTAGCTGGTTACACTATGTTTGGCTTGAACCGTAAGGAATAAGAGGGCTAAAGCTCAGGTGCTTCTGGGGAATATGGGCACAGGGGCCATTGAGCGACTGCTCTCACTTCGTCGGCCCAAGAGCAGGTGGGGATATTGAAAAGCCTGGGAGCTTCCTTAACTTCGTCTCAGCAGTCTCTCGCGTAGTGCTTTTCTTTGTTTACCCAACTGATAAAGTATCTGCACTTGGTAATCAGTAAATCTCAGTTCTCTGTTTTAATATCGATGGTGAAACCTAGGTTGTAGCAAATGATGGCACCTGAATCTTCAGCCATTTAATTGCAATTTATTATATATTTGCTCCTAACCCTTCTGCTCGTGCAAAGCCCTTGGAGACCTGTTAGATAATTTGCTACATCACCCACACAGCAATCGGAAAACTTTTAGACGATGGTTCCAGTTGGCCTCATTTTGGACACGAGAAATAAAACCCTGGTCCAATAACTTCAGTTTTCTTCTGATTGCATGTAGAAGTCTTGTTTTTCAACGAGAATTTAGTCCGGCGGAATGTATAGTCTTTGTAAAAAGTATACGGCCCAAAAGGTCTGCTTCTGAGCCTTGCATCGCGGCTCCTCTTGCATATTCAAGGTCCCTAATCACACGAAGGCGGAAGGAATTTAAGTCCTCAATGCTCCCAAGCTTAGAACTGTCAAATGTGCTTCAGAGCCCAGCTACACGACTTTAATGCAAACCCCTTGGGCTGTATATTTTTGACAAAGACTGTACATTGAGTGCGGGCTATAGCTGGGAAATTACGATAAATTTTAGCAGGGCGTGGTTTTGGGGCAGATTTATGTGTGACTCCTGGAGGGAGAGGTAGGTGGAAAGGGGGTGTGGGCCGTCTATTTGCGCAGAGGGATTCATGAACTTCGCCGAAAATATAGGGTTTTACTGATCATCGCACTGACAATTTCTTTCACAGTGCTTCCCCCGTCCCCCTCTTCCTCTGATATCCGCACCTGTCAGTTCCACTAACAGTCTACGTACACAGCACAGCTTCGGCGCTGAGTATCAGTCATCCTGGCAAAAGCACACCCTACTAACAGCGTTTGCCTCGATGCACGCAGCGCCATCTGTGAGATGGCGCTGCGACCTCCTATGGGCTCCACAATGTTGCTGCATGGACGCGCCGAATTTAAAATGGTGGTTTGCGCGTCACCGAGGAAAGCTACCAAGGAAACGTCTTGCAGCTGGCTACACAGGCTTTTAAGTATTCTGCGCTGCTCTGAATAAGCCTTAGTCTAAGCGAGTTTCGCTTCCCTTCACTACATTTAAAGTTGGGGCTCCTGTATGTATTCCACAAGGGGTGGATAACAGAATTGAAACGTAAGTGATGTGCACATATATTCACGCCTAAATAAGAATGCTATATAATTAAAAACGGTGGATGCGCAGGTGATTCCAATGGCGTCATGGCGAGAGCCATTCCAGTGAGGGTCGGGAGCTGAGTGAGTGGAGCATAATGCAGTAAACGTTGAAGGGCGATCCTATGGGCAGCCAACATGAAGGAGGGGACCACTGCGAAGTGAAATGTTTGCCGGGGGGTGATGTAGGATGCGGGATCAAGCAAGCTGTAAGAACATAAACAGGAAACTTAAGAAATAAACCCACCAGCGATTCGGCGGCGTCAAGCTAGATTTGTTTGCCCGAACCCTGCCTTTCAAAATAATATGCTCACGTTGTACGAATAACAAGAATAAATTAATCTAGTGGGCTTGATTCTGTACTGATCCTCATAAATTTGTTACGTTTAGTTAGGAGCGCAGATTGGAGAGGAAAATTATACCATTGATCGAACAAGTTACTTATACTCCAGTCACTTTAATCTCAGCATTGCGGGAGGTCATGTTTTAATAGTTCAAGGGTTCTGTCAGCCGATGATATGACTTTAGTTGCATGGGCGTTCCGGGTTCAGTAATTGCACAAATATAAGCGCAGATATTTATTCATAACACTGGGTTCTGGGTTAATTCCACAACGACCTAGATTACGCAAGGGAACAGAAAGTGTTGCGATGAAATAATACATGTTTTCATTTATCGGAGCTAGGTTCCAGGAACCATTTATTACACAAGCCCTGCACGCAAATTAAGTGTTTTTGGAGAGCTAGCTGGTCGGAGGGAATGGTAACTGGGTTTTAAATAACGCACTCATTGGCAAACATAAGGTTGTTACGGATATGTATGTAGTTATGTATGCGCAGTCTTTCAAGACGCTAGTTTCCCGCTTTACGGCCCAAACCACACAATTAAGTAGCTGCATAATACAAATTATTTTCGATTCTAAGGCAAAAGTGCACCTATTATAGCCCAACATAAACGTTTTTGAGGGTTTGGAACACAAACCTATCTACCTAATTCGAGAAAAGCGCCAAAAACTATCCCTCATCGCTTCATCAAAAGGAGATACATTTGAAAACTTACCGGATGGCGTTCGAGAGCCCCTCCAGGGGGCAAGAAGTGTGACGTTTGCTTGTGTTTGACCATGACAAGAAAACTCCTTTACTTTATTTTTTTATACCAGAGCACGGGCTTCCTCCAACTTGATGTATGTTTGATTTCTGTTGTGGGGACAGTGTCATGTATAAATTATCCCATACATTTGTGTGTGTTAAATTTGGTAATTAAGAATTTATTTTTTCATGATTTGATGCTAGACGTCATGCCAGACGACGTGAAAGAGCAATACCTTGGAGAGGAAATTGAAGCCTCCCACTTAGTTTCTTTATTATCCAGAAACTTGAGAAATCAAGCCTTTGTGAGGTACCATGCAAAAAGCTTTCGTGAAGTGAAGGTCATTTGAAGGTTAAAAGTTTCATGTGCAGCTCACGGGCAAAAATGGGTGTGTGTACTCCGCAAGATAAGTCAGAACTTGATTCTTGTTGAAAAGAAAAAAAAATTATTCTATTCAAGTAAAATTGATTATGAGAGAATATAATTCATGTTTCATGATTTTGAATCATCTAGTCAAGTAGACTAGGCTGTAGTTCGATGATTTTTTAGAGCGCAGCTCTTTGGCGTCCGTTCCTGGGTTTCGCGTCGTCGTCGGCCTCGTAACCAGCTCCGCCCCCCTTTCATCCCCCCAGCGCTAGCAGCGACCGACTGATAACGACCGACTGATACCGCTGGATGCCGCTGACGCCGCTAGAGAGTCAAGATAACGTGACTGCATAGAACACCGTCGCCGCCATGCAGAAAGAAGAGGAAAGGGTCCCCCCCCCCCCCCCCCCCCTGTTCTTGTGTGGCGGATAGGGTGCTCTTCAGTTGCCGACGCGCCGGTTATTTCACGTAGGCCCCGGCACGTCGACGAATACGTGACCACCTTCCCACGGCTAGACCTGGTTCTTAGCGCTGCGGAAGCGAGGGTATCATATTGTTTGTGTCGGCATCGGCGGCGTTGTCCCTGAAGCCAACTCCGCAGCTGGGGTTGACTCACTATCGAAAAGGTGAAACAGCTTATTTGCTGCGCTCAAATTTCGCATTAGGAAGTAACGTAATCGTCGGTAATTTTTTCGTTAATTTATTTGAAGACTGGAACGACATTCTTCACCTTCTTACCACTGGGTAGGCTACCTGTGGAAAGTGACTGCGCGGGTAGTAGGCTAATAATAGATATTATGATGAAACATGCTGAGTACTTTTTCAAGAGGTTGGAGGTGATTTTGTCAGCGCCTGCTGAACATGAAATCCCCCTACGATAGATAATAGGAACAATGCCGGATGCATAAATTGGGATTGAAGGCATAAAAAGACATCGAAAAGGTAGTTGTGAAAAACAGTTGCATCACTTTCTTTTGTGAATACGGATGCGAACACAGAATTGAATACTTTTGCACATTCAATGTCGCTGTCCTCCCGACTTGGAGCGTTGTTAAGGTAACGGGTATTATAATGGTAAGACAACTAAAATGGGCGTCTGATCAAGACTTTATTTGTTGTTTTGTTTCCAGTACCCTCGTTCGAGGGCATTATATAAAAGGCGGGGTATGGGTGGGGGGCGACACAAGCACATGCAAGAGAAAATATTCATTAAGCATGAAAAGAAAGTACAAACTACTGCACACCCACTCGAAATAAAACTCATAATGCGTCTAATATAGTACTAAAATCAATTATAAGTGTTGCTACAGATGCATGAACTTTCTCGGGCACTTGGTTGAAATCCTCGGCTCGTCGGTTTGAAAAAATGCACCCTTGACGTTACTAATGGATTGTACGCATAAGACCTCAGCGGCATAATATCTATTCCAAGCTTGTATACGCGCTAGGATCTAGCTTCGCCGCGAGAAATGGCCGCACAACAAAGCTAAAGGGTGGTTAGCATGTAGCCTATGTGGGCACACACAAGAATGTGTACCTTCGGTGGTGATGTGGCCACGGGGCGTTATGTGTACGTATCGTGCCGGAAGGACCGAACCTCAAGCCTTATGATCTTTCATAAACGACTCTGAATCTCATTTCATTGCGTTATCCCCACTGCAAGGCACTGTTCCATTCAGTCGGTTGACAGCACGAGTTTTATTACGGAACTAAAATCTGCTGCAGTCAGTTAAACTTAAACTAGAAATCAATCCTACATTAGAATGTTGTGGTAGCACATGTTTATTGTGGAAGGTTTGTGCACAGCGAGAAGACACATCACAAGATGTCGGGGCGCTCGAATGTGATGGCCGCTCAGGTCTAGGCTGCCTGAGGCGGCTTGCAGCAGTAAAAACATTAAAAAAGTCATGAATGAACCTAGTGACATTGAGCCCACTAGGCATTAAGTTTGCGTATTCATTCATGTAGTTTTTAGCAGCTCATTGAAGGGTCTTAGCGATAACGACGTCAGTTTGTAAGTTGATCTCACCCTTTATACAACTTTCGAAATTGAATCTTAGTTAGGTCTTGTATGAACAGAAAAATGGCGATCATATTATTTTTTGATCGCATAGCTTCAGATCATGCGGTCTTCTGAATAATTTTGACGGAACAAGCTAGTGTCACATCTTAGCAACGATACTGACCGCTAGGGGCCACTGCTGAGCGAAATGTGAGCGATAATAATCCAATCGTGTAGCCTAGTAGAGCAGCATCCTTGGCGTTTCTTCGAGCAATGCAGCAGCTGGCACAGTAAAACTCCCGTGTCATTTTAGTGCTGCAAGACAAGCTGGAAAAACTAAAATGTGCCGAATAGATGCGCAGCACAACAAATCGCCGCGAGTACTAAACCCCCACTATGTGGTGGTCGTCTGCCGTATTCGCCTGACCTTGGAGCAAGGTGAGTTTATTCCAGTCGCAAAGCATATGCGGTGCGGGCTGAGCGCTCAGCAACCCGTAAGAGCCGTAAAATGCTTATCTTTTTTTCGTTGAATGCCTCTTCCACGGATTTTCAGTTCAGACGTGGATGCATCAGAACGGTTTTTGGGAGGCACTGAAGAGAACCCGATCCCGTTATTGTTCTGAGCAAAAAAAGAAAAAAAATATTTGGCTCTTCCTGGTGACGTTGGCGCTTGTCCAGCAACAAAAAAAAAATCAGTTACAGCTGTGAAAATTGAATTTTAAAATCTTCCCGTCACTTGAATCAAACTCGTGACGTCATCACTCAAAAGGACTGGTTGCCACCATTTTGAAGTGAATGACAGTGTGCCCTAGCCACTGGGATCCGTGCTCAAAATTGGTGCTGAAGCAGGCAGTGTACTTACGAAATTGGCCGGTGATGGCGACACCTGCATATCGTTTCTTGGACTTTTCTAGCTTATAAAAGATGCGCTTTCGATAAGAGTGTTATATTTGGAGTATGAACGCGGTACCCTACCGATACGGGTCAACTTTAAACGGTACTCACTGTCCATTTATTGTTGGCTACCAACAACAACAGGCCTAACTGAGCCACAATCAAGCAAGCACAACACACGAAGCAGTAGAAGAAAACAAACTAGAAAATGTGACACAGCACCAAAGTTATCCTCCTGCTAGAGATAGTGAATCATGCCCGTTGACCGAAGTTATTATTGGCAAGGTATTAGCAGGCTGAGCTGATAATACCTTTTTATGCGAACTTAATAATGTAAACATTTCTATGCTTGTCTAGGCCAGTGTGCAGATCTCTGTCTAAAAAAATTCTCAGTGTATACAGTATGCCTTAAGTAGCAAAAATTTCTAAACACGGCGAAATCCAAGGTCAACCTCTCCTACGGCTCGTAACAAGTGTACGGCGTCTTCTACACTCTAGGCGTTCGCATGATACCATGGCCATCTACATCTTAGTGCTAACAGCAGTAGTTTACTTTCTGACCATCTTTGTCCTTAGAACGGTAGAGAGTCCGCATAATTCTGGCCATGCGTTTGAAAGGTGTGCCGTAGAGAACACCGTGCATCTCTACTCGCTTCTGTCTCCCTCTCATCGCATCGCCTTATTTGCAGTGCTAGCATGTCCTAGGACTACATCACAGGTTCCATGCCTCAAATGTTCCATGCCCTCTGTCACCGACTCCACAGCGCCCGCGCACAGTGCCCGCTCGCCGCGCCATCCAGTGCCAACGAGGCCAAGCGTGTCACGCCAGTGCTTCCAGCGTGCACTGCGCAAACCAGTGAGGACTGACAAGCACCTGGCTGCGCCACGGGAAAAGCCTAAAAAAAGTGACATATACAGCTTCCGCTGCAAAATTATGCAATGCTTACCCTAAGGCGTTATAAATTGTTACTCTAATCGAAAGCTTGTACAAAGCGCTAGCGTTCAGCGCACCCTGGTGTCTACTATGCCTCTCACTGCTCTCTATATCTGTGGTTAAACGTCACTGCTCTCTCAATGCACATTGCTTAGTTCGTATAGAACACAGAAGGGCACGTATCGCTAGAGACCTGTGTGCACGCTGATTTCTACACAGAGCGTTTGTGCATACGGTGTTCGCATGACGCATCCCCCTTTGCTCCATCAGTAATGGCACTAGCGCATAAAAACTCTCTAGAAGTATAACGAAATGTTTACCATGACTATGATTTCAGCCGGCCGCCTCCTTGAAAAGCGACTGATATAGCCGGGTAATACACCACTCAATAGAACAGCCACACAAATCAACTGTTCTGCAAATACTTTTCGCGGCCGTTTTCACAAACGTTTAATTCAACCTTGCCGAAAACTACTTCATGAATTGAGCAGATTCTGCTTTCAAGTGACACTTGTAACGGGGTCAGGCTTATGCCCGTGGAATTCCTGCCTTCAAGAACGTTCACTGTAACAAAGGCATGGCTTACAACTGGGTTTTTTGATAGGAAAATTCTAAGTTCTGTATTCCTAAACTAATAAAAGGTCAAGTTCAGACAGCGCTGGTTCAGAGTTACTATTGGAATGACCGTAATCAATTAAAAGGAACCGCGGCCTTCAAGTGAAAAGTTCGACAGCAGCCGGCTGCGGCGGCTGATGATACGAAATAGAATAGGAGTGTAAAACAAAAACACGCGGAAATGAAGAAAAACGTTTTATTTCGTAGCGCAATGGTGTTTGTACCACGAGGCTTAGAGCTATGACGTACGGAGTGATCTGCCCATGTGCTAGTGAAGATGAAGATGCGCTCTGTCACATCTTTCAGCAGAAAAAAAAAAAACGTAGCTTCTTGTCGTATCCTGCAATGAATGAATGAATGACAAACTTTTATTTCTCACTTGACGTCTTGGCAAGGAACAGCGGCGGCAGCCGGTTGGCTGCTGGTTCTGCTGGACAGGGAGAGAGAGAGACTTTAATGAATAAAGGAGAGGTTTGCCTAGTTATAAACCTAGCATGCTACTCCAGGTGAAGATGAAAGAAGAGGGTCAAAATAGAGGAAAAGAGAAAAAAGAAAGGGTGAAAGGTGACATCATGCTTACTCAACACTCACGCACTCACAAACGCACATGATTATCAACGGATGTACACCAAACCCGTGTCTCTAAGAAAAAGTAAGAAAGCTCTTGACCCTATTATGCACAAATGGCAGATTATGCCCAGAAACACTGCCTTAAGAATCCTGCCATGCCGTTACAAATTTATAATACCAATAAGGCTCATGACAACGGACGAGCTTCGTTATATTTAGGCAGTCGACGCTACGAATTCCCCTAGAAGCACCAACCCAACACTGCGATTGTTCGTGGCTGGTTTTGTATCAGCGTTATACGAGTGCTGTTCGAACAAACCTTCCCAATAAAACCACCAGCTATCGTGTTTTTGAGCAGTGTGACACGAAGCTGGGTTTGTGATGCATTGGGCGACACGGGCACTGCCACCAGAATTACAACGGGTGGGCTGAACTTGAGCAAAGCGCAATATGCTGTGTTCGCCTATTTAAAGCGCTGTGCCCGTCAAAGCGAATCCTTCTATGGCGCCCAACCCTCGTTTCGGGTGCATGACGGCTCTATCCCGACTGCGGCTCCCTTATTAGTCCTGAGTGCACACACTTGCACATTTTACGACAAACGCTATGGCGGCCCGGCTCCTAACCCCAGAGCTGAAGGCTATTCATGGTCATGCCAGGCCTAGCACAGAGTGCGCAACCTTCTCCCCACTTCTTCACTATTGTCGCTTTCGCCTAGGAGAAATTTGCTGCCTTTGTTTTCATACTGAACGCCTCGTCTTAATAAAGTTCCACTGGTCCTGAGATAATACAGTCACTCTACGCAGCCTTTCACCTTTGCCTCCTCGCCGTGTCCGTAGCAGCTTCAGCTGCTTATAACCTGGGGGTCTTGAACGCGCACTGACAATGCACAGCACACGGGCTTATGATTTATTTCTTCCCTCTTCAGACACTCTCCCCCACCTTGCGCTACCGCCGTAGCGTCTGCCCTTTTCGCACCTCTCCTCTTCCCAAGTCCCGAATGCAGAGACTGGGACATACGTCCGTCCGCTGGTGTTCCTCACGAACAAACCAACAGAATGTAAGGAGAAATATAACAAATGTTATGTTGGATGCTTCAGCAAAGGATACCATTTTTGTCCCCTACGATGGCAGTTGCTTTTGCAAAGCCCGTTTTCAAGTATTGCTAGCCCAGCCGATGTTAAATCTGGCGGTTCTGTTTGGAAAGGAAGGACTTGGAGGACTGTACCTATAGTTCTTAAATGCTCTATAGTGTGCCGTTGACGCTGTCCGCTGCCAGTATCAATTTTGCAGGAACCTGACACATCTACGGGACCCATAAGTCAGTACTACTTGCGGAACGCAGGTTCAGTGCAAGGTATCGTAGACTGACGCTGTATAACCGCTGTAAGCTACGGCAGATGCGTTGTTCACTTGAAGTACTTGTCCTATCTGTTCTAATTTTCTTCTAGCTTACAGAGGACAGTTTCAGCAGGCACAGTCTTCACCTCGAGATGACAGTTGAGTACAGGGTTGCCCACCAGTCTTTCGGCTGGGAACTGCAGACGGCCGTCTCTTGGCGAACTCCTCGATTCCTGCAGAGTGCTACAAAATAAAAAAAAATGACAGGACGGTTATGACTCTGTAACGCGAGATTCAGTGACGGCGTGTACGGTGTTTATATTATGCGAAGCATACTACTTTAGCTACCACTTCAGCCCTTCACCGTGGTTATGCGCCTCCAAATCACATGACACATGACGTCACACCATGTGACACGATGACGTCACGACAGTAGAGAAACGGGGGCCCACCTCGCGCCGTCGCTGTGGTTGTGCGCCTCCAAATCACGCGACACGATGATGCTTCGCATTCTCCAGGCTTAACCAAGTTAAGCCTCAGCCATTTTTTTACGATATGTTGAGGCAGAGAATAAGAGAATCACTGTATATCTGTATACTTCTAGCACGCTCCTTTTAGTTCTACCCGCTTGTTCATTTTTCGACTAGCTCTCTCTAGTCCGCCGCTCCACGCGGGCGGCGCCACCGGTCACCCTCTCTTTGAGCGGCGCGTTTCGCAACACCTGTCGCAGAAGGCTCGAGGTGCATTCCTCCGCTCTTGCCATGCTCTCCCTACACCCTCCAGCGCAACCACCCACCACATAGTTCACGTGGTAACCACACACTGGTTGCGCCTTCTTAGCTCTCGCCATACTTTCTTCTTGCACAATTACCACACTCCAGTTGGGAATTCCTCCGCTCCTGCCTAACCCTCATACTTACACGGTAACCGCCTTCCGAAGGATTCTCGTGGTAATTTCCCTGCGTGTACGCCTTCCAACGCTCTAGCCAAACCCTCCTCCTTTCACGCTAGCCCTCTTTCTCCTTCCAGGGTAACCCCCTACCGAGTGGATATCGTGGCAACCCACCCACCGGCTATGCTGACTGCTGCTACGACATACTACTACTACGACGCGAAAACAAGGAACGGGCGCGTAAAGCTCTCGTTGTAAAACGAGCATTTTGTGAGCTACTTTCCTGCCTCTTGAATGGCGCGATCACGCATGCTTTTGCGGGCTGGACGTGACATGGTTGATGCGGAAATGAAAAGTGAAGGATCTTAATCGTGCACGCGCTGAACGGGGGGACATTCTCACTTGCAGGTTTTGTCAGAGACTCCATGAGTCACAAAACTTGCATGCGTGCTTGATAACCGATTGTCCAGTACTATGACGAAGCCTTTGGACTTCAAAGAAGAGGGAGTAAAAATCTACAGTACTAAGGTATTCACCATTGCAATCGGCCGCCGCGGTGACTCAGTGGTTATGGTGCTAGGCCGCTGACTCGAAAGACTCGGGTTCTATCCCTGCCGAGGCGGTCGCATTTCGATGGAGGGGAAATTATAGAGTCCCATATACTATGCGGAGTGAGTACACGTTAAAGGACCCCAGGTGGTCGAAATTTTCCGCAGGCCCTCGCTATGGCGTCTCTTATGGTGTGAGTCGCTTTGGGATGTTGAGCTGCATAAAACCAAACCATACCAAATTTCCTTGTGGTATTTTTTGGCACACAGAGCAAGACTCTGCGCGCCACAATTTTACAATTCGTTTTCACCAAGTACATTACTGATCTAGTCCTTACCTTTATTTTAACGCGATAGCGTCAGGGCTTCATTTGTGCAGAAACCCCAGCGTCGGCGCTATGGGCGGAAAAACAGGCGGCCCTCCTTTTACCTACCCCACGTGAACTTGGGATGATCATCGCAACCGGCATACCATGGCAGATGGCAACCTGCCCAAACGATTGTGAGCAACTGCCCAATGCGGCAGATGGAAGTTAAATTAATGACTAGTTGGGAGAGGTTGCTTAGGGACAGCGACTTGGGTCTCACCTGCCCAACCGATGGCTGTGTTTGAAAGAGCCACCTGCCGTTGCAGTGGCACATTTCTTAACCGCTGCACCACTGCGCCAGGAGTAGTTTGAGGAATTTCCCTCGATCGAAAATGACCCATTCTGCATTTAGGGGCGTGCCGGCACAACCTAGAGGAAGTGATGCGCTAAGAGGACCCCAGGCCGCTGAAGGGACCCATTAACTCTATTGCGTCATGCCTTAAGGTAGAGTTCTAGTGTCCCCTAGTCTTTCGTTTTGCCTTCGATGGCAGCGTGCAAGAAGTGGAGCGAGAAAAGACGCTTTATGAAGCGCAGTGGGTTTTGTACCGGCTGGGACGTTCGCAGTGGTCAAAATGTGCACATGTACGGATGGTGGTGCCCTTTGCCACAGCCAC
Source organism: Amblyomma mixtum (assembly GCF_055824585.1). Taxonomy (NCBI): domain Eukaryota; kingdom Metazoa; phylum Arthropoda; class Arachnida; order Ixodida; family Ixodidae; genus Amblyomma; species Amblyomma mixtum. The sequence continues at coordinate 66,211,268 of NC_143016.1, forward strand.
ACGAAGGAAGCAGTTTGCTGATCCTGTTAAAAAGACAGAACCGATTGGACTGTTAAGCTGCAACTAGAGAAAGCAACTGTACAACTAAATTGAATTAATTCTGCCAGCTTTGTTGGGTCCCTTTGGTTCTACTAGAATACAATTGGAGATCTGAAATAAACAAGAGGTAAACCGTTCGCGCACAGGTGCCCAATGACTCTTCCGCAGCGCACTCCAGCTACCACTATGAATCTATGTCCACATGCATATACTATACACTCTGCACCGAAGGCGCGCGCCTGTCCTCTACAATCACCTCGCCTTACGCGAGTCAGGTGGGGCACCCGACTGCTTTCTCTTTACAGGTGACACACGCGGAGCGTCCCGTCACTTTCCGGCTACCTATCGGGAAGCAGACTGGAGGTCAAGCGCGTCTGCTCAATTATTGCATAAAGGCTCACCATTGTTCTGTCACGAGTTCACGCACTGCCCTGTTGGCACAGGAGCGCCGTCAGATTCGGCAAGATCTATTGCCCTGTAAGCCACGTGCAAATGTCTAAGCGGCTGTGCAAAAGCGGTAGGATGTATGAAGAGTACTTGAAAAGAGTTAATTGCTGGGCTAATTGCTGTTCTGACATCATATTCATCTTATTTAGCGCAAACGATAGGACGAAGGAAATAGACGAAGACGAACATGAGCGCTCGTTTTCGCCTTCGTTTCGTCTTCGCCGACGAAGAAAACGAGCTCTCCTTGCGCGATTCGTTCATGGGTCGTCCGGATATTGTAGATCGAGGTGATAGTGAATCATCGCACGCACGTCCTACTGCGTGAACGCGAACGCAAGCGCCAGTGTCAGCATGAGCACGGGCCACTTGCAGGCAGTTGGTGCTCGGTGCTGGCGAGCAGAACGGAACGGTTGCTATCCGGAACACTGCACTGTCAAGGCACGCTCTGTGCGCGAATCGAACATCCACGTTGCGCCAGGCTCTTGATGCAGTTGCGGATTGCGCAAAACAGCCCAAACAACGACCAAGGGTCTGCAGGCGGCTGAGAGTGGCTCCGGAGTCTCACGGCAAATCGCATCTGGGTGATGGCGGAGCGAGGCTCAGCAGAAGGTCCAGGCTCAGGTGAATGCTCAGTAGCTCCGCCGTGATTGAATAGCTGAGGTGCATGATGCGTTGCTGGCTCTACATTTGCAGGGTGGGGATTGCGGCCGCCTGCTGAGAGCGGGCAACTTTCACTCCCCAAGGAGCCGTCAGTGGAGGTGCTGTTGTAGTTCCCCATAGATGATGGCTCCGGCAAGCTGCTGCATAGCGGCGAGGGGTGTGCTGCACTTCCCTGTGACGCCGACGATGTTCTGATGATCCTCCGTCGATGTGAGCCAGGGCGAACATCGGCCGTAGGGGGGCGTGGCGCGAGCCAACTGCTCGCACTCTCCCAGCGCCGCTCCCATCCGCGAACGGTGGTTCCTGCTCGCGCTGAAAGAGAGGAAGGGAGGGCCACTCTCCGGCGCGAGGAGGTGGCGATCGATATGGTGCAGCTTGCGTTGCGTGTCGTGGAGTTGGAGAGGTCTGGCGCGAGCCACGGCTGGTGCAGCGGCGCAGAACGATTTCCTGGGCTCGCTGAGGCACATCCGAAGCGGCTCCCGATGCTCCACATGGAGTGTCTTCCGTTCACCTTGCGTGCCGTGGCGAGAGGCTGAGAATACAGCAAGGCCTCCAGCACTGCGGAGTTCGAGCCGCAGCGTGCCTTGCTAAGAGATGCCCTGGCCATGCGCGGTGAGCCTGTGCTCAGCGTCGGCGGTCCTCTTTTCTCCGTGGGGTAGAAGGAGACACTATGGTCGACGCCAAAACCCAGGAAGCGGCACCATGGAAGGGCATGTCTATCAGAGTGACGAGAACCACACAGGCTCGCGACAGTGCGTCGCAGGCCATGGTGGCGGATTTGGTTACGCAGAAGTGCAGACAGAGGCCGTACAACCGAGGGTCGATTGCGCAGACAGCCTCAAGGAGGCGCTCTCTCGCTCGAGAAGCCCCACTATAGGGGGACCGAGGCATCACAGGTAGATGTCACTCACGTATACTGAAATGTACAGGTGCGACCAAAATATTACAGATCATGCTTCGGAGTTCGAAATTTCTCACTTTTTGTGTAAAGAAGAAATGATTGTTACTTGGGCTCACGCGCGAGCGCACCAGCGGCATGTACTAATATGTGTATGTAGTAATTCTGAATTTTTTCCAAGTAAGGCGCAGCAACTCTGACCGCCGAAGTGTGTTTCGTGATATTGTGGCTGGGACTGTATACACGGTATCAGTTTCCCGTGCGGAGGCCCATCGGCACCGATATTACAACATAACGGGGACAACTCCGAACCCTGCGGCACCGCCCGTTGCCCAGGAGGAGGCCGTGAGACGGCTTGGATAGCGGAACGCGCATAGGCCCTCGCGAAGTGCAAAAGATCCCGGTCACCTCCGTCGCTTCTGGCGCCGCGAAGATGATCGTATAGTGGACGGGGTCGAACGCTGTCGAGACTCTCGGGAGCACAAGCAGGGATGCTTGCTACGACGCCAGACGTGCTCGAGTGCGGACACACCATCCAGTCTTGAGTCGGCCGCGATACGCATCTCGCGGGAGCCTGTCTAGCTGCCATCAAAGAAATCCGCTTCTCTGGCCTGCGCGTGGAATCGCTGCAGAGCCGCATTCTTCATTCCTAGGTGCCACCGAAAAAGTTCTGGGTGGTGCCCGCTGAGCCCGTTTTTCAGCGTTCCGATACTGCTGCTCTGCCGGTAAAAAAAGGTAGAAGAGATTTCATCGATCAAGCTTTGCAATGCCACCTAAATTATCTTGGCAAAAGATAGCATACAAACAGCCCATGCTGCAATGAAATAAATATTGCCGGGATTGTGTTTAATCCCGCGGCGGCGCTAACAGATCAACTTCGCTGGCAACTGCATCAAGGCAGTATGCTATCGCCGCAGCCGTTCACACCTTATGTTAAACTGCAACGCCTTTTCCGCTCTGCATTGTACATCGTTAGTACTTCCATCTGCGGAGCAAACAGATAAGATCAGATTAACCTCGAACAGCGCTTAATCTGAGTCTAATATCGTCGCCAGACTTGCCGACGACCAAGTGAAAGCAATACCATGAGCCTACCAGGCTAAACACATGCTTTCGCATGTCTACCAGGTTTCACTACGTTAAAACTCTACCACTTTTATAAAGCATTCGCTTCTTTCCTGCTGTCGGTAGTTACCCAGGGACATAGCGACTAATTCCTTTTCAGTTTCCCCCCCGTAGTATGTACGGATAACCATGAAAGCTTTCGTCAGTACCGCACCTGAAAACAGGTTTGGTGTGGGAAAAATTTGGGCTCAGCTGCTCGCCTCCAGTGGATTGGAAGAATTATGGTTCTCACCAACGCGAGAACTGCCCGGCTGCGGTACTTTGAAAACAATGACAGGGGCTCAAGATGCCTAGAGGGATTAAGGGCCTCAATCACTACTGCTGTGCGTTGCGGAGAGAAGCCAACTTTTCGACGACCTTGGGCCATTGAAAACTGGGTTGCGATTGTGTTCCACGACCAACTAGCGCAGCGTAATCCGTGCGACTCAACTGGACTGCATGCAGCTGCAGGGGGGCGGCTTGAGGCGGCGCCGTGACCAGGCCGGCCGTGTTCGTGATTGGCCGTTTGCTTGCCACCCTGCGTTCCTTTCGTCATGATTGAGGTCAAGGCCAAATGAAATTTACATTTATTAGAGCGTTATGAAATACGACAATAGACTCACTTTTTAACGTAGTTGGTGCTACATTTTTAAGGTACTATGCTCAGCATAAAGACAAGGTAGCAGATTTTTAACTGAACTCAGATGCACTTCTCCAAAAGTGCACGGGAGGTCCTTGTGGCAATGAACTAAAAAACCTGTAGTTTATTGAGACACCTGACAGGAAGCCAGGAACATTACAAACGTGATGATCGTTGGAAGCGTCACTGAAGCGGGCTGACATCACCGCTTTCACAGAAGAATTTAGGTCAAGGCAGCTTTCAAGTTACACGCAGCAGTGTAAAAGAAAATAATGAAATTTGAAATGTAACACTTGCATTAGGAAAGGGCAGAACTGGCACTTTCACCATTTCTTATTCCCATGCAAAGTGCAAAGTCAGGTTACACAAAGGTAATGCGTGCTTTGCAGCATGAGGTGAGATGGTTTATTAAAAGAGTGTTTATAAAAACTCTCAATACCGTCTCCCAAAAATCAACCCCTGAATACCCAACTGCTGTTGTCTTCGGGTTGCGTCCCGCAATGCCACGAGTCTGAACTTTCATTTGCCCAAGTCAACGATAACATTCTTCGCATTCGTAGGCATAACTTCAGAGTAGTCAGGGTAGTAGGCTATCTGTGCACAGAGTAGTACAAAATTGCGCCACTTGTGAATAGAGTGAACCGCTGCTGAACCACGATATGGCAGACCTCCATCTAACAAACTCTGATGTATTTTTTGTATTTTCAGTCTTATATATTGCTCTCATTGGCAACTTTATTTTCTCAAACCTAGGCTGATGGAAAGGCGCCCTAGATATGACTTAAATACTGTAGTTATTCAGTTAGACTATTTTTCTTGCTTAATTCAGCAGGTTTTTCACTGAAGTCTTAGTCCACGAAGTCTTTGCGTCCAAAGTATTCACATTAGCACCCATAAAAAAAAAAACAGTGGAAAAAAAGAGAGGAACGCGATTGGTATACATTCTATCAGTTATCAACATGAATGGAGTAAACAAAACGCATCCACCCACTGTGGGCTCACTTGGCGCCATGGCAGTGTTCCTGTTGGACACTTTGTACACCTTTGTAGGAAATAAAACGTTAAAAACATGCCTGTTGGACCAAAAGTAAGCTGAATCTAGCCTTCATGAAAAGCTGAATCCATGCATCAAAATAAAACAAAAGTGTGCTGCTTACGTATGCTTCACGTAAACTAGTTCATCTATTCGTTACGATGGTCCTTCATGGGCTGTTACGCCTGTATGCCCATGGAAGGTAACCAATGACTGCTTTTAACTACGGCAAAAACTGCACAAATCTGGCAGCGCATTACTTCTGCGAAGAGGCGCCTTTTTTATTGAGCAGTAAGTATTGCAGTACCTGCAAGACTGGCGGATGCTTTAGTTGCTCATCAAGAAACTTGTGCAAGCAGCACGTCCATGTGCAAAGTATGTTTGCCTTGCGTGAGGATCGGACTTGGTGTTCCTTTAAAGAGGTTTTCAGGTTCCAGCTCTGGGTTCTACTGTGTGGCAGAAGAAGCGCTGCCTTTAGAAGCAATCAAAAGTAATGCAGCGTTGCTCACTGACCCCTGCTGTCTTTCAAGAGCTGCTTCTTAGTCTGGCAACGTGCTACACAGCGGCAGATGTGACGGTGATCAGGATAACAAAGTTGCTCTTCTCGCAGAAGCTCCATTCGCCCCCTGCGACAATGACGAAGGAAAGCGACTGATTACAACGCACCTCTATTGAGAACAAGACCAAAGAGTGAAATACCTACAAGAGTAGCGGCATTCATTCACTGTGATTATCAACACTGCATAGTTATCGCCGTTGTTCTTATTTGAACGTGCGGCTGCATAGCTGGACAATTTTCTTTGCCATACATTCCCCTCGCATTGAACAGCAGTTTCTTAGTCCAGTGTTAGTGCTGAAGACATCATAGTTCAAACGGTGTTTCCCGTCTTATTAAAGTCTACAGGGGAGATTTGACGGTCGAGCTGCCAGGATACTAATATTTTTGGAGCACTGCATAGAAACCTAGGTGGTGGAAATTTAAAGCCCCCCACTATGACACCTTTCGCAGAAGAAACTGTTCATTAAATGTTTTTACGCCTGAGCCAATATTTTTACAACAAAGACAGACATGGCTAAATTATACACAATCCGCTGACATGGACTAACTACCCTTGCTGCTTAGTTTTCTCTGTGCGTATCAAATTATCGTGGCCATATTGCGTTCCCATTGGCATCCTGTGGAAGCGGAGTAGGCCAGATGAGACATGGTGCACCGCTTAGAGTCAAGGACAGAAAACGACCGAGAAAGAAGATATACAGGAGCTAGACAAGTCGGGCACAGTACGACAAACAGCATGCCCACCATCAGACGTCTTGGCACGTACCAGGATGGGCTACGAGAGACGCATCTCATTGACATCGCACAGCACAAGCACGCGGTTAAAGCCCGCGGACACCCTACACACAGGAGGCCTGTTGGTGGACGTTCAGTTTCGCCAGCAGGCGGTGGCAGGATGTGTCGTTCACCTCCAAATGGTACATACGACGCCGATCGCCCCGCTGCTGAGGTCGTCGCGACAATCAACCAGGAAGGCTCCTTCGTCGGGTTGCTTGGCGTGGAGTTGTTCGGCTCCTTGCGCGGACCTGCATACCACACATAGGGTAATGCAGCAATGCGACAGGCTCGTACACGTACTGGCATTTTCGATAGCGTATAGCGTAGCATTGCGCAGCCATATTAAGGGTACTAGGTTATGCCGTGAGTGATCAGGAGGAAAAGGATTGTTGAAATGATCAGTCGGTACACTGTCATGTCTGAAAAACTCTGCACTGAACACAACCCGCACGATTTCTCTCTGGCTAATGCGATGGATCATGTACCCGCATTTCGGAGGTCTAGGCACTATACTGTTGCTTGAGTAGGTATGTTGACGTTATCTAATGTTTTGGCTGATGCGAGTCGGTAAATAAAGCTGACGTAGAAAATTGCTTCAAGCTTTACAATACTGACTGCCCGTGGTCATAACTTTTCCATTATAAGGCAAAACTAGAATGAGAGTCGAACTTGTAGAAGTGTTGGGAGAAATAGGGGCGGGCCCTCCGTCTGTCGGGAAAGAAGTGCTGCACCCAATAGCGCCCTGTACCTTTCTATGTTCTGTTTCGTACATCTTCGTTGACTGCGTACATGATTCCCCACTCCGAGCGTGGGTGAAGTCCGGCTTCAACTGGGACATCCACAAACGATATTGAATTAAGACTCATTTGCTCGGACTTCTACAAATTTACATTTACTCGTGCTACTCACTACTCCTATATACGCTGCGTGCTTTACTCTGAACACCTTGTTTTAGTGGTACCAGATCCTGACAGATATCATCACGTAGTTTGGGCCTTAAATACTACCTGCCTGCAAGAAACGTAAGCAGGTTTTCATAAAACTTCACTTGCTTTGAGAATAAAATAAGTCGATTAATAAACCAATCAATCTCAAATCTTCTGCTGAAGTACGATCTCCTGCTTAGAAGTAAACATTTGGTAGGCAGATGTGACAGCAGATTCTTGAAGGAGAGAATATAGCTTGAGTAGTTTGAATTTTTCTTCTTAATACAGGGTATAACAAAAAGTAATGCTAGCAAAACGTTTAGAAAAGAAAATTTAAGCGCCAGTAGCCCTTAGTACCGAAAACGTTTAACTTGCGTACAGTGGTCTCCCCAGGTTTCATGATGATGGTGATGATGAAACCTAGGGAGACCACTGTAGCCACCTAAGTTAGCGTTTCTACGTTGAAACAACTAAAGCTCTACGGTATTAGGAATTCTGAAGGAGGAAGCTTCTCGCGCGCTCTGAAAGGACGTGCGAGAGGTCCATTTGGAGGGATCACGCTGCCCTGAAAACGGTCCGAATCTGTTTCTTTGCCGTTAATGAACTGGCCTAATCCGGGACACTGTGACAGGCTTAAGCTCGCTCTTACAACACTTGGATCCAGCTGAGTGGTCAGTACCGCAGTAAAAGAACAGCGTTAGCCACTCGCTTTCGCGTATTTACGGTTCCAGTGGTGGGAGAAAAAGGGAACTCTAACCGAATAAGGTTAGCTTAACGGAACTCAAGAATTAAGTGCACCTCCTCCACTCGCTCTCTCACTTTCATGGCGGAAACTACGAGACATAGCAGCCAGGAGAAAATGAATAAGGAGGAAAACAAGAAGAAAAAGAATAAGTAAAATAAAAGCAACAGGAAAACAAAAAACAGTTCTTTAAGTGAGACAAAAGTACGAAAATAGACTTCAAATGAATTGGACTTTGAAATACGTGAAACTCAAGCAACGAGGTTAACCGAGTGAAGTTGGTATAAAATTAGAACGACAACTTTTCATTCTTTCTGCATCACAGCGCTTATATGAATTGTTCGAACCTTAGCTCGATGCTTGTCCACCGTAAGAAGGCTTGAGTGAAGCATGACCAAAAATATTTAACTAAGCGTGGGTAATTAAACAGTTGAGCGAAATACAGTTATTGCAGTGATCACAAGGCTCCGTAGCACAACACAAGAAACATACTGCTGACGTGTTTTTCCGTTTCTTGTCTATAACGCGTCTGCTGATTTAGTTACGCTTATAAATGCCACCCATAATAAATAACTACATTGGATGGGAAAAGACAGGAAGCGAAACAATCACAAACGAGAGTAATAGGGCAGTTAACGTTTAAATCGGCCAATCGTATCTCGTTCAACATAACCTTCCTTCTGTTCATGTCGGGCAGCTTGAAGCACAAATAAAATTTTAACCCCATCTCCACTTCCTTCTCCCTTGCACAAACAAAAAGTAAACAGAGAAGGAAAAAGACAGAGACAAGGAACAAAACATCAGGCGCAAACGACATAAAAAAGTGCAGAAAAACTTTGCCATCTCCGATTACAGGAACGTTCCATGTTTGAAACAGCGTGGTAGTTTGCGAACCCGCTCGTAATTTTCAACCAGGCATGAGACACGCCGCGGATAATTGATGGCCTTCTGGGATACGGTGATTAGTTGGAACGACCGCTCATTGCACGTTGCTTGCTTTATAGAATGGTGAAGGGTGGCTCTTTTAAGCGTTCACTTAACAGCACTTCGTTCACCGCTACTTTCAGTTGAAAAAAAACCCACCTCCACCGATTAATCAAGGCAGAACAGTAAGCAAGCTCGTACGCAAAACATAACGAGCTAACAGGAGAGACGTGTAAAGAGTGGTTTTACGATTGGATCAAATAACTCTCTGATGAGGAGCAAAAAAAAATTAATAGGCATAGAAGGCATACGAGGAAAGAAGAAATGTGGAGGCCGGAAAAGCAGGAGTTGTAAAGAAGGAAGCTTCAGCGAAAAGGAGGAATAGAGCCGTAACGGAGTGAGTTCAAACAATGCGACGTGGAATGAGAAATAGAGAAAAAAAAATACCTGTCTTCTCTTCTATCAGTCTTCAGCGCGGACTACGTGTTATAGAGGTGTAAGCAAGCAAAAAAAAGTATAGGCAGTCATTCATCAGGTTTCACTTTTTCCGACGCTCTCACCCTCCTTCATAGTCGGCACTGAGGTTTGGCACAGAGGGTTTAATTATTTAGAGCGACTGGGCATTTTTCTCTTTAGTTTCGGTGTTCGTATCACGTGTTCAAGGATGGCAGTTATTCGAATAGCAATAAGGAGTTTATGTTCATTTTGATTATTCTCTCCTTTACATTCATAAATCCCCAGTAGTGCTTCTCCTGGTGCAGTGATGCAGCGGTCAAGCCATGCGCCTCTGCCTTCCTAAGGCACGTGCTACTATCGGTGGGACTTGGGCTGCGAGCCAGGTTGCTCCTCCCGAGCAGCCTCTCGCAACTCATTGAGCTGTCACTTCACATGGACATTGTTATATATATATATATATATATATATATATATATATATATATATATATATATATATATATATATATATATATATACATACAAACACACACATCAGTGAAATGCAGGGAATGCCCCTATAAGTGCTAGAGCACTAAAAGAATCCAGCAAGACATGGGGTCCGTGAATGAGCCCCATACCTTTTTACTGATCTTGTTATCGGAGCGAAGAAAAGACACAGCTAGTGCATCGTTGCCTATAACTGCGTTTTAGTTCGTCGATACGGGACATGCTGTTTTGGTTTAGCAATGCGCTGTGTCCATAGAAAATTTATCTCTATTTTATTTTCAGCATTGACCAGACACACATATTTTCATGAAACTTAGTGGTTTCTGTTAGTATTAGTGAGAAACGGGTGATGAAGACCGCTTTTTCATGTGGTTTGAACCAGCCACAAGGTAGCGCTGGTGACTTTAGTTCGCTTCACTCATTGTTTTCTTTGATTTTTCTTTATGCGTAGCCGCAATGAAGTTCATCGACGTACATGATCTAGTGTAAAAATTGAAGATATAAAGCTGAGATTAGTGTATTGTTACGTTAAGTTGTCATTCAAATCGAAAGAATTGATGGAAAGTCGCTTAGTTCTTGCTGGACACGAGTTCCATATGCAGCTTATAAGCAGCTAGCGAACGTAAGGTGCACACGGCTACAAAATTTCAATATTCGATGCGCAAACCATATATGAACAGAATAGCTTTGTAAGTAAATGAAGCGGAGATCAAACTGCGCGAGTGAGGTATTTTCTTCATATTGTGTTCATTTTTATCGGGCTTTGCTCCAGAAATACGAAAAGGCTCACAAAGCACACACAACCATAGAAAAGCATGCGCAAGCCCCATTCTCGCGCATTAAGGAGCAGTAAAACATGGACAGCACATGTTGAAAAAAAAACAACGAAAATAGCTACACAGCTACGTGGAAAAAGAAACAAAAATTTCATGCACACGCACTGAAAAGTTAAGCGTTCGCTGGAAGCCGGAGAAACTTCCCGCACTTTCGTGGTTCTTGATCTTTTCGCTCTTTCCCTCGGCGACAAAATTAGTAGAATTGGTTAAACTCCGCTCAAAGAATAAGGAGGAAAGGGTGAATTAGAGGACAAAAATAAAACGCAGAATCAAGTCACGCAAAAAAAAAAAAAAGGAAGCGTGCACAACGCGTCGGTCGCTTGTAGGTAAGGCTGATTCCACTAATTCCAGTCCGCTGTTGGGGGTCACGGTAAATCGTTGTATCTCTCCAACGTCGTGCCAACGTCGTTCCTCCTTCCTATTAGTGTCCGCCACGTACATAACCGCATAACATATACTGTCATTTTCATCACACGCTGTTTCATCTTTCACAAAGGTGCCCCAGCGCTCGAGCAAGGCAAGCCGGTGCTCTCTGCTTTCTCCGCTGCCTCCTAGCCTCGATCGTTCGACCAATACAGGGCCAGCAAGCCAGGTCTGTCACCCATAAATCAACGTACGGCACTGACAATGGCGAGACATATGATCGGTGTCTGAGTAACTCGCCTGTGCGACCACCAGCATTACCACCACGCCGCAGAGCGACGGCAGTGTCTGAGACAGAGGGATTGTGAAAAAAATAAAAGAGAGCTAAGCCAACAAAAAAGGAGCAGATTGCAGAGAGAGCACTGGACCAATACGATTTTTAGTAATGCAAATCTTCTCTGCAACTTTTGAGGTATTTTGATTCTGCGATACAGTGAGGTGAAGAGTTTGTCGGGGACATGCATATATGGGCAGTTATGGACCTAACTTTTCATTTTCTCTACATACACCTTCATACACTAGAACTCCTCTACAATTTGCTATTCCAAGCATGCGGTGCACGCGTTGTAGCACTCCCCGGACGGCGCTTTTCACAGCAGTGGCCACATTTCTCCGCTCTCGAAATAACACTCTGCCGATTACGCCGACTGCCTACGCCAACAACACCGACGAACAGCTCGACGAACGGGCGTTTAACAGCTTCTCTGTAAAACATTCAGGGCATTCAGTTCGCGCTGTTCCATCAATACCTTAGTTAATGCTGCTGGCATGACCATGCGCGTTCGATTAAAAAGACGGCCTCAATTAGTGCGAATGGACGCGCTGAAAGGCCCTGGTTTCTCAAGCGGCGTTTTTCACCGGTGCTTTGACGGCGGCTCGCGCAAAGGTCGAACAGAAAAAAAAAAGGTGGTGGGGAATAAGGAGAAAGACTTGCATGCGTGCATCGATCATTCCGGAAGTTGCGCATCGCCGCCAGCAGTCCGCGCTGTCGTACGCTTGTTTCCATTTTCCTTCCCTCTTTTTCTGTCTAGACGCGCTAGTAGCAGACGAATATGTCTCCATTACGCTCATTGGTTTCCGCGTTCGGGGAAACACACATTCATTAGCAAATTTGCGCGCACGCACACCCACACTGGTGCACACGCGTGCATAATTCGTGCTCCCCGGGAGCTAGACATCGAATATGAGCGAATGAATATTTATAAGTGCCCGGTCTTTCATCTGTCTTCTTTCCACCTCCGCCAATTTTTCCCTTGCTCCGCCGGCCGCCGGCGAAGTTGTTACTCTGCCGTGGGTGCAGGTCGTCACGCCTCCGTCCGAGCCTTTGACTGAATCAGATACAGGGCCGAGCGCTACACCGCATTCCCTATGAGCTACCCATTCCCTATAAGCTACCCATTCCCTATGAGCTACCTATTACCTATAAGCTACCCATTCCCTATGAGCTACCTATTACCTATGAGCTACCCATTCCCTATGAGCACTAAAATACCACAGGGCGGTTACCAGTGCGTAATGTGACATACTACAACACGTCATGGCATTGAGGAGAATCCGGGTGGATGCTGTGCTGACGCCTGCGGTCAGGGCATGCTAGACATCACAGACCCCGCTTCCGAACTGCCTCTTCTGCTGCGCTTCTGCTACAGACGCAACGTTAGCCCACTTCATCCTAACTTGCCCCGGACTTTGGGAGGCGCGCAAACGATACCTCGGCATTCAGGGCTACCATCCCAGCCGAACACCGGACACTCGAATCTGGGCCCATGGGCCTAATACCTGGCCTTGTTGGCATTTGTAGCCGGCAGCGGCCTTCACATGTCCTATCGTGATGGAAAGAAACGCAAACAACGCGGCGCCTACACGCTCCGCTGTTAGAATTTCTTTTGATCGTGTTTTTATCTGAGTGGTAAAAAGAAGACGTTATAGTCGTCCTGGAATGCGTTATGTAAGACTCTAGCGTCTTTTTGCTACCACCGATATAAAATCGCGAGAAAAAGAATTGCGAAATGCGAAAGAAATCCATCTCCTTAATCGATAAGGAGATGGATTTTCTTCATAACGCTTTCGACTGTCGTGCGCATTTTCAAAGGTGTTTTTAGTTTTAGTTTTGGTTTTTGTGTGTTTTGTGGTGTATCTTTATGCCTGTTTTCTTCATATAAGAAGGTTTTAGGAAATAAAGCCTTTAGTTGCGAGTCAGCGCTTGTCCTGTGTCTTTCTTACTCTGGTTCCTCGTCTTATGCGCTGTGTGTCACCATGAATCTTTGCCAGCTAGCCCAGTTGAATGTCCTGCTAAGTTTCAAACAAAACTGCTGGTGGAAATTGTAAGACGCATGTTGCTCTTCTCAGCTCTAGTAAGGCTCGTACTTACACAGATAGTCCTTCGGGAGGCTGTCTAACTCTCGAGCAATGAGCTGATGCGCAGTGCCACTGTGGGTATGTTGTCACCTGCCCTCCATGAAAAGTGGGACACCTGCGTTTTCTTGACAAGGACGGACGGACGTCGGTTTTTATTGTGAACGGGACTTCTAGTGCTATCGAATTAAAAAGAGAAGCAATGCAAGACTTTCTTTTGTACTCGTAAGGCTGTTCTTGAGTTAATGCTAATAAGTAAGTGCTCCCTTATTTAAAGACTTCATATGCATGATTGTGTGATACTGCGGCGAATGTACGGGTTTCCTAATGTTGTAGCTTATTTTTCTTGTTGCAAATGTGAAGGAATAAGGCCATCGAGAGAGAGAGAGAGAGAGAGAGAGAGAAATGGACGGAAAGGCAGGGAGGTTAACCAGGCGAAAGGCCATCGAAGAGTTCATGCTTGGAAAGGACACCCATTGCCGGAGAAAGAGCGTGCAAACATGAAAGTAATTGCTTTATAATGGGTTATAATCATTGAATTAATCCAGTCTTCACGCGTGGGCTTGGCTGCCGTTAATCAGAGCGCAAGGAACGAGTCACCACTCTTCAAAGTGATGCAGGTATACTTTACGCCTCAACACTTTAGCGCACACGTAAGCTGCCGTTCGAAGTGGAATAGTTTGCCGTGCTATTCCCTAGAGAGAGAGAGAAAAACTTTATTTAGGCAAGTGAGTTTAGACCCCCTTGGGTCCCTGAACCACCGCACGGTCCCACTCTACGTCGGAACGTTCGTGTGCTATTCCCGAAGTTTTCAACTGCCGAGCAAGTGGTTTTTCCTTGCGCGGGTTCCGTGATTCTAATTATTTCTCCTGATCAAGAAGAGGATCCTAATAACTACATTGGCCGATATAGTAAACCAGGATGCGGTAAGATGCCAACGATTACTCCTCAAGTATGACTGATAATCAGACTTCGTTTTTAATAAATACTTTTTCCCTGGTCGCACAATGTGTTTAAACCATTTTCAGATTCGTTGATCAAGAAAGAGTAAATTTGATTCTCAAATAGGGATCAAGTGTTTCATTTTATACTGTTGTATAACTGTACATGCATGGTTTTATACGGTTTAACGTCCCAAAGCGATTCATGCTATGAGGGACGCAGTAGTGGAGGGCTCCGGTAATTTCTACCACCTGGGGTTCTTTATCGTGCGCTGACATCGAACAGTACACAGGCGTCCAACATTTCGCCTTCATCGAAATGCGACCGCCGCGGCCGGGATCGAACCTGTGTTTTTCTGCTCAGCCGCCGAGCACCAGAAACACCTAGCCACCACGGCGGCTATACACAGATATGCCTAAAAACTGTGCCTCCACTAACAAATAACATATCATCGTTCAAGCTGGCGCACGGTAGCTGGCGATTACCGTGAGAAAATGACACACAAGAACAGCGTAGATGACGGCGCCGGAGAACAGTATACCTTTATGTGGTCAGTGGATTGCCGGGCCACTAGGTGATTACGGGCAGTGGTCGCGAGCCGGCAGCTTCGCACTTGACCTCCGCTGGCAGTCCGGCCGCCAGAGTGCGCTTCTTTGATCCGGTGCGCACCATGGATGGCTTCACTGCGAGAGGAAGGAAGACGCAGACAGCGGTGTAATTGGAGATGATGGACATGGCAGAGAAGTATACTACACACCTGTGGAACGTTATCTGCTCTGAATCTGTGCACTAGAACTGGGCGAAACTTTCTAATTTAGAAGCTACGAAGCTCCACAGAGGGCCCTTGTATCGAAGTCGGCACGGTTAAAGGATGAAAACCGAAGGCTTAGCAGATGGTTACGCCACTTCGGGCGTTAAAATGAAATTTCCTGTGTGGGTCCAACCCTAGGTGTGACGAAAGATGACTTCTGAATATAATTGCATTTCGGTGTCCCGTTAATAAACTGATGGACGTTATACATGAGCCAAAATGGAATGTAAAAACCTCCCCAAGAAAATTTTTTTTTCTTCGCAACATCAAAATAAAATGCATGAAGAGAACTTCGCAGAAAACCGGCGAATGGTTTCTTAACATGTCCTCGCGCACCCTCTCACTTTGTATGTTTTTTGTGCATCAAAGTATCAAGAAGTAGTAAAGACGAATTATTTGTTTTGAAGCACAGTATCGAGAAAATGCAGAAAAGGAGGCCGTTTCGCCAAACTATACCGGGCGACACTTTTCTCAGAGCTCGTTTATAGCAACTGCTAAATACTTGCACTTCTTACCGGCCAGTTCCTAGCTTATTTTGGCTCACAGTCTCAATCACACTCTGCCGAGCACATCAGCGATAACCCTTGTTGTCGGCAGCGTTCCCAAATTGAACCGTAACATTTCATATTAACGCTATAGAGCTGCGAAAAAAGTAAGGAACTCCTGCGTCGCCTTAAAGCACCTCAGGTTACTATCGCTCACCGTTAACATAAACTTTAAATCATCATTTTTTATATAATCTTTCTTAATCATTGTTCTTCTATAAAGGGCAACGTAGACGGGTAACTATGGAACAGGTGAAGGACAGCGAGGGAAGGAGAAGGGCATGGGTGTTGGGCAAGAAACAAATTCGAGGCGGCAGCACAAACGAGGCGGCAACACAATGAGACACAGAACGAAAAGTGGAGAGGCTGGCGGAGATAGAAAAAAGCTGGAGAGTATGAGAGAAGGAACCAGGTGTCTGGATTTCAAGCCTGGGCAGTAAGCACAAAACACTGCACTCCTTTATACCTGAAGCCCGCAGCGGTTGCGAACAAAGTAAGCGAAACGGCGATGTTGTTTGAGAGACGTTAGGGCGAAATGCATCGAGGGCGAGGGGAAAGATAAAAATAAGAAAAAAAAGAAGAAGGTGAAACTTAACGCCAGCGCGGGACGAAGACGGAGGAGACCTGCTGTGAAGCGACGTGTCCTTGGAAAGTGATGCGGCATCTCAAAGGCCATTCACCCCCCTCTCACGGCCCCCCCCCCCCTTTCCTCTTCCCCTTTCCTGCCTCATTTGCGAGCCGTATTCTCTGGCACTTTGGTTAAAACTGGGGTGTCCTTTATTGGCAGACGTCGTGACACTCGCGCTTGAAATTGAGTAGAGAAGGTTTAAAGGGGACAGCGGATTTTACAGTGCAATGTTTCCGGGCTGGAGTTGGCATGCTTTTCTTGTTGAAAAAACCTCTATGTTATCAACTATAAGCGTAACACCGTATGATAAAGAACCCCGTGCACAAATCTCTCAAGATAAGCAGAGACTCTACGCGCAACCGACTGTGTTCTGATAGGATGAGACCTTGAAGTAGAGAAGAGCATCACTTTAATTTCTTTTTCTTCCCTCCCCTATTATGACAGTGCTTTATAGATCAAAGCAATGCGGCACAAAAAAGACTTCTGTTTTGTTTCGTCTGCAAACGAAGTTGCAACTGTTCATGTATTTATTTTTTTTCAGTTTGAAGGTGGAGATGTATAGTTACTTGGACTTCTTTTCAACGTTCGGTAACTTGAATACACAGGATATTTTGAAATGCGTAAAGCAGCACGCCTTGAGGTCGTATGGGCTTTGCAGAAGAAGTCATGTGAAGAAATAAATAACTTGACCGTTTGGTTATTTTCGTAACCTTGTCCGCCGTTGCCTACACGGACTGAAAATGACGTGTCAGCAACGGGGAAAGAGATTACGATGTGACTCAATGTGGCTGTTTTCGCCGAAATGGGGATATTTGCAATTAAAGAAAATAAACAACGTCAGACACTTACAAACTTTAATGCAAACAATTCTATTTCAGTGTTTTAGGAAACAACAGAGAAAAAGTTGTCTACCACTCTGAATTAGCGTTAAAAAAACACAAACCTTGACAATTTTCTCCTGTCAAGCGCGTCTATTTTAAAGCAACCTGGCGTCATCCACACATTACCTTTTGGGGCATGACAGAGGATATCAATACCTGCCAACGCGACAAGATAAATTTCTGCGGCAGGCAAAAGTTCCTTAAATTAATTTCAAAATATAGCCAGATTAATGGAATTCCTTACATTTCGAAGCATAATACTGGCGAAAAAAGTTTTTTCAAAGAACTTTTCTATGCTTCCAGTTGGGCTTATCTTAAGTTAAGTGATTAAAATTTTTCAGCCAAATTTAAAATGGAAGAAATTGGCGCGTACTATAGCGTACTATTTTTCTCTGAAGCACAGCCCACCTTCACTTCCTCACGCGGTTCGCAGCGCTGCTAGTGCTGACGTGCTCAAGGCTGCGCAGCCGACCCGTCTTCTCGCTCGAGAAGGGATCGAAGATGCTGCTGAGAAGCGCCACTTGGAGGGGCGCGGCGCGCTGTTTGCTATATATAGTGGTTGGAGTATTCAGATTTCGCTTTAGAAAATTCGACTGACTTCTCTGGGCGTTTACTTCCACTAGCAGCTTTCGGTGCTTTGCTGGGAATATTGTTTATACGCACGAGTTTTCGCTTTTATTTTGGTGAAGTATATAAAGTTCTATGCGTTCAAAACTGACGCACAGTTAATCTTTGCATTTTTTGGATAGGAACAGTAGTTTATGTTGCAGTATTTAATACACAATTGGTCTATTGAGAGCGATCCTTGTAGCAGAAAGTAGTAGAGCCGTAACAAAAACTGGAAACATCGATTAATGATTGCTTCTGTTGGCCCATATATTTTCTTGTAACTTTTATGTGCCTCCCCCTAATCTGCTTTAATGCCCCACCCGAAGTCTTTAAATGTACAACAAATGATGACGGGGATCACGAAATGTCAAAGGAAATGATCCGGCCAGAAACTTGGTTGTCATGCTCTGGAGACGAATTCCCAGACTGCGCTCAGCACTGACCATTAACAGCGGGGCTTTGAGATTGTTTTGAGACTCTCTTCAGATTGAGAGCGTTCCGTAATTTGGCCCCTGGTTGCACTCTGCGCTGATCAAAAGGACCACGCATCATATGGTCGGCGTGCTCACGGTAGTGAGGGAAGCTTAGAAACTTCTCCGCAAAAGGGAAAAGGACAGCGAAAGGAGGGCTAACGACATGGTCACCGCTGCACATCACCAGTCGATCACAAAACTTGCTAGTGCAATTTCATGAATTTTCGAAACCAATTCTTCGTTAGCCAAACTTCGTTTCGGAAAATCAAAAGAACTCTGCGAAAAAGAAAATAACCTGCCTTCTGCTGCTGCCTTTTAAGTTACTGTAATGCAATATTTAAGGAGGCCTCCAACAACCCTGATGCGGCACCTCATTACTGGAATACTGGTCCCACAGAAAACAATTTCTTTTGCTGAACAGATACGACAGACGACCGGGTGTGGGCGTGTGCAGTAATGTCAATTTACTGCACTAGTCAGCAACCGACTGAGCTGTCAGGTTGGCGTTTTCTGGCCTCATAGTAAATATACACAAATTGTATATGTTTGGTAAATGCAAGCCTTTCCAGCTCTCTTGTGAAAGTCATGAGAGCGCAAAACGGGGACACGGACGAGGAAGGGAACAGGACGAGGAAGGGAACAGGACGTGTCCGTGTCCCCGTTTTGCGCTCTCATGACTTTCACGAATATGCACCAACAAGCCCAGTTTCAAGTACTTCCCAGCTCTCTTGGTCGGGGCAGTGCTCCGCGCGCCACAGACTCGTGGTGTGCGCTCAGCATTGTACTCGTGTGCAGGAGAGAGAAGAGGAAAGGGTGAAGGAGGGAGGGGGAAAGAAGGGTGCCCATGTTTGCAGAGACATCACGTGACCATGACCGCGCGTTGGCCTTTGGGTCACAAGGTTAAGCAAGCCACTGTCATCGGCTATTTCCGGCGCTCCGCCTTTCATTTCCTGCCCCACAGATGCAAGCAGCGCTGATTCGTTGTGCTCCAAATGGGAGGTGGGCAGAGTTCGCCTTGCCAGAGAGCAAATGTTCGTCAACAGCCGAATCCGAGTAAATCGTGCCCTCGAAAGCTGCCACTTTGTAATAATGTCTCTCCATTGCCTTGCCTGCTATTTGTTCGCAGCAGCCCTTTTACCAGGCATAATTTGCATTACTAGGGCGTGTGAAGCGACATGGTCTATAATATGAAGAGTGCTGTTATCATTCTTGATGACAGCTTCTGTATATGACATCCTTGTGGGGAAACGTTTCCATATATTTGCCATATATTGAGAACGTTACATGACACGCTTGTGGTTGCGGGTGGTATCTAAATGCTGAACTTCTTTACGAATATTTTTGTCTTCCCGCCAACCACACCCATAGAAAACTAAAGAACATCCACATCTGACCGATACACATACGTTTCGCAAAGCGCTCGCTATTCTAACGGACGTACTGAAACCCCTCATTGAGAATCAGTGCGCGCTGTTGCGACATACCTAAGCAAAGTGCCCAGGTGGTCCGCGAAAGTCCACGCTCGCTCTGTCTCTCTCTTTGTCCCCCTCAATTATTCACGCCGCAGTCACCGATTCTTTCGCTTTTACCTCCTGGTCCCTTAGAAATAATTGACCTGGTGTGCAACGGACGCATCATATATCATGGAGTCAATGACACGTGGCCATCGCCGCCCCCTCTTATTTCGTCATTACAGTGCGGCTCGCCAGGCGAGAGTCATTCGAACTCGAAACCTCGATATCTCTGCCCCACCCCTCTTCTGTTTCCCTGTCGTGTTCCCCTGTTCTCTCATGACTCATCCTTCCCACCCCTTCCACAAAATGCAAACCGAAACGTCTGAATCATCCCATGCGTGCAATAGCGCAGAGCCAAGGTCTCCACACACGAGCCGCCCGTCAACAGACGCCCTCTGTCGATCGGTGACGGAAGCGGTTGAGATTGCAAGCCGATCCACGCCACACGACGCGGCCGCCGGCGCACTGCCCAGCGGTGGGTTGAACCTGGAGGACGCCCATACGCACATTTCACTTTATTGTGTATTTGTATCTCTGTGCTTATGTGGGCGACTGTGCGTGCTAGCAGGACATCATGGTGCCGGTCCAAGTCGCGCACCGCCCTGACACAAATAGCGGTCTCCAGAGAAAGGGAAAGAACTGAAGAGCGAGAACCAAGGTGCACTCGTTGCTGTCCACCAGCAGAGACTGCTGCACTCGCACGCGAAAGAGAGTGTGCGGCGTGTAGCGGCCATCGATTCAGTGAGAGGGTCTCTTCTTGTCTGCCTCATCAGGTAACGCGAAGGTATGGCCGCAGCCGGAATTGTGCAATCCTCGCCGAAGCATCTCACAGTCGTTGCGCCCAGCACTGTGTGCCCCGAATCAGGAGCACAAGCAAGAAGAAACAAAGAAGCAAATTCAAGAATGAAGCATCTATAGAGAAAAAAAAAAGAATGAAAGGAGGAACCACATTTAATTGCTCACACACGTGGGCTTCTTCCTCCATTTGCCAGGAATAACAATGGGTCAGGATTTAGGCGCACACTGGGCGCCGGTCCCAATACGCGCCGGGGCACTTCTACGCACTCAGCAGCGCAGAGGGTTGCCTTTTGCATATACGTGTCCGCATAAATATACGAGGCTTGCCGGGGCAATTTTAGGCTTGGCTCGTCACATTCATCGCTCTGTGGGCTCGCGGCAGCACGCACCCGAAGGTAACCTACCCGTTCGTCTCGTATTCACTCGATTTCTTATCCGTCTATGTAGCTTTATTGTTTTCTGGCCTTGTCCTTTTCTATCTCTTTCTCTGATGTCGATTAATGATGTGTCAGGTAGGAATTGTCTATAACGTCGTTTTGTCTTGGGACGCAAGCATTTGCTAATTATCAGAACTAACTGTTCGTTATAACTAACTACATGAAAGACCAGTCATAACAGCCAACGAAAAGCACCGGCCAATGTGGAGTATCCTTTGCGAATAAAGGTTTTGCGCATATCGAGCTCTGCTTCTCTTGCTCTGTTTCCCGTGGCACGGTTCGCGTTGCTTTCGATCCGGAGCCTTATGGTGCGAACCGGTATTACTTTTCGTCTACTTGTAGTTGTGTGAAAGGCTTAGTGGCACTGGCTTTCGGCTGCTCAGCTCGATTCTGTCATTTTGTTTCTGACCACGGCGGAGGCGAAATTATTCGCTTGTCCTCTCCTACGGCGGGCTTCACATCTGTGGTGCAGCTATAGTACATAAAAAATTCCTGTATTAAAATTTTAACGTCGGTTTCATAGCCTCGTCAAGAAACAAGCCCCTTTCCATTATCGGCGTAGGCATTCTAGTTGTGAAGTTTGCTTTGCCACAGCAACTACCCTTTGTGAAGCATGTAGTGCAATCATTGTTAGCGTGCGCAGAGGTCTCGGAGTCGTAAGCATGACTTGATCCACAGAGGCTTTTTTTTAAAAACAATGTTTTCCTCCTAGAACGCGTCTTAATTGAATTTTGTGCAGCGCAATTGCAAACCATGCTTAAGAAAATTGCACGTTGGAAAGCGCTTCCTTTGCGAACAGGTGTCAAAATAAGTGGCCACAAATAAGCACAGCTAACTACCGATTCGTCAGTGAGATCCCTAAAACGTTGTGCTCCAAGCTGGATGGAACCTTCTAATCAATATAAGTCAGAAACTGTGAGCCCCATGCCTATCTGCACGAAGCGAGAGAAGGAGAGAAAAAGGTAGTGTTAACTTAGAGTGCGCTGCTATTATAGGTTCACGAAGAGTGCGTGACGCCACGCTAAGTGCATATTCCCCGCACCTATTACACTGCGCATGAGTCGTGCCGGAAAACTGTTAAGACGCGCTCAACGCCCAGCTCCACTGTAAAGGATTCGAAGTGTTATAACAGGTGTGCACTGTCTTCGTCGCATCGGGGATGCCTTGATCAAAGTCCTGGGGCCTTCCTTAGGTGTTTTGATATGTAGGACTCGGATAATTTTTGTGAGGGGATACTTTGTTGTACATAAGAGTTGCATGCGGATTTAGCTGCTAAGGTAGCCGCTGCAGAAAATGCAATGTGCTCAAAAGGAGCATGAGACGTGTGTCATCACATTCCATGATATAAACATGTTCTTAACCATATCCAATAAATAGCGGCTACTGCACGTTCTGCTCTCCTATAGTAACATCTTTCTGTTTATTGTGACTAAAAACTACTCAGTTAAGTTTAATTAACTTCATTCCGCCAGTACCAAAACATGTGTTAACCGGCCGCTCGACGATCCCACTTTGCCTTATTGACGAATGAGAACAATGTATCCCTGTTCTGTGTATTATAAGTCCTCCAGCTCCTGCTGCTCTCTTTTTGGAACCCACCATGGAGCGGCAATCTTCTTACGTGCGACACCACACCTGCTGACCTTAAAGCAAGTGACCACCACGACAAAGAATTTGTGCGCGTTTCGTTATTAGGTAAGTATACGGTCGATGCAGTGCATTCCGGCATAAAAAAAATAAAACTATTCATATTTAACTCACACTGATCAGAAACAATTTGGACATACCTAGAAACTCGCCGAGTGCATCAAGTACAGCAACCTCAGTTCCTGTTTCAAAGAGCAGATAATGTAAAAAAAAACATTCTCACCTATATGATCCCTGAGGTGCAATAAACTATTCGTAGCCGCGAAGTTATCTCATTGTTTTCTCGAAATCCATTTAGGCAAACTTGTCCGTCTTACACTGTATTAGATATTGCTAATTTACTCTGTTGGCTGCATAAAACTTATCATACTCTTAATTCCATAAAATTTGTTGCCTCGGTACTCTCTTCCCAAGATTCGGTAACGACGTGAGCTTACAGATACCAAAATTTACACAAGGGACATGAAATCATTTAGCATAAACTGCAAACCATACGAAGCTTTGATGTTGTAAGTACGCTTACCAGTGCTGTTACTTGTGCGCTTGTGAAGAAACGGGATTTGTTTGTTGTCGTCTTTGCTTCAATGAAAGCTCTTAGCGGAACACACGCTAGCACTACTTTGATAACTTGTTGCAAAATACCATCATAAAGGACATTCATAATAAGGAAGTAGAGGGCAAATAAATTCGTTACGAAGCGAGGAAACATGAGGAGAAAAGAACTAGACACCAAAGGGAGCAAAGAGAACGATAAAACTTTTTTTTTTTTTAGAAAAGAGTAATTCGCAGAAGCCGGCTGGTAAAATAAGTTCACCTTAAATATAGATTTCGCTGGAACTATAGTTCAGTTCCACACATTCTTCGTCCCCGATGACTGTCGTGAAAACCTCAGCAATACATTGCGGAGGAAAGATGCAGGAAGGTAATTTTCGTGTCCATGCTGCCACAGCGAGATGGCACCGACAATATGTCACTATCCTCCTACTGCAGGGGTACAATGTGCAGGTGCGAATGCTCCCTGGAGGCGGCTGCGCTTTCATTCCCTGTTCAAATAGCAACGAGCTGGGCAACGAATGAACTGCCAGGTGTTGGCGGAATGTGTTGGCCAGGAATGGACAAGCCCACTACGGCAAATGAGACAAGGGTGCCGAAGGCGGCGGGCGCTGGCAGAACTGCGTGCCGTTCAGTCTCATTTTTCTCACTGTCCGACCGCGACCGGACTTTCGGAGAGAGGCTGTGCACAAAGACGGCCGCTTACGAAGTCAGGGTGGCGAGTGAGAGGAGGAGAGGGAAAGGAGGCTCTTTTTGCGTGCGCGGACGTCCGAATGGCCTCATTGATTTTGTAATCTCGCGGGGCTAAGGCTGGATCTGGCGAATATGCAGGTCATGCCACGAGGTCCGCCGGCTTCGGCCTTCGTCAGTGAAGTAATCCGATTCATTCGCACGTTCGGGCGCCCCTTCTCCACCTCCTATTCTCTATTCTTTTCTTGTTTTGTTACTTGTCTGTTCTTGGTCGTCGCAGCGTGAATTGCTTGTGTCTTTTCCAGTATTTGCTTTCTTGGCTTGGCCAGTTCCGTTTTCCTTTTGTTCCCTACCACGAACTTTGCACTCCTGCCTTTCCTTTGTTTTCATCACGCACATATCGGGCGAGGCGTCGACATTTTCGTAGCCTCGTCGCCGTTTATATGCAGCTTGCATGTTCCGGGTCATCCTCGTCAGTAGTGGTAGCTCGCAACCCTCCCCTTCCCCGAACCCTGCAATTCCCTCCGCACTTTTCTCATTATCCCGGCGGGAGAAACAAAAAAAAAAAGGATTGGGTTGAGCTAGTAGGAATTAATAAGAGAATTATGATCATTTCGTTAGGTTTAGTTGGTTAATTAAGGTGGATCATGGGGCCAGAATACTATATTCACGTATGATAACCCAATGGACGGTAGTCGAACAATGCAGTCCTGAGATTTTCAAATCTGAAAAGGCTGATGACATCGCAACCTTCTCGACCAGTCAGGCAATTTCGTTACAGAGGAACCCGGTGGTTTTTGCAAAACGGCAAGCTAAATGCTGTAGCATTAATAGGCTGTCAATTCTGCACAGAGTGAACGACAGATGTACCCCTTTGCCAAAAGTAACCGAGCAGCAGGTTTCGCTTCTCAACCATATACCTGAGCCTTTACGGCACCCCTAAAGTCCGATAGAAGCCAGAACGTCAGGAGAAAGGCTCACCTTGCTCTACACAGATTCAGAGCTTAAGGCCTGCCATAAGTGCTTCGCTACGCGGCTAAGAAAGGAACCACTGCTGCCGGGTTACTTTTGGCAAAGACTGTACGTAGAAGGCTCATTATTCCACTTCCTTTCTTTCCGTACATACGCACCTCCCTCCAATGCTGGCATTGCTCTCGCTATACTACAACGCATTGCCTGTGCACATAGTATGCACCCCACCACAACCGCCGGCTCAGTTTCTCACTTCCAACCTTCCCGGCCCTGCCACGCACTCCCTCTGGTCGCCGGTATTCTTATCCCCGCACAAGCCCGCAATACGAGCCCCAGCGGTGCGTATGTGCCACGCTCCTCGAGCGCGTTACCTCTCGACTCGGGTTCCCCCAAATTGCGAGGCTGGAAATATGACGGCGCTGGCGATTTCACGTATAATTAAACTGTTGCCCGGGTGGTGGGCACTCCTCGCAATCGTATACCAGCTCCGAAAATACAAAAAAGGGGAATCAGGAAAAAGAAGGCCTGCAGTCTAAGAACTTAACAATATTGTAGCAACATGCAGACAAAGGGCAAAGACGGGATGAAACATGAACAAAAGAGCTTCGTATACACGCCTTCTGATTTGTTTCTATTTTTCTCCGCTATCCTCCCGTTACCCGTTATGATTTGGCGATGATTACGCCAAGCCCCCTTCGCTGTGGTGCACTTTCGCTCCTGCCGGACGGTGCACCTCTAGCGGCGGCGCTCGCAAGAAATTGCGGGATCGATCACTCTGTGTGCTACATTCGCGAAGAGAGGGAATCTGCACTGCGCACGCCACGAACAGGTGGCGTTGATCAAAGGCGTTGGCTGCCAAGACGGCGCCGGAAGCCGGTGCCCCTCGCGTGCTTTGGATGGATGGATAGGAGCGCCCCCTTTGAAACGGGGTGGTGGCAATTGCCACCATGCTCAGCTTTTCTTTATTTATTATTTTTTTTGTTTACTGTGTTGGCAATTCTCATTAAGATTCTCCATCAACTTTGCCTACGGTTTCCTACTATTCTAACCTTATGCCACATCTCTGCTTTTTTGCCACCAATCCTCCAATCGCTTTTTGCTGACTTCCACTGCAGATTTATTTACATGACCATTGTTATCTTTAAACCCTAGGGCCTCAGAAAGAGTGACTGTGCCTGCATCGACATCCGGATGGATACCATCACATTTGATTATGAGGTGTTCAATTGCTTTGATGACTGGCAACAGCGCCACCTTTTAGGGAATGGAGTAATCTCTTGCGGAAAACCCCACTCACTTGTTAACTTTTCCTTTATATAAATCTTTGCGCAAACAATGGGCAGGACGAAGCAAGAGACACACACATGCGCCTGTAAGTGTGTCTCTCGCTTTTTTCTGTCCGTTGTGTGCCCAAAAAAATTACATAAGTGTGTAAAACCAGCTCGCCCAAAACGCAGCCCTTCTAAACTTCCCATTGCCTGCTCTACTATTTTCAGAGCAGGGAGGTTGGGGGAGCACATTTTTCCACAAATAACCTGCCCTTCTCTCGGATGTGGCCCGTGGCTTCTGACTCTTTAGGGGGTCGCAGTATACCCAGACACAACCTCATAATTGAGAGAGCAATTAATTTTCTTATTTTGTTGCACATTAGGTTTTTTCTAACGCGAGAATCGCTAACATGCTACTAGCTACGGGACCAGATATTCGCCGCCGCGCGACCTTCATTTCTGCGCGTGCGCAAAAATACGTGAATATTTGTGAGAACGGGTAAACGAATACATAAAAGACGCTATTCCTGATTGTTTTGTGCCGCAGTGGATTAGTCTTGAGGTTTTGATTGGGTAGTGTAGTGATTGAAATCTGGATTTCGGTAATGTTTTTTCCTGCCATTGTTTTTTAACGAATAGCACGCAAATGACTTATCATTTGACTAATTCTTGTCCCCAAGACTAATTCTTGTCCCCTGTCGCTGACGAAAGCCTGCCATTAGCAGTTTATTTTCAATGACACAATGACAACAGTTAACAGTGGCTGGCACATTAAAAACAGCTTTTAAACCTTCGTTTCTATTCTCTTCGTATCATCCTTCTCCGGGCAGCTGATCGCAGTGATAGCCTCCGAGTGGCTTTACATTGAGCCAGTGACGAAGGTTGAAAAGAGGTCGGAATAGAAGATAATTGGAAGGATACACCACCAGTTATGTCCAGAGAAATTGGTCCTGAACCATCAAAGGGCATATAGGGCGGCCAAGAATTGAAAGATACACAGAAATGGGCTATAAAAAGTGTTGCACAACACGCCTAAGATTGACTGGATCTGAATGATTACAACGCCACAATATTTTTGGTCTTTTTGTTGCAGCCGTTACCCTCCTTTTGACGGCTTATAGATGTGAACCCATCGATGCGCACTTCTTGATAGCCTGCCGTACTCCAGGAGCGTTGAGCATGGAAGGAAACATGATTCTGTCCGATATCAGGTTGTCATCCCGAAGAGAATTACTCTACGTAATTCGCAACTAGCCCAGACGCAACTTGCGACATCGCTTCGGACACACGGAAGGTTCTCACTCTTCCCACTAGTAGAAAGTTGCGCTTTCTCAAGCGCATCTGGTTGGCTTTCATGTGAGATTTAACGTCCAGAAGCTGGATACGGGTGATGAAAGACGCCGCGGTGTAGGCCTCACCATGGGCAGGCGTTTCCTCCGGCTGCATAACCAGCGTCTCGGGGGTGCTTTCTAGAGTCAACAGAGCGATATACAATGGGCCTCTCAGCATCCGGGCTCCCCGTCGCCGCCTTCCCGGGGAAGAGACACAAAACGGCGACGCGTGGGAGACATCCTCGCGCTTTATGACGTGACCTTTTCTTGCTTTTCTCTGCCGCCGTTGCCACCACCGCGGTCGCTCTGAAAATCGGGCGGGAAACTACCGGCAGACAGGCACTCCGGAGCGTATGCCTTTCGTGCACGTCGGCGGCAAGAGTGGAAGTATCGACAGCGATCGGGTCCGGCGTTGTTTGCTCTTGCAACTCATTTCTTCCCCCCTGCTTCCGAAAGCTCTCCTTCTATGCCCGCGCGCGTGCGTGCCAACAGCGCAAACAATGAACAGTGGAGTTGGCGGCGCCGCAGACCTCATGGAGCAAGCGTGGGAGGCCGAGCACATGCTATGTTGTAGCCCAATAGTTTGGTCCTGACTACTGGCTGTCGCTCTCTCTGCGTGTGTGTGCTCGCCTGTGTTTGTACCGTTGTCTTTTGTTGCGGCCTGCGCTGTTGGAGGAAAGTGGCTGGTTGCATATCTCGGTTTGGTTTGGTTTATGTGGTTTAACGTCCCAAAGCGACTCAGGCTATAAGAGACGCCGTAGTGGAGGGCTCCGGAATAATTTCGACCACCTGGGGACAGATCACTAGCCTTGTAGAGGAGGAAGCTGTACTGTCAATTGCGGTAAACCTGACGTATATTAACAGACTAGCGTTAAGATTCCCGTGGTACAGAAAATCCGGCGGCGTCGTCTTCGACATTGCGGGCGAAAAAACCTCGCAGAAACAACCTATGTGGGCCACCATGATGATGTGACCTTGTGGAGTCACCACAACCTGCTCATCGGATTGCGAACAAACTGACCTCTGTGGCAGGCAGCAGTTAAATGAATGATTGGTCGCGAGAGGGTGCTCGGGAACCGGAACCTCGGTCGCACAAGGCCCATCCATTGCAGAACCTGCTGTCGCATGGCTGTGGCGCATCGCTTAACCTTTGCACCTCTCCGCCAAGTAGCGGTGTAAGAACTTCCAAGGATCTGCGAATGCCAAATCAAGAATGACCAATACCACATATATGGGCATTAGCCCATTAATGCTGTCAATTCATGCCACTAAGCCGAAGCTTAAATGTTCCCACTTTTTTTTTTGTTTCCACAGCAACGGCACAGGTCACGTCGGACTCGGTAGACGGCGTATCAAGGAACTCATTGTCATGTGGTTGGAATTCAGATCCAGTGTTATTACAGCGTCACAAATAGAGCGTTTTCCGTACTTTTATGCTGGAACTGTGCAGACTGTGCTGGAGAGGTTCATAGTAGAAAGGTGTGACGTAAAAATCTTGTTTAAAGTGTATTTTGGCAAAGGAACGCGAGTTTTATCTAGCTATTGCTCCCAACACCAAGACAAATCACATTTAGTGAAAGCTGGAGAATTGTGTACTTGTCACGCAGAAAGTCATTGTATTTCTGTGATTACGTCGCGCAAGACAAATATTTTATTCCGTTAGAGAATGCCATCACTCGAATGATGTTGACTGCAACTATTGTGCGGCGACTTATTTCCTTCCTACGCAGGAAATAGGTACTTCTGGCACAGCAACGGTAGTTCCAATCCATTAAACTTCTCGCGAGCACTTGCGAAACGCCCTGGATGAGAAAGAAAGCAGGAATATTACTAGCTTCCCGTTTCCCAATCTATTTCGTCTTATTCAATAAGCGTCTCGGCGCGCACACTCCATCCGGATATTTAGGCCCCCCGTTGTTTCACGAATAAAACATTTGTGCGTGTTTAAAGCAGCCCAGACTTAACATAAAGCCGCTGCTACGGACAGCAGACTCTCGCTGCCAAAAAAGCTCTAAGGCATGTACAATCGGGCACGCTTACGCAGTAAGGCAGCGACGCAGTTGACTCGAGTCGATCATTGCGTTACCAGCAAAACCAACAAGGGAGGGAGGGAGGGTTAAAGATAACCAACCAACCTCACATTCGTCACTCCGCCTAAAGCACTGAGACGCAAGGGACGCGATATGAGATGGCCACGGGGCATATAAGCAAGATGCGGGAGGCGACGGGATGAGAATAGAAGCAAGAACACGCAGACTGTACGTCGACTTCCGGCATTACAAAATAGCGCGGTGGTTCTCGCTTCCTTGCAAACCAGACATACACCCACAGAGGCACAAACTTTAACCTTCAGCGCACTATACGGGTAAATAGCCGGCAGGGTTTCGGGCCTATCGGAGCAGAAAAGATGAAAGCAGAGAAAACCTTAGATGGAGGATGAGGGACAGCTTTGAGAGGGGGCGCATCTAGAAGCGAGAGAAGGGCTTGGGCGGAGAGTAGCTACGAGGAGGAGGATCGATAAGGAGCTTTTTCGATGTAGCAAGGAGATTTGTTTGGGCACGCAGTGCGGAGCGGATAGCACCCAACAAAATTTTGAAATGAAAAGTCGATTGCTAGCTGATGCGACGCGCTTCTAGTAGCAGCAGAGTGTGCATGCGCAACGCTCTATAGCTTAGAAGGTGGCGTGGAGAGGTGGCTTTTGGGTAGTGCTTTTGGTGGGCAACTAGCTATCCATCAGCTGCTGGGTGCGCTTTCAGTGGGTGGAGGACTCGTGGAGGGTGAAGATGGGTGGGATGGCATTGGGTGACGCTTCTGGAAAGCGCGAGCTTCACTCGCCGAGGCTTCACATAGAGAGAATTTGCGTGGTTCACAGAGATAACATCGGTGTTTTTGTCAAGTGTCACTGTTATTGCTACATGGTGAGAAAAAATAATAAGGGCAGATGTAAGGAGAGGGGCGGAGCGCAGTAGTGGGCACGACCCTGTCAGCGTAATTCATCCAGTCACAAGACAAATGGATGCGTCACTTGCGCTGAGCAGGTTGTTCCCGGCTCAGACGATTCCGTTTATGCGGCGTGCTGGACCTGGCGTGCAGACTCGGTCGACCGATCGTTCGCAAATTTGCATAACACTGATTTATACTGCGCATGCTGGCCTGCTCAAACCACTTCTCTTGCACTCTGCTGATTACCCTGCAGATAGAGCCTCTCTTATCACGACTCTGGGGCCGGCGTCACTTCAGGTATTTGCCTCTGTGCTCTTCCATTTGTATCCGTACCCTCGCCACAGTGCTAACCGCAACGTCGGCTATTATTCCTTGCTTTGAGGCTTGCGTATCAGAAACGGGTCGTCCACCGTGAGTTCGGTGAGGGCCCGTTGTAAAAAACCGCCCACAATGCTCTGCCAGGTTCTTTTTTCTGACACAATGGCTCTGAAAGGACACTCTTCTTTGTGAGTTTTGGCTGTGAAGAAGGCTGTCAGACTTGTCTCTTCGCACTTGCTTATGGCAGAGGCCATCTTCGCCAGGCCCATATCCTCGCACATCGTCATAACTGTTTTCTTCAATCTCGCCGGTTTCACACCTACCAGCTCCTTGAAGTTGTCTGACACTGCCTTGTCCGCTTTATTGTTGTACACATGAGGTGAGGCTAGGACAAATCCTCCTTCCTTGTCGGACTGCAGTAGCCGCAGGTCAGCTTCACGCAGGGTCGTCACAGTTGACCTCAGAAGGTCACGCCCCGCTTGAGGCTGTCTTCTGGGAAGGCACTCCACTGCGCTGTCAATGCACCTGTCTCCACCGCCATTCTTTGCCTTGGATGCCACGCTCCTCACAAGTCCCAAGAGCTCGGTCCTGTTAGGACGTGGGGGAACGCAAAACTTGGGTCCCATGTTCAACAACCTCGTCGTCGTGTCGGGTGCTGACGCATCGCCTAAGACCACCAACTCTTGACCTTGAGGTTGGGAAGGCCGTTGTTTCTTCTTCGGGAGCTGCTGTAGAATTTGGTGCCAAAGGATATCCGCCGTTTGGTTGGCTACACGACGATCTTGGCGATAGCGGATGCGGCCGCATCAATCTGCGGAACAGTTCAGGTTCACCGCTAGCAAGCAGTCAGATAAAAACCGAGCTTGTCTCCACGCTTCTGAACGAAGAATCCGGCAAACTCTCTTGGCGTGGCCTTCCGACGGTGCCAGGCCTCCGAAGAGCACTGCCACATCGGGTGGAACAAATGAAGTCCGTATGGAAAAACTGTAGAGCCGGGCTCTGCAAGTTGCCCATGAAACTAGGTTGACATAGAAAGAAGGAGGGTGAAACGCAGAAGGGTAAAGGAAAGTGCCCGTTGAACTAGAAAGGTACTTCAAAAGGGTGGAAATTTGGGCTGGTTGGTGCATCATCTCAGGATAAAAAACAGCGCAAACGGGGACGAAGCAGAGAGAGGGACACGACGCTGACTAACAACCAAGTTTTATTGCACGTTCACAGGTTAAATACCACTCGTTCGTGCAAAAAAGGAAGGAGAAAGAAGAAAAAAAGAGAAAGAGGGAAGGCGTGATAGACGAAAAACCACGTGGCATGAGATTATGCATTCATACATAGATAGTCAATTTCGCTGTCGCGAAGTGAAATGGAAGGGATGCTGACGCATTCTTCACCATTTTGCCGAATGTTGATGGCTTCTTCAATTTCTCTCGTCCGTTGGTCTGGGTAGGTAGATATGATTGTGGTGTTGCCAAGTTGGGGAGCACATTCATGCTCTCGGCAATGTCTTGCCAGTTCACTGCTGATGGCGCCTTTCAAAGATCTTTTATGCTCTTGCAGCCTTTCATTTAAACAGCGCCCTGTTTGGCCGATGTAGGTGTGCCCGCATGACAGTGGTATCTGATAGACGACGTTTTTAATGCATTTCACGTGCATATTCTTGTGCTTCTTTTGGCACTGCTTCCTTCCCGTTCGCTCACTATTTACCTTGGCACACATGCTCCTTAACTTGTTAGGTGCTGACATCAGCACTTTTACGCCAACGTTTTCGCCTACCTTCTTGAGGTTGTGTGAAAAGCCATGAATGTACGGAATTACTGCACACGGCTTCCTTTCTTGCGATGTGGCCTTGATCTTTTTCCTGCCTCTAAGCTCTTGCAGTACTCCTTCTGCGACACTGGACAGTAGCTGCGTCGGGCAACCTGCTGTTTCCAGCCGACAAATTTGGGCGTCGAAACTAGCTTGTACATCATGCTGGCAAGATCTTGTCAATGCGGCTTTCATTGCTGCTTTCACTATTCCCCGTTTGATGATCTTGGAGTGGGCTGAGGTGTAAGGAAGCAGTCCCTTTTTGCTTCGTGGTCCGTACCGCCAACAAACATGACTGTCTAAAAAGGTTAGCGTCAAGTCAAGGAATCGCAGAACGTTGTTTTCTGGGAGTTCGCTCGTTATTTCTAGTCCTTTTAGTTCTTCTTTGAAAACGTCAATGATTTGGCCAACGTGCTGTAGCTGTCGTGCTGTCTCGTCCTCTTTATAAAGAATTAGATAGTCATCTACATAACGGAACACCTTAATGATGCTTGTCACTTGAATAGCAGTCATAAGACTTCTGTCAATACGCGCCAGAAACAAATCACTCAGAATGGGGGCGAGCGAAGACCCGATGCATATCCCCTCCCGCTGAATGTAAAAACTACCCTTATGACTGATGATAGTGGATTGTAAGTAGGTCGTTAATAATTCCATAAAATTTCCTTTCGAAAGGCCGCAAGAGTTCTGAAATTTCACCACGCCGTGTCGGTCAATGCATTCTTTGACTTCTCTGCACACCAAATTCTGCGGGAGCGAGTAGTACAAGTCTTTTACATCTATCGATAAGCCACTGACGTTGGGCTGACAGGCACCCTGAAGAAAGTCGTCCACGCTTTGAGGCTTGCGTATCAGAAACGGGTCGTCCACCGTGAGTTCGGTGAGGGCCCGTTGTAAAAAACCGCCCACAATGCTCTGCCAAGTTCTTTTTTCCGACACAATGGCTCTGAAAGGACACTCTTCTTTGTGAGTTTTGGCTGTGAAGAAGACTGTCAGACTTGTTATTCCTGTCAGACTTGTTAAGACTGTCAGACTTGTTATTATTCCTTGATGCAGCAATATACCGTTATCGCATATTTAAAGTTTTTCGACCTGAAACCAGCAGTGTTTCGGGAGGCTCTTTAACCACCGCAAGCTTCAGATCATGTATGATGCAAATGCTACTAATGCACTTGTGCAGTCATGCTACCCTATCTTGCCTGAACAACTCTGCAAAGGGAGTATACAAGGCTACAACCAGGCTTTGTGGATAGAGTCAATAAGCTGTCAACTTTCGCAGAATAGCGAAAAACATGAGAATATGTTGATTTGGAAATCATAAAAGCTAAGTAACATTACCTCCATAAAGATCCAAGATGGGTACTGCAGGCCGCTGTGCTAATGAACACGAATGGAGATGGTAGTGGCATATTGACTCGAGGGTTTCTAATGTTTGTTTTTGCCCAGTGCCGAAGGCACATGGCTTTATTACTTTGGGACGCGAGTAGCGACCAGGTTTATCTCGAATGATCGCTGACACTCGCAAGGGCTTCTCATAGTTCGAGACTGCCGTAGTTCCTTGCGTGCCTTATCTCGAATGCTCTTTGCCATCTTCAAACTCCCAGTGGCTTTGAGAAGCGGTGATTTTGTTCTTCGACGATCGCCGAGAGGATTTGTTGCTATCATCGGCGCCGAGTGTTTCTATTATTTGTGACCGCAAGTCAGCCCACTAAAGAGTTAGTTGAAGAGCCACTTCACTCTGCTTGTCGATCGACCACAGCGTTGTCACCACTACGTGGCAGTATCAGTATCTATTTGTCAGTAAAACAGTCGTCGGCTCGAGGTTCGACGAGTATACGACAACAGTTTACGCTAAATACGTAAATTATGGTCATGCGCTTCCTTAATATGGGTTTCTTTAATTTGCGATCAAGAACTTAACAAGGGAATCGGTTCTCGCTTTCTTGATGCCATAGGCATGATAAGAGGGTTCTCGCGCAGATGCCGCCTTCACCGTTCGATCACGTTGCACGTGACACTTGCGATAATAATGAACGTTCTATGTTCGCAGCTATATGGACGAGAGCTGCGCTAGTGAACACTTAGAGGGTTCGATTACACGCAACATATATATCACCGAAAGTTCAAGGCTGGACAGCCGCCACCATACCTGAGATGGTAGGACAGTGTATGCGACATACGAAGGCCGTGGGTTCGGATGTTGTTTTTTCTTCTAGTGTCTAATCCATTTATTTTTCAGGCTTAAAATAATTGCTGTACTAATTGGCTTATGATTAATGCAAGAAATAACATGAATTTCTCTTTGATTTCCTTGGTATCGGTGACTGTTGGATTCCTCCAATTGCACGCACGCACGCACGCACGCACGCACGCACGCACGCACGCACGCACGCACACACACACACACACACACACACACACACACACGCGCGCGCACGCGCGCACGCACACGCGCACGCACACGCACACGCACACACACACACACACACACACACACACACACACACACACACACACACACACGCACGCACGCACGCGTCCGCACGTGCGCGCTGTGTCCCAGCTATTGGTAACCAAGCTTTTATAAAAACAGACCATCCTAGCCCAGCGAAACCAGCTGAAGGCTGCTAAGAGTTACGTGGCCTAGTGTAGCTCTCCTGATTTGATAATTAGTAAATATTATTTCGCCAACTATTTCAGTCATTGGCTTTAGGAATAAAGTGTCAGTTCATAAGCTGTAGAACGTCTTGAAAAGCAGTTGGCTGAAAAGTGACCTTCAACACACTCAACAGCCCTCAGTTGGTGCCACTGGGCCAGGGCGCTCAACTTCTTTTAAAAGCTTGGTTATCTTTAGCTGGGCACCTGATATATAATTTATCGCTGAGGTCTGGCGTTCGACACACACTGCCTTTCTTATGTCGGTTTTCGTCGGTCTTACCTCTCCCAGCATTTACTTAAGCGCATGAGTTCTCGAGTGAAGGCATCTTCCACGCAGCCAAACTAAGCTTCACCTAAGCGACGCTGAGAGACAGCAAAATCTCTATCCTCGCGCCCTAAATAAAGCAAAGAAGAGAAGAAAATAACTGTTCTATCTTCCTTCATAGACTTTCAGCATTTAATAATCCGCGAAAGCTATCTAGACAAAACCACATTCTCACGTGTAGCGAAGGTCCAATGTATTCACAACCGAACTCAGCCTACACAAAACAGCTGCGTTTTCTTTTTCTTTTTTGTTGTATTCCCTGTCCTTGCCATTTTGCGTGTGTGTGTGCAGAGAGCCTGCGTAGTCATCTGAGCTGAATCTTCGCTCCTAGTTTACGCATACGCGCATAGGCGCTTTGGAATGAGCAAGTCGTGCCACAATACAAAAAAAAAAAGTAAAGAGACAGAGCAAAATGAGCATTATTTTTTCGTCATTTTCTCTATATTTTAGCCCTATCTTTCTCTTCCAGTCTCCTGCCTTATTTTAAAATGCAGAAGTTCCGAAGCGCTCGCAGCAGCGGCAACAGCAAGAGAGTCTGTAGAGATGGCTACTTCGCCGATCGATCACCCATCAGGGATCGATCTGTGTGGTTGAACTTAGATAGAACTGAGCGGGCCTCACGCGGCGTATGCGACGGGCGCTTGCTTATTGAAGGGCTGATATCTGGCGAGAAAAAAAAAAAGGAATGTGAAAATTCAATGACACAGTCAGAGAAAGAAAGCCTGATCAACTGTGCCACAATAGCAAGGGAACAGTGAGAAGAGGGGAGCGTTTGGAGATAAACTGCACAGCCGCCGAAGAATCGCCGGCGCTCAAGAGGGCCTGGCTGGCTCGGAGGGTTAATGGTTTTCATTTCTGCTCGCTGTTCTGGGGAGGGTTGTATTCCGTCGCGGTCTCCGGCGCTGATAGGCGGAAGCAAGAACGCGCGCAACTCGTTTGCTTTTGCCGAGGACGTAATATTTGCGCTATTAAAAATACAAGGGGCAGAACAAAGAAAGTGAGAGCCAGGCTTTTGGGTGAACGAGATGAGCGGCGCTAAAAGCAAGAAGCATCGGGAGACGTAGGCTTGAAATAATAAATCCTACGGCCAACGGGATCTTCAGTGGGTAGAATGAGAGAGGGCGCAAGAAGGCTTGAAGTGAGGAGGACGGTGGAGATGAGGAGAAGTTTAGATAACCGAATCTTAAACCCCTCTCCTCTCTCTTCGATATGGCGGGAGCAAAACTTTTGGAGCTCCAGTGAAAATGACTGATGATTTGAAACCGACCACCCCCTCCTTACCCCTCCACAACTCGTCTTACAGCTGCTACAACTGTCTCCCCAAATTCTTTCTTTTAACCAGCGGCGTCTATTTCTTGGTTCCATTCCGGTTTTGACGTTTGTAGGGTTGTGTCGTAGCTGGGTTGCGTGTCGCGTAGTTGGCGGGTCTTGTTGCGTGACAAAGAAGAATGGACTTTCTAGTCCGGCGTACATTGCTGTCGAAGTGGCCACTCTGGGAAAGGAAAAGGGAGGCGGGCGCTGCAAGGTTGCGTCAGTGACTCAACTTCTTTTTCGGCGTTGGGTCGGCGCGTGGGGAAGATCAATACGAAGGGGTTAGGAAAACCGGTTTGTGTCCGAACTACGATTCTCAATTTATTGCTTTCTCTTTTCTGAATAGTTCAGACGACTTACTGAAAAAGTGTGGCTAATTTTCTGTTTTCCAATTAATGAATTGCGCTGCATGTAAAGTAATTTGACAGCCACTGCGTTTGCGCAGTGGATGTGGCGTGCGCCGAAGTTGGAGCACAAGAAACGAAGACTCTCACGGTGACGCTTGTGCGAAAAGCCTGCCGTTCCCATTTACTTGCAAGTGTCGATGATGCAGAGCAGTGGCCCTGATTGAACATAACGAATGTTTGAATTGTTTTTCGGGCGAATTCGTAGAATAATCGAGTTTAAGTATTATTTTCATAAACAGAGCTGCAATTACTACTGCAGAAATGAAGTTTTCGGAACAAAACAATCTAAGATTTAAAATGTTGCATGAGAACAATCAAATGCGAACCTTACATGCTGATAATGACCAAATTATTTGCATAATTTTCCAGTACACAGTAGTGTAGAGTTTCTCTGACTTAGATGTAAAACACATTTTTTAACAGCACGGGTAGTACTGCGGTTTGTGCTGGTAAGGAACTTTCACGTTTTTCTGAGTTCCTGTTGAGGGGCATTTGGTTTTTTTGAAAACAAAAACGAAACAAAGCTCTTGACTTGCCACTGATCGCTCCTAGCTTGGAAGGGCGAAAATACTTGCGAGAGATAAATACAGAGAGGGGGGGAAAGGCAGGGGCGTTAACCAGAAAGGACGATTGAAAAACACACATGGTGTTGAAGATCTCAGCGCGCAGCCTTTATTGCCGAAGCGTGGATGATGTTAAGGTGGCGCGGAGTCCGTTTAGCATCATCTATAAAAAAAATAACCGGTATGTTCCTCGTTCGAAGCCAGTGATTATTTGCAAATTTTGATGTGCGTTTTTCAAAGAAAAATTCTAAGAAAGCACACTTCTGCTAATTCGGTGTAGTACGCGACCGCTTTTTACACAGTCCTGTGTAATTTATTTCAAGAGTGTTCTGATCCGCTACAGAGAAGCAAGCCTGAAAGCGGTGATATTGCAATTTCTATTGACATGCAATTCCACATATCTCAGTCTTCCCGGATCCGCCAACCTTTCTACGCATTTCTTGGCGGAGAAGCTGCGGTTGTCTGCAAGTGCTCAAAATGAACACGTTCTGAGTTTAATTAGTTTGAAAAGTACGGTCTTGTGCAATACGACAAAGGACGAAACATATATGACAGGTACAGAGCGCGACATGTGCTCTGTACATGTCGCATGTGTTTCGTACTTTGTCTTATTGCTCTAGAATGTACTTTTCAAACTATGAACCATCTTTCCCAAATGAAATTACTAGCTGAGCTTAATTGTAGAGCCTGGTAGCCTAAATAAATGCATAATCGGAAAACCAGTTTCAATATGTTCGCACTGATTACTTTGAAAGGGATAACAGCACGTGGAACTTTATGAAAGGTCGACCACGTAGCCCTTGTCTTGTGTGTAGTACGTCGTTCCCAGAAACTCCCTCGTCTTTCTGGAGGCAGGTGAGGGCGCTATCCATATGGAACATGGAGTGGGCGCCC
This sequence comes from Amblyomma mixtum, assembly GCF_055824585.1. Classification (NCBI taxonomy): domain Eukaryota; kingdom Metazoa; phylum Arthropoda; class Arachnida; order Ixodida; family Ixodidae; genus Amblyomma; species Amblyomma mixtum. The sequence goes on from NC_143016.1 coordinate 66,249,895, forward strand.
TCAATAATTTACTTTTCATGGTTATGCGATGTGCGCGATGTCAACCACTCGACCATTGAAATGAAAGCTGTCATCGAGAGATGATCGTGGTTTTGTACAACTAACAGCACCACTATTTACATCAGGTAAAAGAAGACAGTTTGTTTAATTTATTTCTTTTAATTAACCGGTACATGCTTCTTGGACAAGGCGGCAAAAAACAACTCGGTGCGTAGCGAACTCGTGTACAGTGATAAGGAAAGGAGAAAGAAAAAAAGCAGTGATTTAAAGTCAAAATACGTGGGCAGTTGCTTTCCGCAGGCAGTGCCGAAATGCCGCGACAGCGACGTAAATGGCTACTCTCCGATTACTCGTCGTGACGGCCCCGACCGACCGACCGAGCATGCAAGCAAGCAATCACGCCAGCGCGCTGGCGGGAGTCATGTCACTTCATATGCATTATACGGTCGGTCGATATGGCACTTAGAACTGACGCAAGCGCTGGCCTTGCGAAACAATACTGGCTTCAGTGCACCGATAGCCCGTAGGGCACAAGGTAGGCCAGATCAGTTCCCTCTTCCCTCCCCCTCTTTCCAAAGCCAGCAGCACACAAATATACGATCACTACAAGGGAGAGAACAGTGGGCCAGTTAGGGGATATTCAGAGGGAGCGATAAAGCAGGGACAGAAAGCGACAAAAAGAAAGAGAAAAAATTAAAGACGAAAACAAACCAGACCTTGCCGTCGATTGCGGCGAAGTGGCGCGGTATTCTGGTGCTCAGATTAATCCCTTTCGAGCACTCACTGGCGTGCGCGAGAGAGATCAGTTGCCAACCGAGCGCGACGCCGTAAGCGGCTCAGAGATTGCTGGCATTAAATTAACGACGCGTATCGTACATGCCCGCCGCACCCTCTACACACACTTTTACCGTCAGGCCGATGGAGTGCACCTGAGCGAGCGCCGTGGAGTACATAAATCTGCCGAAAAAGAAAGGAGACAGAAAGGCTGGCAGACAGTGAAAGTAAGGCTGGACTATGAAGCAACATAAAGGAAAACGAGTACAGTTGGACTGTTTGCAAATGGTTTTCGTTGGTTCGATTCGGGTACTGCACAGGGACACGTGCGGAGCATGACCAGGCATGGTTTTACGTTCAGTTTAGTTGAGTACAGCTTTGCCTCAAAGTTTTGCCCAGAGTGGTTAGCAGGGTTTGGTAGAGTTTAATGCGCCCTTTCAAACAGTAACACAGGCGAGTGGGCAGCAGCACCCGTTGCAAAAGATTTACGCCCACGATAAGGTTACCAATAAAAAGAATAAAAAGAAACTCACAGGACATGGTTATCATAGTGTAACGCGAGATTCAGTGACAGCTGCTTAAGCATTTCCATTTGGGAACGCAGTCACAGCCGGAAATATCCAATTCGAAGGCTATCGCGAAACTGTTGAATAGATCGAAAATTCGATATGTAAAAATGGCAGTAGATAAGCCTATCTATAATATAGAAGCAAGAATACTTTGACGAGGTTCTTGCAGTGATGTGCCGCCCGCCGGAGTGCAGCGGTCGCTGGGCGTCCCTTTGCATAACCTGCTTCACATCGAAGCCACAGCGGAAAGTTTTTTGGAGCTAGTCACTGCTTACTATAACATGTGTAATCCTGTTACCAGTGCGCTATAAATAGATTAATCGCTCAATAAAATTAAAGTGCAGCTGGTTTCCGCAACGGCTTCGGCAGCGAAGCGCGCAAATCCGGGCGAGGGACGCCGCTAGGCTTTAGTTAGGTGGCCTTCACCGCATGACAGTGACGCGGCATGGAGAACACGCACTAGAGATCGAAGGCCTCTCACAAGTACACCTCGCATTAACCTTGTGAAGCAGTTTCGCACTGCTAGCGCTGACAGCAGGTGCCTAAGGACGCGCAGCCGACCCATCTTAGCGCGCGATAAGTGATGGAAAAGTGCAGTTAGGAGAAGCGGCACTTGCAGGGGCTCAGCACGCAATTTCATATATCATTAGCTTCTTTCTGAAATCTCTCAAAATAATGTATTTACCTACATACCTCGATATATCTAATTATCGAATAAAATATAGTTCAATATAATGCGTTACTTTCCTATACATTAACAAAGGATTTTAAAGGCAATAATCTTTCTGTTCTATATAGCCAGTAATTAGAAATATCTAGTGTATATATATCGGGGCTTGACTGCATGTTTAGGTGAAGAATCGTGGAGCCACATGCTTATTATGCGCATTTTCCAGGCATTCGCTCATCCAGTATCACTTCTCTCCGAGTTCTTGATAGTCCTGAGCGAACCAGTGACGTCGTGGTTACCGTGGTCCCCAACCGCCAGTTATATTGACTACAACTACTACGACGACATCGACGCTCAGTCCAGGGAAGGGACCTTTACCAGCTCTCGCTGTGAAATCAAAGAGATTTTGAAAACAACATTTTCGCGGTCCATCCTACAGAACATCTAAAAAAAAAATTAGTTCGTCGTTCTAAACGGTCGCATCAGTTGTCTTGAACGCGTGGGGCCTATTTTGTAAATCGAACGTTGTGGAAAAGTGTAACTGCTGCCTACATGCCCGACCCTCGTTCTTTTTTTTAATCCAAGTTGCAAATATAAGATTATATCCTTTATTTAACGGCTCCGATCATCAGAAGCCCTAAACGGAAGCTCTTTAATTGAACATTTATTTTATATAGCTAACCTGCTCTTGTTTCGAACAAAGAAAAGAAAAAAATGGCCTCAATTTCGTCAGAGTACTATGAATCAGGTGCTGGCGTAATAATGGTGGGCGTTTATGGGCTTGGAGAGGAACATGTTGTACGTGTGCATTTCCAGCGATTTTCCTTCCCTCTGGGAGAAACAGAGAGCAACACTTTATGTATTCTTTATCAACTGCTCTGTTTTGTAATAAAGTTTAACATATCCGGCTCCTGCATATAGAGGAAGGAATTAGAATGCTGACAGGGGCTAACGGAATGAAATTTTCCTCTTCTTTGCAACTGGAATCCCGAAAGTAGTCGCTGTCATGGCCTGAGGGCAGGGTAATTCAGGAATCGATAATGAACAAATACGCACTCCAGCTTTAAGCAGCATGTGCGGCTTAACGGGGCCTAGTACACACCTATTCGAGAACCTTGTATAATGTAATTTAAAGAAAAAGAACTGTAAAAAATTTAATCCTAGAAAATGTAAGAGTGCTGAAGGATACAGTTTTTAATCTAGGCATCCATCAGCTTTAATGCCTTGTACACTCATACATCTTTTGCCAAATAAGGAACAAATTTTCGCCCGCACAAACACATTTAAAAATAGTTAGTTCCCAAGAATTGTATCCGAATGAAATTCATTATCTTCTCATATTTTTCTGTCCAGCAATTTTATAGCAGAGTTGGAACGTCATCTCATTATTTCATGAGTTTGGTTTGTTTTGTGTTGCGATGCCTCTATATCTTCAATTCTGATTGATTGCCTGACTTATTATTATTTTTTTTCTCTATGCATATGCTTGTCATTTCTTGTACTGCAAAATGTTTGAATGTGCCTCTCTTTCTAGGACCATGCATATTCCGCAGTATTTCAAATAAAAAAAAAATTAAAAAAAGGCTAGCGGGATACTGACACAAAGTTTTTGGGTGCCCCCATATTTGTTTTTTGTTTTTACCCTAAAAGAGGCCTACAGGCCTAGTAATCATAAAAATGAACGCAAAATACCAGTGCGCAGCGTTAATAATTGATTGCGAACGATTTTGCGCAGATAGTTCTAGTCGCGCTAAGCACCAGCGCGGAAGTGCACATTGACATCACGGTCGACTGGCCACTCTGGACTACAGTGGCACACACTCAAGAACGAAGTGGCAAATGCCACTCAAAAGAGCCCCTCCAGCCATTGGCATCAACTGATTCTCCCCTTTCACCCTTGACCGATCCCCTTGGACCTTTCAGCATGAAATCGGAAGGGGTGGCAGATGAATGGGGAATAACCACGGATTAACCGCGGCGCATTAAAATCTTTGGATGCCATTGGCTGGAGGGTCTGCTTTGAGGGGCATCGGCAGCTTTGTTCTTGAGTTGTATCCGACTATGCCCCATTCCCGATGACGTTCGCATCGTCGGCAAGCACTGGTTGTTTTTGTGAAAAACCATTTGGTTCGGTGATGTAACAATAATTGGGGAAACTTCATTGTGACGTCACTCGATGCGGGTAGAAATTCTGAGCGGCTGCTCGGACAACAGTTAAAGCCTTATTAATTAACGTTCCACTCAACGCCTGCGACTGAAACTTGGTAGAAAGCATCTCTTTACACACATGAAACAAATCATGTAATTTTTTTGCATTCCCAAATTTATGTTTGTACCCCATTAAGATCAGATCAATACGATCATTGCGCTGCGATGGCTCAGTAGCTATGGTGTTCGGCTGCAGACGCGAAATATGCGGGTTCGATCCCGGCCGCGGCGGCTGAATTTCGATGGAGGCGAAGTTTTAGAGGCCCGTGTATTGTGCTATGTCAGTGCACTTTAAAGAACCCCAGGTGGTCTAAATTTCCGGAGCCTTTCACTAGGGCGTCTCTCATAGCCTGGGTCGCTTTTGGACGTTATACCACATGAACCATAATCCAGCCACAATCCGGCCATGTTATGACATAAAATAAAGTCACGGCAAAAGATGTAGCAGATACATTTTGGATTCAGTTTTGGAGTATAAAGGAAACAATGCCCGCTACTGTAGATTTTAGTTTCTAAAGCGTTCGGCTGTTTAGCCTAAGGATGCGGGATCGGGTTCCGGCCGCATCTCATGCCTTCCTCTACGTAGTGTCCCATTGACCATATATTGCTTTGGGGCGTTCAATCCGGCATCCGATGCCATGCCATAAAGAATAAATTCAGCGAGCAGGCTAGAGTAACAATAACAAATCTAAATCAGCAATATAAACGTGCAAAGTACATGTTTTGTGTTTAAAGCTAAACTTGCAAGCAAAGGACAGCATAAGGACACAGTTGGAAACATTGATTTAATTGTTATGATGAGGTGCTTCATTGAGAAAAAGGAACAGAATCCTTCGTCAGTTCGCGTGGCGAGAGTCCGAGGATATATAGAATCACTGCGTCACTGCCATTTATTCAAGGTGGTAACGTATACCATTGCGGATTCCATAAAAAAGAAGAGCCCCGGGAAAAGAGCATCAACATCGCTCTGTTCGTGAAATTGAAGTTATATTTAAAGGAGAACAGTGCTCGAGGCATATCCAGAGCGTTGATGCAGAGGTCGGTTTCTACGACCAGCTCTCGTTTAAGATCATGTGAAATCGCATTCTAATCTTTTTCTAGACATTGTGAATCTCACTCCTTTTCTCTTCACGAAGTGGATTCTGTGAAAACTCGACGCAGGGGCTTGGCCACTTGAGACAATGCTATACGGGGCTTACGAATATATGCGAATCGTGTGAAATTTGTCATTTATTATGCAAGCAGCTGTATCGCACACACGTCTCTCGGACGCCCGACATACGGTTGATCACATTCCGCCATAATCAGATGTTCGTATAACGAGATTTGACCACAATGCCAAACCTTCGGCACGAGGGCAGGAAGTATCACTGGCTTTGTTTGAAAATGCTGTTTTCCGGCTGCGAACCCCCACGAAATGGCTTTACTGAGCTCGAAACGACTGCTTCTCCCTCATGCAGATTAGGTTAGAGAGATTCGATTAAATTATGTGTGCGGTGGAAATACTATTAGGGCATGAACCCCCGAGCGTAGTTCGTTGACCTATGCAAGGCAGACAGGGAAATAAATATAGAAAGAAGGCTTTGAAGGAATGACGTCGCCAATCACGCCTAGTAAAGGATACTCAACTGTTGCTTAACGAAGCTTCGTTAGCCTATACTAAGTGCACTTTGCCACCTTTGTCTTTTATGTTCAAGTTCTCGCTATTGTTTGCGCAAAGTGGTTCAGCGACATGGCTGCCCTCCCGCTTTTTCTTGCGTTGTGGTGCCTCACAAAGCACTTGTGTGGAAGATACTAAGTTTTCGTTTTACTTTCTCCACAGATTACGGTACGCTGAGTCCCAATTAGTTCACCTTATGCATTTTTTTTCGTGGTCCGATGCGACTTGGTGATTGTTTTGGGCTGCTCTGCGTTCATTTTAACGGGATAGCTTTAAGGAGCCCGTCTCGCAAAACAGCCGGCTTCGTCGTCGATAACAGTGAGTGAAAAATGCACGATAAAATCCCCAGAGAAGCAATATAGGTGGCATGTGGGCCATCTAGGTCACGCGACCTTGTGGCGTGATTACAATATGCCTACCGGATTGTGAGCGACCTGCCCACCGTGGCAGGTGGCAGTTAAATTAATGATTTGTCGTGAGAGGTTTCTCGGGAAGAGCAACGTGCTGCGATTGTTGTAGTGAACATGCTGTATAGCATAAGCGTAGCTTGCCCTCTCCGAATCGAGGCACGCGTGCGCTAAGCGCTCCACTCACGGTACAGGTCGAGGGTGACTGCGTTGGTGACCACGTAGGTGCCGTTGTGGTTGGAGGCCCTGCACACCAGCGAGGCGTTGAGGTCGTGCCGGTGCAGCTGGGGCAGCTCGAGCGTGGAACGGGTCACGCCGTGCGACGAGCCGTACACTGTGTGGTGTAGCCCGTTTCCGAGACGACACCGCCGTCGTCTCGGAAACGGTGAACGGGTCTCGGGTCTCGGGGTCGGGAACGAGAACGGGTCTCGGGAACGCCTGAGTAAGAGAGAAAGAGGAGAAGAAAAACGCTTCAATATATCGGAGCTGCTCAATGGAGTGTTCATTGTTTTGCCAATAAAGATCCTGCACGCTAGCTCCAATCAGAACACGCAAACTTTCGAAGCCGTTACATCGGTTCCGCATGTAGCAGGCTAGACAACAGCGCGAACACAACCGCGAGCGCTCATGTTTGCAAGGGCTTGATCAGCTTCCTAAATACGAACATATCAATAAGATTGTACAAATCGTCTGAGTGCTGTCACAGATTGAATTCATTACTTTGTGAATTGACCGTGACCGATGATTTCGAAAGCTGGTCGAAAGGAAAACACACGCCTTTCTGACGCCCAGTAGTCAGTGCAGGCGTCCATCAGTCTGTTTGGTGGACCACTTTGCGCGGCGTCGTGCGAATAAGTATGCGTTAAGCATCCAATAAGTATGCGAATAAGTATCTTCTATTGGATACTCACAGCCCCATCTTATTCCACATAATAGGTATTTGAAATTAAAAAAAGAAGTGTGCGTCACTTATCTTGGTGAACGCGTGAACACATCTCGCTACGTCTGCTTGGTTTTGGACAAAATAATTCAGTCGCTCAGTATACTCATAGTAATAAACAATCACTTTTTGTAGTGTGCATTAATAAAAGCGAACGGGAAGGTCTGGTCTCGTGCAGCAAGCCGACATCACTGATTTCATCTGCCCTCTTTGTGACTCGTGCAAAAGACTCGTACAACGTAAGGTACGTGCGAAGCACATTACATCCCCCCCCCCCCCCCCCGCCTCTCTCGCCCCCACACTACTCGCGAAAAAAAAAAGATATAACGTTGCACTTTAATAAACAGCATGGGCCGGCTTGACCAGTGTTTGGTGATAGAAATCACCTGCCACAGAAACAGATGTAAGATGGGTATGGGATGGGTGTTAGAGGTCCTGGGCGACGGCGGTCCGTAGACACAGAGGTCAAGCACCAAGAGCACACACAAAGCGATGACAATGCCGCTCAATACAACAATCAGAAGTTCGTCGTCGTCTTCGCCTTAATAGGAACTTCTATGTCGTTACACAAAACACAAGCTATACAAGAAAGTACTTGCACATACATATAGACTCCCCACCTTCACTTGGCTACAACTGCGTACTGGCTAATTTCAGTGGCCAATATCTAATTTAGCTAGCAGATGCGCTTTTCACTTAAAGCAGTAATAGGCAATTTGCATTAACTTTACCGTCAATGTGCCACCAACCACAGAACACGTTGAAATCGCATGCAAGAGCTGGGTGGGTATGAGGTGAAGTTCAGAGCAAGTCAAATTTCTGCTCAGCATATATGAATGAAATATGAAAGGCGGTCTGTCGTTGAACTTGGTTATTTTGGACTAACTGAGTACTTTACCAGACGAGCATTCATAAAACTCTCGACCACACCACATGGTTGTTATTACTTTAGAAGCAAACGTAAATGCCAAAACTCTTGAGCTATTCTGGATGAATTATTTGAATGCGTTAACATTTTCTTTCGCTGTTGATCCTCTTGTAGCCACCTTGAGGGTACGGCGAGATAGCGGTAATGCCTAACAGACACACCAAGGCGACAGCATGTCTCACGTGGTGTCGCAGGAGGTGAGAAGGTGGACTGGCTGGCTGCACCGACGGCGTGATCATCATTACAAATGTCAAGCCCATCGCGAGACGTTAGCCGAGGCCAGTCATGTATCCAGTCCGCCCTGCTCCTTCTCGTCCCCCTTCTTTCCTTGGGCGTGATGAAACAGCCATCGGGGGCAAATAAGTCATATGTTAGTATTAAAGGCCTAATGCCGCTGACGGCGAGCTTGATGGATGGCAATAGGCTCGGGGAGACGCTGATGCAGCGGTAATCGCCGGCGTCGTCGTCCTTGTACTGTCTAGTCACAAATACGCCTATATGGGAGTAAAAAAGGAGTAAGCACTCTCTAGCACTCTCCTTTTTTTTTATAGGGCATTGCGCTAGGGGAAAACTTACCCCCTATTTACTCCTTTTTGTTTAGAGTCTATAGGCAAGCGCGACGACGGCGCTAACGCTGGGAAGCAGCAGAGAAAAAGAAGAGGGATGGAGGCAAGACGGACAAAGAACGGGGCGGCGCGAGAGTGTTTGGGGAGTGCTGCCTCGGATAATTGGTATTAACGAGAGTTCCTGCCGCAACGGAGACAAAGCGACCTGCAGCGCGGTGGCTGGGGAAGAAAAGAAGCTTGGAGCAGCGCTTCCCGGCCAGCTCTGTTTATGGCGGCAGCGGTGCGCGGGATGTCAAATAGGCGGCGGGTCTCCCGCGCGGAACCAGACAACCGCGGAATATGCTTCGCGATAATAAAAAAAGAGAAAGGAAAAGAGGAGGCCTTCTAAACGCGGCGGTTCACCGCAATATTGCGGCTTCCGGGCGTTTAAGCGAGGGTCCCCGACAGCCACCTCGTTCCTCCTGCCCCTTGGGAGGCGGCAGAGGCGGTGGAAGTTTGCGGAGGAGGTTGCTTGCTTTTCCTTCGTGCCGTTTATATTCTCACCGAAGCTGCGGCAGCCCGTCTGTTTCCTCCCCGCTATAAACCCGTCGCGTTAATTGTATTGCACTCTGTTGCGCCTGCAATGCGAGCGGCTCATTTTCTCCCCAGGTGTTGCCGAGGCGCTGGGGAAAATTGACGCGTCAGCTTGCTCTTGAAGTTGCGCGTTAGCATCGCTGCTTTGGGAAGGGTCGCTGAGCATGCGGAGTGATTACCTGGTTTGGAGCGGCTTATCGGAAATTTACTGTGCCAAGAGAAACTGAGGGGCAGCAAAAAATGAGCTGGAGCGAAAAGGCGCTCATGATAGCCGGTCGAGTTTTTTTAGCCAAATGACGCCGTGAGATGCGCGCTTGCATAAATTCGCGTCTCTTCGCTGAGGTTTATGACGAAAAAAAAATTGGAGGCTTATCAAGGTTAAGCCCAGTGGATGCGAAGCATGTTAAGCAGCAGCCACATATTGAGCGCGCCGCTTGGCTAGGCGTTCTTCATCGGTTTCCGTAGCACGCTGCAGCCTTCGTTTTGCATTCCTATTATTAACGTCCTTAGCGTTTGGAGGCATCTTGACCGCATACACGCCAGGCGCAAAGACGCTGGCGCGGTTGCGGGCACAGAGACTGACGCGACGGCGGGCGCGCGCCGCTTCATCCCTGGCGTGACGTCACATATCACGTGATGCAGCGATGGTGGCGCCGCCGCCGCGTCGCGCACGACGGCGCGAACCGAAGCGTGGAGGCCTCCGCCGGGCGACGTCCGACGGCGCGATATGAGGTTCCATCTGTAGCCGGTGTGACGTCATCACGTGACGTCACATCATGTGATCTCACTTCAAGGTCAATGGTGGCCACCGCCGGGAGGCGACCGACGGCGCGATATGAGGCCCCATCTGCAGCCGGTGTGACGTCATCACGTGACGTCATGTCACGTGACCCCACTTCAGGGTCAATGGTGGCCACCGCCGGGCGTCGCGCGAAGGCCTGAAACCTACGTTAATATGCTTCGCATAAAACTGGTGGACAGTTATACAGTGTCCACCGTGAGCAGTGGTTGCACACTTCGGTTTTACGTTGTTCAGTTTGCCATTGCATCGTTGAACATGATTTCTTTATCACTTTTTCGTTCCACTGCTGCCTCTGCTTCTGGTGGGTGGATGCCTTCTAGAGGGCGGAGTTGAGTGGAGAGGAGGGATGGGTGGGTGGGAAGCTCTGTAGCTATCGGGGAAAGGTGGGGAGGCGGGTATTGGGTGGCGCAACTGAAGGGTGCAGGCTTAACTCACCTCAGCTTCATACACCGGTAGGTGTAGGCTTCATACGCCGCAGTTTCGGGAGAATGTCGCTCATACTACTATCGCAGTAAAAGAAAAGCGCCCTACTTCATACGAAACGACCGGTCGATCAATATTTAGCATTCTTTTTTGTATTTTCTTAGCAAGCACCACCGGTGTATCCCTCAAGCATGCATGCAAGACGAGCATCTTTGAGAAACACCCTTTTCATACCTAAAGCCTTACATCCGGTCAGAACGGCGGGCAGGTAGAAGAGAGGTGCAACTCGCACGCTTCCTTTGTTTTGCACAAGAAAAAGCACAAAGCGAAACGCCAGCGCTCATCTACGTGGTGACACAAAGCTGGAAAGAACTGAACTGAACCACAGGGGCATTTGAAAGGAACAAACCCCCCCAAAGAAAAAAACAAAAGTGCTGAAATGAGCAAGAAATAGAATGGATACAATGTACAATAAGAGCGCCGACATTTAACTTCGTTCAGTTGAGAAAACGCATTGCCTTTCGTATGATTTCTGTTGGAATACGAGACACGAGCACGTAGCACATGTTGTACAAAGTGATAGCTATTATCTTTAACAGATGTAGTTGTTTCATTGTTACGGTTAAGGACATACACGCTCGTGCCGTAGCAAATCTATTTCAGTGGACCCGACAGGTTCCAGCACCAGCTCATCATTGCGCCTGTCAAGCTATACCCACTCAGATTCGTGCGAATTCAGGTGAGTAGCTATAGTCTCTGCGATTACTTGCTATATGTTCAGACACCGCTTTACGAACGTTATAGTAACTCTTTTCGAGCCTTAATTTCCTGCACCTGATCTCGTTTGATCGCAAATGCAAGCGTTTAATGACACACGGTAAGCTCAGTAACTGTCTCGCATTTCGGCGGACATCCGAACCGCACTCTGAAAGAAGGGGATAATGGACCGAATGATAGAAGCCAGAGAAAAAAAGGCGCGGCAAAGGAGGGTTGCTATTTAAATTCGGCATCCTAGGCGTCTGTAACGTGCACTGCCACCACGCAGCGAAGGGGAGTCTTCACATTTCGCCTACTCCGAAACAACGCCGCTCGACGATGCCAACTACCATGCATGCTGTCTACAAAACGGTGCTCGTGGTTTTCCACGCGCATTATTTTTCATCTTTGTTTTTTTGATATACCCACAGGATTATTCACTGGCGGCGCAAACATAGTGTTTTTGAACTGCCTCCTGTTCCACCAGCGCTTCTATCAGTGGCGTTGCAAGGAATTCTCATCGTTTCGCCTACACGCTAGACGAACGTGTCGGCTAGCGTATGGAGGCTAGTACAGGGCATTACCTAAAACCGTAAAAGCAGCACCAATAACAGCAACGGTGCCGTACGCATGATTGTTAATCGAGGAGCCGTGCAGACGGTGCACGCAGAGCTCAATATAGAATGCCGGCGTGGAGAATAATTATGCAAATTGCTCTAAATTGCGCGGCACATTTAGGGGATGCAGAGGCGAAAGCACGGGAAAAGCGCGTGAGCGCGCTCTTTCGAAGCTCGAGCCATTAACTCTGTCTTGTTCTAGCCGTCGCACTGAGACGTCCCTTCTCCCTCCTCTTATTGCTCATCCTGTTACGCCCCCTGTCCTTCGCCTCCGGTCAAGAACGCTAAGATGGCGGCTTCGACCAATGGGGTCCCGGAATAAGGACTCTACCCATTGCGGGACTCTTTAAAGAGCCTCACCTCTTCTATTACATAAAGGCTTTTCACCACCACCACCACCTCCGCTTGAGACTCATTTGGGACGCAAGTGCTTGCGCGCGGGGCCAAAAAAAGATGGCCGCGTCGGCGATCGGTTTCAACTTTAAAGCCCGGTTCTCACCGGTGGTGCGCGTCTGTCATTAAGAGTGGACGCGCGCTAACTTGGCTTAATTGGCAGTTTACTGGGATGGGAAATGAGGCGGGGGAGGGGAGGTACTATGCTGCATACGATATCAATTCGTCGCCCTCACAGAAAACTGTTTGTCGTTATGTCGGGTCCGAATTTTAGATTCATTAGAAGCGATCTACACAGATAGTAGGAAGTTCCCCTATAGACTGTTTCACGTCTGTGTGATATGCTGTGCGCAGGTGATGGCAAGCGTATGGGGGAGTTCTGAGGTTGCTTGAGATACACACGAGGAATCTTCATTTATTCATCAGAAGAAGAGAAAAAAATAGCGTTCAGTTATTTGGCGCCTGTATCCTATAACCGATCAATTTTTCAGAAGCCGGCTATGTAGGACAGCCTTTCAGCTTCTGTTCGAGTTGATCTTGCTTAATGAAATTTCAATGGATGAAATTAATTCACGCGTTTGTTAAACCAGTTTCATCCTCCATTCCGACGCGGCCGACCATCACAGAGTGCGGCTGAGCCAGGGGGTAAGATCCATCGTGGGAGAATCAAAAGTAACTACAGCAGTGCCACTCAGACGACTATGTTGATTTTCACAGGGCAGGGCAGGCGCACGGGTAGTCCCGTCGCACACTGCCACCGGTCTTCTGATTCAAACCAATGCAGCGAGCGGTAAAGACCGCTCGCTCTCGCCGCAATCCCCTGCAGACGCCAGGGGATGCTTTTGCCCCAAGAATGCGGCGAGTACGAGAAGACCCGTGCCGCACGGCCGTCATTCTCGGAGAGGGCAATAGTTCGCCGACGAACTAACTCTTCTACCCCAGCCGGTAAGTCAGAAAGGCCTTCTTACTTCTGCTTCTCAAGTATGTCTCATTGATGTTTGATAGTGGCTGGCCCACTCTGCGTATTATTTTCAAGAACAATAAATAGCATCTGAGTGCATACGTGTTGTGGCCCTCCCTTTGTTCGCTCGAACGCTGACACCCTTCGTTGTTAGCAGACGAGAACGTCGCTCCCGGGAAGTGAGTCTACCAGGGTGAAAAACCCCCACGTAGCAGCACCTAACTAAGGCTCTAAGCAGTCTCAATGAACCAAAAGCCTTCCGCTACGGTTTCTCTCATTGACCATCAGCAGCTTCAGACCACGCAGAGAATATTAATGTACGAAAATAAACTCACGAAAGTACTTCCACCGACACCTCCTGCGTCATGAGTGGCGTAACTTTCAAAATAAGCAGCGGGAACTGCATTAGGGCGTCGCTTTTAACTAACGAGCAGTTTTCTGAACGAGGTTGCAGGTGACGCCCATTAAAATATCAAAATCAGCTATCGTCACCATTTTTTTGTTTGCTTCCATCGGCTAGTTTTGCCTATTTAAAGATGGTAAGCTTCTGAATACCATTACAACTAATACCTGCTACATATTCCACCACGGTGGCTCAGTAGACAGGAAAATACACATCGTGTCTAATGGGCCGCCGTGGAGGACTATGTCGCATGTATTAAGTGTAAAGATGTTCAGAGACTTGCCAGTTTTAGATGTTCAGAGACTTGCCAGTTTTAAATCAGGCAAAACTTTTTCGTGTCGATGGTGAACTGCCACCTTTGTGACGCTCCTGAAACCATTGAGCATTGTTTCATCAGTTGTAAAGATCGAATACTCTTCTGAGACATCATGCAACGGACATTGAAAAAAAGACTTAATTTGATGCCGCATTCTGTATGATCTCTCACTGCACTATCATTTGTTGATGAACACTTAGATATGTATTTTTAATTGGATCACACAGCCTGTGAGAAACACGCATGATGGACCGACACTGTGAATCTGTTTCTTCTAAAGACCATTTTTATCAAATAATTGTACACCTAAAAGAATTGTATCCACAGACCGAGTATGAACCGGAGAGGTACTCACTCTTAGTGCTGCGTTGTTCATAACCTTTTTTCTAGTTCTTTGTTGCTTAGATCGGTGGCGTTATTATGTATTAGCTATGCGCTATGTACCACTGTCTTCTTAATGTTTGTAGATAACCCATGTACATAAAACATCGCATCACTGTAATAAATGCTACGTTGAAAAAAAAAGCCACGGTGGCTCAGTGGTTATGGGGCTCGGCTGCCTACCCGAAAGACGCGGGTTCGATCCCGGCCGCGGCGGTCGAATTTCGATGGAGGCGAAGTTTTATGGGCCCGTATTGTGCGAAGTCCGAGCGCGTTAAAGAACCCTAGGTGGTTGATATTTACGGAGCCCTTCACTACGGCGTCACTCATTGCCAGTCTCTTTAGAACTTTAAACCCTATAACTCAATCCAAACAAGTAGTAGTAGTAGTAAAATACTTTTAATCGACCATAATTTATAGGCCGAGCATGTCGACCGCCTGGGCGACCAGAAGCCGCTGTTCTTCTTCCCCTTCAGCCAGGTCCGCATAGACACAGGGGCAGTTGGGACAGGAAGGGTCCGATCGATAGCGATAGAGGAAGAGGCGGGACGGGGTGATAACTGCATTCATCTGAATGTGCCGAAGAAGTCGAGACTCCGGCACCGTGAGTGATGGATGAGGGGGAGGGTAAAGGCGTTTGTCGAGGCGGAGCTCAAGGTAGACCTCTTTTATGGTGCGGCGAAGGGTGAGTCTCCCACCGTCCTCCGAGGGCTTGGGCCAGGGGATCAACGGTGCCCGGAAAAGTGTGTCGCGGGCGAGCTGATGGGCCAGCTCATTGCCGTCAATCCCTGAATGCCCAGGGACCCAGCGGAGGAAAACGATGGAAGGCTGCAGTGCGGAGACCGTTCGTTCGACCTCCTGTTGGAGAGAAGGGGTCAGGGTGCGTTTCTGTATGTGGTGTATAGCGGCTTGTGAGTCTGAATAGACTGTGTACTCTTGGAGAGAGGGAAGGAGAGCAAATGACTGGAGGGCATGCGCAATGGCGAGGACCTCGAGGGACAATGAGTCTGGAGGGTGTATATACGGCCCGCTGGTGTGGGTTTCAGGAGCAGGGAGGTGTGGATGGTACAGGGCATAGCCGCAGGAACCTCGAGGAGCCACGAAGGAGGCATCCGTGTAAGCTACACCCTGGGTATCAAAGAGAGGGGAATGGTGCTGCGCGGCCGCATGACGACGTCCGGCGTGCAGGACGGGGGACATATCCCAGGTAGCACACGGCAGCGGGCCAATATTGGAAATCCACTGGCAAAGCGTGGCCCTAACTAGGCCCAGAGTTGCCAGTGAGCATCCGATATTGGTTGTGCCACTCCTTAGCACATCCAACAATGGCCCTGGTTGTCCAACGCTTTACCAGTATTGGCTGAGCCATAATTAGATCCTGGCTATCATGGGCCAGGTTAGCCAGGATTGCCCCACTGTTTGCCATTGCTGGCTGTGCCATCATCGAATCCTGGCTATCATGGGCCATGTTAGCCAGTGTTGTTCCACTCTTTGCCAGAATTGGCTATGCCATTTCCGGGAGCTGGCTATATTGGCCTAGGATTGCCACCGCTTATCCAGTGTTCAAAGTATACTGGCAAACGTTGGTAAACATTGTGTCATCCATTAAAATGGGTTCAAAATTATTTTTATTGTCAAGTACCATATCGGCAGTTCATAATTTTCGAACGCGCTAAAACATGCGAGTTCAAAGATTTGGTTTTATTTATTATTATATTTTAACCGAACACTTTTGCAGTTTGTGAGCAAAGCTACCCATGATTCCGTTGGAAAAGCTGCACTCTGGTTGCGCAGTGAGCAGCAATAATACGTTTAGGAGAATTGCGATCGAAGTCCTGTTGATCAGAATTAACGTTCTGATTACACCCGACACGCCTTCAACAAAAATTGTCAACAGGTGCCTTCAACAAAAATCAAATGTTTTATTTGATTAAATTTTTTGGAATAAAAAAATCACTTTTTTTTTATTCGCTCTAGGAATTCACTGCCGCAGTACGCAGCTGGTGTCTGCTTCAGGGAGATCGCGATACAAACGTAATAGATTAGCGCAAGTGCATTCGCTAAACCGAAATTGTGCTCTGTTTTGGCAACGTCCAGAAACGAAGCAGTCGCCTCGTAATTTCGAATTATGCGTTGCGCTCGTGAAATATTAGGCGGGTGCTTCATAAACGCACGCGGACACGTGCTAAGCGATTCCTACGCTTCCCTACGTCTTGCCCTGTGATCGCGCCTTTCCCGTGTTTTCTGATTTGCTATTTCCTTCCTTTTCTGCAAATCGGTGTGTTGGAAATTGTTGTTTTTGACCATTTTATTCTTCTGTTGCGTAATTTGCATTGGGGGCTATATAGCTCTTGCTCACGTCTTTGCATATTTACTCGCAGGTTTTTTTTTCTTTCGAACATCACCTTTATTGATGAAAACCATCGAAAGTAGTTGCGAACCACAATTCAACATGCATTTGTTTGTTTTTGCTTTTTTTGCGCGAAACTTCCACCCCAACAAACAATTTGAGGATTCTTCGACGACCACTGAATAAATGGACTGACAATGTTAACCTAGCTTGTTTGGCGCATGTACGGTACATTAAACTATGAAAGAGCGCGCATTCTGCTTGGATATTTTTTTTGCTTTATATTTTTGTTATGTGGTAAAATTTTAAGCTATCTTGAACTAACAGAAGCCACATCATACGGCCCCACAAAATACGCGAGTGTCTGAAGTCGTTTTGGCGAAATGCATCTTGAAGCTCCAAGTTTTTCACTTCAAAATTTTCAGGCTTTTGCTGCAGCTTTGTAGCAATACTTTGACGCTTCCGTGTTTCCCATCCACTTCTCTCTTGTAGATATTGCTTTCTGTACTGCCTGTGGTCATGTGACTCATTCTCCAAAAATTCCAAACCCTTTTCACGTGTTTTGGCCTCTTTCCCTCTCTCTTTCAAGTCTTCAAGTCCAATATCTCCCCACCTGTTCTCCCGGCCGTGCCCTTTTCCAGGGAGCGGGCTAACCCCCCACCCCGCGAAGCGCTATTTTTTCTTTTTGGTTGTCACTTTCTCAAACCTGTTTTCCCTCGCATGCAGCTACGCGCTTCGCTGTTCCTCCACCTCCCTGTCTCCACCTTTCAGCTCGAGGACTTTTCTCGGAACCACAAAACCTGTGTAAAGGAAAATTACTCTCTCCCCTCCAGCCAACCCCCCCCCCCCACACACACACACACACCATCGTCTCCACTGCTCGTCTTGGAACCGCGCGACGCATCACAATAAGACATTCTTGACTCCACGGCGGAGCCCAACCACGTGCACAACCAACGCGACGAAAATGCAGGCACACTCGAGCTAGCACCGTTCATAGTCTGTGCACGCGAAAAGCCACACGCATATATTAGGAGAGCTCCGACGCTGTTCGTACCGCCTGCAAGGTCTTTTGTAAGTACTAAAACTCTTTTACCTTGATATACGTCTGGAAGTTAAAGTGGTTTTTGTAGTAAATGTTGCTTTGACTACATGCGCCTTTATTTTTTAGGCAGGAGAAGAGAGCGAGCCAAAAAGCACGAGGACGACTTCTGTGTACCCACTCTCATTGCGAAATGGCTTGCTTGACGTCGTGCGCAGTGGAATTGTGGCCGAATGGTGAGGATTTAATTTTTCGTCTTTGGTGAGATGAACTCACTAAAGATTCACTACTTTGGCTAACAGCGGGCTTGAACTCATATGACTTGAGATAGGATGCATTCGGGAATATGTCCTTTACCGCTTATGCACGACGGAAATCAGAACCGCTTAATTAATTTTCCACTGCAGACTAGTTGGTAAGGATATGTGTAATACTTCCGTAGTGTTTCTTTTTGCCTTCTACTCTTGCAGACTCAATAGAAAATCCGCAATTACTGGTTAAAGCTTTTGCCCAAGTTCTCTCGCAATGAAAAAGGGCATTACTCTGGACTATAAGACTAGTATTTTTCTGTGGTTTTCAAGTTGCAGTTTCGAATCCAACTATAGCAAGCATGCGAAGCAACTAAGGTAAAACAAAGGTGCCCTGAGTTCCTTGCGTTCAGCGTATTTCGTCAAAAATCGCAGGCCGCATTTTTAACCCCATTAAATAAAACTAATCAAAAATGTTGTTTTGACGTCCATGTGGAAGAGACGCTACAACCTGTGCATGTTTACTGGAATAAAAAATTACCTCGCAATTTAGAGATACGAGTTATATTAAAACAAAATAATACACTAATATGTTTTCAATATCACATTAATTTGCTTATCTCGCATTGAATATATTTACTGGGAGTGCGACACGACGCATTAAACTAAATTAAACCATTTGGTATAAGGGAAGTTTAGTAAATTAAATTCCATTTTGTGCAACTAATGTGGTGCTGGTTCTTAAGAATAAATTAAAAATTATCCTGTAAAATATGTTGCTAGTGTCTTCACGATGACTGTGTTTCACAAAATTCGGTGTTATTTAATCATTCTTGTTTTTGTTCTGTGGTGGCCATAATTCAACTTACCATGACATCATGCATCTCTTTGCAGGCTTGGCGCTTCGTGAGGCCATCGTGCAAGAACTGGACGAGGAATTTCTTTGAATGCAGTCCAGCAGTCCCCTTGCAAGTGGAGTGCAACGATTACTTTGGATATGACTGATCTGTTCACTGGAGGACAGCTCCGTTGAGCGCTTTATGGATGCCTTAGCCGTGCCGCAGCAGCTTGCCGAGATGCTTTGTCCAACCTGATCGGCACGCACCAAACTTGAAAATAAATTGTTTTCCCACAGCCTCTGCCACCATGCTCTTGGGCCCCTTTTCTTTACTCCCCACGGTGGCTGGTGGTAGCGCAAACCATCCTGTGTGCGCTAGAAGCGTGATTCTTGTAACGCAAAGCAATAAACGGGTCTTTTTTCTGGAATTCTTTCGCAACCTCATTTATGAATATTTGCTAGGTAGAATGGTATGTATGTACATCCATCCACAGTGCCGGTCATTGGCGAGTGGGTTAATTGCATGTGCCAGCGTTCGAAAGCTGGATGCCATTATTCGAAAGCTGGAAACCATTATTCGAAAGCTGGATGCCAATATTCGAAAGCTGGAAACCATTATTCGAAAGCTGGCTACCAATGTTTGAAAGTTGGCTACCAATGTTTGAAAGTTGGATGCCAGTATGAGACCTTTGCTGGTCCATGCTGCAGAACGAACATCGGGACTGCGTTGGCCGCTTGATCGGCCGAGCGTTGGCCCAAAACTGGCATGAAAGTAAGGCCAATGTGTAAAGTGGTAGCGCTCGGCCCAAATGCCAGTGTAGGACCGATGTTCGTGCCAAGTTTTGCCAACACTTGCACGACGTTCGGCCAATGTTGTTGTGCTGCCTGGGATGTTGGTCGGGAGGGGAAGGATACGAAGATTGGGAGCGGGGGTGGGAATAGGAGAGGTAAACGGGGAGATTGGAATGGGCCCCAGGCAGCACAAACCGTTGGCCCAATATTGGGAGTCTGTTGGCTATGTGTGGCCCTATACAGGACCAATGTTGCCTTCATTGTCCCCATATTGGCACTGCCACAATGTGCCATTTCCAACATTGGCCCTACTTGTCCGATGTTTTCCCCATATTGGCAATGCCGCTTAGTTACACCTCCAACGATGGCCCTACTTGTCCGATGTTTTCCCCATATTGGCAATGCCACTTAGTTACACCTCCAACGATGGCCCTAAATTCCTGCTGTCGTCCCCATATTGGCAGTGCCGCCTCATTACACCCGCTATGATGGCCCTACTTGTCCGCTGTTTTCCCTGTATTGGCAGTGCCGCTCCACGACACACCAAATGATGTCCCTGTGATTATGTGTGGTTATTTCTCTCAATCCGTTTCTTTTAATATTCGGACTTGTTTATTTATTTATTTTTTATGACCAACAACAGCGCTAGCGTCGAACTCTGACGCGAAATTACAATAAAAAGCGCGATGTAATTGATTGCGCGAAAGTGAGCAGAGGTCAGATTCATTCACGAAGGTATACGAATTTTGAAAAGCGGCGTCTTTTGTAATTATGGTTTGCAAAAAAAAAGAAAGAGAGAAAGAGGTGCCACAATCAAGAAAATGAAATTTCGATTCGAGGAATGGTATAATAACGCACTAATTAACGTACTGCCTCGCATATCTCTCGCATACCTCGCATACCACAGCCCCCGATTATAGGTTGCCGGTTCAAATTCGTGTCTCAAGATATAGGCAGGGCTGTGGCATGTTGCAAGTTGCGCGTCCGCGCCGAGGGTGGCGCACCGGTCGAAACGATTGCAGCGATCCTGGTATCGGCGGTAAACGCGGCTGCAGTTAAGCCTAATAAAAGTGAAATTTTTCGACCACTATCAATTATAAAAACATGCTTATGAACTAAATTATAACCAGCCATAGGTATTAAAAATAAGACATCAAAGAAATTAGTTGCGAAGATGACGACGCGTATAACGCGGCAGCAGACGACGCCCGGTCAGCCGCGCAAGCGAAAACGGCGACGTCGGCGACATTCGCACTGCAGCAGCGTCACTGGCGTCATGTCGAGTCACACAGTGAGCTTTTCTTGGAGTCTTTATACTAAGAACTAGAACTGCAGCATATTATGTTGTCCCTATAGCCCAACGCACTGTGATTTCTTCTACACAAGTCAAAGGTTGAAAATTTTCTGCCTTTCTCTGCGTGTGTTTATTCATAGCCACGGACTGATGCGTTTCAATACATGTCAGTGTTTTACTTCCCTGCTATTTACCTAAATCTCTTACAAAGTCGCGTACAAACCTATATTCAGTCATGTATAGCATTTTATTATGTATACTGTACCTTGATACCTTTTTTATCCCATATATATTCTCTGTGCGCTCATGTCTTCTAGGTTTACATAATGGCGTTTTTTTTTATTTTGATTTTTAGGATGCCTGTTACTGATACTGCAATGTCACTCATACTTAAAATCACTTTTTGAACATCGATTGTCACTGCTGATGTTCTTTTAATAAATTGTTCTTTGCACAAAACCATTTACGCTTTTCGTTCTCGATCGAGCGCAGCTGCTAAGCAGTCGCGCCGCTCGCCACCATACACCATGCTACATCAACAGACACATCGAAATACAAAAGCGAGCGAGCAGATTCCGTAAGTACTTAGGAAATCAAGCGTGAATGCAGCGCAGGATCAGTTAATCACCAGTATTTACAAAGCTTTGATCGAGCTAGCGGCCGCCAGCACCAGGAACGCGCGAGTACAGTGCACTGTAGCGCGAGCAACCGGCCACAACCAGCCGCCTAAACGCGCGCCGCCATATTGGATTTTTTATGCGTTTACCGCCTCTCCCAGGTGTCTCCACCATCGCTTTCGAAAAAAAACGTCCCCATTGGCTCTATGAGAGTGTCACTCCCTTGATATAGGCTCAACTTAACTAATAAGTTTATGCTGCACGAAACGCTGAATCGTATTACACAATCCGGAATACAATGCCTCACCCACAGGATGCTCACCCTAGAAAAAAACAAATAAATCGCTTTTTCCACTAGGTCACAAATTATTGCGTGGCGCATTTTGAGAGAAGAAACGATGTGAGTAAAACGGGATTTTGGTTTTATCGCAAATAAACAGTTGACGTGAACAACTTGCTGCGCATTTACTGCGTGAAGAAGCAGCAGACGAGAAAGAATATGTAGATGTATGTTAAATTAAAAAAATAATAATAAGCGAACAAACGGCTCTGCTTCCTGAAGCCGCGAAGCTAAGGTGGCTAGGTTTTTTTAATGTCGCAAATTGTTTTGTTATTCTGCTGTGATTTTTGGGTATTCTGTAACGACGGCTCTAGCATACGTTTTTGCTTTAAATTATCACGTTTATCAAATTAAAGATCGGAACTTTTTCCCGGTCGCATTTGCACTAGTTTTTTTTTCGTCTTTTCTTTGCGCGTATCCTTAATACCAATGAGCCATAACAGGTGCATTGCTGATTAGCGCGCCGCGTCATTTCGAGCTAGCGCAGACACGCACGGGTGGGCCGCATGACGGCTTAGACCGACCTGCCTACACTGGTGTGTATAAAATGTAGAGTATTCGTCGCTCTAGAAGCGAATCATTGGATTATATTGATGAATGGTGTTGCTTGGACGTATGTCATCCTACTTAGTCCGCCACAAGTATCATATATAAAACACTCAAAGAACACGCATTGTTCCCGCTAATTTTATTTATTGTTTTATATTTCCGGTATTTTCATAGTAACACGTTTATCTCAGCTTCAACCAAAGAGGCACACGACCGCAGAGATTACGCTAATGTTTGGAGCCGTTTTGACGAAATTCATGCCCAAGCTCCACGTTTCCACTTCCAACATCTCCGCATTGTCGTTTCCTTGCCGCTTTTCACGTGCTCAACGCCTATGGCGCACCCTCCGGACATTCCGGAATTCTTTCACTCATTTCACCCCCCCCTCTCCACCCCCTTTTTGAAGTCCCATACAGCCGCCTTTTGCCGGGCCGAGCCTCTTTGTTGGAAGAGCGCTGGCCCTCACCATGCTAGGAGTTTTTTTTTTCTTTGTGATTTTAGGTACACTGACCTTCTCTAACCTGTTTTCCCCTCGCGCCCAACTAAGCGCAACGCCGCTCATCCACCCTCCCTAGATTTTCTTCTACCCCTTTTCCAGCTGCCGTTTCTCTTGCTGCAGCAAATTCTCCGAAAAATATAAGAAACCTGTCCCATCGTCGTCTCCTCCTTTCCCGAACACTCGCCCAACGAGTATCGCCTGTAGCTAGCAAGGCGGCGAAAAGCCACACAACCAGCGTGCCGACGAAGCATGCGCGCTCAAGCTGACGCCGTTCGTTGTCGAGAATCCGCACCCGATGCGATTTGACAATTATGACGGAATTCAGTAGCCTGGCCTGCAAGATTCTATTTGTGAGTACCACCATACTTTTATATTGAAATGTGTTCGGAAATGAATATGGTTCTTGGCGTAATTGCCGCTTTGAATCAGCGCCGACCTTTTTTTTCTCCGGCAGGAAACGAGAAAGCGACAAAGCACTGGCGCCAACTTCTGAATGGCAACTTTCACAGCGAAATGTCTAGCGCAAAGGCATGCACAGAATGGTGAGAACTTTATTTTTCAGCTTTGAAAAAATGGATTTACCGAACGTTGACTATCTCTTCAATCACCGTGGCGGAGTGTCGTGTGGTCCGACTCATGTTGCGTTCATTACGACATTGGTCGTCTATCGTTTGTGCAAGATGAGTACCAGAAGCGCTTATTCTTTCACTGCAGCAGTTTTCTGGCCGCGTGTAATATTCCCGTGCCGGGTGCCCTTGTCTTGGCCAGTTGCAGGCGTACGAGAAAAGCGGAATTCCTGGTCCCAGCGAACTTTATCCATGTTGTCTCGGAATTAATCACCATGGACTAACGGAAGAGTGATTTCGTGTGGTTTTCAAGTAAGATTTCCGTCTGCCCCGTTACATGCATGCCAAGCGGCATCGATAATCTGCTTACTTTAAAAAAAGTGTATTCGGTCTCCTGCGTTCAGCGCATTTCGCAAAACTGTGCAAGCCGTCTTTGCATGGAATATTATATTTCATAGCGAAAAAAAAATTGCTCACAGCTGTTCAATAGGGAGAAGCTGCTACCACCTGTGCCAAACTTTGCTGGAACAAAAAGGCAAACAACCAGCTCGCAATAGACATATAATTTTGATAGGAAATATAAAAATAGATTGATTTGTATTAAACACTATATTTATCTCTTTTTGTGACTTTTAATATGCATTTGAGGGTGTGACACGGCAAATTGGGATTAGAAATTAGCAATACGGTGGGAAAAAATTGTTAAATTCAATTCAACATTTTGCTATTAGTGTGGGGATTTATATTAAGAGTCATTTAGAAATTATACTTTCAACATATGTTGCGAGTACCTTCTCGCACACTGCGCGCCACTAAGATCAATGTGTTATTTTATTTCTTGTCTTTTTTCTGCGATGGTTGTACTTACACTCATGATCACATCATGCACCTCTTTGCAGCTGCGATGTACAGCCAGGTCATCGTGCAAGAGCTTGGCGAGGAATTTGTTTCAAGGCACTGCAAAAGTTCTCTTACAAGAGGAGTGCAACGATTAGTGCCGATATGACTCATCGATTCAGCGGCTCCGGCACAATGCATTTCACGATGTACTGGCACCGTAGATGCAATAAATTTTGTTCTTTGAATCCGTTCTTTCTTTTTTGTATGTCTGCTGACTGCTCATATGTAAAATGTTACACATACAAGCTCCGGCTGGTGTAAAACAAGCGGTATATGTCTGCATTGTTGCTGGCCAGCAAGAGGTGTGGTACAAAACTAGGTGAGACCCCCGATCGCGTACAATTTCCCACTGGCCTTGCAATTGATATGCCACCTATAAAAGTTAGATCAAGGGTGGAAAAGTGGGCACAAGTCGGAGGAAACCTAGGGCTATTATTGATACTGGCGGAATGTGGGCATACTATTGGCGCGAATTTCGGGCCATTATTGACAGATCGACTGAATGTGGGCATACTATTGGCGTGAGATTGGCTGAATATGGGCATAGTATTGGCACGAATGTCGGGCCATAATTAATAGATTGGCTGAACATGGGCATAGTCTTGGCACGAACGTTGGCCATTTGTGGATAGACTGGCTGAATGTTGGGTCAATGCTGGCAGCTAGACTGGCTGAGTATAGGCACAATCTTGGCATGAATGAAGGGCCATTGTTGGAAAAAGTCTCGGATTGCTCAAATGCCAGTGTAGGACCAATATTCATGCCAATTTCCGCCACTCTTTTGCCACTGTTGGACCAATCAATTTGTGCTGCTTGGGGCGAGATACCCGCTTGAGTCAATAACCAATGACCCTGACGGGTAAGGGAAAGCCGGGCAAGCTGCGAGTCACGATGGAGACTGAGAAGAGAACGGAGAGGATGGAAGAGGCCTGTGGCAAAGAGCTTAGTGGTAGAGGTAGTGATAGGGAGGTTGAGAGCTGCCTTGTAGAGGCCCACAAGGGCAGTCTCGAGAGCGTTAAGTTGAGTCTGAGTGAAGGAAGCGCAGGGTGCAAAGAACAAGACCTTGTTGAGCATGCAACATAGCGCGAGTGGTTATTCCTGTATGCAGTTTTTGCGCAACTTGAAAAAGCCGTTAAAATAAGCTGAAACGCTTTCTTTAGAATTCGAGCAGATCAATGATGCGAATACATTAAGATTGTACACAAAGCGTGCTAAATTGTTTTGCTCTAGAAATAAAAATGCTGACCTAATCGCCGGTTAAAGTCGCGACTGTCTTCGGGTTCTTCTCGCAGTATCATAGGAGTGTGCAGAAACTAAATGATGGCGTCATTGTGTGCGGCGGTTCATACTTCCTCTGCATTGGCCGACATCCTACAGTGCGGTGTTCGATGCTGGCAAACTACGTATCACGGCCTTTACTTTCGGTGGCGCTGATTTTCTTCGATGCAAACGTTTCTGAGTCGGATGTGTGCCGCTCTGTAGATGACGTCATCATTGGAGACCCTGCCCGTCGCTGTGCGCTGCAGAGCAGCCTAAACCCCACCGCAGATTTATTCGGCGATTACGACATCCTTTTTAAAACTAGTATAAAAAGACCTCGAACGTTTTACCTGCAGCTTTCACACATTCCACCCCTTTCATGTCGCCTTCCACTTGGCCTGAAAAGAGTGATCAGGGATAATCCTTTAGTTCAGCCGCCGTCGTGGCCTAGTGGTTATGGTGCTCGGCTGCTGACCCGAAAGACGCGGGTTCGATTCCCGCCGCGGCTATCGCATTTCGATAAAGGCGAAATGCTACCGACCCGTATACTGTGCGATGTCAGTGCACGTTAAAGAACTCCAGGTGGTCGAAATTTTCCAGAGCCCTCCATTACGACGTCCCGCATAGCATGAGTTAGTTTGGTACGTTAAACCGCATAAAACACATCGACCCGCTTAAACATAAATTAAAATTAAATCTCTAATTACATCTCAGTGAAAGGGAGGGTGTGGAGAGGACTATTTCGCGGGAAAAGGAAGAACCCAGAAAAAGGGTAGTCTGTGTCACCCGAAAGCAAGAATGAGTTCGTTTTCAAAGATTCTACTACAAAAAAAAAAAAAACACAATTCTTTTGCCTGTATACTCGATGTATATGCGTGAATCGTCCGCACGTAGGACCACTGACCTAGAAGAACGCTGAATGCGCGATGAACGGCGTAGCATGCTTTCCACTATACGACAAGGAGGAGCGTAGAGTTCACTTTCGCTAAGACACCGCCTGCGCTGACGCTATTTGAGCGGACCAATGCAGGGAATGAAGAGGACGAGACAGCGACGCAGCAGCGATGGGTCGAAGCAAAACAGCGAAAAGCCAAAAAACGTTGCGAATGAACGGGCAGTGCATTGATAAGGGTGCGAGTGCAACCACGTGGGCGTGAGAGGGGCATAGGGTTTGGAGATGCGGATGTGAACGGGAGCGGAGATGGAAGATGAGTGAGAGAGGATGAGAAGGGATGCGGCCGCTGTAGAGACGGTGTGCTGAAGCGAATCTGTTCGATGCAAAGCTACGCCGTCTCCTTTCCCACTTCAGGAGAGATACACAGACAAAAAAAAAAGACGAAAGCAGAAGAAAAATAGGAGTTATAGCGAGGAGGAAACGGTATAACCGAGGCAGGGACAGGAAACCGTGCCGGAAGTGATGCATCACGCGTCACGAAAAAAGCCGGTCATTAATCTGGCGGCCAAAGGCTTCTTCCTCAGCATGATTGAGAGGCTACTAAGATGACTCTATGTTAGCGCCCGGGCCGCGCGCGCGCGCGAGCTTTCACTACTACACCGCTGGCTGACGCGAGCAGGCCGCTGTAGCCCTGCTCTGGCTCTGGTCCACTTTACCTGCGCGGTATGTATAGTATACACGCGCAATTTGAGGCTCAGCGGGCTGACTGGGCAGAGTTCCGGACGTTTATCTAATTCCATGTTTCCTGGGAGCCTCTGTCGGTCATTAAGTTGGCGCAGGTAACTTTTAAGCGTTATCTGCGTCGCATCCTTATCGACAGCTTTTATGAAATTTGTTTGCTGCTGCATTGCTTGAACCTACTGTTCTATCATACGCGTGAACGACGTTGCGTCTGTAAGTGTTGCTGCGCTGATGCGTGGGTTTGTTTGTGTGTGTCTGTGTTTGCTCGTGCGTATTGTTGCTGCAGTTGCTTTTATAGACACATCTCTCTATGCTACCGAAATGAGTTTGTTTGTGCGTATTGTTGCTGCAGTTGCGTTTATAGACACATCTCTCTATGCTGCCGAAACTGTGTTTCTTTGTGCGTATTGTTGTTGCAGTTGCTTTTATAGACACATCTCTCTATGCTACCGAAACTGTGTTTTTTTGTGCGTATTGTTGCTGCAGTTGCTTTTATAGACATATCTCTTTATGCTTCCCAAACACTGGTCTGCCCAAGGGTTTCTGTGTCCGATGCGAATAGAACCTTAATTTAAAAGGTTCTTCGCAGACGCGGGATGCTCATAAAGAAGCAGATGTGGCGCCTTACGGCGGCTGAGACATTTTTGGGCTCGACCATTTGCTATTAAATTATCCCATGCATCAGCATTTCAAGAGTGAAAACATCATCGTCGTCATCCTCATCATCATCAGCGCCGCCAAAACCATCATGGGGGTCGTAAGCCGCAGCAGCACCCAAGTCTGGTGCAGTATGTGAAAGCGTCTCGGAAACCGATCCACAATTCACTCCGCCTAACTGAAATCACGGTCATCATATTGGAGATAATTTCCTATTGCCGCGAATCTTAGCACTGTTTGTTTGTTCACGCTGAAATATCTTTTTCTTTGTGACGCATGATGACACCATACTTATCTCGAATGATCGCACCCACGTGCAGCTGCTTGCACTTTGTTCCAAAATGTTGTTGTTAATTTGGCACCTTACCTTGATGGTTCCTTGCCAGCTTTAAATTTAGCGTGAACGAGTGTGGCAAGCATTCTGCTGGACGAACGCCGGTCAATTTAATTGTGGGCGCAGGTCAGCCCAGTAAACGGTTTCGTTTGGAAGCCCCTTTCGCTCTTTTTCTGATGGCTCTGTTATACTCCGACGTTCTCGGCGCGCGCTAGCGTGGCGGTTGTGGTCGGACACGTCACACTGGCGACGCTGTGCCGGGCTGAAATACTCCCCTCTATACTCCGGCCGCGTCGACGAGAGACAGCGCTGAGCGCAAAGCGGCGCGCATGCGCAGAAATCCATTCGTCCGGCCTGCTGCCTCCGAGTAGCGGCTGCGCGCTCCGCAGCCGACGCGCGCGGTGCATTTTGGGTTCGCGGCTTCGACGCGTCACGCGCCGAATAGGCACATGTTCCATTTCGACGCCAGCACCGTTAGAGCGCACCGAAGCCGCCGAACACGTCCGTGGTCAAGTGCCGTCGGAGCATAGAGAGATCCTCTATACTACGACGCCGCTTGACCACAGACGTGATCGGCGGCGCTTTGGCCAATGTGACGTGGCAGTACCGCGCGCGATACGTCGGAGTAAAACAGAGCCCTGACTGCCGGACTGTCGTTACCACTACGTGACACTGTTAATAATGCGATTCCATCTTACGCCATTTGGTCAAAAAGAGGTGCCCTCGAAATATGTATCCATCAAGCATGAAGAAACCACCTGAGCAGCTTCTCTTGCTTGTCGATAAGTTTTCATAATGCCGCGGGGAAGTGGTACCTTTGTTGCATACCGTACGTTTCATTATCTCTTCCAGCGACCCATATTCGTGTCCTGACGGCAAGAACAGGCGTAAAGAAGCCGTTTTTTTTCGATACAACAGCTTTTCACGCTTTTCCTTTCACGAACATGTCTACAACAGGGGTGACGGATTTGAGGCGGCGAATGTGCTTCGCAGAATTCGACTGCTGTGCCTTTTGTGAGCATCCCTACCTTGTCGCGAGAAAGAAAAAAATTCGACTCAAGCATGAAAAGAAAGCCTGAATGTCTTATGAGAGCCGTACCATTTCCGTCTAGGGCGAATGAATCTGGCTTATTTTGGTTCACCGCCGCCGAGCCAGCTGGAACGATGCCAGACGCTTTACCGCTGAGGCACCGAGCGACGAGACTTTCGCTTGAACGCGCTTAGTCACAGGCAGTGCGGAGACGACCGCAATGAGAACGCCCTTGGGACCTTGTCTCCTACTTCTGGCCTTGCACCCCAGGCAGCTTTCATTTTTTTTTTACTGTTTAATTGCAATGCTCATAACATCCCCTGTTATTTATGTACCGAAACCTCCACTTATGGGGAACAAAATCCCTATTTTACCACTGCAAGCACCAGCTTTATAGTAAGGCATTCGCAAGTAAGTTGTTACTTTATTCCCTTTACGTATAATACCCGACAATGGTAAAGACAACACACAGAAAGAAGCAGTTGCACTTGTTAAAATCTAGGTTCAAGTGCTGTCAAAATGCGGTCCATCTGGCTGCTTGTACCTGTAGTCTGTTCTGTGGCTATCTTCTTCTTAGTGTACAACTTCTTCCTCGTTTTTTTTTTTCATATTCTTGCAAAATCACTTGGAAATGGACAGCCTATCCTCCTACGTGGCCAATGCGACCTACGTGGCCTAGATGACCTATTTCGCCTATTTGGCGTATGCATTAAAGGACATGGGGGCCTCTTTAACGTCTTCGAGGTGAGCTTGGACCTGAAATATTTTTTGAGTCAGCTTTCCTAGGTGAACTCAAAAGTGCTGCCACAAAGGGCAGAAGCAAAGTTTGCTGACAATCAGTGCACAGGCGAAAACATTTCTCCTCAAAAAGAAAGCCTGCTTGAGCGCGTGTCCCAACATTATGCGATGATCACTCATTTTTCTTCTAGCCAATAAACATGCTTTTCGGAATGGTCGCAGGTACATCTATAGAAGCCAGTTCAAGATCATGTATCAGGTTCTCACATTAGTTCTATGGAAATACCTTTTTCTATGAATGTGGATATTGATACTGAGAACCTGGAGAGACCTCTATGAGTTGTGCCAACTTCTATTTGGAGCAACTTTAATGACCTTTATGCTCACATTTGTTATGAATAATATAAACATTTATATGTGCGTGTGGGCGCCTGTGATGCAAATGACTCCGCTCGTACATGTCAGTACAGCGGCTCTGTCATTGCTCTTAAGGATCAGAGCCCTTGCGGTTCTTTGTAACGTGCGTAAACATAACGCCGGTGCACCATGCAAGTATATAAAGATTTAGCTCTGCATATAGTATGCCCTTATAGTTTTTCAGGCATTATATATACTGTAACAGCTCTGCGCCCATCTTTCTGTTAAGCTGGCACTGCACCCTCAAGTGACCGATTATTTTACACCATCATCGCACGTTCACTGAGCAACGGCTCTTATCAAACGTGCAGGAATCAAGTAATCTCAGCACAAGAAAAAAATATACATTTCATTTTTTTATTTCTAGTAGTGTCTGAGCCAGCATTTGTAAACCGACCTCGGCGTCGTGGAGAGGCGATTTCTGAGAAGTGGGACTAATTAACGCATGCGGTTTCTCCCCCAAGAATTTCAAAGGGCATGATCTTTAGCGGGAGCCAGTGAAAGTAGCCTCGAGCGGGGATCGTATATATAGCTCCATCTTTAACGGGGATCAGACTAGATGAAAACGTTTTCGGCCTCGGCCATTGAAAGGATTCAGCGTGGGCTTTCTTCAAATTTTAATGGACGTTGGTTGTAAACAGGCCTTTGAGGAAGGATTTAGAATTTAACTTTGCCCATAACGTGCGTGGTTATTCAGCGCACTGCAGGCCTGCAAAAGTTCGTTTTCGCCTGCCTCTCCTTGTGTCTATGGACGAGAATATTATAAGAAGAAATCGAGAATCACCCACATTTTCACAATGTAATCCTGCAGAACTGTGTTTTTGATTAATTTATTTTTATGGCTTGCTGTTTCACGCTAAACTGATATTCAGTCTCCATCCTCCTTTTCTATTGGCATTTGCATAACAGAGCATTCACTTCCTTCACTTATCCGGCTGCCTAATAAGCATCGTTTAGCCTCTGCAAAACGTGAATGGAAGGGCAGGCTCAGAGCAGAGACATATTGGTGCCTCGTGAACTTGCTTGCGCTTTCGTGTTTTGTTTGACCTAAGGTTTGAGTTGATTCGTTCGTTTTCACGAACACACGCAATGAAACCTTTTGCACAAAAGCATCTTGCAAAATACGGAATGCTTCAACATGTCACATGGAACCCCGGGGACAGCAAACTTCGGTTAGAAAAAAAATTTGCAGTTGCGAGATCACCGGTAGTTTCCAGAATTCTTACCAGATGTCGCGCCATCGGCGCTTACTTCCCCAAACACTGTTCAACTCTGTGCGTGTTGCTGCGTCCTCGACAGTAGCTCTCATGCTCAATCGGCTCTGGAAGGTGGGCCTGGCAACCGTCCACACATTTTCGCATGATGATCAGATAATGACACTGTTCAACATACCTTTCACTTCGCTTGCGAGGCGCGCCTTTTGTAGAGCTCAAAGGCCATTTACAAAAACCAGGGTTGAACACCGGTAGTAAGTGCAAGCCGCGAGTGCATGCATGCTTCATCTGAATTGCGGGCAGCGGCGTGGATGCAGCCGGTGATTCTTCGACCGTATACCAGACGAGCCAGGAAACATTCTTTTAATTAACGCTTCTAAGAGGATATACATTTTTCCATCGTCACTTGCGCTGGTCTCTCTGGGCTCTTTAAACTGTTTTCCTAACTAATCGTGGCGAGAGGCGTAAATCTTCAATGCGGCAACGCCGTAAGATATCTAAAAAAAAAGATAAACAAATGCCCTTGTTTAGCGGCATGTTCATTCTGGAAATGATGGCACTGCACCCTCGGGGTTCGTGCTAAATCCGCCTCATGCTTGGCTAATCGAGAGGGGGTGCTCCGCGAGGAGCGATTTGCTCCGAACGACCAGTGAAACACGCGAACCCAGTTCTGGATGACTTGTGGAATACGCATTCGCCACTGCAGAGTGACAAAACTTGCTCCAGATCGACCCGCAGAATTTTCCTTGGGGTTCGCATTATAACTGACAATAAATTTAAAAACCTAAAACTTAGGAGTCATGTTTATACCGACCGAGCAATCCCTTTTGCTGCCCGCCCGTTCGCAGGTTTCTCCTGTTGTGCGGCTTCTATAAAAACATAAAGGAGGGAATGAACAACTCGTCTACGGTTAGGCAGGAAACGCCGACAGCGCTTTTGCACTCTCTGTCACGTTCATTCCTCGTAACAAAAGCTCACTCGATCTCAGTTTCTCGGAAAACTAGACAGCACTTGACTCAAAGTCATAAGTTTGAATAGCGTGACACGACTGTTGATCATGATCTGCTCGAGTTACTGGCGCTGACTACAAAACGGGAGTCCTCAGCACAACCGGTTGCTGCCCTTCTACAGCTCGTAGCAGCTCGTCCAGCAGCTGTAGTGCCGCAGGGAGCCTATCTACACGTTGCGACGCTGCAGGGGCGGCGGTGCGAGTAAGGCACCTTCTTGCGAATTTCACCGCCACTGTTTTTTGCTAACCGCTCGCCGCCCTATCAAGTGGAGCGCAGGCAAGAATGCACATGGCGTGAGTGTTCAAAGACGACAAAGTGTTATGCCGATTCCTCGCCCTAAAAAGCATCGTAGAGCGCATCCCGGGGAAAGAAGGCCTCGGACCTCAAGTAGAAAGTTTACTGCGGTGGCGTAAACATCGCCCTTCCGTCAGCGGAGAAGGCCGTCGGCACACATAAGAAGTTAATGCGGCAGCACGAATGCGCACGCGGAAGTGTCTTAGTGGCTACATAAACCCAGCGCCTGCATGTGCTCGGCAAGAATAGCCGCGAGGCGCGAATACTCTGGAAACGAGCCCGACGCGAACATTCTATGGGGTAGACGCCTAGATCCACCGAAGCAATAAACAACCTGCGGCATGCCGCCAAGTAATAGTGATAAAAACTGTTCGCCTAGGTAAAGCTGCACAACTGATGCCCCTCAACGCAGTCTGTGCACTAGCTGTCAAGCTGTCACTCTTACTGAACGGCCAAGCACCTTCAATCTCAAGCCAAGGAGGCTGTTCCGGAATGTGCAGAAAATACTTTGCAAGCTGCCTAGTATTGTGAGGACCATGTGAAACACATCGAAATACTTAAAATGGCTGGTATAAGCCACTACTAAAAAACAATTGAATGCTTGTGTGATGCGTCTAATGTACGGCTACAAGCGGCAACGACCGTCGGAACCTCTTCGAGCAATATTGGCCTAATATCGCACGACGCCCCCAGTTATACGATTTGCTGGTATGCTTGCGAGAGAAACAATGCGCTAGCAAAAGCGACGGGGGTGAAAGAGAGGGAGAGAAAGGAAAGAAGAAAAATAAAAGAATC
The DNA here is from genome assembly GCF_055824585.1 of Amblyomma mixtum. NCBI lineage: Eukaryota > Metazoa > Arthropoda > Arachnida > Ixodida > Ixodidae > Amblyomma > Amblyomma mixtum. The sequence continues at coordinate 66,283,662 of NC_143016.1, forward strand.
GTGCTACGGCAGATGGCCGTGCTGCTGCGTCCAGTGAATCCATCTGGCCTCGTACAGGCTCGTCGAGACCATTTCACGCAGGCCCGACGTGCCACGCGGACGGCGCATTAGAGGCATAGTGCCGGACCGAGTCACGCCCACTGTTTTCCTCGGTAGCTTATATACGCCCCCGTGAATAAGCTGCTTTTCCTTTTGATGTCTGCGTTTGTTGATTGACTCGCCAGATTGGCCACTCCTGATTGAACAGAGAGAGAGGAGAGAAAGATGGATTATCGGGGAAAGGGGGGGGGGGGGGGGGGGAGGCATTGATGGGCGAGCGAAGTTGCGCAGGTGGTGTACCGTCACAAAAAAACATCCTGTCTGCGGTCAACATCGCGTGTACGTAAAGAAACGCGCTTTTGCTACATAACAGCGCGTTCTTTTTGAGTTGCATTGATAACTTGACCTGATCGAGCGGCCGGGACTTGACCGCCGCATCTGAATTTCTCCTTCCCTTCCTCTTTCCCTCCCTCGCTTTCATTATTCGTTGCGTTCATATCGACATTTGTCATGTTTTGAGGCCGGCTAGAGTTACCCGCAGGTGGGATGTTTCAAGAGTGGAAAAGGCGAACTTTCGATACGTGCGCAGTCGCAACCAGACAGTGGTGGAAAAAAGAACAGTGGTGGAAGCGGTGCAATTTGCCTCTTACACGAACAACTTGTCACGTAAAATTTTTTGCCGTTGAAGAGAATGTTCTTATTTTTCTTTTGTGAGAGTTGGTTTGGTTTGGTTTGGTTTATGGGGTTTAACGTCCCAAAGCGACTAAGGCTATGAGAGACGCCGTAGTGGAGGGCTCCGGAAATTTCGACCACCTGGGGTTCTTTAACGTGCACTGACATCGCATAGTACACGGGCCTCTAGAATTTCTCCTCCAAAGAAATTCTAGCCGCCGCGGCCGGGATCGAACCCGCGTCTTTCGGGTCCGCAGCCGAGCACCATAACCACTGGGCCACCGCGGCGGCTTTTGTGAGAGTTGCATACATTTCATTTTCTTTGCAGGATATTAGTCGCAAAGGTTCTGCCGTTATAAATATGTTTTATGGGTTTATGGGGATTTTTTCTCCACCTTTCCCTCATTAAAATTCCTTTCTCTCTCTCTAACGTCACAAGGCAACTCAGGCTCTCAGGGACACCGTAGTGAAGGGCTCCGGAAATTTCGACCGCCTGGGGTTCTTTAACGTGTAGTGTCATCGCACACTACACGGGCCTCTAGAATTTCGCCTCCATCGAAATTCGACCGCTGCGGCCGGGATCGAACCCGCATCTTTCGGGTCAGCAGCTGAGCGCCATAACCACTGAGCCACCGCGGCAGCAGAAATATATTTTACTGTTCCGGATACCCCTACAAAACTTGGACTTATATGTAGTAAGGATCAAATACGCGCGCGAGAACCGATTTCCAACATAATTGGTATGGCGCGAAACGTTTTAGCCCAGTTCATGATTAATATATTCTCTCTGCGTACCTTTTTATACAGATTGAGCCAAAGATATTTAAAGTTCGCGGCTAGACCAAGGTCGGAAAGCTTTTCCAAGAGTCGCAGGTAGCGCATACTTTACACAAATTCTTTGTTAAATGATTTCTCCGCCCTGGTCTATATGCGATGTGCGCGAGGCGATGGTAAAGAGCATCCGAGGCGAGTGGCGAGCAGGGCACCGAGCCATTGTATTGTCCGGAACCTACTCGACAGCAGAAAGGAAGGAAGAAAGAAAGGAAAATTTGAGAACCTAGCATTGATGCGTTATTCGCATTTTCTGTTAAAGAAGAGCACGGCGAGGGAACAGCGCAGGGGCGGAACTAAAGGAACATTAAAAGGCACACACGGGCGCTGTCTATCAACTTCACAGTCAGAGCCCGTGTGCGTCTTTCAATGTTCCTTTTGTCTCGTCCCTGTGCTGTTTCCTCACCATGCAAAAGAACTAACTAGCCCGCCAACTCGCTCTTCATTAATGAGAGTTTTGGAAATTCAATTTTTGCTTCTTCTTCGTCTTAATTTCTATCACTCGGTTCGTTTTTGCTAACGAGCTGTGCTTGGCTGCGCCGGAGGTGAGAACGTTAACCGATACGAATTTCCTTTCGGACTAAAACTGTCCGATTCTGATCCTGCATTTTCTTCGTCTTACAAAGGCTAAATAATTCATAATATCCGCTCCGTTTGCCACGCTTTCAAGATCACCCATTCAGAACAGAGGAGGGCAGTGAAATCTCCGAAGGAACACTAAAAAAGGCAGAGGGTAAAAAAAGGGGGGCTGAAACTCATCTGAGCGAAAGGCACTCTGCGACCATTCAACAAAGCCGATGTTCCCAGAACACCACGGCGTGGTTCAGCAGCTGGAGAACATTTGCTATTCGAGGTTTTCGGAAAAGACGTTCCTTTTGCTATCCTCCAAGTGCCCCAAAGTGATATCACTTTAAGAAAAGCTAAAATCTGAGAGCATGTGCTTGAAGACAATGTGGGTGCTACCTAAATAAGTCCTCTTTTGTTGTAATATGCATATAGAGAATTCATGGTCATATAAGGCATGAGCTCACAATAGGGACTAAAGGTTAGGCTTAAATACATTACCAATCTGCCTTAGTTATGCTATGCACATAAGAAATTTACTTTATGTCCGGCATGAGCTTGCTCTAGAGATTAATGGGTCCCGCCGCGGTGGCTCAGTGGATACGGCGCTCGACTGCTGACCCGAAAGACGCGGGTTCGATCCCGGCCGCGGCGGCCGAATTTCGATGAAGGCGAAATTCTAGAGGCCCGCGTACTGTGCGATGTCAGTGAACGTTAAAGAACCCCAGGTGGTCGAAATTTCTGGAGCCCTTCTCTACGGCGTCCATCATAGCCTGAGTTGCTATGGGACGTTAAACTCCAATAAACCAAACTAAACCAAACCAGAGACTAATGCTTCGGCTTAAATATATCGAAAATCTGTCTTTCGTTAGAATAGGCGTATAGAAAACCATGTTTCAAGAAGTGTGAGCTTGCACTAGGGACTAACGGTTTGGCTTAAATACATCGGTAATCCGCCTTTCGTTATGATATGCGTACAGAGAATTTACGACATGTCAGTCATGAGCTTGCTCAAGAGACTAATGGTTAGGCTTGAATATATCGGAAATCTGCCTTTCGTTAGAATAGGCGTATAGAGAATTCACGTTTTATCTAGCGTGAGCTTGCACTATGGACTAACGGTTAGGCTTATATATATCGGAATTCTCAGGGGAAAAAGCCTGCTTTTTCTCAGTGTTTGACTTGTGTTGTCCACCCTCTGGCAAAAGTTGAACGGCGCTGACACACATTGTGCAAAGCCCTCACAAAGGCACATGCTGGAGAGTGCAAATGTGTGTACGCAACCCCAATAAATCTTATTATGATGTCAAGAAAAAAATTACAACCATATGGTAACGAACGGTGTGGTAGAACGCACTAATCGGACGCTCACCACCATGCTTGCTATGTACGTCGCTGCAGATCATAAGGACTGGGATGGCGTCCTCCCGTTCATTACTCATGCATACAACACAGCGCAACATGAGACAACTGGCTACAGCCCCTTTTACCTGCTCTATGCTTGCTCGCTTCGCTGCGGCCTTGACACCATTCTACCATTTTTCATCCACGACGAACCTTCTCTTGCGATCACACTCTGCAGAGCTGAAGAAGCTCGCCAGCTTGCCCGCGTTCGAATTTTATCTTCGCAAGAGCGTTCCAAGAACCGCTACGACGTCCAACACCAAGAAGTTTCTTATGTTCCTGGTGACATTGTGTGGTTGTGGACCCCTCTACGCAAGCGTGGTCTGTGTCAGAAACTGCTATCCCACTACACTGGACCGTTTGTTGTGTTGGAGTGCATAAGTGACGTTAATTATGTTATATCACGACTAACTGCTAGTGGTCGACGGTCACGCCAGTCTCAGGTGGTGCATGTAGCCCGCCTCAAGCGATTCCATCCCAGACGGTCTATTTAACTCGCCCGACGGGCTTCGTCTGCGAGGAGGGAAATGTCACGTGCTTCCACAGAACCTCGACGGAAGAAGCAGAAGATGAAGGACGGACCAGCAGAGAGAAAGGAAGAGAAAGAGCTGAAGGACGCTGGTAGGCTTCCTGCTTCCATCCTGCTCCGACCGATCCCCTCTGTGAATAAACCCCCGTGCGTGCTAAGCACGTAACAATATCATTAAGAATATGACTGATTACTGCACTGCTGTCATGGACATTGCAGCTTAAAGAGCCGCAGTAACGCGCCACAAACCAAAGGGCTTGCGAAGCAGCGAGCGACAGAGTGGACAAACGATCGACCGAAAGACGAACATACAATGAAGGATTGAACTCAACCAAGAAATGAAAAAGGGAATGAAGAACGGCCTATAGACGAAAAGAATAAATGCAGAGGAGCGCAATTAAAGGAAGGAAGAAACAAGGAGAAGCGGCGAATTTATAGGCCACACTTGGAGGAGGTGGTGTGGGAGAGGGTTTCATTTAAACCATATATTCTGGGACTTTATCGTCCAGAAAATGTGGTTCCTATCCGAAATTTCTACAAGGGGGGGGGGGGGGGGGGGAGGGGGTTCATTACGGACCGGTCCCTTCCATAAATATACCTCCAGGCTATATTCGCCCAAGGTCATGCTGTGCAACCTAAAATTTAGAGCTACACTTGTAGACGTACTGCAGACTCCGAAATTCAAGGCTACTAGCGTTATGAAACAAGCAGCCTTCCATTGTGCAATATGAAGTTAGGTCTCGCAGTGAGGCTAACGCATTCTCTATTCTGCCAATATTTGTTGCCCCCCGCCTTTCTTTTCTGTTCTGTCACAGTTCCTGAGCCTCGCAAAATATTGCCTGCTCGCAGGCTGTACACTTTGCCAGCGTCCTTTCTTGTCGCTCTCCCTAATTCACTGCAGGAGTTTCAACAACACAGGAAAAACATCGTATGGGGGTATTTGACGAAAAAAAGATGCCTGCTAGTTTTGCGACCGCTCCTTGGAGCCACTAGTCGTAGGCATTCCTGGTGCCAGTACGCGGCCCGGTGATCGCTTTATTAGTATAGGCCCGATTACCTGCGCACAGCAGCCGAGTAGAAGCGACCTCCACCGCCGCTGCACGTACGTCAGCGTTTATCAAGAAGCAGTCAAAAAGACCGGGCAACGTGGCAGCGCCTATGCCTTTTTTCCTCCGTCGAACATCCAGTCGGAACGTTCAGCACCCCGTATTTACCGGTTAGGCATTGTTCATCGATTTCTGCTGCTGCGGCCTGCCGGCCACTACTCTTCCCTCCCCGCAAATATTGTTTATTTCTGCTTGTCTTTTGTTTTTATTTTATTCCGTCCTCCTCCCATGCAGCTGCTGGAAGCTCCAAAGAAAGAACTGCCTTCGTGTGTATGTGAGTGAGCACCTGCAGATAGCCTTCTGAGCTTTCACGTTACGTGCTGACGCCTGATACGCAGTTGTGAGAGAACGCAACCAAGGGAAATGAACAAGAAACGTATACAGAGCACCATGAAGTTTCACTCTGAACAGATTCTGCGAAGGCGCACGGCTTCACCGCTCAGCGAATCTAATTATACCACCCTTTCTTCCTTTCTTTCTTTCTCTCTTTCTTTCTTTCTTTCTTTCTTTCTTTCTTTCTTTCTTTCTTTCTTTCTTTCTTTCTTTCTTTCTCTCTTTCTTTCTTTCTCTCTTTCTTTCTTTCTTTCTTTCTTTCTTTCTTTCTTTCTTTCTTTCTTTCTTTCTTTCCTTCTCTCTTTCTTTCCTTCTTTCTTTCTTTCTTTCTTCCTTCCTTTCTTTCTTTCTTTCCTTCTTTCTTTCTTTCTTTCTTTCTTTCCTTCTCTCTTTCTTTCTTTCTTTCTTTCTTTCCTTCTCTCTTTCTTTCTTTCTTTCTTTCTTTCCTTCTCTCTTTCTTTCTTTCCTTCTTTCTTTCTTTCTTTCTTTCTTTCTTTCTTTCTTTCTTCTTTCTTTCTTTCTTTCTTCCTTCCTTCCTTTCTTTCTTTCTTTCTTTCCTTCTTTCTTTCTTTCTTTCTTCCTTCCTTCCTTTCCTTCTCTCTTCCTTTCTTCCTTTCTTTCTTTCTTTCCTTCTCTCTTTCTTTCTTTCCTTCTTTCTTTCTTTCTTTCTTTCTTTCTTTCTTTCTTTCTTTCTTTCTTTCTTTCCTCCTTTCTTTCTTTCTTTCTTTCTTTCTTCCTTCCTTTCTTTCCTTCTTCTCTCTTCCTTTCTTCCTTCCTTCCTTCTTTCTTTCTTCTCTCTTTCCTTTCTTTTCTCTCTTTCTTTCTTTCTTCTTTCTTTCTTCTTTCTTTTATTTTCGTACCATTCTGAGGAAGGCTTGAAACTTTGTATACGGTTGGAACTTCGGAAACAGCGCGTGGCCTCATCTGTGTGACTTCGCGCCTTCAGGAGCCGCTGGCGCTTCAGGCGCCTGCCCAACTGCTCCCACTGTTCCGCGTCTCTACCTGCCTTTCTTTCATCTCTTCTAGATTGTATTGTGCTCGCATAATGTACTGCGTATCGCGCAGGTGCCCTTTGCCGCCACCGCAGGATTCCGCGCCGGACTACGTGAAACTGAGGAGGAGCACACTTGAAGTTAGCTTACACTCCGCGGCAATGTTCATCATCATCGTCATCAGCCTGACTACGCCCACTGCAGGGCAAACACCTCTGCCATGTCTCTCCAATTAACCCTGTCCTTTGCCTGCTGCGGCCACCAAACCTCCGCAAACTTCTTAATCTCATCCGCCCACCATTCTTGCTGCCGCCCCCCTACTACGCTTGTCCTCTCTTGCAATCCACTCCGTTACCCTTAAGGGCCGGCGGTTATGTTGTCTTCACCTTACATGCCCTGCCCAAGCCCATTTCTTCCTCTTGATATCGACTGGGCAATGTTACGTGCAGCAAACTAATAACGCACATCTAGTTTCATTTCTTTTTCGGATGCCGCCCTCTCTTCCTCTCTGCCACAAATATATACAAGCACCCAACAAGTTCTTCCAACTGAGCGCGACTGGCAGAGCAAGCAATCGCCAGAAACCTTGGGGGCTTCAGTGTGTGAAGGTTCAAGCAGAAGAGCCAATATAACCTTCTTCGCTATACAGAGCACTCATACCAACCACTCATTCTACTCCCTTTCATCTTCATACCCACTCCTAACCGCAGTCTTTTCAAGCCACCGTGTAGCGCTTCGCTGAATCCGAATCCCCCCCAATTTTTTTTTTTTTAACGTATGGCATCTTGACACTTCTGACTCGGGAGGGCAGAGTGACAAACCACCACCACCACATCGATTTCGCCGACGGGAATTGCGGAGGTTGCGTCTTCCTTCCGCGGGAGGCTCGAGCGCTTCCCAACCGCTAGTGATGAATGTCCGTTGCCGCCAACGCGGTTGCGAATTGCAGCCGCTGCCGCGCCCCGCAGAGAAAGCACGCCGCCTCGCCTACAACGTTTCCTCCTTCTCTGTTTGCTTTTTTTTTTGGTGTCCGGCAGTGGATGAACTCGATGGCCAGCGATGGCGATTCGCCAGACCTGAACAAACGTCCCGAAGCCGCGGAGTTACGAAGAGGCGGCTGCTGCGGAGGCGGCGGTTGCCTGGGGATTGTGCCCGCTTTGCCGAGGGCCACTTGAACGGCCCATACGGGGTTCCCCACACACAGCCTGAATGAAACAGCGACAGCCACGCCAGCAAAGGAGCAGCAACAAAAGGGGGAACAAAAAGATGAAAAGACCGGGCGCAAACCGAGAAGACGCATTGGCGGCCCTCAAGCGTAAACTGTTGCAAGCCCGCGCGAGGAATGAGCTGCGGAGAGGCTTTCCGAGCATTATGCGGCACTGCCCGCTTGGGACCGCGGCGCTGTGTCGACTTATCACGGAGGGGGGAGGTCTGGTCGAAAGGACGCCGACGAGGAGGAAAACGCAATGAAAAGGAGCGTGTTTCGCATTTATTTTACTTTTTCCCGCCCCCGACTCGGCAGCCGTTTTCCCGCCTTTCCTTTCTACCTTCTTCCGTCTCGTGGATATGCCGTCGACTTAGCTGAAATGAAACTTACGGAGTGGGGGCTGAAGCTGCAGTATTCCTGTCAAGACACGGCAGCTTCGTTGGTTGTTAGTTTTGTTTGATTGTACTTTTCTGTTCTCTTGATTGAATATTTTTTTTCCTTTCAACCTCTAAACAGACGTCAGTTGTTTGCATTCCGTCTAATGCAGCTTTTCTTCTCCCGTCTCCTCCGCATTCGGATCTCGGATGATGATGATGCCCGATAGAGCAGAGAGAAAAAAACGCGTTCAAGTACTTTACGTGTCCGCCATAGGTGGTCTGAATAAAGAGAGCAAGGGGGGCAAGTAGTGAGGAGTGAAGATGGAGTTGTTAAGGGGAAGGCTCTGCCGGAGAAAAGTTAGGCCCATTGTTTAGTACGTATGCCAAGAGAAATAAGACTGCCCAGTGCTCCTTCACAGCTTCTTCATTCAGCAGACACTATTTCATCGGAGCACGTCCCAATCGTCCCATTGTCTGTTCTGAGAGGCACATATAGCTCACGCAGGCTTGAAAACAAATTCGAATGCAGTGTAATTCATCTGTGCACTACGTGCGTGTACTACAAATGTAGATCCGGCTTAAATAACGCTCTCTTCCATAATTTGCGGTATAAGCCTTCCAAAAAAAATGATATTCGCGCGCCAATTATGGACGCAGTTCATACTCCTTAAACCTCTGGGGCTTGCTGTCAATGGACACAAAATATCTTGCACATCGCGTCATAGACTGTCGTATCAGGAGATATACTATTAAGGCAACTAGGTCATATCCTGATATCTTGGTACGTGAGAACAATTATGCTGCGTGTCATAACTTTGGCAGAGCGAGGGTAAATTCAAGCGCATTCTTCTGTTTCGGCCAAAGTACACTTTCTTGCCTCTACATTGTGGGACAATGCAGTGTTAAGTTTATGGACGGTCATGCATACGCTCTCCGCCATTTTTTCATTCTGTTTCTTCCTCTTTTCCTTTGTGCGAAGTGGTCGACTAGAGACACGATATTCCCGTCTACTTCTCTATCTTTCCTGTCGTTAAAACCTTCTGTATTTCGCAATTTTGAGGACTGGTTTCTCACTACTTCCACTTCTCTGCACAGCTGTATTGGCTTCACGCCTAAAGCCACCCATATTGATGCAAATAAATTAGCATGAGTGTTGGAAAAGCCATACAGCAGAGTCGCGTGCACAACAGAGAAGAAAAACTTGCACGCAGCACAACCTAGTTGAGGGTGCCAGCGCATCTATGCGAATTTTAGACCAATGGCTTCTTTTGCCATGCGTAGCTTTCATTCTAGCGATATCGATGACATCACATCTCAATGGCAAAGTATAGCTATTTATTCAACTCGCCCGCCTTTGCAAATCGGTCGCAAGTCTCTCAACTGTGTACTCATGCAAAGCAAGCATCTTGGCGCTGAAAGGGTCAATATGGTACTCGATTTGTTATCGATTTTTCTGAATCTCCGGCTCGAGTCAAGTGAGATATTGGCCAACCGACATGGCTGTTTCGGGCCGGAAGAATAAGAAACAGTTTCTTTACTGTGCAAATATAAGCAATTTGAATGCAGCATATTGGTTTGCTCCCCGTAAGGTCGTGTGATATTTCGCAATTTGGTGGGAAGTGGTCAGTATTTTTATTCATGGGGAAATGCGAACCCAGAAGCACAGACGCAAATAAAAGCACCAAAAGGCAAACGCCGGGGCAACTGAGTGATACAGATCTTCTGCTGATGTTTCTGTAGATTTCGCGCGCAAAGTGGTTCAGTTCGTTTTCGGTTACCGCTCAGCAGAGAGCTATTTACAGTCGCAAGGAGGCAGCGGCCCGATAATAGGCATGGGGAAGCATATTTTGTTCCGTACAGTTCGCTACTACCCAGAAGAGATCAGCATGCCCTACCATGACCTTTTACCCGCTTCTGTGCACCTATGGCTGCGCTCTTAGCAACGATGCGGAAGTGCAGTCTAGTTTCATTGTTGGTCGAAACCTTGTGCCGCCTCAGATGACTGTTCACCTTAGTTGTCCTTGGGAGGTGGCGTTCTATTTTATATACTTTTCGTGAAAAACTATTTCATTGACTCTGCCGTATTTAATTTAGCAGTGGCTTTGCCGCTTGGACTAACAAGAACAGCCTTTGATGTTATGGTCATCTCTTGTCTAAATGTGAGCAGTTAGAAAGTTGTGGTCTTCTTGGAACTCTACATTGAATATGTTTACACGCGTGCAGTCGTGGCGGAACTGCGTATGTCTTAATGCGTAAGCAGTTTCAAGGTAAAATTAACATCGATCACCGTCACATTGGCGACGGGCGCCTCGCGGTTTTTTTTCTCTATATAGCTTCCCTGGGGACCTTTAACTCACCTGCAGTTTTTAAAGGCGCTTGGTTGTCGCGGACATGCTCATCTGCTTCGGAGTATAAATAAAAGCTCTCATCGACTGTCGTCTGTTGATGTCTTCGACAGCTATACGTCGACTGAGCAGACCTGGTGCCTCTTTGATTACCTCATCTCGAATACTCCGCTCGTACAAACAAGCTCCAAGTTATGGCCACTACAGGCATCTGATGTCTTCGGTAGATGAAGACAAGGATTGAACGTCCAGCAGAGAGGTGAACGGTGCCATGGATAGAATGAGGGTTGGGTAAACAGGGTGGGTACGGATATAAAAGCTGGCAGAAGGTCTGCTCGGCCTACACATGCCCACAAAAGACGTCCACAAGCCAGTTCGAAGCCACGCTCGAGATGGAGCCGTCATTTCCACAGCACACGAGTAGCGCCGAACCATCGTTCAATTGTGCACGCACCTTCCCACGCACACGCACAGCTGACACGGCAGGAAGTAGCACGCCACGAAGAAGCCGCTCAAGCACCACGCAGCCACGCCGTCATGCACGCCGTGCGCACATTATCGCGATCGAAGGAGCTTTTGAAAAGGCACGATGGACCCACACGCCACACTCTCTGTTCCCTCCCCCAAAACCCTTCCTTCAGCAGCGCGAGTTTTCGGGACACCTATGTCACTAGAGGGGTCCTCGAAACGGCGTCACTCGGAAGCGGCTGCAGCAGCAGCTTTACCTACTCTGCCGATTAATCTCACCGCCCGAGGACACTCATTAATTACTTTCCGCCCTCTCTTTCTCTCCCGTTATTGCCTTAGCTCTGTACTGTCGGCAGTGCCTTCTATTGCGCGATCTTTGAACTTTCTACTTTATTGTTTACGTTAGCGCCTGGTTCCGCGGTGGCGTAAAAGTTACGGTTAAGCATGGAGGAAAGGAAGAAAAAAAGCGGCCGACAAAAGGGATGCTTATGGGCTAAAGGAGTCCTAAGGAGAGAGTTCATATGAGTACCATTTAATTTGCAGAGTTTACGCGGTAGTTGCGCCACCTAACGGCTTGGTCAGCGCCAGAGTTGGGAGTCCCCGAAAGGTGGAGCAATTCATCACACAACTGGTAATGTTTAAACCGGCGTCCAGCTAACGATATGAGGAGGGGATTATTAGGCAGCAAAAAACATGCAGACGCCATTATGCAGAGAGTCGGACAGCAAAATGTAACAATGCCACCCGCCCGCCGCCGGGAAAATGCGCCCCCACTTAACAGTCACCCGCGAGTTCGTGTCGTTTCGAAGAATGCAGAGGCAGCGGGCAGCATGGTGAAGACAGCAATATCAAATGAAAAGAAGAGAAAAAAAAGATTTGCATACGTTGACAAATCTTAAGAAGTGCATTTTGTTTAGTTTTTCAATGTTAAAAAGTGCTGGAATACTACACTGCTGCTCGGAGAGATGCGAGATATTGTGCTTTATTCCGGGAATTGACGGCCGCGAGGCCTCATATTGTATTCACACAAAACAGAATAGACTTTCTAGTTTTCCCTCTTCTGATCCTGCGTGCTACCCCCAAACCCCGGATTAAGTTGTTTCCGTTCTATTATCACGTGTGTCAGAGGCAACCGAAGGGCAGCAATAACTGTCACCACGGAAGCTTTTCCATGCAATATTTATTTTCGCTTGCTTTTGGTATGACGCAAGAACGCCCTTCAGATTGCCAAGGTACTTTAACTTTTCGCTTCCTTCTTTCATGCACACCTACAGCAAGATGTGATTATTGGTCTCTGGAATAACTGAATCCGTATTAGCTCTTACTTGCGCTGCTTTCTCAGCCAGTGAGATTGAAAACTACTTTCCCCAATCTTCTATTTCATTGATCCCTTCAGTTGTTTACTGCTGTACGGAACATTGTCACGTACACTTCATTTAAAGCCACTTAAAACTGTGCCAGAGGGGAAAATTCAGTGTAGCGTACGGTTCTTTAGTCATGCTAAAGGAACCTTTTTTAACATTAGCTAATTTTCCGCAGAAGACGAAACAAAAGTAGTTCACTTAAGCTAGCTTTACGTAGATAGCATTAGAATGATCAAAACCTTCAGTACTCGTCATTGTCGAGAGCGTAACATCGTTGCTAATTTTATGAATGCTCAGGGTGTTAGTGAAATTGTTTTCCATAGTAGTTTTTACTGCTTCTCAGTCCGTAATCAGACCTTTCGACAGGCTGTGTTGCTTCGTGTGGCGCAATGAATGGAAGTCAGAGGTTGGGAGTCGTTTTAGGACCCCGTCGCATAGTGGTGACCACAGGCCCCTCTCAAGGTCACACATCCGGTCTGTACAACACCAATTGCGAGTGTAGATAACGAAACTATCGATAAGGAAATACGCTTAAGTAGGCACCTTCGCAGGAAGAAGAAAAAAATTCTTCACAGCATTAAACACTCCTTCCATTGGAATACTATTGCAGGATTGCTTTAACTGAAGACGCTCTAAATCGCCTGTAGTCAAAGCTGCTCTTTTTGGCGCGATTAACTGTACCTGACGGCCAAAGCTGCAAAATCCGAGCCATCGCTGAAGCCTTGACCTTGATCTTCATCTTGAGCCAATAAATGAAATATTGCCGCGACTGAGATTCGAACCCGCGGCGGCGAGAACAGATGAGCCTCGCTGGCTCCGGAACGACAGCCGCCTCGTGTTAAACTGCAACACACTTGTTGTTGCTGTTAGCCTTCAAAAAGATGGCACATACTCACACTGGGGGATCGGCCAAGAATCGGGAGGTAAAGGTTGCTACTGACCTGCGGCGGACGTAGAACGTAACTCAGGACGTTCTACGTCCGCCGCTTATGAACGTGGGTGGCGCTGATGAACACTCTCAAGGTTAGGTTACTTGTGAACATAAATACCCCCGAAAACAGAAGATTTGACAGCCGTCGCCGTAGCTCAGAGGTAGAGCACCGGACGCGTAATTCGGAGATCGTGGGTTCGGATCCCACCGGCGGCATGTGGTTGTTTTTTCTTCTGCTTTTCTAATCAATTAGCTTTAAGCGATAACATATTCAGTAATATTCTAAATTGATCAACACCACAAAATAAATAAATAAAAAAATCCCCTGTGCCCCTTGGTTTCTGTGGCTGTTCGCTTCTTTCATGTACATAGTAAAAGCAAAAGAAAAGCAGACGGGAGAGCAACACCGGGGGAGTCTACCGCAAGGAGGGCAGGGATTGAAAAAAGGTAGGAGTTTGGATTGGAGAGAGAGACAGAAAGAGAGAGAGAGAAAAAAAGAGAAATTAATTCGAAATATAATAAGGCACAAAAAAGAAAATACTGTAAGCTTTAGCAAGGCAGTCGATTAGATTCCAGCAAGAAATTTTGAGCAGCGTCACAAACAGACCTGTGACTGAACCCAAGCGTGGTGGCGTCAAATGATAGCAAAAGTGGGCTGCTCAAACTAAGGCAAAGATACTGTAAGGGCAACTCCAGCAGTCTTCTTCTCAAAGAGGTGAAACGACGACAATGGAGCCAAAAATGATCGATAGATTCAGGCTCATGGCAAAATGCACAGAGGGGAGATAACGCCAAACTAGACCTGGGCAGACAGAAATTTAGAGGGGGGATACGGCAGCGCAACCTCGTCAAAGATACCTCTAGCTGCCGAGATTGACAAATTTTTCTGCTCCAGGAATATCGAAGATGTTGATATTCCGCCGATGTTAAAAGTGCCGTGTCTTGCGCGCTTAATAACGCTCGTCGCTGGAACCTAGCTGTTGTGATTGATATACGCCGTAGCCGGGATGATGGACAACACGGGGCCGCCTAGGGAAGCCTTTGCGAGGTTATCCGCGATCTCATTCACTGTCACGCTGCTGTGACCGGGTGCCCATAGCAAATGAACAAGCCTCAAACGCGAAGGAAGGAGCGATAAAAAAGTGCTTAAAGTGGGGCAGTAAACACGAGATGCGAGGGACGAACACAAAGATAAAGAATCGGTAATGACTTCCACTGCAGTAATAGAAGGACCTAGCTTGCGCAGAGCAAGTACTACTACCAGAAACTCTGAGCTTAACCTCGATCAGAGCTTAACCTGAGCCTATTATCGCCTCCAGATGTGCCGACCACCCAAAAAAGCAAAACCATGAGCCAGTCAAGCTAAACACGTGTTTCCGCACGCCTGCTAGGTTTAACAACTTTAGAACCCTGCCATTTTTTTGGGGAGGTTTTTTGCTTCCTACACTCGCGCTGCAATGGCAAGTGTGGCTGCTATTTTCCGCATCTGCGCACGAAGTCGAAGGTTACGGTTCTAGCTGTAGCGGCCGCACTGACACAAAGGAAAAACGAAAAAAAAAAAAAAAAATCTCGCATCGTGAGGTGCAAATGCGTGTTGAAAAATAGACCTAGGTGACCGATACGAATCCGACGCGTCTCCCTACAGCGAGCCTCATAGCGCACGGTATTATTCGGCACGTGTAACTACATCAATAAATCAATCTCTTCTCTGCATTCATGCGTGGCCCACGATACAATAGTGCGCCCAGTCAGGCATGCGCAATTCTACTGCAAGTAGGCTGGTCAGTAGTATGGCCGATATTTCTTACAACTACGTTAAACACGGCCGGATACTGCGATGAGGAACGTCGCTGCTGGAGGAAAACACAAAATAAACCAGCTCAGAGTAATGGATCGGAGAAGTACTTTTAAAACGAGATTCCGAGATGGAAGCGCACGCTACCGGAACGGTATGTGATGTCGTCTATGATGTAAGCAAAGCTGTGACGCATTTTAACAAAAAAGAACATTAAAAGTTGGAAAAGAATGAAATTGTAAAAGCGCCAACTGCTCGCTACGGGGAAAAAAGGGTTGTAAAGCAGCCCTGTGTGAGTAGCAGGAAAAAGGTATGCAATGAGGCGTGGAAGCACCGCTTCAAAGAGTAAACAGTCACGGAAGGCTCATGACAGCGGACGCAAGAGTAAACTGCCCGGTCGTGAGCGCAGGGTACGACGGGAAGAAAAAAAAAGACCTAAGAAAGAAAAGAGAAGCGTTTAAAAGAAACACCACATGCTCATGTGCGCGGCAGTTTTTCCGCTGCAATCGATGGAAACAGGAGAGCTGCCTGCGGATAGGCGCAAAACCCATCGACGAGATTACGGAATGGGAAAGGAGAAGAGAGGAAAAAAGTATATTCGGCCGACCAAAGCTCGCCGAAGCGTACCATGTCCTCCGCATGTATTGATCGAACGCGAGGGGTGCAGTTTCGTAGTTGCCACTACGCTGCGGGGTTACATGAAGCGGTACTCGAATTGAAGGGAAAAGAGGAAGAGAGAGAATTTCCTGCTTACTTCCAAACCGGTGCCCCAACATTGTCGGCCGTTTCTCGAAGCGTGGGAGTGCGCGACCCACTCCCGCTGTGAGGACTTGTTGCGAGACGGAAAGATGCAACCGATAACAATAGAAAACGATTATTTTCGTTGAACAACAGTTTGAGACGCCTGCGACAGCGCCATGCCTCATTACTTATTTGTCGTCTATGAATGCTATACCAGCTACTCCTCTCAGTTTAAGCTGCTTTTATGAGCGGGAGTGGTCAAGTTGCCATTACGCGGGCGTGAAGTGATAGGCCTATACGACCTCTGTTTTTCGTCGCATCGATTTTTCATCGAGTTAGTAGAGTTAAGAATCAGAGATTCGAACTTAGTGGTTTATCGTGTTCCCTTGTGTTCGCAGGACTTGCGCATTATGGGAATTTTGCTGCTGTGTCTTGATAGCGCTGTATTCGCATGTTATAGAGGAAAGAAAATATTCAAAAAACAAAACTTACAATATAAATAACCACTGTGCTGCTCAAGACGAACGGAATAATTGCGGAAATACAAAAGATGCTTGCACTTTTGTGCTTTTGAGACAGTAAAAATAATTTTTTCTCATCTGGAGCTCTTTTATAGCCCGGGAACATCAATCGTGGTTTGTACCCAGGCAGTTTCTCAGTACACTGTGAAATACGCGATGTCTCCAAATACGTAATGCCGAAAAGACAGTCATATCCGGTGCAAATTAGCAAATGCAACATGCGTCCAGGATTTGCATATTATGAAGTAACGTAATAATGTAGCCCATTAAGATTTATGTACTCAGCAAAACGCGGACTTACTAACGCGAGAGAGTAAAAGCTCCCGTTCTGCAGAAAATACGGCGTCGTCGATGTCTCTAATTAGCGTTTTGTGCAAAAAACCAGCTGGCCCAACTGCAACCTAGGTCACGTGACCTTGTGATTTCCTCACCACAACCTGCCTACCGCGCCAGATGGTAGTTAAATCAATGACCGATCTCGAGAAGCTGCTCAGTAAGAGCAACCTGGGTCTCACAAGTAAGCCTCACCGACGGCTGCTTGGAACCGCCATCTGCCGGAGACGCTGCACATCACGCCACTTCGCCAGGCGTGAAGAGAGGACTGCTAGCGACCTATCGACGTAAACCAGAGAGTGGCATATTCCGCATACCGGGTGATTTTTTTAACGTTTACGGATTTTTATGTTAAAAACTGTGACTGATGCCTCGGTGCGGTCTCTGCAGGTGAATTTTGCAGCAATTCTGGTATTAAGTACGTGGTATATTTTAATAATACTAAAATTAACTAATTAACATTGACATTTGATTTTAGAGGGCAAGATTATCTTTGAGAAATTTAAGGCCGAGAACATCGAAGGTGAGCAGAGTTTGTGATTTGAATTTATCAGCAATGTCGTTCGAAATATCGAATGTCAACAATACTCTTTGGAAGCTTGTTTTTTTTTTATTTATCAAATACTGTCGGCTGCCCTTCGGCGGCCAAGGCAGGAGGGAGTACAAAAAAAAGACAATAAAAATACGCTCTTGGCGTTCAGACGAAATTACAAAATGAACACTTCATACTCAAAAGAACAACGTGAAAAGAAGTTAAGCAGTACATGGTAGATATGCTGTGGGGAGAGCGGATATGAGCAGCAAGAATTGAAGAAAACACATGCACAAAAAATAACAAGACAAAAGGTACAGTGGAGTGCTAGGCATCGCTTTGCCAGCTATCGGAAGGAGGACTTTCTGCAATGCTTATGTGCGCGAAAAATGAAGCCACGATTCATACTGAAACCTGCGCAAAAAATGAAGACACAGAACGAGAAGGCACGACAAGGGCGCAGACTATCAACTGAATTTTTATTCACATGAAGAGGCCTATATACGTATCTTCTACCCACAGTGAGACAAGCACAAAAAACACAACAATCGCGAAAATCAACCCGAAACACAATCACACACTATCCCTTCGCGTGCACCGTGATTGTGTGTGATTGTGTTTCGGGTTGATTTTCGCGATTGTTGTGTTTTTTGTGCTTGTCTCACTGTGGGTAGAAGATAGGTATATAGGCCTCTTCATGTGAATAAAAATTCAGTTGATAGTCTGCGCCCGTGTCGTGCCTTCTCGTTCTGTGTCTTCGTTTTTTGCGCAGTTTTCAGTATGAATTCCTACCAACTAGCCCAGTTTACCGTTCTTATTAAGCCACGATATGGCGCGTTAGGTGACATGATTTTTTATAGCAGTTAAAAATGATTCGATTGATGGCATGTTCACTATTTGAGGTGGGACTGCATTCCATTCTGCTATGGTTCGCGGTTAGAAGGAGAAGCGGTGCGCGTTGGTTCTAGTTAGTGGCATAACAATTATTTTCTCATGTTTCCATCTGGTTAGTCTGGTTCTGTTAAACTGTATGTTGTCTTTCTCGCGTTCAATATAATAAAATGGTGTCACTCGCATTTCTAATCCCGCAAATACAGGCGCCGCTTGTGTATTTTATGACGCAGAAGTAGTTAACATGGTTAGTTACGTGCAGTGATACCATTTTACAAATGTGGGACGCGGCATAGCCAACTCATCGAGCTTTGAAGTGCGTAATTTTAACTTGAAATATTTCGAACCAAATTGCCGACGAAAGAAATTTAAAAACGGAGCTCACCTTGGGTGTTGTCAGACTTTAATTTCTGCTTGTAATCTTGCCCCTGAAAACCAAAATTCATACAGTTGATTAGTTAATTTTCTTTAGTTATTCGTCTACTTACTGAGCTCTATCACGTATATAATGTCTGCCTACCTGTAAAATCTACCTTCAGAGACCGCATTGACATACCTCTAACAGTTTTTACATTAAAAATCTGTAAACTTTTAAAAAAGATCACCCTGCATATGGGCATATAGGCAGAGCCCAGACAAAAGGAAAGGGGTTCTTGTGCGGGAGAGATCTGTAATGCTACCGAGTTTTACTGTTCAGGGTAGGTAAAGCGTCATGTGATAGTGAAAACAGTATCGGTGTCTGCGAAGCGATACGCAAACAGGGCCCCAGGCTTCTGAAGGGACCCGTTAACGGTATCGCGTCATAGCCTTATGGTGGCGCTTGAGTACCCCATCAAGTTTTTGTTAAAAACAAAATGAAAAGAATGAGCAGATGAAGAAAAGGTAACCTGCGAGCCCGGCATCCCTCCTGATGCTTCGTTAAACCATCAGTTCACACCTGTGCCGCTAGACGACTGGAAAAGAGCAGCGCTCTGAATGGGCAACGTTTAATTTTTTTCTTTTACTCACTGATATTATGATTTCAGATCTGGTCGGCATTTGCCATGCAAGTTTTTGAATGACGACGGCGATTTCACTTGTTAATGAATTAATGAGCAAAGCCGCAACAAATGAAAATGCCATGTCAATAACCACGCTTTGAATCAAATCATTATGGCAGAAATCTACTGCGTGTTTAGGTAGGCCCCTTTTGGGCACCATCTGTCACCATCAGCAGCAGTCTATTCTTTACTATAATCAAATATTTTTCGCCTCGTCGGCGTCCAAGAAGTTTAAACGTGTCTCAAAGGTGGATCTAGCAGTAAGCACGGAACGATTAAAACAGTAAGTAATAATTACAGACGATGGAGCGAGAAAATGCAATTAACGCGTCCAACGGGTTATATCCTAACAATCGCATTTTTCGTATGAACCAAATTCAACTTTTTTTTTCCCCACCTTTCTTAGTTTTGAATAGCACGGGCACTATTTTATTCCGCTGGCAGCCAAGCGTTAGTAGCCATGTATGTGTGTTTCGTTTCACGTTTTTGCGCGGATGGTCACAACAACACGTTACTTTCCTTGGAGACAGGAACACGTTACTTTCCTTGGAGTCTAGAAAAGTAACCCTCCTTTTGCTCTAAGCCCGACTGTGCTGGAACAAAGAAGTCGTGGGCTTTATCTGGTCTGCTTTGTGAACAAAAGATCGCGCCTGGCGGCTTCTGTTGTTTTATGGGCCTTTTAAGGACACGCACACACAAACACGCACTCACACACACATTCGCCTCACGCCTCGGCCACCTCTGACAAGGTTGCTGCCTTAAAGAACAGACGAAGTCCTTTTACATCGAGCCCATCTATCGCATCAGCGGTAGTGGTGCGCCAAAAGTGGCAGTGACGCCACCGCGTACGCACAGATCTTTGTTGTGGTCAGGGGCTATCTAAGGAGCCCCGGGATCGATGCAACTGAGCGGGACAAAGGAAGAGATTTCTAAAGAAGGTCGCCTGACGCCGCCGCCGTCACCGACGCAGCAGCTGCAATTATTTAGAGCCAGCATTGTTTCGGAGATAACAGCGGATGTGCCATTTACGCCAGGGATGCGCGAAGCAGCGGCCTGGTAGATGGACAGGAGCTTTCTGAGTCAAGTGAGCGATCGTGTTAACTTGGGGTGAAAATGGAAATTCGAGCTAGTTCCTGAACGGGCCTGTTGATACCAAAGCAGCAGGTTTGAGGGATTCTATATAGGCGTCCAGAAGAAAAAAGCATGCGCCCTCTTGTGCGTTCTTTCACTTCGAGCTTTGCTCCTGTTTTGCTGATAATGACTTCAGATAGTGATTTTCTGCGCGTCTGGAAGCGAAATAACTGAAATCAATAACTTTTGTTGAAGCTGCATTGCAGGCTAAGAGCTGGAGTAGAGGGCCCCGTAGCTCACATTTATTTTTGAGATTCCGGGGGCTCCAGCAAATTTTCTGAAGGCGGGAGCTTTTGTACATCACCATCACCAAGTTCGCTCGCCGCCGGGGTGTCGAAGCCGCGATCCGAGACACCAGCCGCTGAGACAGCGCCATCGATGCTTATTACGAATAGAGTCCGTAAAAGCGAAGGACAAAGTAACATATAGCGTGTTTTATACGTGGTATTTCAGAGCAGCATCTTATTGTAATCATGCTCCAGTTTACTCTGAAACGTTGCCATGCAGAAAATCTTAGACTGGCTAAGGGGCGCTTTCTTTGTTTGTATCGAACTGTTCCATAGCACCCGTTCGTAACTTTTAAACAAGGAGCAGGATTATGTGCTATGAGGGTTTTAATGTCCAAAAGAGCGTTAAAGGGTCCCTACGGTCGCTTGAAGGTTCCTTAGTGCAACGTTTCGCAGACATCGTCATGCTTATTGCCACCGCATACTTCTTTATTAAACATCACCGTTCGAATACAACAGCAAAAAAGAACACAGCGCCTGCGTTGCGTTATGTCCTTACACTTGTCTCAGCTTTTCGCGCTGCTAAAATATGCATGTCACAGTGAACGCCTCGAACGATCACTTATTTGAGTCACCTTCTTTGGAGAACGAGCGGCTGTTTGATCGACCGTTACCAATCTATCTCAAAGAAACAACTTCCCGTGAACAAAAGCTTGGGGCGAAGCTTTTCAACACGTCGAATTCCACAATAGATAAGCCTGAGAAATTTCGCACCTGATTTCGATCAAAACTGGCGATGAAGAAGAAGACATACCGTGAGATGCCGGTCAGTGACTCATCGGATTAAGAGCCTAGCGAAGATTTATCGTACGTTTTATCCTCTGGCGCACTGGATGATGAAAGGGGCGGCAGGGGGCGCTCTGGACATCGTCATTCTGGGTATGGAGCGGAGAGCAGCCGCTTTTATGCGTCTCTATTCATACGTAGTAGACCAGGCGGATGAACATGGAACGGTTCTGAACGGAGGACCTGCTGCCTGTAGGCATCAACTTTCTCCAATGCCCAAGATGGTTCCCAGGTCCTCGAAGAGTGATGCAATACAAGTAATCGGTTCAGATGAGTTCAGTTTTCAGATATGCGACATTATTTGTCAAGCCAGCGATTGCCTGGGCTCGCGCACAGAAAGGATCTCCTTTTATTGTTTTATTATATGCTGTTTTTATGATTAATGGTACTAGGGAGCAAATTATGGCTATAGCGGTTATGCTTGAAACGTTAATAACAGACGGATAAAAAGCGTCCGATTGAGGCAGGATTTTATCATTAAACCTCTACATTCCACTGCCACGAATGTGTCGCACACCGTATGCACGCCATGCATTTATTTCCAAAACCACTTTGCATACAAGGTTTGGTGCCAGCGTTTTGTCAGTAGCCAGCGCTTTTCGGTCAGAATGTTTGGCGTCACAGTGAGAACAATGTGGGAAGAAGAAAAGCTTGCGCGAGTATATGCGATTTTCAGCCATCGTCTAATAATTCATGTCTCTAATTCTATGACAACGTTTGTTGGAGAAATAAAAAGTCGCTCGCTGGATAAAACCATGTCTTGTATTCCAAGACCGGAGAAATAATATGTTCGCACGACAAAAACGTGTCGTATATTCCAACTTCCGAAGCCATCGATTTGGTTCGGTGTCTTTGATTTGTCTTTGAGACAGCTCAGACTAACTTTTTAAAATGGACAAAAAATACTAATTATTGATAATTGGCGACATGCCAAAAGTGTTGATTTTTTTTTTACTCCTTTATAATTTGGCCATGAAAAGGTTTAAATTGGCATTACTGTGACATTTGTAAGTCGCCTTTGTACGAGTGAAAGAAGGAAAAGGTATGCTGTATTACATGGAGAAAACGGGTTCTAAATTAACTCATATTATTATATACGTAATATTCAGCGGCTACTTCACTAGTTCGGAAGAATGAAGCCGGTGAGGGAGACCAGCGAGGCAAATGATAGAGGGAGAGGAAAAACTATGGAATTTGATGGATTGTATATAAAACCGCAGATGCTGCTGTTTATTTCTTGATCACGTAAATAATGCGCGCAGACTGGTTAGAAAATCACCGAAAGCGGAATTTTACTATCACGTCTGCTTGAGTGAGAAATGGTTGAGCGTTTGAATGAATTTCACTGCGACTGAAGAACCGCTGCGCACAGTTTGATTTTTTTTTTTAGTGCGTGTATGCGAACGTCCTCATCCTCTATTAAGCAGATAATTTTCAGGGTCACAAAGAACATTTACCTATCTCAGACTGCGATGGGATTAAAAAAAATGCTCTTGCTACTGAGAGAGCAAACCTGTTAGAACTGTTGTGCTATCAGTGCATCCGATGAAGCAATTGAAGGAAGTCGGAAGATAAAGTTGAATTGAACAAACTATAGTTTTAAGTGAACAGTTGTACAGCAAGAGAAAAGTTTTGAAGTTACGTGAATATAGACAGAAAAAACTTTAGGCAGCAATCCTAGATAGGAAGCATGTAAGATGCGGTTGTACCGTTTCGATACGGAATGTTCTGAGACACCAAAGACTTCGTAACGGTGCAAAATCAGATCACGGTTTGAGTGGAGACTCGGGCTAAGAACCGCGGCGCGAAGACATATCTTGTGATGATGGCCTTGATCACTTCTGGAAAATACAACGCCTGCTTATTTAAAAGCTAAATTGAAGATTTTATTTCAAATTTTATAAAGTACATAGACCCAGAACGATAAATCCAGACTAAGACGTTTAAGATCACGTCTGTGTCTTTGTAAAGAAACAATCTAAAACACGCATGCTTGAACTAAAATGTGTTTGAGGGCTCTCTCAATACTCAAAAGTCAACTTCATAATTTCATTTTTACTTCATTATCGTTATAACGAACGTCGTTATAACTGAGCTCAGACATAAATGTGTATAGCCCAAGTATCACTGCTGGTTGTTCGTAGTTTGATTTGCTTTCACATATTTCAGGCTAATCTTAGCACGCATTGTTAAGTAATATTTCAAGTACAAAGGCTTCTAAGTTCCTCCTTTTTGACATTTACATCGTGCGATTGCGCTTGTGTCGTGTATAGTATGGCATTTTGTGCATTGTGTTGCTAAGTAGCGTATTTGTTTCCACTCATGATCAACCAACTGGCCCCTCTGTTAGCATTACTTACTTGGTCGGAGCAGATTGTGAGTACTGACCGTTCGATGCAAATATTTCTCCACCAAACAAGCCAGGTACTCTAGCTAGGTAACGTTTGCTTGAGTGCGACGAAAAGAGGCGTCGCTTTTCAAGCGTTTGCTCCACTTGCAGGTTTTTAGTACTGAGTAACGTTATAAAAAAAAGGAATTAAAACGCAGAAGTGCCAGTGCGGAAGCTCGTTGTCAGAAGCAAACCTGAGGTTCGCCTAAATGAGAAAACGATGTTGAGATACACTTCTCCGAAAAAAAAAAGAAGAAAGTATGAAAGTACGAAGTGGGTGTATCGCACAAAGCGTAAAAAAGAGCTGAAGGCAAGAGAAAGCGCGATAAGAAGGGCGTCCGGTGGAAAAAAAAAGAAAAAGGAGAAAGTTTACAACGTGCTCAAATCGAATCATCACACCTGTCCGAAACAGGTGCACGAAACTCCTAATGACACTCTTAATGCAGGCCCGAAAAGAATACGTGAATAATTTTATCGCGGGTAGAGTGAGTGAGAAGAAAAAACAGGGACACACATAGTAAATGAATTGAGGCTGGAAAGGGCAGGGAGGAGTCGGTAGAAGAGAATGAAATATGAAATCCTCCCGGAGTGCGAAAATAAACGCTAGCAAGAAAGCAGCTGTCAAAATATATATATATTTTTTTTGCAGAGAACATTAAATTCGTTATACTCAGGCGCCGTTTTCGTTCACTTATTTTCACCTAACGTGTTCAGCGCATGCATCTAGTATGCGTCTTCTCTGTGCAAGATGTACACCGTGTATCTGCTTCCCACTTACAACTGAGAATATGGGCACACTAGCGCGGGATTCAATAACTTGCTCGGCAGGCAAGCTGAGCGTTTAGACGCCAAGGAAAAGTAGACCTGCCCTCTCTCCTCTATTTTCCGCCTCCCTCTCCCTGTGCGCTCCGGCGACTCTCAAGAGAGAGAGAGAGAGAGACGGCATGTGACACTCTTTTGATGACGGAGGGGATGAGGACAGACACAATATGCATGCCGAGCTGACACGAACACAAGCGGGTCGCAGACGCACACACGCGCCTGTAAAGCGGTCTGGCCCACAGAATCGGAGAAAGCATTCTGCGAGGACCTCGCACAGAAGCTAGAATATTATTTAAAAGGAAGCCGCTCTTCTCGTGTTCCTCGTAACACTCTGCCATTCCCAGCCTTAACGAGTGTTGGTGGGGTGGAGAGGCTAAGGGAGCGAGGCTCGTTAAGAAAGCGCGCACCTTGATATTACGGTATACTATATGCTCGTCTCGCTCCCGCAACCATCGTCTCGTACACACGTACCTGTTTGCCCAACTTTTTATTTATTTAAAGCAGTTCATTGCCTACCAAAAGGCTCCACACGCTCGACAGCACGATTTAGCTGCTCTGCTAACGGAGCAATCAGCTAGCCTCTGTGATAAGGAGTCCAGCGAAACAGAGAGGTGGCACTTCGCCATTCATTCCGCAGCTTGTCTTTATTGAGGAAACATAACAGCAAAGTTGCCGTAACATCCTCACCTTCTTCGTGGGGAAGGAATTGGGAAGGGGGGGGGGGGGAGCAGGCTTGGAGTGCCTCTCTCTTTCTCGTTTCTTTCTCTTCGCTTCTTCCTCTTCCTGCTCCTTCCTCTCCTCCCAGTTCTGACGGTGGTGGTGGTGGTGGTGAAAACATTTATTAGGAAGGTACAGGAGGTAGGTTTGGATCAGCCCGTGAGGGCGTATTTTTACAAGCCCTAGGTGGAGGTCTCTAGTTTGAGCGCCTTCCCTAGACTTGACGCGGGGCAACTTCCTGCAAGAATGCAAACGCGAGAGATGTACTTTTTCTTGTTGCTGCTGCGGCCTCTCCTGACGCTACTGTTGGAGCAACCGTCCGGCAAATGAGAGATAAAACGAACGTTCCTCTAGATCGCGGGGCCATATACAAGCCACGCAGGAACGTGCGAATTGTTGCTGCTGCTGAATATATGGCAGCAAGAGGAAGGGAATCGGTTTGGGGCGTCAAGGAAGGAATAGTCCGACGCCCGCTTTGTGCACTAATAGGTCAGTGCAAACGAACGTACCATAACGTCCACATTTGAGTGGGGGTGTGGTTTACGTGACCGTGTCGTCGTTTCGTTATTACCTACCTGTGGACTCCTTTTCGAAAAAGAATAGCCGCCGCGCTCCTTTACTAAGACGAGCTACGCAGAACATCCTTATTCTTTGTGCAGGTGTTCGCTCTTTTCTTCTGCTCCTCTGCCTCGTTTTCTCGCTTAAAGCTGCTACACCACGTAAGAAGATAAAAGGGGGGGGGGGGGGGGGGGGGGGTCTGTTGCGTACATACAAGGCATCAAACGGGTCGGGCGCCTGGGTGAAAGAGCGGGTTGACAGCATAATATCTTCTCGTTGCTGCAAGGGTAGCGACCACAGCAGCAACAGCATATACAAATGCCTGTCGTTAAGTTAGGTAACTATTCTCATCCCTCCCCTACTCCTCGTCACCAATGCTCAACCTCAATTTCATGCAGCCACAGAAGCCTCGTATCTCAGAAACCGACTCAGCCTCTCTAGAAATGAGCCGCAGTTGCCGTCGTTTATATCTGGTGCTGCCACGGGGTACGACCGCCGCTATGCAGTGTTCGCGCAGTCTACCTCAGCGAACGCCGGTAGGGAACTAGACGCCCATCTGGCCAAGCCCCCAAGCTCTCGTTCACTGGCTCGGCCTCTCTAGTCTGTTTCCTTTGCTCTAATGCCACACATTAACATATACGTGGTATGCCGCTGCCTTCCTGCGCCCAGCAGTTGGGAGAGGCAGGTGGGTACTCTTCCGATCTGAAGCCTATAGCCAGCGCGTGATAACACCGCGGTGCGAACGCCGCTTTGAGGTTAAAGGTCGTTTCCAAAGCCAATGAAGATAAGTTAATAGGTAAGGCAGTGGTGAACATCGGGGATCAAGCAGCTTATTTTCTGCGATGCCTCTTTAGTTAGATTTTGAAGGCGTAGTGGTGCCGATATGTGGTGGCTATTGCATTGACAGCATAAAATTCACTTATTTTCAGTTTTGTTAATTATTCAAGTAACTAGCTCGCCAGAATATTCTCTTATGCTTAATATCCACCACTGCATTTCATTCTATTATCTCTCTTTTGAAAAAGCACTCATGATTGCTAATCCGAGGCTTACTATCACAAACAACGTTGTTCACCGTGCATGGCGTGCTTCACCATAGCCATTCGGAGTCGCTGCGCAACACCACCACAGTAATTTTGTGCAGGATAGAAAAAATAACGGCACATTTAGCTCTCCTCTCCAACAACAGCAGATGATGTTCCTTTAAAACGGACTCAACAGGGAAAGAGAGCGAAGCCAGATCAATAGGCTCCCACTGCGTTCAAACTTTTGTTTCCCAGTCGCAGAAATGGAACCACGCTCTGATTCTGAATTATTTAGGGTGCAAAGACAGAACGAAGGCAGAAAAACACAGGACTAGGCGCTCTCTGATAGCTCGGATGTGTTAACTTGCCACGCACGTCATTTAATTAAAAGAAAGCACTTTACTATGAAAAGACAGCAACCCAGTAGTCAGGAATACAATGGCTCATTGTTGAAGAATTACGGTGAGTGTCAATCCATGCCTCCTTTGCGTGCATAGTATAAGTTGAGGAAGTCCATGCTGACGCCGCCTTTGTGTGTTTATTGCTCAATGGACAAAAATGGCGCTGTTGCATAGGGCGAGAGACCTCAGCTGCCTTTATTAAAGGCGCGACGACAGAGGTTTCTTTTTTCTTGTCAGCGCCATTTTCACACATTGAGATACTGGGTTTTTAGGAAAGAAAGGAGCTTGTGTTCTCACTGTATTAGGCACGCTTAAAGCTGATTGCGCGTGCCGCTCTCTACCTCGAGCGATTTATTTTTATCCAGTCAACTCTAAAAGAACCATCATTAGAAAGTATTAGCATAACATGGTTTGTAATGGTGGCCTTCCCCTTGAGCCCGAGAAAACTTCCTCGACTGACGATAAGAGCGCGGAAGTGTCGCGACTGTGATAAACCTGAACAGACGAATACAGTCACTGCGGCTAGTTTAACTTTTGCTGCATAAAGAGTAACACCGTGCGAAAAATCTTCTGCTCAGTCCCTACTGTCCTGAAATTGTGGTCGTAAAACACAGCTGTTGTAATTTGGAAAATTGAGAAACATGCGCTCTGACATTTTCCGTTGCCGCCTGGCTGAAGACCACGCGAAGATTTGTTCAAGTGGGTGGGAAAGAGAGAGTAGGAAGAAAAAAGGAACTAACTAAAGAGAAGTGAAAAATCGTGTCTGAAGCTGGAGGGAGAACGCAG
The DNA here is from genome assembly GCF_055824585.1 of Amblyomma mixtum. Taxonomy (NCBI): domain Eukaryota; kingdom Metazoa; phylum Arthropoda; class Arachnida; order Ixodida; family Ixodidae; genus Amblyomma; species Amblyomma mixtum. The sequence continues at coordinate 66,311,579 of NC_143016.1, forward strand.
TCGTATTTAAAACCGGAAGGAATCAGAGAAAGAAGTAAGGTTCTCGTATATAGAGTAACAGGCCTGCACCATTACACAGAGCTGGGACCTCTAAAATAAAGTCTGCCACTGGTTAGACCATCCTGCGCGATTGCAGATGCGTGGCGCAGCCTAACAGGAAGGCTGAGAAGCAAAAAAAGAAAACGGCATCCACAAAACTAAAAACTCAGAAACAAGCGAGAGAAGATAGGATGAGAGGAGGAGGAACGTACGGAACGAGGGGGGAGGGGGGGGGGGGGCAGGAAAGGACGGAAGACCACGTCTCGTGAACCGGGCCGGAAGAGGCCCGGTGGAAATACTTAGTTGTCTGCAAACAGCCGATAACGAGATTTTCGCGTGCACCTGAGACGTTGCGAAAAAGATCAACGTTCTGGTGAGGCTCCATGATACTAGAAGCACCGCCAATGGGCGTGGCGCTATGGGGTGCTAAACCTAAACCGGGCGAATGCGTGTCTCGAGCAGATTCAATACTCGCGAGATGGTTTCGGTTGCAGAATGCTTGCTTATGCATGCGCTTCTCTACGTCCCATCGCCGGAGCGGACAGTGCTTGGACGTACCCATCCGATTCATTCTTCTTGTCGACCTCCTGACAAAGGAAACTAGCCCAATGCTGGTGAAAAGGGGCAGCTGCCTGTTGCAGTTAAGGCTTGTTCTACATGTGCTGTGTCATAGTAAAACGAGGAAGCCCTGTGGTGGCTACCAGACGAAAGGTGATGCGATCTTTTACTGTACAGTCACCGTAATTTTTGTGGGAACAAGCGTCATTGATGCTTTATCGCCCTCATCTGTGGTAGACTTAAAACTTCGGCACGAAGCTATCATCTCCATTCGCTGCTGAAAAATTTCGATTCTTTTACTGTAGGAGCATTTACTGCCGAGTTTCCACAGCTTATCCACAGTGTCAACTTCTTGACAAAGAATTATAGTTTCACAGTGTGTTAGTTCACAGTGCTCGTAGGTAATTATTTCGGAAAGCCGAAGTCTCGAACTAGGACGCACATTATACGGTAAACACTGCTCGCCTGAAGTGTACGCTGGCTATCGCAATCGGCTCGAAAGCTGGTTCTTTGACTTCAAAAACTCGTACTGCACGGTTTTTTTAGCGAGGCCGAGTATGGTTCCGCTTTCGAGTTGAGTCGGCGCCAAAACCCACTTTCCAAACTGCCTCTCTTCTCTCTTCTTTCCACGAAGTGACGCACACCACGGGAGGGAAAGCGCTGTATGCGCTTGATATTTTATGCGTAGGCGGCCAGGAATACGAGAGATGCGGAACTATATCTGCACGTCGGTTCCCCGTTTTGTTTATTGGTTGTGTTTTTTTTTTCGCTGGCGCAATGCTTCATCCCGAGACTATTTCGGATTCAGGAAGTGGACGACGGAGTACGTTTTGTTTCGGCGAGTGGCCGCGCGTGCGAGTCCAGTTAAGTGAAGTGCTCTCCTGGAGTGGATGCTCTCTAGTCGGAAAGGACAGGAAAGCGAAACACTCTCGCGTGTCTCGGAATGCAAAACAATAAATAAGAATATATATCATCAGAAGAAAACATGCAAATTGAGTTTGCTCTGGTCTCTTTTTTGTCAGCAGATGGTAAAATAAGAAAGGTATAATAAAAAAGGTAATAAATGGTAATGACTTCAGGAGAACGATCGGGAAGTCTGTCACGACAAAAGGCTTGACTAGTTTTTTTTTGTTTGCCCCTGAAGTGTGGCCAATTTGTATTTTGTATTTCATAACAGAGGCATTCAGGTCTTTATTCCTATTAATAGAGCACACGTTTGATGGCACCGCACTTACCTAAATTCTAGAAGCGGTAAAAGATGGGTTGAAGCAGGTAAATACGAGAAGGGAAGGGAAAACTTTATTTACACTAATGGTTTTTCCTGCTGTTTGGGGGCATCTTCAGAGACGTCTTGGTTCTACCCCCAGGAGCCTTCTCTGTCGAAGTCGTCCGCCTCTAATCAGTGGTCGGTTGCCCTCAGTCCAGGGCTCCGCTGGCCACTGCCGCCCGTTGAGCTCGCTGTACCAGACCTTGTTGGTCTTCGCAGCGGTCGCTGGACAGCAGAGTCTCCCACTGCTCCGCACTCGGGTTTTGTATTTTGGGGACCACGTCAATGTTTTGGCAGGTCCATGTGATGTGGTATAGTGTAGGTTTTTCGTCGCACCAGGGACATTTGTTCGTGTATATCGTAGGGTGCATTTTGTTTAGTATATGTAGGTTTGGGAAAGAGCCTGTTTGTAATTGTCTCCAAGTGACAGCTTCCTCTCTGCTGAGAGATTTGTGCGGTTGGGGATATCGCATTCTTCTGCCTCTATAGTTTTGTAGTATGGCCGAGTATTCCCTGGGTGCTGGCGCGAGTTCCGCGGTCTCGTCGGAAGCTCGGAAAGTAATGTATCCTCGAGCTATCCTGTCGGCCTCTCGGTTCCCTGCCACCCTCGTGTGCCCCGGTACCCACACAATTTTGTGTCGGATCTTGTCGTTTTGTTCTTCCCGGTTTTTAATTCTGTCACTCGCTGCGAGGAGTATACGGAGCGCGTGACGACCTATCCTGCCATTCATGTAATTTCGGCAGGCTGTTTGAAAGTCGGTGAGTATTGTTAGCGACCGCCCGGTTCTATAGCCCTCCGCCACCGCTAGAGCAACGGCTACTTCTTCGGACTCTGCAGCTGTGCAGCCTCGGAGAGACGCGCTGGTCATTTCGCGTAAAGACGAATCGAGCACCGCCGCCACAGCGATACGAGAGAAAATGCTTAACGCAATAAGAGAAGAAATGTGCTGAAAACGCTAACAAAGAGAACTTTTGAGTTCCAAGGCGTCACTTTTCTCCAGGATAAGAGAGAGGGAGAAATGGACCGAAAGGCAGGGAGGTTAACGAGGCGATGCCCAGTTGGCTACCCTACACTTGGGGAGGGGAACAATGGGGAAAAAAGGAAAAAGAGCGGCAATGAAATGAGTTTTCTAAGTGCCCAGTGACTACTATGACATGGGGACAGAGGGCGCGGACTGAAAACTTAAAGATTATAGACGGGAATACAACCCCGAGTCCCTTAAGAATCTCAGGAGCGCTTCCACCGCTTTCCTTTGTGAGGAAGGTTGTGTCCAAGGCCCCAGAACGTTGGACTGTGTTAGAGGACGCAAGTCCAAGCGGTACAGAGTAGCAATTAGAAAACCGCGCTCTCGCTCAAAAAGAGGGCAGTCACAGAGGAGGTGTCCGATCGTTTCATCACAGCCGCACTGGTCACAAGCTGGAGAGTCTGCCATTGCGATGAGGCAAGACATTACTTCAATCATTTAATTTGTCAATGCAAACTCATGATTTTCCATTTACATTTCATTGGGTTTCAGTTTCTGGCACTACTGAAGTGCACCTCTCGTCAACTCATGCCATCTCTACGCATAAAATGGTGATGCGTTCATAACTTAAACTAGCTGCTTCTGCATTCAGTTCACTACCCGAATGGTAGTGCCGCCGAAACCACTCGTATTAGTACAGTATGCTGGCTTTGTTCCGCTAATCACTCCTGGTTTCAGCTCCGTGGCTATCTTTCCCTCTTCGGGTGTCTACCAATTGTCCCCTAGCGTCTGTTCCAAACACAAAGTTGAAGACGGGCTTTTTTTCGGTTGGGAAAGATACGATGTCATAAGCCTCTTCCCGCGCTACCCCTTTTCTTTATCCACGGACATGAAGAGGAAGGCGGGGAGGGGTGGCCTGAGCTGACTGCCGTTGGAAAGTTATACGGAATAACAACGGCAAAAATGATTTCGCGGAGCAATGCACTCGTAATCGCAGCCACCCGCTGCCGCCAACCAGTTCTTGCCAGACTTGATCGAGGAGGAGCGCCATGCTTTCCATCAGGGATGATGGAAAACGCCTCCATCCGGGAGAGAGGCAGATGGCCAAAAAGGAGAAGGATGATGAAAATGGAGTGAAAGGGTTGTGAGTGAGTATGATGGCCAAGGCTAAAAAGGGGGAGGCACGCATACGCATGCGCTGTGTCCGACGGACTCGACAGGGATACAGAGGGAAAACACGTCGGTGCGCAGGGAAAGCAAAGTTTACACCAGTCGTCGCCGTCGCCATATTAAAGGAAGACCGGAGAATCAGTGACAACGACCAGCAGTAGAAACTACGAAATCACATTATCTGGCAAAATTCGCTCCTGGGTCATTCATTGCGACTGGTCCTTTCGTCAATACGGGGGCGTGCTGTCTAGTACATGGAAGGAAGAGGAAAAGAAATGAGGGAGAGCGATAAATACAATCCCGGGCCTTTCGGGCAGCAGCCCAGATTGGCTGTTTTGTCTTTTCTTTCCTGTTCCGGGCTACCGTTCTCCTTATCGGACGAGGCAACAACGCGCCCATCGGTCATCGGGTGCGCCGGAAGCCAGAGTTGCGCTACTATCTCGACTGAAACCAATGAAGGGGTAAGGAAAAATAAAACAATACGGTGGGGTCTCGAGGATGGGAACTCTGTTCCACTGAAACAACACGTCATTTGATCTGGCAGACCGGAAAGCGAGTTACATGGCGACGTTGCATTCGCGTATCATGCCGAAGAAAGAAATAACGGCGAAAATACTCGCTTTTCAAGATCGTCTATAAGGAGGATGTGTAGGCAGTGTATTTATTTATACAGCTACTTTTGCGTTGGAAAGGACTCATGGCCGTAGATAGTGCAGTGACCATGTACCTAAAGCCAGGGTTTTAAGATGTAAAGTTCAGGTTTTTGCACTTATTTGCTGCCTGAAGGTTCAGTTAGAAATGCATTTAAAATGCACAGCTAAAGATCAAATTACTTTACCGATACCTGAAAAGTGAAGCAGATGCAAGCATCGAGTTGTGTGAATAATTTATAGCCGAACCTCATTACAACAAAGCGGTTATAACGAAGGAATAGATATAACTAAGCAATGACGAATCTCAAAGCTCGGTCAACACCGGGTATAACGAAGCTAAGGCTATAATTAGCTAATCACGGGGCCCCTTAAACTTTGTTATAATGAGGTTCAACTTTTGAATTCCAGTTAAAAGCTGTTATTACTGAAAAAAAAACCATCATTCGAAGAAAAAAGTACTATTACTACTGGATATTCCTTTAAGTGTAAGGTTTCCGCCCAACGCCGGCTGTTATCACGCAAAATTTTCACTGACGCCTGTTTAGTATCGAGCTTAATTCCTCCCTTACTTCTTTGCTCGTCTATTCTTGTCGTTTGCTCTTTTCAGGCGAAAGCCTTTAATGGCTCATTCTCCCGTCCGTCCGTCCGGTGTTACATCCAGCGCCTGGGGTGACTCATCGACGAGCGCAGCTGCCAAAAGCTGACGTCATCTTCGTTCACAGGTGGAGCTGCCGGCGCGGTGGCGTCGAGCGCTGCTCCGTCGTCAGTCATCGTGCGGCAGGTAGCGGAGGAGGGTTGCTCCCAAGTGGCGCAGCCGTAACAAACATAGGCAGTTGTCATCTTCGTTCATAGGTGGAGCTGCCGGCGCGGAGGCGTCGAGCGCTGCTCCGTCGTCAGTCTATGTGCGGCAGCTAGTAGAGGAGGATGTCTCCCAAACGGAGCAGCCGTAACAAACATAAGCAGTCATCGGCAGTCGAAGTAGCGCGACAAATTCTTTCCCCTAGCGCACTTTAGGCTGCCAAAGTGCCCCCATAGTTTTTGAAGGAGGGGAGGGGTATACTGATAGAGTTTATTTTTGTAAAATATGACACTTCAGCGTTTTGTTCGAAACTAGGAAGTGACGATGCGGGCTTGACGGAAAAAATGGAGTTTGAAGGTCTCTGGAGGCGTTATTTTGCGTAGCTCACAACGGCGCCGGTTGCTGAAGGAGGAACCGCGAATGCATCACAACATCGTGTGCCAAGCGGGTCGGACTACCATTACTTTCCTGGAGAGCATGTCGTTTTGCTGCACTGAGCGACCCAACTCTGTTATAAAGCTTCTAGCGTCGAGAGGTGGCTGCGATCAACTGCAGCAGTAAGGGAAACAACGTGCGGGACTGAAAAAACAGCAAAAAGGCACAAAGACAGAGAGATAGAGGGGTTCCGGATAAAAAGGAGAAGCGACAATTCGAGGCTGCAACAAAGCGAGAATTTTCGCCTGAGAGCAATACATCAGCGCAAAGCGGGTTATGATTTATTCGCTATTTTTCCCTCGCTCCGTCGTAGGAAGCTCGCAAACAGCATGAAATATTCACTATACTCCAGCTCGTTGTGATTCTGCCAAGACTGGCTTACTTGTTCTCTTCCCAAAGACCAGCGTCCACAGCACGTCGCTTGACAATATCTTTTTCTTCTTTTTTTGAACTAGTGTACTGCTTTAAAAAAATTGAGCAGGGTAGAGCAGGGTTAAGCATGCTCGAGATGATTCTTCCTTGCGCTGCCAAAACTGTATTAATGCATGCAGTCTCTGCTTGAAAGGACTGTCGAGATAACGGTGACCTACTTCTTGCTAACGTACCTTTCTCACTACCCCACTGTAGACGCGTATGCAGAGGCAGTAACGCGTAGTTTATGCAAAAGCCTCCATGAATGCCATGTTGATGTTTTTTGAAGAAAGCAAACGCCTGAGGTTCACTACGCAGGGCAACATTTATAGCTAGCCAACTTATGGAAATTCATATATGTCAATGTGCACGCTCCTTCTTTCACCCCCTCGCTCGTCTACCACACCAACAAATCAGCAATTCATCCATCGGCGCTGAAGTTACTCTTCGTCGAACTTCGGTCGTAACCTTGTAGCATTCCGGCACAGAAAACATTCTGATAACAGCGCCAATGTCCTACGAACGACTATAGAATAAAAAGAAAACACAACGAGACAAATACGATAGAAAAAAGAACGAAGGTCCACAAACTGGTTCCGCACCCGAACTATACCTAGTTGCATTCAGCGCCTCGAGCTGGTGCCGTCCAATAATGGACAGTAATGAGCGCATCCGCGGACCCTCATGGCGACCCCTCGCAGTGCGTGTCATGTGGTATATAAGCCTGGTCCGTTTGGTACGAATTGGATTAGCGCTGTAAGATGACTGGCGCGCCAAACTACAGCTCCAAGGCAATTAACCACAGCATGTGCGTACGCCGCTGGTGCGGAAACGAAGCATATAAGAGGGTCTCTCCCACTTCGGCCTTATTAGCGCAATAACGCAGGTCGTGACGGATCAAGGTGCTTAACTATGGGCGAAGCGTTTTCATTAGGAACTTCGATCGCGCTTCGGGCCAGCTCAGTTCCTTCCATAAGCTCACCTTGACCTTCCGAAACCTATTGAAGACGACCTACGTATACACTCATTAGGCTGACATGCCTGTCCTTTGCCCTTTGCGCCGTATTTTTTATGCATTTTGTAGCCAACTGACATTTCCTACATGGCACTCGCGTCGGCTAACGCACACGCGATTGGTTAATGCGGCTCTTTGCGGTCAGGTAACTTAAGCTAAGATAGGTTAAAGCAACGACACATGATTGCTTGTGCAGTGGGGAATGAGTAAAAAGCTTCTGTCAATTGAAAATATTAAAACTGTGTGCATTACTTGTCGAAGGGGACGCGAGTCTTCTGTAAGTTTAGGAGAGAAAAAATGTAGTTAGAATAAATAGGAAGGCTACGCTGAGTAGACAGTTACGAGCCTAGTACCTAGTAAGACAAGTTCAGCTGTATAACAACAACTTAATCATATATTGGCTATTTGTGTGTAATAATCGTAGGAAGAAGTAATTTATTTAAATGCCTACAGTTTTGTTTCTAGCTGTGTGCTGGGAAAGTATGTGGACACTTTTGTACAGTAGCACTGATTTCGCACTAAAAACAATAACTATAAAAAACTCATGATTCGGTAAGGCACGCCTATGCGCCTGATAATGACAAGAATTTCTGAACACGAATTCGTAACGAACACCGTGGTATCTGCGTAACCAAATGCGACACAGCTATTCATCGGAGAATGCGAACGGGCGGAACTTCGTTCGTGCCCCAAACGCCATTAAAATGTGATGTCGTTTACTAGCCTAGACTGCCACTTTGCATCGTGCGCTCGCGTTTGTATTTTTTTCTGCCACTCCGCTCTGAACAAAAACACCTTTCACGGCCGCGAAACAGATGCGCGGTTTCGCGAGGATACGTATCCTGTTATCGGGGAACCGTTATAGAGTTCTGAGCAGAAAGTAAGAAAAAATAAAATGTAAGTTAACGATATATTTGAACATTGGGCGATTAAAATTGGGATCGCGTTATTTTTGTTTATATATTTTTTTCTCCAGAGAATTTATATATATTGTTTATATATTTATGTTTATATATTATATATTATATAATATAATATATTATATTATATATTGTTACGTGGCGGCAAGCGATGAAGAAAGGACTGCATGACCGATGGCGATGATATGATTTAATGTCTGCGAGCCTAGCACGAGCGCTCCTGCCCATGCCACTGCCCGCTTCGTCGTCTTCTGGTCCGTCACATGACTCGGGGCCACGAAGCGATCGTCCCGATCGCGCGAACTAGAAGAATGCCACAGACGATGACAAGCAGGACGTGACGATGGGCGTGGCAGAACATATGAACAGAGAAGAGAAGATGAAGGGCTTGCCGTCACGATGAAAGAGATGATGAGCGGGTGAAACCAGGTCTACGAAGACTGAGGAGCCACCGGTTTCTGGAAGTCAACGTCGAGGCCCGTGGACACACCCAACGGAAGGGGCTGGGGTACTTGTTTCTCGTGTGAGTGTCGGTGGTCAATGGGTTCTCTGGTCAGTGGCGGCGGGCTCGGTTCAGTGGGGTAGTAGGTCGTTGGGTCTTCTAGGTTCTCATGTGGCTTCTCATGTTGGCGGTGAGTGGGGTCACAGGGCAGTTGCGGCGGTCGTTGTGTCGTCGTGTCTTCTGGTCGGGGCTTGGGGCGGGGCGGTGAAGAGCGGCGGCGTCGGGGCATACCTGGCAGGCTGGGGAAGCGCTGGGAGGTGCGAAGCCGTGAGCTCTCCACAGAAGACCTCGGTGTACAGCAGGCTCCTAAGCTCCGGGACCGGGATGAAGAAGGTACCCAGCACCTTACACCAAATGTTACGTGGCGGCAAGCGATGAAGAAAGGACTGCATGACCGATGGCGATGATATGTTGTTGTTGTTGTAGCCTACGACAGAATGGCACATACCCACTCTGGGGGATCGGCCAAGAATCGGGTGGAAAAGGTTGGTATTCACCTGTACGTAGTAAAGGCAAAAGGAAAGCACACGGGAGAGGAACACCGGGGGAGTCTACCACAAAAAGGGCACGGAGAGGATGAAAAAAAAAAAATCAACAAAACTGAAAAAAAAATAATAATAATCATAATATATATATATATATATATATATATATATATATATATATATATATATATATATATATATATATATATATATATATATATATATATATAAAGGAGATTGGATTGGAGAGAGAGAGAGAAAGAGAGAAAAGAGAATAATTCGAAAAAAAAGAAGCATAAAAAGAAAATACTGAAAGCTTTAGCAAGGAAGTCGATGAGATTCCAGCAAGAAATTTTGAACAGCGGCACAGACAGACCTGTGGCTGAACCCAAGTGTGGTGGCACCAAATGATAGCAAGTGTGGGCTGCTCAAACTGAGGCCAAGTTGCTGTAAGGGCAACTCCAGCAGTCTTCTTCTCAAAGAGGTGAAACGACGACAATGGAGCCAAAAATGATCGATAGATTCAGGCTCACGGCAAAATGCACAGAGGGGAGATAACGCCAAACCAGATCTGTGCAGATAGAAATTTAGAGGGGGGATGCGGCAGCGCAACCGCGTCAGAGATACTTCTAGCTGCCGAGATGGACAAATTTTCCTGCTCCATGAATATTTCAGATGCTGATATTCCACCGATGTTAAAAGAGTTGTGTCTTGCACACTCAATAACGCTCGACGCCGGAACCTAGATGCTGTGATATACGCTGTAGCCGGGATGATGGGCAACACAGGGCCGCCTAGGGAAGCCTTTGCAAGGTTATCCGCGATCTCATTGACAGTCACGCTGCTGTGGCCGGGTACCCATATCAAGTGAACAAGGCTCAAATGCGAAGGAAGAAGCGATAAAAAAGTGCTTAAAGTGGGACAGTCAACATGCGACGCGAGGGACGAACACAAAGATAAAGAATCGGAAATGACTGCCACTGCAGAAATAGAAGGATCAAGCTTGCGCAGAGCAAGAACTACTGCCAGAAACTCAGCTTGAAAAATAGGGGTGTAATCCGGAAGGCGCAGCGAAAAGGACCAGTCTAAACTCGGACAGTAAATTCCCACCCCTGCCTTTTCGTTGCACTGAGAGGCATCGGTTGCTATTGCAATTTTTGTAGGTAGGGACCTTAAATGATCCTCTAATAGACCATTTAAAATACGGGGTGGTAAAAGTTTCGCGTTTTGAGGAAAAATGTTGTCGAAAACAATGTGGACAGAGGACCCACTGCTTAATGCTGGAAGGATGTTGTAAATCTGCACGTTTAAAGGCTCAAGCAGCCTTTGCACGAACACAACCTGTGGGGTATGAAAACGAGGCCAGTGGACACCAAAAAAGGAGGTCGGCTGGCAACAGAAAATGCTTTGCGAACGGTGAAAATGGGATTCAAAGATTTTGAGGAAAGTCTGCACAGTTAGAAAGTGAAATCGTGTTAACAGAGGAGGAATGCGGGCCTCAAGGTACAGCACATTGGTAGCCACGAATTTGGGGACGCCAAGGCACATCCGAAGCACCTCCCTCTCCAAAAGGATGAGAGGACGAAGTTTGTATGAAGCCGAGCCTGAAAACAACACAGAGCCAAATTCTAAAATTGGCCTAACATACAATACGTAAATCATTAGGAGCGTATCCCTGCGCATGCCGTACCTGTGACTACATAACCTCCGTAACATGCCTGCGGCACGAGTCCCTTTTACAGCAACATGGTCGATGTGAGGCCGCCAGGTGAGTTTGTCATCATAAATGACGCCCAGGTATTTTAGGGATTGAACTTGAGGAATTGGTTGAAATTTGCATGAAAGAGAGAGCACGACAGGATCCTGTAGAGGAAAAACAAGGACGGCACACTTGTTAACATTTAATGAGAGGTGTAAACTGCTCAACCAGAGCTCAAGAGAACTCAAATATGATTGCAACTGATCATAGAGGGAATGTATATCAGGCGCAGCCGTAAAAAATGCTATGTCGTCCGCATAGACGTAAGTGCGAACATGGTGGTGGAGAGGAATGGAGCTCATGAGAATATTGAACAGCACAGGCGAAAGGACAGCTCCCTGCGGAACACCTCTCGTCTGTTTGTACCTCTCAGATTTTACCCCATTATGGACGCAGAAGAATTCCCTGTCATAGAGAAACGCAGATATCCAAGCAACTAAATATTCCGGAAACTGGAGGGACTGTAGCCTGTGTATTAGGATGGAATGCTCTACACTGTCATAAGCTTTAGAGACGTCGAGCGTAACCAAAGCAGCATACAGGCGTTGACGACGAGCTAGAAGAATACGACTCTCAAGATCTACATGTGCATGCCATATCGAACATCGCGGCCGGAAGCCGAGTTGACACGGGCTGAGAATAGTTCTGCGGTCCACAAAGGCAGAAACCCGCATAAGTAACACCCTTTCTATTAATTTTACCACGTTTGATGTTAAAGAAATAGGCCTAATATTTTCCAATTCATAGCCTCCGCCCTGGTTTTTAAGTAAAGGGATCACCTTGGCCAGCTTCCACTCAGAAGGGATCCAAGCGAGTTTGATAGAATAGTTGACCAGGTGTAACAAAGAGTTCGGAGACGCCTCAAATAGAATCTTGAGCATCTTTGAAGTAACACCATCAGGACCGGGAGCAGAAGCTGGTAATGTTTGAACAACTTGAGAAAGCTCCGAAAGAGTGACTTTAGTGAAATAATTATCTGGCGTCCTGTGCGCAAACAACACGGGACACAAAGGAAATAGAGACGAGAACCGCTTATGCAAGCCCGCGGCAATTGCTTCAACCACCTCGATAGCTTCCTTTGGAGACATCACTAAGGACTGTAAATCACGAGAAGGCAGGACCTGTTTCCTGGACCGTAAAAAGCCAAATAATGCCCGTCGGTTGCCTGACTTTGAAAGAAAATCAAAATGTTCAGAGTCATATTTCTCTTTCGCACGAGAGACTGTGCGTTTAAAGGTGGCTGCTATGAATTTATAATCTTTCCAGTTATTTGGGCATTGGTTATAAAGAAGCTTTTTCCATGCTGCCTTCCTCCGCCTGTAATCCCTCGTACAGTCCGCGTTCCACCAATGATTAGAGGAATTCCCATTTGAGGGCCGCACCAGGAACTCCGACTTTTTCCGGCAATCCTCTAAAGCCAGGCATATGCTTGATGACTGGTGATCTTCGGCGATGTTAGAAACTGACGCGAGGGCAGAGCGCAACATCGTCTCAAATTTATCATAATTTACATGCGTCCGCAACGTACGAGCCGCAGGAGTTACACGACATAAGATATCAAAACGAACAGGTAGATGGTCACTTGAGGAGCCGCAATCAACAGTCGACCAATTCATTATGCCAATTCCAGGACTGGTGAATGTAAGATCTAAAACTGATTTAGACTGAGCGCAAAGGTAAGTGGCTGAACCAGAATTTGAACACGTAAGGCTGTTATCAGAAACCCAGTCCCAAAGGCGCTTCCCACATAGATTTGTGCGGTAGCCCCAAGACACATGGTGTGAATTGAAATCGCCAGCCAAGAGAAGTGGGTTTCCACAGCTAGCAAGAAGCGAATCTAGAGGTCTAGTATCCTGGACTCCATAGGGGAAATAAACATTAACTAAGGAAAATGGGGAGCACCCAGGAAGAAGAAAGTCTAATGCCAAAATCTCACAGTCAGGGGACATTAGCTGAAAAGATACCTTAGCCTTGTGGCAAAGTTTTGAAGAAACTAACGTAAGCAAACCCCCTCCTCGTGACTGGCGATCTAGACGAAATGAACGATAATTTTTAAAGTGAAAATGTTTGTCGGCTGAAAGCCACGTTTCTTGAAGAATAATGATATCCGGATTAACCTGGGAAGAAATACAGTGTAAATCTGTTGAAGCTGTAAGAATAGAGCGACAGTTCCACTGCAAAACTCGCAACGACGCTATGGTTTCGAAAGCAGAGCAGCAGCAACTGCCTGCTCTAAAATGGTGTCCTTCGGCATATTGCCAAGCTGCTTCTTCTGTGATTTGGATTGTGAACGAGAAGAAGATGAAGGAGATATCGGGGACCCGCTACGCTTTAGGACCCGCACGTCAGGCTCCATCATCTCGGAATCAGAGATAACTCCAGCGTCACTGGAAGTACCCGAGGTAAGAACAATGTTGGGTGCAGAAGTTTGTTCCTGGGGCTGAGATGTTGCAGATAGAGAAGAACGTACAAGAGCAGGGGTAATTACATTCGATAGAGAAGCCAAGCTGGTCTGCATAGCATTAGTAAGCTGGGAAGCGAGGACGTTGGTGAGGCATTCCGAAACACTTGCTGCAATTTTCTCTACCATTTTTGTCATGGACGCTTCCACAGCAGACGCAATTGCCTGAGTCAGCGTTGAGTCTAAAGTCATGCCCTGACGAGCGGTCACCCCTGCATACCCGTAGGCCCGTTCCTTAATTTCCTGTATAGCTTCTCGGCGCGAACATCGTTTTCGGTCTATAACCTCCAGGATCTGAATTTCCTGCGCACGAGAGGGGCAGTTGGAAGAATTAGCAGCGTGGGCGCCACCGCAAAGGCAGCACTTCTCGTTGTGCTCAGAGCAGGTGCTCGTAGCATGATCTTCACCACAGTGACAGCAGCGCAAGGAGGATTTACAACCGCCGGCGCTATGGCCATAGCGCCAGCAGTTGGAGCACTGCAGAGGCCTAGACGACAACTGGTCAACCCGAAAAATTAGAGGTCAGGCCTTTATTTCACTGGGGCAAGACGTGCCGGCAAAGGTGGCAATTACCGACTCAGTGGGCACCCGCATGTTGCCAACATCACGGTTACAGCGGTGCACAGCAACAACACCTGCGGCGGACAGCAGATCAAGGGTCTCAACTGGAGACAGCGATGAGTCGACGCCTCGGACTTCTTGAACACCTCTGGTGGGCCTATACATAAGATTTCACCCCGTCAACTGTTTTACGTTTATTAACCTTTTAGGTACATAGGTTTGTCTCTGTGACAATTGCGTTCATGATTTGTGCAGTAATTCATACACATGACCCAATCTACCAAGTTACTGACGTGTGCCTTTACGTCCGGATTGCTCAATCATTGGAAGCCAAACCTCCACATATACCCGGAAGCTATTTTCACGGAGCGTGGTGATTCAGAGAAGCAGCAGATCAGTGGCGATAGATCCTGGCTGGCTGATGCAATCTGGCAGCCTAGCATACATGACTATAGCCTTTGAGCAGATTGTTTGAAGGAAACATTCGTTCGTCTCTTTTCACGGCAAGCTCCTGTAGGTGCTCGTAAACACTGTAATACATAACGGTAATGTGACTTGTCGGAGGACGACCAGGAAGACAACAAATTACATAAGAATAGGCGCTTGGCGCGAAGAAGATGCAGGACGCAAAATGTTTGATGTACTCCAAGGCATGTCCAGCCAAGCCTTGCCTGCGTACACGGCCATGTGCATTACTCCTAACTGCAGGAAGTAAGACGCACAATGCGTGGAAGATGAAGTTATGCGCTTCAATACAGCTTTACGCCTACTTTTTTTATAAACAGTTGTATTGTTTATGAGGACTGTAATGCACAGTGACTAATATTACGGACCTGTACCGTTTCGTACGGTATTCGAAACACAATATTCACTGAGAGCGATTGAATTAGCGATTTCAGTTTCATTTAGAACAAGTAGTTAAGATCAAGTAATAAGAATCCGGAGCACATTTTCTGTTTATGGCTTTATTCTGTTTGTATTGGCAAGAGAGAAACGTCGAAGGTCCTCCACCCAAGTCAACTGCACTTACTTTGCGATTCACGACTCATGCTCATTTCGCCTTTGTGGAGCGATAACATGAAAGCGGCGAAAAAAGAATGGTTATTTAATTTTTTTATTCACTCCACTTGACTGCCCGTTGTTGTCCCTGGCGCATAAGTTTATTTATAAAGCGAGAGAGAGAGAGTAAAAACTCGTTAGCAGTGCAGCGTAGTCAAGTTCCGGAAGCAAGGAATTTTTTCGTAATTAGCGGCAGCGGTAATTTTCCTCTGAATGGTGCCTACAGGAGAGTCCTCGGCAAACATAACGGGTACCGTAAAGGTAATCAGTGCAGTACGCAGTACACCGACTGGTGGTCCTTCGAAGAATTGTCTTTTAGTCTTTTGCATGTGCCGAATCAAAATACTAGCGCATGCTGCGCAAGGGCGAGAAAATGAACAGACGTTTGCTAAGTTGTGCTTTTGATGTTTCTCAACCGCTTCAAAGTGCAAAAAAAAGATGGAAAAGGAAAGAAAGGTGAACGGAAGAACGAATCCCCCCCACGCCATCTTCCAGCATGATGTGAGGCCGGGAAACTGTATGAAAGTGGGCGAGACCAATTGACGTGGGACGGAAGGGACAGGACGATGTATAGTGCAGATATGTTTTCTTTTTTTTTTTCTGGTGCGTCGGCGTGCATGAGTCGAGGAAAAAAAGTGGAGCCATATTTTTTTTTTCACCGATATCTTCGGTGTTATTGAAACTAGCCGAATAATGTTTGCGGTGCAGTGACCAGTAATAAAATACCGATATTGATGCTGGGCTTTTCCTAACTTCGGTAAATATCGTTCAGGACCACTTTAACTAGACCTGGAATAAATGCACTCTCCACGTATCATTCACAGCTGAGCATCGCATGTAACAAGCACTCAATTTCACTCATTTCTTGTTTCCGCCCAGAATGGCTAGCACACAAAAGCTAGGAAGATACTAGTGTTTACGTTAGCACTAATGTGACTGTAGTTTTGAGCACCGTAGTCGGAAGCAGCCTTCGCAGCGAATGATGTGAAGAAGTGTTGTGTCCCCTTATTGCTTTTGTGTGTGTGCGCCCCCGCGTCCTCCTCCTAACGACCACTCGCATCCTCCTCCTAACGACCACTTGCCCCTCGTCGCACGCTGTCGCCAGATGCCCCCCCATGGTGCGCCCCCGCATCCTCCTCCTGTTTTGGGAAGCCACTCCCTCCCGTGGACGCTTCTCCGCTCCCTCCTTTCTTCGGGCGGCCAGTTCGGCTCCTGCCTCGGGCCCCCGCGTCCTCCTCCTAACGACCACTCGCATCCTCCTCCTAACGACCACTTGCCCCTCGTCGCACGCTGTCGCCAGATGCCCCCCCATGGTGCGCCCCCGCATCCTCCTCCTGTTTTGGGAAGCCACTCCCTCCCGTGGACGCTTCTCCGCTCCCTCCTTTCTTCGGGCGGCCAGTTCGGCTCCTGCCTCGGTCGACGCTGGTCGCACCCTCATCGGCTTTAAATAAACGAAGTCTTAAAGTACCGTGTGCGTCTTTCGCTGCATTCAACACAGCGACCGGACACGACAAGAAGTCAGCGCAAGAAACGGACGAGGGACAGAACAGAGCACACAAAGACGTTCACGAGCGCTTAAGTGTCCTCTCTTCTGTCCCTTGTGCGTTTGTTGTGCTAAGTTCGTCACAACATGCACCACCAACTAGCCCGGCAGCTCGCTCTCCTGAGCAGCAAATCATGCTCCTTGGAACTAGGCCTCCCAACAGCCGCAACAAAAATGAATTCGAACGGCTCGGGGATTGGAGCTTGTGTTCTATAGGCAGAAGCGAGTTTGTCCTGACCGAAACAAAGCAAGAGAATAATGAAACAACAGATGAAGATTTGAAGTCATCCCGCGTATGACTAAATTCTACTGTTGTTTCGTGAATTTTGTTTGGCGCTCGCGTTGTTTTCACTTGTCGTATGCATGTGTTAGTGGTAACATTCTTAGTAATAAGTAACCTATCGGCCCAGCTTTATGCTCTGTTCAATTATTATATCCAGTGCAGTGAAACAGCTACAGATACAAGAAATAAGTTGCCCACTCTGCTTGGACAGACGCATGTCCATATTCCCCTTGGACGCGTAATCACAGGCGCAATCTGGTGCTCTCCGTACGGTGTTTGTCCCTATACGCGTAATAGTAGAGGCAGGAACGCGGAAAGCCTGAGGGAAAATAGCATCGCTGCGGGTCACGTCTCTTAGTGCCACAGCGAGACCATCGCTGGAGGCGTGACGCACGACATTCTTTTCGATTCTGTCTTCGGCTCTTAGCTTCGAAACAGAGAGAAGAGAAATAGGAAGAAAGCAACAAAAACACTTCATTGTCTTCTATCGCAATGTGGATCTTGCACAGCAGAAAAACAGCCAGTCTCTGGGTGCGCGATAGAATCCAAGGGCACGGCGCTTAGGCCAACAATGAAACTAAGTTTCCCATCGTATTGAACGGAGGGGTAAAAAGGGAAAGCGATATTAGGAAGGTCGTTGCCGTTCGGGAGCGAACGGTCTTCAATACAGGAGGTGCAGTACCGTGGTTTCTACATATAGGTCCGTTTTGTAGATATTTAAGTGTCGGCTATAATAACCGTCGTGAATTCATTGGCAATAAGGGAGTAATTACTCATTGACGTCCACCCGCGCGCAGCCATACGGCCACAAAGGAAAGTTATACAGCTTTCACAGAAACTTCGTAGTTAAAGAAAAATTCGTCCTGGTCCGGGGTTCGAACCCGGGACCACCGCTACACCGGAGCAGTCGCTCTACCAATCGAGCTAACCGGGACGGCAAGCTTGTGGTAGGGCGAGAGCGAATTGATCTATAACTCGAAGTGGGAACAGTGTTGACCAAATATTTTTAGGGGGATCCCCCAAGGTGGAGTAGATTTGTAATAAGGGAGTAATTACTCATTGACGTCCACCCGAGCGCAGCCATACGGTCACAAAGGAAAGCTATACAGCTTTCACAGAAACTTCGTAGTTAAAGAAAAATTCGTCCTGGTCCGGGGTTCGAACCCATATTTTTAGGGGGATTCCCCTAAAAGTATTTGGTCAACACTGTTCCCACTTCGAGTTATAGATCAATTCGCTCTCGCCCTACCATAAGCTTCCCGTCCCGGTTAGCTCAATTGGTAGAGCGACTGCTCCGGTGTTGCGGTGGTCCCGGGTTCGAACCCCGGACCAGGACGAATTTTTCTTTAACTACGAAGTTTCTGTGAAAGCTGTATAGCTTTCCTTTGTGGCCGTATGGCTGCGCTCGGGTGGACGTCAATGAGTAATTACTCCCTTATTACAAATCTACTCCACCTTAGGAAATTCCCCTAAAATATTTGGTCGAATTCATTGGCAGCGCTTTTTAAACTCCAAATCACGTCTTCTGTATGTGCGAATGCTGTACTTTGACAGGTGTAACTATCAAATGTAAGTGGGTTATCAGGGCTTATTGTTTTTACTTCCATTCCTGTAATTCGTTACTCTTGTTAATGGGCACGTGCGTGTACTGCCCACATGAATGCGGGAATAGAAAGGGTAGCGGGCAACGTGTACTCTGCTCAGTTGTTCCTGATTAATGCACTCTGCACACCGAGCGAAGTGCTAGTCGATGTTTCATTTATTTTTTATGGCATCAATCACTGCCGCTTCCCAGTGTACGTAAACACCAGAATAGATTCGCGGCGGTTGTTAACGGTACACTGAAGACCACTATATCCAATATTCATTTGTAGCAAAAAACGGTTATGTAGCTCCTTCTGGCTATTTTGGTGTTTTTCTGGCATCAAGAAACGAACGTAGTCGGTTTGCACTAGGGACATCAGCACCGAAAAAAGGGCTCTGTGATGACCGTTTCGAAATGAATATCGGTGTAGCGCAATCTTTGTGATATGCTACCAAAAAAGTGTAGATGGGCAACAGTTTAGGCGCAAAATCGTTCGCTGGTGGCGACACCTGTATTTAACTTTTCGGCCTTTGCTAGCTTATGAAAGCCCAGTTTTTAGTGAAAGCAGCGTCGTTGAGCGTGGAATGTTGCAATAATGAAATACAGGCTAACTTTGTCCGGTATCTCGTTAGGTATGCTAACAACATCAGTGATGTGTTTACACTGACTGAAACTAATATATCGTCTTTAATCGTTTCTCCCTTTTCGCTACCCAACTGTTTTAATTGCCATTCGCGCGACCTAGAGGGACAGGTGGCAGAATAATTATGTCCATTTACAGCAAGTACTTGGCTCATTCCATACAGGTCCAGTTTTACTTTGCCGAGTGCATTGCATTGTAGATACTTCTTCCTTTCGCTAATACATCTCTCGTGGTAGTACACGGGCGCCAAACAAAAATAGAAATCCACTCCTTTCCGAACTTCACCGCTTTTCACCTTACCAAATACATGGTCGTCTCATAATTTTACTTGCTGATTTTAATATTTACACCCTTTCAATTCCACCTTCTGTAGTTCGTGAAATCCTTAATATTGTGGCACACCATATATCGCACCAGCGACAACAGGTGGTAAGAGAGAACAGCATTTTGAGAAAAGTTCGTAGCCTCTCGCGTTGATCGTGTCTTTATGAACTCAGATTTCTCATGTTCTTTCTTTTTTAAGCACACACAAACTATCAGATGATTGCATCGTGGGATACCACCTTTTCTTCTCTTCTTCAAATAGCCGCCGCGGTGGCTTAGTGGCTATGGTGCTCGGCTGCTGGCCCGAAAGACGCGGGTTCGATCCCGGCCGCGGCGGCTGAATTTCTTTGGAGGAGAAATTCGAGGCCCGCGTACTGTGCGATGTCAGTGCACGTTAAAGAACCCCAGGTGGTCGAAATTTCCGGAGCCCTCCACTACGGCGTCTCTCATAGCCTTAGTCGCTTTGGGACGTTAAACCCCATAATACCAATACCAATCTTCTTCAAATAAAACAAGCTCTAATTAAGAACTAATACTAGTTAAGGATAAAGCCAAATTTTACAACATAGTTGCTACCTTAACAAGAGATTTTTTTTTTTTCTCGAGGAAGGTAATCACTAATTTCTACGATACCTTCGTTCAAGTTTGGAATTCCATAATGGTCGCTTCACGAAACGTCATAAAACAAGCGCCATAGAATTCTACTTTGGTCTTTCGGTATCATGAAGGCTACTGCAGAAAAGGATGCCCTTTGGGAGCATTGGAAACGCTCTCTCAATAATACATATATAAAAGACGCTTTACGGTTACTTCGGAACACCGCGACTGCCATGATTCGAGCCAATAAGCGTTGCTACAATGTATCTTTTCATAAATACACACACTCTCATCGTAATATACTTCGTTAACTATTATCTCTGAAAGAACCCATGAAAATCAAAAGCGAAACAGTTACTGAAATGATGGAATATGTGGGTGCGAACAAACAAAACACAGAGAAGATACCGTTATGTTTCCATTCTGTTGAGTTACTGAAACCTTCTGCGATATCTGAGTTCAATGCGTTCT
The DNA here is from genome assembly GCF_055824585.1 of Amblyomma mixtum. Taxonomy (NCBI): domain Eukaryota; kingdom Metazoa; phylum Arthropoda; class Arachnida; order Ixodida; family Ixodidae; genus Amblyomma; species Amblyomma mixtum. The sequence continues at coordinate 66,332,084 of NC_143016.1, forward strand.
TTTACCAATATTATCGAAACACTGCTGCTTCCTTTTATGAAGTTCCTTAATACCTATATTCCGTAGTTCAATCTCTTTTGATCGCTTTCATTTAAATCCAATAACTTCGAAAAGTAATTATCCCTTTTGACTCGGTGAAAGCAGCAGGAATAGATTACATCAGAATAGGTGATCTTTAGCGTAATAAATCGGTATTGCAATGTTCACTATTTTACTGGGTAACTTGTTTTATTGTCCAGTTTTTTTACAAAAAAAATAAAATTTGCTATATATACCCCAATATATAAAGACAGAAGTCGAAAATTACAGATCAGTTTCAACCACACCAGCGATTTCATACATTCCCCATAAACACGTGTCCGAAGTTATGTAGAGCTTCGTTCTAGGACCAATATTCTAGCTAGCCACTGCGGTGGCTGAGTGGTTGTAGTGGTCAGCTGCTGACCTGAAAGACGCGGTTTGATCCCAGCAGCAAGAGTCGCATTTTGATTTAGGTGAAGTCCCAGCGGCACGTGTATTGAACAGTGTTAGTGTAATTCAAATAACCCCAAGTGGTCGAAATTAGCCGGAGACCCCACTATGGTGTCGCTCATAGCCTGAGTTGCTTTGGGAGGTTAAACCCTGCAAAGAAAATAAAAAATATTTTATCATAAGCAAAGTTTAGATTCACCCAGGAAATCACTACTCTCCCGTTGTTGGCCGCCGCGGTGGCTCAGCGGCTATGGTGCTCGGCTGCTGACCCAAAAGACGCGGGTTCGATCCCGGCCGCGGCGGCTAGAATTTCTTTGGAGGAGAAATTCTAGAGGCCCGTGTACTGTGCGATGTCAGTGCACGTTAAAGAACCCCAGGTGTTCGAAATTTCCGGAGCCCTTCACTACGGCGTCTCTCATAGCCTTAGTCGCTTTGGGACGTTAAACCCCATAAACCAAACCAAACCATCTCCCGTTGTTGTAAGAATTTTCGATAGTACTTATTCTGGCATTGGTAGCAATGGCATCGCTTTTTGTTGTTTGTTTTTAGATGACAGCCATACATTGGACTGTGACCTATATGACTTGCTTGTACAAAAATTCATGATATGGGATTTAGACACCCGTGTATTGAATTGATAAAAAATCAACTTTCCGAAACATGCTCAAAAAGCAGAAGTGTTTTTCATGTGTCCTTTGATGCCATGTTGTTTGCCGGTATGCCATGGGGCTCTCGTTTGTTGTTCCTTCCTTTTAATTTATTCGTTAAATTTCTACGTGGTGTTGCTTTTCATTTTTTTTTTTATATTCCAATACGCACGTTAGACAATCCTTTTGTCAGCTCATGCATCTTTCCATGCGACTATTCTGGCTCTTGGGACTGACGCTGCACATGTTTGCTCATGCTAGGGACTTATAGTCGAATAATTCAACGTTCATAAAACAATAAAATCTGAAATTGTCTGTTCTTCGCAATCGGCAGAAAAAGCTTGTTTCTGTAAGCCAATGTTTCACTTTCTTCGCAATGCCCTAGTGTTGCGGAAATAGTACTAATTTTGCTGTTAGTATAAAATATTCACGGGTACTATTCATCACTGGTAAATCGTGGAAGAGCCATAAATACTCTCTGTGCAGCAAAATGCGGGGTTTGTCATGTGTATTATATAATTCCAGATATTTTTTGCCGTCCCAAGTCGTTAGGTTTGACTTTCTCATTGACTTATTCATTCAAGCCATCTTTATACGTGAGATAATGACCTTATTATTATTGCTTTTTCATGTGGTGCTCGGCGTGTGTGAATATCTGAGGGCTTAAACCGTTGTAAGTTGGTAGAGCCATGAAAAACAGTCCTTGTAGCAAGCGAATGGAGCTGCGGAAGTTTCGGGTAATTTATCATGCAGTAAATAACCCCTAAACGCCCAGCCATTTTGCCGCCTAAGTAATGACGTACTTCTTTCCTCATTTAATGGTTTTGGAGCACACAATGATAAAAGAATAGAGCGCTTTGTTGGCTGCTTATGTAATGCCAACAAAGAATAATTCTCTAAATTTTCTCATTTTCTTTAGCGGGAGGAAGCGGGTATCCAGCGATACTGCAGATGGGCTTGCGGACACTACTCATTAGAGACGATTTTTGAATAAGGGAAATGACGCGAAAATACGAGGGTTCGCTTTTTTTTTTCGAAGCGAACTACTAGAAAGAAATACTGCGCTTCTCAGTTTTCCCCGATGACGATGTGAGACTTGTGTTTAACACTATTCTGATCTGCATTTGACTGACGACTACTTCTCAACGGGTGATTAGAGCATTTAAATAAAAAGCAGGAAAAAATAAAATAGTCCGAGTAGTCGATATAGCAGTCTTCATCAAAAAAAAATTATAGAGAATATTTGCTTAATTCTATAAACGTGCGAAAGCAGAATTGTATGACCGATAACGATGATGAGGAAAGAGAGTTCTCTGTTCGCGTATTCGCGCCGCAGAATGAAGTTGATGAAGATGACGATGACGATGAGCAGTTGAAATGAGTTGAGATGCTATATAAGATACAGGTGGGGCTAGCCTTGCGGTTTCTGCCGGCAATTGCTCCACTATAGCGACACCCACAATAACTAAATCACATAATCCGGCACCGACCTCACAAACACAAATAATAGTCACTCATTCTGTCGCCATATGGAGACTAGCAATGCACAGCGCGAGAGCGTGTTGCCGTCGCACACGAGGCATGATCGAGGCCTGATAGGACTACACAGCCTTTGAAAAACGCGCATGAAGGACCGAGATTGTGAATCTGTTGTTTCTTGAAAGTCCATTTCAGCAGAATGAATGTTCTTCTAACGGAATTGTATGCCCAAAGTTTGAACCAGAGTGGCAACAACTCCCAGTGGTGTGCTCTTCATTGCCCTTTTTCTAGTGTTTTTTTTTGCTTAGGTATGACGTATTATGATGCAGTAGTGACGTCCCCAGTGTTGCGTGTTTTCTCGTGATCGCCTTAGGTGTCGTATTATACATTGCGTTGATTTCCGATTGTTTTCTTCATGCTTTGTACATATTTGAAAACTTTAAAAGGGCGCAAACACACACGACCACAAAGTACAAGAGACGAGACACAAGCGCCGACTGTCAACTGATTTTTATTGGAGCAAGGGAACACCTTATATACACAGCAGCATACACAAGATAAGAAGTTGCAGAACGCACGTGCGAGCAAGAGACACTGCGGAAAAAAAGATAGTAGTAAAAAGATAAAAAGATAGATAGAAAAATATAGTTCATGTATACCCTAGGTCAAAAGTATACAGCCTAATGGGTTTGCTTATGAGGCCTGCAGCATGCCTGGTGATGTATCCTCAGCAACCGTAATCTCTCGAAAGAGGAATGGCTTTGTGTCGTTAGTCCTCCAAAGATTTGCACTGCTTGATGCGCTAGGGAGCCACGCTGAACATCTTAGAAGCAAACCACTTGGGCTGTATGCTTTAGACGGGGGTCTACATAGAACATTGCTTGACTGTAATAAGTACCATGTTAAAAAAAAAAAAAAACGGCGGTAGCATATAGCTCTCATGCACTGGTCAGCGAAGGTGATCTGCTCGCGCCGCCACGTGTGTGAATCACAGTGCCGGCAATATTTCTTTGAATTATTTTTATTCATTTATTTCACTTGGCACAAACCCCAAAACATTGCAAAATCTTTTCCCATCGGAATAGTGATTGCACACTAAAGCGTGATGACTGACGTAATATTCATGCTGAAACCTGTTTACCTTGGTAGGTAAAAAGAACAAACAAAACGGATTGATTGTGATCACCGCAAGAAACAGGGTCAGAAACAACAAAAAAGTAAAATTTTGTACCATTCATCTCTTCTGCATAAATAATGCAATTAGTGCGCTGAATTTCACGCTGGACTGCTGCCAATAACCAAATAAAAATAGAAATGGCTCCTATTCAAGATGATGACCAGAATCACAGACATAAAGATATCTTTTTTCTCTGGCCAGAAGCGCAGTTTTATTTGTGTGGCATTTTTACTAACCTTACAAAACTAGACACATTATTAGACAGAAGGATTTCACAAAATGCTTTATATGCTACGCATTTAAAAATTTGTTTTCGCAACCACGCCGACTTTACTGACTAACATAGGTCGCACAGGTTTACAATCGTGCCGGTACTACTTTTCCTCGATATAAAAGCTCGTTAATATAATTTTATTTACAATTAAGCAAATGAAGCCATGCCAAACGAGGGCGCTCATTGCAAGATAGTAATAAGACAGAAAGGAATATTGATTGCAAAATTCATTATAAAAAATGTTTGGTTCGGCCGTACAGGCACTCACATAATGATGATTACTTTCTCGAGCCCAATCTCCTTGTTCTAAAAGATGTGGTGCTTTTCATTTTCTTGTATAATGCTGCTTTACTTTTACTAGCCTTTCCCCTTACCACGAGGATTCAGGGCTATCAAGAGCGGCATTCATCGTTCATAATTTTCTGTCTGTTTTACTGCTCCCAGCCGTTTTCATAAATACCCGCTTATTCAGCAACAGCCTTCGAACAAAGGAACGAAAAAGACTGCGAATTATGTGGGCGCGGGTGTGTACGTTGGAGGAGGGACGACCCCCTGTTCCAAACGGATCTGGTCCTCATGGGCTGAATTAAGCGTGAGATGCCGGCGATAATTTCTCCGTGGTACTGATTTAGACAAAACGGAGCAGACAGAGGAGGATGACGCGTGGCGAACTAGACAGAGCGGGTGGCGCAATTGCCTCGAGAGATGGTGAGACTTGGCAGCACCGACTGCGCTTCCCGCATGCAGCGTCGAGGAACGCAGCGAGTCGCCAATTCATTCGCTGCTTCGACTCCACAGCCGCCGTCAGCTCCACTCACCCTTTGGGTTGCCCCGCCAAAGCGTGCTTTCTTGCACACTGCGTCATAGTGAGGCAAAGCCCTCCCTAGAAATAGCAGTGATGGCGGACGCCAACCGTGACGGAGTCGAAAGATGAGGAGAGGGAACGTACGGTGTTGCAGAACACGATGCATGATGAGAGTAAACACTGTCGCCACGGTGATATGCCGACCTACATGTCGCTGCGCATCAAAGAACTTTTGTCAGACCGATAGAGTTAGCAGTGAGCGCGTTATTCTCCTCTAACGCGCTGGCTCCGCATAGCTCGGTTCGCGGCCGCCTGCGCCTACTTCGGGAGAAATGCTTGCATGAATGTGACACCATGGATGTTCAATCACTCGCTGGCGCCTTCGATCCCGCCTGTAATGCTGTTCGCGTGCATTACCGAAATTGGTGCACAGTTCGTCGTCCACTCAGCTAGTAGTTCTCCTTCTCTCTTCTTTCGCGAAACCGTAGCCAAGCATGACCGGTAACCTGAGATAAAGATAGCACCTTGCTATTATCTATGCTCGCTTCTTCTTCGGGCGATCCTATTTCGTCGCTGGCGGTTCTTTTTTCGTGCATCGCGTCACTGTGTCGCAGAAAGCCTAACTACTGTCTACCCGAGTATCTACGACCACAGCTGTGCAACAGTTCAACAGTTCAGTGTTTTGTAAAAATGCTTGAGAGCTGTTACAGTTCTTTAAACCAAAAGATCAATTAAACAATGAATGAAGTCAAAACGTGTTATTACCAACGATTTCTTTCTATTTGTCAGCCACCGCCCTTTATCTGCATTTCGCTGTTTTCTTGGTGCCGGCTAAGAACGCAAGTCGCGCTTTTGTGTGTAATTGTAAATAGCATAAGTGGTTGTGAAAAACGCCAGGCTGCTAAATAATCGCCTGCACTAACAGTTTAACTTCTCAAAGTAAATCAGACAAAAAAAAACAATAAATACAGCTTATCGGACCTCTTTACCACGCGGTTAGTCCTAGTACTCTAGTAACACAGATCCTCAAGCGGCAGATAAACAAACAGGTGATCAATAATAAATATCTGAGGGCTTAAAAATATTACCTGTTGTGAGGCATACTTCATATAAATATAAAGCAGCTGTAATTCTTCAACGTGCACCGCGATGTCGAAATACGAACGAACTTGAATTTCTTGTGGTTAATAGAGCCGGTTGGTACTTGGTTTCACGAAGTGACACGAAAAAACAGGAGCTTGAAAGCGGGCGTGTTTTGCCTTGCTTTCGCTGTCCTGTTTTTTCGTGCTATTTCTCCTTTTGAATTTCATTTTCTCTGCACTTCGGCTGTCGAGGCCACGAACGAACCCGTGACCTCCAGTTCTAAAGCCGAACGTCACAGCCGCTGAGCCACCATGGCAGGTGCTACAAGCTAAGAACTGTGATGCGTTTACGTTATGTAAAATTTTTGTTGAGAAAGTTAAAAGTTTTATGTTCGAATTTTTTTTAACGTTGCGTTACGGTTTTCAATGAATCCATGTTCATTACAGAGCCTCCATATCTTCGCATGCCTTCTCCAAGGAGAAGTAGAGTTATGCCGCAACTGTACATAAAAAGATTCGAGATTGAAAGAAAAACAACAAAAATGTTTCAATCGACAAATTTTTTCTTTCATGGCAACCTGATACGTCGTTTGACTTCAAACGTTCAGCACAACCTAAGGAACAGTGTGGGCGAAAGTAAATCGTAAGCAACTGCTGGCATTTCTGTGAGCGCTACGCAGATCTACCTAAAACTAACAGCTACCTGAAAGCATTAGCTTCCCTTTCATATCATTTTTCGAATGGAATGCAATCACTGCTTCGTGTTTGCAGTAAACGAAGTGCTTTAGATACGGTTATTTATCAAAACACTCGAGGTTATCTTCTTGTTTTCATTAACTGTTGTCTTCCGCTTTCATTTTTTTCTTTCACATATTTTCCTTCCTGCCCACTTCTGATCCTCTAGACCATGCACACGCACCTTAGGCAAAAATAATTGCTTTAATGGCATCGGGACACAGGACGCATTCTGCCTATAGCTGGGATTCCTGGAATACTTCAGGGAAGCGGAAGGACCTGGCCGTTTTTTTTTTTATTTCAGAGTAGACCTAGATACCACTAAGCCTCACAGAAGAAGAAGGCACCGGTCCCCCGGTCAAACCTGCATAGAGCCCCTCTTTTCTGCCGCTAGGTTTCAGCGCGTTAAATGCGGAAATAAGTGCTTATTAAAAAAAAAAAACTGCGCTTTTCTCGTTTCCGCAGTTCCGCATCACTGATTATCTCCGTGCCTTACTTTTTTTTTTCGCGCTGGAAAATTGGTGCCCGCCGAGCACTGAGGTCTTGGGCACGGCTAAAACGCCCAGCGTGCACAGGAGACAAAACGTGAACCCTCGCGGCTTGGATGGTCTGCATAGCACAATTAAATAATCACAAGACAGGATGAGGCCCACTTCGTTGTGTCCGGACAGAAACAGGAAGATGAAATGCCTACACTATAGTACGATACAATTTCGGAAAACATCACTTTTCAACATTGAACTATGGGCTGCAGGGGAAACAAACCCAAAAAGCAAACAAAAATATATTTTTTATGTCTTGTGTAAAAACAGCCGGAGGCATCGGAATTCGTTTGCGTATAAGTTCAGCTTACGCTTACCCTTCTGTGTAGGTACAAATTAAGCAAGGCGTTGGCAACGGGCTATTATTTCTTCGCTACGGAGGAATTTTGTGTTGGGATGGGGAATGTGCTCCGAGCTTCACTGCAGACAAGTAACAACCAAGCACAGTTAGGCATTCTGCGTCACGATTTCCAACTACAAAACTTGTCTGAAAGCTCGCGCCTCTGCCTCTTTCATTTTTCTTTTACCTTCTAGCTTTACTTCCTATCAGACGTTGTTACAGCTAGCTGACACTGCAGCGCACTGCGTAGTGTCTGCAACAGTCAGGAGTTTTTACGTTGCTCCGAGCTCCTCGTTCCCGTAGCTAGGCTTCTTCTTTGTACTAGGCGCTGTGAATCTATTTCAGGAGTATATATAGCGCCGTCACTAACAGAAGCAACTCCCGGCTACAATTTCCTACTTCCGAGCGCTTCTGGCAGCTTGCGTGCTCACTCCTCCTCTTTTTCACAGTTTTTCTGTCTTAGTTCATTTTTTTTGTTTCAAAAGCGCCGCTCCTCTCTGACGTCGCGATGGCTGGAGGAAACTGGGATGCCATTGCATTTCTTACTTAAACGGTTTACTCAAACATCCTAACTTTCTCGTTTCTTGACTATCGAGTGGTTTCCCCATGACTCCATTGCTTATCTCTCGTACTGCACGCAGACGCTGCCCACTTAATGCCCGCTCGCCGGATTAGACTGATACCCATTTATTTTCGTTTGTCAGCGTAATCCAGTTATAAGCAGGGAAGACGATAACGCCATTACCATTAAAGGGCCGACCAACCCACCCAACATGATTAAATATTTCTGTTACTGCGGCTGGGTACCCCCCCCCCCCCCCCCCCTCGTTCTCCATCTGTTTCACTCTCCTAGTTGATCCCTGAATAACCCTATTTTTGGATTGAAGGAAACTACGAAATAGATGGTATTATCGGCCTAACCACGAAAACAAGCTAAAGAAAACGATCACATTAGTGCGATGTTGCGTCTACCGTCTACCAACCCTTCTCCGAATCCGGTTCTTCTCTTTAATGCCGCACTTGGAATAATTCACTTATCAATAGCCGTGGAATTTTTGATCGAAAGTAGTTTTGTATCCTTTTATTAGCAGATTAAAATTTAGTTGTCCCAATAGTAACAAAGAGAAAACGAGCAAAAGGAAGAAAAAAGGAGTTGCGAAGGGGACTATAAAGGTTGGAAAGTTTATTTCGGGCAAGCATCTGCTGCTTGAATGCGGTTGAACGGTGTCGCTTTTTCTCTTTATTCTTCAAATACGTGCTTCGCTAAAAGCTCTACATTCAGAACTTCCAGTATATAACTATCAAAAACCAAATTCTAACTGTAGTTTCGCGCAGTTTTCGCTCATTAAGGACGATCTTGTGAGCCACAGACACTGTTTTAAGTAAACGGCAAAAGCGATGGTGCGAATGCAGATTTCCTTCCAGGACAAATAATGCACCGAAGCTAAGAATACTACTTCTGACATCTCGCGAAGCTTCTTAAAAAATAAGATGCCGGGTGTTTCACCTTAGATGATGTGCTATTTTTTAAAACAGGCTTTTTAATTAGAAAAACACTTTTTTGGTATATCATTGTCAGTGGTGTAGCCGGTCAGAATGCGGCTGAGAAATGCGAACTATTAGAATGGCTCACTAAAATTGAAGCTAACTTTTTTCCTACTATCTTTAGACATTTCATTTATTGAATGGTGCATAACGCATTGTAAGTAATATCAATAGGTTTTTGAGAGTTTCGAAAACGCAGTTACTCTCGGCGCTGCGGCCTAAAATATTTTGACTACACTGTGTCCAAATAAATGCGCTTGAAACGTTTGCAGGCAAAGCAACCTCTCCAGTTTACGTAACTCGTCGAAACAGCCAAAATTTATTGGACCAGAACTGCATTTTCTAAATTCTAGAAACTGATACGGGTTGTTATTAGGCACATCTAAGATGTATTTCGATGTGCTACACCGCTTGCAAAGTTGTGTCGAAAAAATGACTCTTGTAGTTCAACAAGCTTTTTTTAATAATTGTGAAACATCTTAGTTGAAGCACAAGGTATGCGACGTATAATTGAAAGTATCTTGAAGATTGCGATCCTTTACCAGAAGAATACATCATAAATTCAGCATATTTCTCGGTTCTGCCGTCAGCAAGTTTATCAATATTTATTTGTCTCCAATATTTCTATTTCGCGAGGTTAAATTTTACCTTCTGAGTATAAAAGCTTTCAGTGATTTCTGTCCATTCGTGTGTCCTCCGAAAGGGAACACTTTTACTAAATGTAGAATCAAAATTCCATTTATTGTACAACTTACATGCTTTCAAAATTAAGCGGTATCGTCCTCTAGTAATATTCTTTATCCCATATCGTCTTCCCAAGTTTTCCACATTCTCTTCTTTTTCTCACTTTCCTATTGTAAAAAAAAATGTCATATATATCCTTGCATAATAAAAAGTTTCTGGTAAGAACTATTTAAGCTGCCGTAAGCCCGTAAAAAATTATGAAACCTTTGTGAGGTAGCAAACCCGGGTTAATGACATCCTAGTCGAATTGAAGAGGAAGACATGGGCTTGGGCAGGGCATGTAGTGCGAAGGCAAGATAACCGCTGGTCCTTAAAGGTGAATTCCAAGAGAAAGCAAACATAGCAGGGGGTGGCAGGAAGTTAGGCGGGTGGATGCGATTAATAAGTTTGCCGGAATACGATGGCTACAGCCGGCAAAGGACAGGGTTAATTAGTGAGACATGGAAGAAGCCTTTGCTCTGCAGTGGGTGTAGTCAGGCCGATGATGATGATGGTGTTCAACAGATACGCTTCTACAGCTTTTTTTCACTCACAATGAAGACTGCGCGTCATGTTAATATTTTCGGCATGCTAATCCCAGCTATTCATATTAGAGCTATTAATTTCTTGGAGTTTGCATTAGTAATGAAGACACATGTTACGTTCTCGTACTGCATTATTGATGATTTCATAATTTAATCCTTAAACTTATTAAAACGGTAGCAGGGTAATAGCATTTCATCTAGGTAAGTGAGATAAAAATGCGATGCCTCAACCTTTTGCATAATTAGATGTGCAGTTGATTCTATTTCCGCAGGACGCTTGCGGTACAGGGCATTTCTGCTCATAATCTACATTGTTTCTGCTACAACTACAGTGAGCTCGAAGGTATCATGACCTGCGCGACCGTAATTCACTGACATATAAGTGCAGCCATAAAGCATAGTTTTATTAGTCTAGCAAAACGACTGTAGCCCACCAGGGATAACTATTGCGCCTAAACATAAGCAAATTCGTTCCTAGATAGTGCATTAAATTTCGCGAGCTTGACATTCGCCCAGTATGCTGGTTACAGAAATATTCCACGAAAATAGGATAATGTTCAAAAGCAAGCTTATAGTATCATTTAGCGCAGCTTACTGCTACCATTGTGTAAGTCATTACTCCAGGCACAATGGAAGCGCTTCTAGAGATAGTCTTTAACAGTGCTTGGGAAATGCATAATTAGCTTGCCCAATGATTTATCAGCGCCCATATTGTGGCTGCGTCGCAGGCCCATTCAGTTCCAGTTTCCCCGTGCCCGCTGTCTTCTCACCTGTCCTTGCTGCCCCAGCGCACGACTGGAGAGCGGACCAGGAGAGAAGGAGGCGGCCCGTCATGCGCCACATTGGAGATAATTTATCACCGAGTTTTACCAAAACCCTTTGTTTCTGCTTCTACACTGAGTTCCGCAGCTCCGCTGAGGGTCTCTCGCGGAGCCTCAGTATAACACCACGTTAGAGAACGCGCAGAATTCACTCACGCGCTTTTAATTAAAGCACAACCGACTTGAGAGCTTCGCGGCAGGATATATTTAAAATACAAATGGCCCGCCGTTTAATAATGAAGCCACCCCCCCCCCCCCCCCCCCCCCCCTCTTTTTAACTCTGCCTTTAGTTTAGACGATTCAGGCGGGATATCACGCCCAACTTAGCGTCCAGTGCTAGAAGCAGACTGAAGATGGAACTTTCGCGGCTGAGAAGATTTAAGGCCACAAAATCTTCGTTATATCAACAAGCAACAGATGTGAACATTTTGGTTCTAGGGTTCAAGGCTATAGTTCCTGACGATCTGATACTCGCTAAATGTATAAGTTTATTGTATTTCCTTCCTTCACACGGCACATCATGTGCTAGCAATCGTGCACTTTACCATGATGCGGTCATCACATGTATTGATATTAACGTTGACCTTTATTTACCAGACATTCTGATGAGTTACCTGGGCTAAAATCTGAAATCAAACAGCTTGACGAGGCACAGGTAACCTTTGCAAGGCAGTACAAGCGAGAATTCTGAACAAAGCAAATATGTTGCTGTTCAACAAAATAACACAATAAAATATACAGACAAATTTTATGTAAGGCACAAATTGCATGCAATAATGAAAAGGCATCTCAGCGAGATAAAAATGCAAACAAACACCAAGAAAACATATATAAAAGCAAGAATTTGAGGTCACAAAACTGGAGAAAAGCTGTAGTAGTTGAAGTGGAGCTGGGCAGTTGATGTGTAAGTACTTATTTATGATGAACGGGAGATTGTGGCGCAAAGACTGGAACTTGCAAAAGGTGCGGAAATAAGGAATTAACAGTTTGTCTTTATATCGTGTGTTGATGGTGTTCGTTTTGTAATGGAGCAGTTATTTCTATAAGTGACAGAAAGCTGGCGGAGGAGAGGTGATATAAGCGTAAAAGTCTGTGTTTATACATGTGGTTTAAACGTATGATATTATGGACTTGAAACAAACGCATTGTAGGACGTATGTAGTGTCGAAAAAACATTAAGCTCGAAGGAAATCAGTCTGGTTGGTTGGTTGGTTTATGGGGTTTAACGTCCCAAAGCGACTAAGGCTATGAGAGACGCCGTAGTGGAGGGCTCCGGAAATTTCGACCACCTGGGGTTCTTTAACGTGCAGTGACATCGCACAGTACACGGGCCTCGAATTTCTCCTCCAAAGAAATTCAACCGCCGCGGCCGGGATTGAAATCAGTCTGTCAAAATCTCTGTCACTCTCGCTCTCAATAAGAACAATTATTCAGAGATACTGCACTCAGTGCCTCAGGCAGTTGTGCTTCATTAGCCTTCACATGACTGTAGCGTCTGAATTAACCTAAAACCACTGAGCGTTCATCGAAATGATTGCTTGACACTGATAGGTGGGAAGAGTACCACGAATGAAGACCCTGAAAACATGCGAACAAAATAGATATTTGTGACAGATATTGACAGCATTGCTTTAAAATCTTAAGTGACGGACCACAAATCCAATGTATATGCGCGCTGTTGAGACACTACAAGGCAACTAATTAAAAGTATTAAGCACATAATAAGACACGAACATTAAAACCTTAGCGAAGTTATTCAATGTTTGGATCCTCTGATTTTCCAAAGAAAACATATATAAAGGCTTAAAAAACTCGCCTGATACACATTGTCAAACATCAGATTATTAGAAGCCAAAGACCGCTTGTTTCTATCGTTCTCACCGCGAGTGAAGATTAGTGACCGCACGGCGGGATTTCTGTTTGCGACAGGTAAACAATATGTTGCAAACGTAAATCAACGGAAAAAAATGTTGCCTGCCATGCGGAAGGACATGAAGGGGCCCTTTGGACGCGGCACAGAACAGCAAGCTAAGATTGTATCTTTTGCTCAACTTATGTGTGCCAGCAGTCTCTGCGCACTAAGTGGCCTACGCTTGAGGAATTCAGTATACATTGCCTGTCTTTATTCGTATCGCTCAGTTCGCTTAACATCTTTTTGTCTACCCTTGATATGAGAGTGCGTGCTGTTTGAAATTTGGGGTCTTCTTCCGCCACTGTCCCATATTTTATCAGATGTTTCCTGCCTCTGGTCTCAGCACTCAAACCGCATTTCTTTAGAAATTTTTGGTCGAACATGATTGATCGAGGAGTGCTTTTCATGCCTTGTTTCTTGGTCTCTACAGTCCCTACAGGAAATTGACCATTGTTGCCTATATTGGCAAGTGCCCTTCATGTTTTACTGTTTATGTTTTTTAAAAGCCTTATTTTGGTTGGAGCTAAACGGCAAAGACTAGTTTAAAGTCTCCGCCGGACCAAACTCAAAGTAATATTTTTGTTTCAGGGATGTAGAACTGTCTCGCTAACTTGGTGACATATTAGCTGTCTAAGGCAGCAAGCGTGCTTTACGACAGGTACCACGTGCCCTCTATTTTTCCTTCTCGAGCTCAATCAGCTGCCTCGATGAAAGTACTCCTATCAGACCGAAAAACCCGCCTACTAGTAATAAATGAAGCAAAGAATATTTAGAAAATATATCACAGATTTTCTTGTGAGGTGTTACCCATCCGAATTTCCACGACGCACAATCACCGATTGGTATTTTTTCGTCCAACCCAGCAAAATTTCGTGTATGCGTGTGTGCTTGTAACAAAAATGAACGCGCCAGCCACAAATAACTCTGAATAACTGTATACACTCTTCCACAGAACAGCATGACAAAGATTTGATTGTTGCATTAATTTTGCTTTTCCTGCAACTTTGCAGCCCTCTCACGTGCACGGGGCGACAGATCGCCTACAATATTTCCTTTAGCTTAATGTTATAGCGCCCGGCGACGCTATAAAGCGCCGGCGCTAAGATCGGCGTTACAGCGCGCGCTAGAAAGAGAATAAAGTCGGACAGCGCGTGCTCGTGGCGCACGCCCGGCTCGTGGCGCACGCCCTGTGAGGCCCAACTACTGGATGAAGGGCGAATAATACCCAACTGGAGCATGTGGTCGAATTCCCGTTTTGCAATAGCCAGACGCTCACCGAAGAGGCGGCGCGGGCGAGCTGCGACAGGTGGACCACGCGTGACAATGTGGTGGGTGATACCGTGCTTGGGTGGCTGATGTAGATTACAAGGCTTCGTGACCTCGGGAAAGTCTGCGAGGACCTGAGCATACGGGCATGACGGAAGCAGAGTTCGGATTCCAGTGGAAGCGACAGCTGATATAACGCCAGTGATGGAAAGGCGCGTCGTGCTGTCGATGAGACGATGGTGACGCATGCTGACGTCCAGATCAAAATGCGTCAGGAAGTCTGAACCGAGGATAGGTTGATGTACATCGGCGACGATGAAGACCCATCGAAACGTGCGCCGTAGGCCAATGTCCAGAGTGAGGGATCGGAGACCATACGTTGCGATGGAGGTTGAGTTGGCCGCACGAAGAGTAGGTCCATGTGACTTGGAAGCACGGTCTGCTTTGGAGGCCGGCAGTACGCTGACTTCGGCACCAGTGTCGATGAGGAAGCGCAGGCCAGAAATGCGATCCATGACGACGAAAAGGCGGCCAGGTTGAAGAGCGAGGTCACACGCCGCCGTCAGTGATCTCGCTGCGCGTTTCCCGACCAGTTGCATGGTGGAGTGCAGCGGCGAGCGTTGTGCTGGAAAGTTCGGTGATACCAGCAGAGACGCGGACGGCGAGGACTGGACGAGTGCGGACCACTCGGGGAAGACGAACGGCGGCGAGGTGTTGAGGATAAACCGTGCGAGGCATGAGAGGACGTCCGAAGGGCATCGATAGAAGCGGCCAGCTGATCGATCCGGGCCTCTAACCGTGAAATGGCGGCGGTCTCCGGTGGAGAAGAGAGGGCGGTGACGGAAGGAGAAGCCGCGTCGTGGACTCGATCAGCGAACTGGGCGAGGCGGTCAAGGGTCAAGTCGCCCGCAGCAGCCAAGACGAGGCGGGTGGACTGCGGCAAGCGTTGTAGGAAGAGCTGCCGCAACAGTGCGCCGGTCGGGTCTGCATTGGTTTCGCCCAGGAGCTGCCGCATGCTATTGAGTAACTGGGAGGGGCGGCGGTCTCCAAGCTCTTCGTAGGTGAGCAGCTGCTGGAGGCGCGCACTCTCGGACGCCGTGGTGCGGTCCAGGATGCCCTGCTTTAGTCGCTGGTACGGGGTATCGCCCAAGGGTGCAGCGATGATGTCCGCTACCTCTTGAGCCACCTCCGAAGGCAGGTTGGAAAGCAAATGACGAAACCGAGATGCCTCCGAGGTGACGTGGTGCAGATGGAAGACGGCTTCCACTTGGGCGAACCAGGTCTGCGGACACTTGGACCAGAGCCTTCGTTTCGACGTGGGTTTCCCGCTTCGGCTGCCCCGGCATTGTTACCACGGATCGCGGCCGCCAGTTCGAATGCGCCCTCTTCACTTCGCTCACCCGGCTTCTCGGCACTAAACACTGCCGCACCACATCGTACCATCCCTGTGCCAACGGCATGGTCGAGCGGTTCCATCGCCAGCTCAAGGCTGCCCTTACTGCGCGCCTGGATCGCGAGCACTGGGTAGATCACCTCCCTATGGTGCTCCTAGGCCTTCGCGCCGTCCTGCGTCGTGACCTTGGCTGTTCGGCGGCCGAACTCGTCTTCGGTACCTCCCTGCGGCTTCCCGGAGACTTGTTCGTACCTTCGGCTCCCTCGTCCCAACCCCTGCAATACCTTCACCGCCTACAGGACTGTCTCCAGCACCTGCGCCCAGTGCCGCCTCGCTCAACTGCCCATCAAGTCTTTGTGCACCCGGACCTTGCTTCCTCGACGCACGTTTTTCTCAGGCGAGACGCTGTAAAGGCGCCTCTTACCCTTTCATACGATGGCCCGTACCGCGTCCTCACCCGGACGACAAAGTCAGCGACAATCCTGCTCGATGGTCGTCAAGAGGTCGTCTCCCTCGACCGACTCAAACCAGCGTACCTCGAGACACCTCCCCAGGAGCTCCCCTCAGATGTTGCCGGCCCACCTGCAGACCTGCTTGCCGCTGTGGCTAATCCATCTCTGCCCCGTCGGCGCGTACATTTCGCCGTTCCGTCTAGGCGGGGGGCCCTATAGCGCCCGGCGACGCTATAAAGCGCCGGCGCTAAGATCGGCGTTACAGCGCGCGCTAGAAAGAGAATAAAGTCGGACAGCGCGTGCTCGTGGCGCACGCCCGGCACGGGCAGTCCGGAACTAGAAGCCTGCCACGCTGGTCGTCTCTGTCTGGTGCTCCGCTGCGACCCCGCAAATCCTCACAATGTAAATAGCAAAAATTACTTACCTTCCTAGTCAAATTTACGTTGCACTTATAAAAGATTTCGATTGGTATCTAATAGAAGTACAGTCAGTTAAAAATCAGTAGAATCATGCGCAAGGGCATTGGGTATACGGATATTTCCAAACTGTCTTGTCGTCTTAAAATTGGAGTGCCTATCGCGACCGCTTTTTTGGCGTAAAAATAAATCTAGCATACGACTTAGTTCTGCCCTTCAAAATTTTTACTTCTGTCAATAACGTGCGCCTATCTGTGTATAGTACGAATTAAAAAAGTAAACTGTCGGGGCCAATCCCCAGTAAAGGCAATAATGACGAAGCTTAAGGCATGGAGGCACAAGCACAGTAACAAACGCATGACCTTTGTTCCAAGCGCATCGAGCATGTTCAATAGTGCGTCTTTCGGATATACACTCTTTCTATTCAGCTATGTACACGACATTGGGACATGTTTGCAACTGGGAAATGTATTGGAGCTATTATCCTTGATCTCCTAAGTTTTGGATGCGATGGATTATAGTCGCCCACATTCTCAAGAGATTTGATGCAGTGGCGATGCTAGCAAAGTCACAGTGCAAAGCCGAGAAGCAACTCTACAGGCGCGTAAATTTTTGACAAAGAAAAGCTGTTAAACGTCCGTGAACACCGCCTCATCGGTGCGTGTTCGTTTACTCTTCTTTGTTCCTAATCAGGTTACTTCCCGAGTGGACCCAAATAAAGCAGAGTTCGCGTAGCGAAACACTCGCGTGGGCCAGCAATCACACCGAGTCCTTGAGACCACCCCTTCAGAAAAATGCAACAGGTAATTCACGCTGACAGCTCTGGCTGTCTGTAAACAACATCCCCGCCGACTGCACCATGCTCACACACATACGTGACACTCGTTCGCCTAAATTATTCTCTTTCGAAAACACCTCGATTGCAAGGACCCGCTGTTTACCTTCGCCATCCCAGTTGAAATGACCTCGTATTTCGCCGTTCACTTTCCCCTTTACTCGCTGAAAACGCGCTCATGGTACGTCGGTTCCTGATATGACTAGCTGGCAGCGCAAACAGCCCCGGCGGCATCTCTCTATATATGGGGCCAATACCTGGCCTTCTCCGACTCCGGTGGCCGGGCATGGCCGTGCGACTCACCTGCATTGCCTTGCTAAGAAAGAAAAGGGCCGTTCTGCTTATATATCACATCGCTCGCGCGTCGGGGCAAAGGAAGTTCCACGCGAGCGAGGCGCAAAACGCGGCGCCGACGGCTCATCGCCCGGCACGTGAAGTGGCTCGCGGAAGGAAGACGGATGGCCGCAGTACATCATGGCGCATCTGCAGGTTATACCGCCCCTCTCGCTTGAGGACTCCTCCTCCCCTTCTACACCTCTTTCTCCTCTTCCATTCCCTCGATGACAGCGTTCGTCTTCCAGCCATCGCTGGTTGAGCGCTTCCATGAAGGATACAAGGGAAAAGGAGAGTTTGAAGCGCGGGAAAGAGAAAGAAAAAACGCGCAAACGGGATACTGAGAGAAAGCGATGCAGTTGAGAGAAAGTGAAGAGAAACCGTAAAAAAATGGGTTGCGCTCGCCTCTTTTCCTGCAGGCTTGACAGCGAGCCCGCAGCCCCTAGAAGTTGGAATGTGTCCCTTCCAGGAGACCTCTTTTTGGTTTGCGCGGCGGATTGTTTGCTCTATTCTTACATTTATTTTTCTTTTTGTATCGCGTGCAGTGCAAGGCGCTGGAAGGTTGGTGTTTTCTTACTCGGAGACGAAGTGAAGCACCAAAGAAAGAGGAACACTTTGGGAGTAGAAGACCGACTGAGGTTTTGTGGGGAAGAACTTCTCAAAAAGTGTAACCGAGGCAAGTAGAACGTAGGAACCACAAAAATGTGGTGCACTGAGGGCGACACGACTAGTTGAGCTTAGTATCTGGAGTGTTCAATAACCAAGAAACAAAAAAACCAGAATAGAAGTTGGGTGGAGTGAAACAGGAAAAACTGCACGGGAGTGTGCATTTTTTGATGTTTGGCTGAGTACCTGGTTAATGTTGATCTCCAGCAGTAGTACCTGAACTGCGTTTCTTGGGTTTGCGCTGCGTGTACTGCTTTTTTTTTCTTTCCGGGCGGCAACTTGTCGTGGCGCATATAATCAGGTTTGAGGTTTCATCAGGTCTGGTATACCGCCGATTTTTTAAGGTTTGAGTTAAACCATGTAGACGGCATGGCACGCAGCTGCCTGTCAGTATAACCAGCCGCAAGAAATGCAGCGAGAAATTATTGCATGATGCGTGGATATTAATGGTGATTACTAATTCATTAACATTTCAGTATGCAGATGATTGTTTAGCTACTTATAGAAACGCAAACAGTCGGGAAATAAATGACTTCCTACTTACACACACTCGGCCGCTACGTTCGCGTGCTTTTGGTTACGAGTAGTTTCCTGCTCACATTCGCTGTCATAAAAATTAAAGAAATGAATAATTATACCCTCGTATTAGTGCGAAATCACTTATACGCTTAGCAAAGCCGACCAAGAATCTCATCACCGCATGTACGTACGTTCTTTGAGTCTTGTGCCGTTGTCTGGCAGCCTGAGTAACTACTCGAGCTTACCCGAGTAACTCGGGTAAGCTCGGCAGAGTTCGGAGAGGAGTCGCGCCAGCTGCTCGAGAGGTTGCTCGCGAAGAGAGACATGGCTTGCGCAATATCTGCGGGTGGCTGTGAGAGAAACAGCCACCTGCAAGTGCACTGGCCCATTGCTTAACCGCTGCGCCACTGCGCTGGTAGTAATATGAGGGCTCTCTGCCGTCTATGAATGTTAAGTAGAGGCGACCGATTCTGCATATGTAGTCATTATCCCACTAAAAACATCAAGTTATACTTTTAAGACGCAGCTTAAGTGTCCCGTCCAAATGAAGAATTCACACCTGTTTTCGCACGTCTGCTCTGTTTTATTACGTCAAACCTCTACATATATTTTAGATACAATTCAAGTGGTATTGACATAACTTCTGCTCATGAATTTATGCCCGTCTACCCCAACGCGAAATGTGCACATTTTCTTCATCTTGCGACGGGTACGGTGCACTGGACGTTCTCGCTTCAGCGCGGCTTTTCTTTCGCGAACCTCGTTCGCGAAGAGAGTTAGCGGAAGGTGTACGTTCGCCTCCTACGCGTTGTGGTCGGCGTTGATCGTCAGCCTGCGTACGCCGGCGAGCCCAATACAATGTTGTCAATGGCGAGCCTGGCGAGCAGAAGTGTGACGAATGTCCTTTTCAGATATTCATATATTGCGCATTGACTTTAATCTAGACAAAACAATGCTAGTCTAGAGTCACTCTGTCTTCGATTACATTTTTTTATTGTTCACTTAAAAGGACTGCTAAGAGGATAATAAAAAGGCCGCTGCTGTGGCACACTCAAGCGTTGGTTGTTCATGTTTGTTATTATGCTTCTCCGGTCACCCGTAGAGTGATATCTCGGTTGAGCTCCCTGTCAGCGAGCACTTCAATTCGGACCTGCAGCCGCTCGCCAAGAGAAACACCAAACTGATTGACCGGCTTACATGACCGATGGTCTTCGCGGCTGCGATAGCGGGTATCGGATGGCATCGCTGCGTTTATCGTTTCTTTCAACCTTTCTGTAAGCAACAGCATCGCTCCATTTTCACCCCCTACTTTTTCGCTTCTTTGTCACCTGGCAGCCCCTCTCTTCGTTTTGTCATCTTTCTCTCATGGTGGCTTCTATCGATAACCTTGTACGGGTTTCATCCACGCGACGGGTCGAGGTGGGCTCCTCATAACGGCTCACACCGTAAAAAAAAAGGCAATCCTCGCGCTGTCCTTCAAACACCACAGCAGCGGCATCCTCCTCTCAACCCGTGTTCCTCGTCGACATGCATCGTCGCTTCCCAAGAAATGTGCTCCCTGCGGCACAGTTCACCTTTCCGGTTCCGCTCCGGCGCCCGACTAAGCGTCAGCGCAAAGCAACGCAGCACAAGCGCACAGTCTCGGTGCCGCGCTGGGTCAGCTATTTTGCGGGAGCACATATTAGCATTTGTGGTGTGCGCAAAGGAAGCGAATGCACAGTTCATTTTGCCTTCTTTCTCTCTCTGTTTCTGGCTTTCTTCTCCAGCTCTGTCCTCACCCGCTTGAGCTCTCCCTTCTTGCGCGAGCGAGAGTGGCGGCTGCTAATCGGAGGCAGAGAAGCCACACCGCTCCAGTTTACCCTAGCTGGCGGCCCCTGCAGTTATTCTTCGCTTCTTTCGCTTCGTGTTGATTTCGAGTGCCGTTTTCACTTTGCTGTCTGTTTATTTTAATTGAGCAGTCACCTTCACGCGAGCTCAGCCTTTGGCTCTCAGCGCAGGAGGAGGGAAAGGTAGAGGAGGTGTGCTGTAAGGGCATTTAGGCGTCGGTCTCCCAGTTTGTCTCCCCTCTATTTATTCACCGCAACATTTCCGTGTCTTTGCATTCCCCCCTTCTACTCGCCTGACTTTCAGCGCAGCGTCTTCCCATGTCACAGTTTCTGAGTTGAGCCGTGGTGGCTGCTCTTTGAGCATGACAAGTGTGCGTGGCGCCCATGTTCTGCGCGGAGGACGCAGCATGGCACTGATTTTGATACACTTTGTGGCACTCATTTTTTGTGTGTGTGTCGCCTCCTTCAGCTAAAGGACGTTCTCTTGAATTCAGCCTCGTCGCGCACATCGAGTTAAATGCGCGAATTGGAGAATAACGTCAACAAGGAGACCATCGCTCTTGAGCGAAAGGGTTTTAAAGTGCAGAGTTTCCTTCGTTTCTGTTCTATTCCACATCTTTGCTATTCAACTACAGGAGCGAGAGAAATTGATAGAAAAAAAAGATGTACAACCACAAAAGGCTTCTGTTGGAATTCTAAAGCCAACATGATTGCGTATTAGATGGCGCGAAACTGATTTTGCGACTGCAAGTCTATCGCTGTCCCCACGTTAGTGGCACGTTTTACAATATGGGTGCGTCCTTATGATATTTACTGACAGGAGCAGCTCATATTTTCTTTTTTGATAACACATGCGATTTAGAACTTGTTTCCATGGAAAGAAATGTTCTCAATTCAGGTTTCTAAGAGCTGCATTGAACGTCCCATGCGAGAAAGAGAACAATTCAAGACAATACCGAAGAAACTATCACTGCACACGGATGGCAGCGAACTGTATATCATCATGCTTTAAGGAATGTGTATGCGCTAAAGTTATTATTAAAGAAGTCTATGTCAAATTGGCGAAAATTCTCACGCTCTCTAGTTCTGACTATCTCAGACTAACTGAAATGTGAAAGCGTCGTGTTTCATTGGCAAGGTATCTTATTTTTTTTTCTGGTTCTGGGGCGCGGCTACGGTTCCCTGATGACGAGTTAGTCTGACTTCCGTTTGCAACGTGTGCTGAATTACTTTGATTTTGCCATAAATAGTCGCCTTTTATGCCTCCTCCTTGCCCCTGCACTTATTATTATGTGGTCAATTAGAAAGCTTAGTTATTTTTTTTCGTTCATGTGCTGCTATTAAATGATGGCTAGCATCGACTCGAAGCGCTTTCAGAAGACGTAATGTCGTCAGCGGCGTACAAAATGTCTAGGTCACAAAGCTCCCCGATTACAATTTAACAGAGCTACGCTAGCACATAGCCCACAATACCGAACATATACCGGGAAAGAGAGCGAAATTGCACTTGCTAGGAACGTGACCAGAATAATGGATCTGTTATGCTTACATAGGCCAACGTCGGAAAGGGTAGCAAGGCGACCCGGACGTTATTGCTGACTCGTGGGCATATTATAACCTAGAGAGGTGACAGGAAGGGCGCATGCCAGTCCTTTGTTTATGTAGTAAATGTCCTTTACTTGTGTCCCTGCTTTATTGTTCTCCGACACTTGTGTTTGTGATCTGTCTTGGGTCCTGTAATGAAAAGAAAAAGAAAACAGAAAAAGCTCTCTCCCTCTCGGTCGACGACGAATCACCTGTAAGAATGGAGCGATAAGAATGAGTGATGAGTGTGGGTCAGGAGAGCCATTTGTTTTGCCCATCCCGCCGTGGCCGACCCTGCATCATCTATAGCCGTCGGTCTTCGGTTGCAGCTTCGTACTATTTCACAGCTTGTGCGTGGCTGTGGCAAAACTGGGACGCAAAAAACCGCGCGCATGCTGATGTCACGAGAGAGGAACGAAAAAAAGGAAGTTACTTTAAGATGATGATGATGAAATAACTTTATCTGCACCCGTCAACGAATCAGAGGGCGATGAAGACGAGTCTTGACCGCCGTCATCAAGGTGAAGAAGAAGAAGAAGAAGAAGTCATCTTCCTCCCCTTTCAGCAGGCTGGGATCCCTTGGGATTCAGCGGTGTCCAGGGCCAGACGGATGACTTCTTTTTGTTCTTCTTCTTTCTGGATGGCCATTAAAGCCTCCCGGGACTCTATATTCCTGTCTGGTTCGTTGTGGCTAGGGCATGTCCACACCATGTGGATCATGTCTGCTATTTCATTACACTGTTTACACATCGGGTCTTGGATCGCCGGATGCCATCTGCTTAGTGCGAGTGGGTTCGGAAAAACTCCCGCCTGTAACTTTCTCCATATGACCTCTTGCTTTTTGCTGAGGCCCTTGCATCCTCCAGGTAGTGTCTGTCTTCCTAATCTGTAATGACTAAGAATATCTTGGTACGTGTTCAGCTCCTCGTCCCTCTGAAGGGGCTCTCTGCTCGACGAGACCGCATTGGGGTCCCGGGGTGTGAGCCCTCGGGCCAATGCGTGCGCTGTCTCTTTTCCCCGGAGGCCTTCGTAAGCCTGAGAGGAAAAAAGTAATGAGCTGAGAGATAAAGAAAACATGAGTTCCTGTGTATGTGTAACCTTGAAGTGTTTAGGTTATACTTTTTTTTTGTATTTCGCAGAGAGTGACAAACTATAGCCGTGTAATTTAACCAATAATTTAGAAAAATAATGGAAGGTGCGCTCAAGTGCACGGCCAGACATGTTAAAGTTTAGGCACCGAAATCAATATCATATATTGTGTGGGAAGAGATCGATCGGAGAGACGAGGAGCGAGAAACGGGACAAGGAGGTCGCAGCAGAGTACCGAGTGCAGATAGACGCCACCTGCACTTCAGCCTGTTTTTCATTTTTTTCTTTGTTCGACACATTTGTCACCACCGTTACTGGACAAACAGTAACAAAAGAAAACACTGGCAGATATCTTCGAGAAAATTTATTGGAAGAGGGCCTGTTATTGGAGACCTCTCCAGAAAACGCGAGAATGTCGAGGTAAGCCGTGCCTGACTGCCTTCGTCTCAGACGAAAATGAGAAATACCTGGGAAAGAAAGTCTCCCAGGCTAGGAGCTTAACAAATCTCCGGGACACACAATAAATACGCCACCGCCAACGCTAGCTCTCCATTCCTCTGACTCGGCTTCTTCAGTCCACGTGCCGAAGCGCTGGCGGTCAAAGGATCCTTGCAGAGTGACGATGGCCAGAGTCTAGCTAATATATTGCTCCCAGAGCAACGCACTCAAGCATCGTGTACTTCACTATAGAAAAGGGTTGACCATGTTTATTTGGCGGTGTCCTTCGTACTCGTCGAGAAGCGCGAGATTAGTTGGTGAAAGGAAAAGCCTTTACACAATGGTACGGACGCCCAACCGTCGCTACCTACGCCAAGAACGCCGCCAAACATGCGGACACTCTGGTTGCCAGTTTAGAGAGGAGGGTGGAAAAGGCCTCTGCGTGGGAACGACTGGATCTAGCGACAAACGGAGATCGTTGGATTTAGTGCAAAATAGACAAAGAAAAGAAACAGAAGAAAGCGCTTGGTCAGAGCCTCCAACTGGCTCTCACCAGAGGATAGAGTGTAAAGAGAGACATATGGCGAAATAAGGAACAAAACCGGACACAGCGCAGGCACTCATTTGAGAGAGCGAGAGAGACTGAGAGAAGGAAGAAGGATGCGCGATGAATGGCGGCGTGGAAGAAGTCGCTTTGAATTTTTTTTGCTTTCAGCAGATTTCTTGGACTCTCACGCAGCAAAGCTTCACTCGCTCTCCGCCTAGGCTCTGACGGCATTCGAGACCTCCTGTCCTTCTCAAGCACGCTTTTCGCGTTTCTTCTTTGTTTTGCTATACTTGCAGTGATCACTGCTGCCACAGCTTGTCCATTGTTGGGGGATTGAATAGAAAAGTCTTCGTTATTTCACTCCTGTACTGTTTCTGCCCTTTTTAGCGTGGTTTCTGGCATTGTTGGG
The DNA here is from genome assembly GCF_055824585.1 of Amblyomma mixtum. Classification (NCBI taxonomy): domain Eukaryota; kingdom Metazoa; phylum Arthropoda; class Arachnida; order Ixodida; family Ixodidae; genus Amblyomma; species Amblyomma mixtum. Next base: position 66,356,955 of record NC_143016.1, read on the forward strand.
CCAGTGTTAGTGTGGGCAGCGCCGCATAAGCGTGAGCAAGAGCCCCCCTGTCCTCTCACTGACTCTGCGCTCTGAGAACTGGCCCAGTGAAATGCGTACTTGGCGGAAAGCCCATGCAATGAAGCTCCCAGAGAAAGCAGGAAGAAAAAATAAACGATATACTAGCGAATTCGATAGCCAATTGGCGCAGAATGTGTTTTCAATCTTAAAGGTAGATATGGGTTGAAGTAAAATTATTATTATTATTTTTGTCCTGCGTTCTGTCGAGGAGAAGCGGATATACTATACGTGACGATGGAGCGTCCCTTTCTTTAGGAGGATTACTGTTTTTCGTTTGAAGGTTTACCATGAGTGCCCGTGAGCAACGCCTGCCTTCAAGCTAAAACACGCATGAGGAGAGAGAGGGAGATGGCAAAATTCTATTGCATCAAGAGTTCGAGATAAAGGTTTAATCTGTGAAGAACCCCTTCACATCGAATATTGTATTTATTATTTTTTTTTTGTAATGTAAACGTACAGAGTGCTCAGCAATCAGTAGCTTGAACCAACTCTTGAAAGGAAGTGAATGCTCATGAAGGCCGGGGCAGTATTGTGTTATTGAATTACAGTTTTTCAGATATTAGGTAAGTGAAATGTGTAAACGGAGGTAGAGAGAAACAATTTTCTAGAAAGACGTAGAAAGCAGCCCTTAGCAGTGAAGCCATACACCCTAAGTCCTTGGAAATACGGCACACATATGTAACGATTGCGAAAAAAGACAAAATGTCGAGATGATGATGAATTTATTTTAATGGCGCGTAGTCAACTTGGCCACAGAGAACCACGGATTACAAGCTTTCTTAAGCACAATGGGGGGGGGGGGGGGGGTAGCAAAGAATCTTTTTTTTTTCGAACATTGTAGTTATCGCATGCGGATGCTCTAATGAGCCAAGCAACGCTGCGGCCAGAATAAAAATAAAAAATCCAGTTCTACTGGAAACCGCAGAACTTGACATAGCCACGATTTTTAAAACCTTTTGACTAAAATCAAAGCATTCGAGTATGTGGAAAGCCAGTGAACCGAGAACACTAGCCCCCTGTGAAAGCTGAGGGGAAGGTTCTCCGGGAAGTCATCGCCATTGGTTATGGTGAACCGAAAACTGCAGCTTAAAACTTGATTTAAGGACTTGAAGCCCTTTTATGAGAGAGCGCCTGTAGTGTGAATTGCGTTGCAAACCCTGTTGCTTTCTTCCGTCCAGCCGCGCAGCAAAACATGCTGGCTTTCTCAATCTGAACTTCACCATATCGAAGTTTTACAAAGAAATCAATAAGAATTTAACACACAGCAGCATTTCTCTAGCTAGTTGCATTACACCAGCTTTATTATATCGCCATTCCACCGTGCATGTTTAACGAGGCGTAAGTCTAATAGCAGTGGACAATTTTAGCAAAGCGCGTACCGACAACTCTACCGCGTACGCGTGCTGAGCGCAACGAGTGGGCATGCGCTAATTGGACCCAGCGTGGCAAGCAATCGCACGGCAGGCCGGCGTCTAGCGCTATCTAGTGCGCTTCGAGTGCTCTCCGCATGCTCAGTGGTGGATCGCGGTACGCAGTAAGTGGTGGGAGTGGCGGTACGCGCTATGCTAAAAGTCTCAAGTGTATCGCGTTCGAGAACACGCAAAAGTTTGTTAGTTTTACGGCGAAAGCCGTTAATGGGAGCTCATGCGCCCTGAGTCGTCTTAAACTGAAGCCAGTTGTAGTTGTTCTTCCTTGGCTTGTCTTTCTTTGGTGCTTAAGCAGTTCTGCGCTAAGCCAACACAAGCCAAGCCAAGAAAGAGAAAAAGAAAAACTGTGAAGAAAGAATAGGACAAAGCATGTAGTGCCTAAAATATAATTGCCATTGTATTCTAGGCACTACAACAATTTTAAGAATTAGAAATGAAATTAGAAGAAAGAAGAAGAGGAAGAATAACAAGTAAAGAGGTGACGAAATGATGGGAGGCCGTCATGAAGGGAGATTTAGAAAAAAGAACGAAAGAATTTGCTGATCATGGCTGCAGTCTGTCGACATCGTTACGGCTTTCGCCGAACAGGTCCAGCATTCTCGGACAGAAATTTTGAAAATGAGAAAATTGTAAGATATGTTCATGAAAATATTGAAGGTAAGGACCAATTCTTTTGATATGAACCAAAATATTCCTTTTAAAGTGTTTCTATCGACCGCATCGAACAGTAATACTGCCATAAAAAAAGAATGGGGAACGCTTTTGACAATAGCAAAAACGTTAGGTGAAAAAAAATACAAGAGTGCTGTCAGGTGACCTGCGAATATATTGATTTTTGTAGACAAATCTTCCATTATATGAAAAAACTACATTCATCAACGGTTTGCCTCTCAAAAATGCTTTTGTCCAGAATTGTTGGGTATATGCTTCAGATCAATCGTAGCCTAGTTTGGTAATTTTTTCCCCCATATATTACGCTGTGCAGGGAAAAAAATATATAAAAAATCCAATGTAATTGCGTAAGAAATCCAATTCTGATCAGGACCAGACGTGCTGAAGCCTAACGCAGGCTCGCTGCAACATTTCTAAATATAGGCATGCTTTGCACGCAAGACAGGCCCGAGGGAATGAAACAATGTGTCAACCTGCCACCGATTTTACACAAGCTCTACAGGTAACTAATAAGTGTTAGCCAAGGATACTTAATTATTAAATACTCAGTTACGAAATATATCCGTGTCGGCTTAGCTGTATGTAACCACGGCTCGAACATTGCCGGTTTGCTGGGTATGTTCGAATAGCAAATATGCAATTGCATGAAACTGCTCTGTTTCAAGAAAGAATATACAGGGTCTGTTCTGAATGTAGTAGGACTGGCTTTTTCCTGGGCGAACGGGCGGACGAGAGGTGGTCTGCGCGTGCAGGATCGTTGAAGGGGGACATTGGGAATGCTGGGGAAAATCGGCAGTTGGCTCTCGGCCGTTGAAGAGAGGAGGTCGCTTGTACTGTGAACCCCTGTCGAAACGTCTCGTCACGCAGAATCATCGAGCGTTTACTGGATCAGCGATACGCGATCAAATTTTGAGTAAATCTTGGTAAAACGGGCAAAGAGACTCACAGCATGACTAAGGAGGCCTACGGTGACGCTTCCATGGGTAGGTCAGGTGTTCTTTGAGTGGCACAAGCTGTTCCGAGAAGGTAAGGAAAGAGTGGAGGAAGACGACCGCTCCAGACGCCCTTCGACCAGCAAGACCAACAAAAATGTGTAGCGAGTGAAACATTTACTTAACAGTTATCGAAGAATGAGTATCAGAATGATTGCTGATGACTTGAGCATTCCTCAAACCCAAGTTTTTGAGATCGTGACAGAAAACTTATCCATCAGGAAAGCGTGCGCGAAGTTGGTGCCGGGAGTGTTGTCAGAGGAGGAAAAGGGCAACCGGTAGGATCTTCTTCATCATGTGAATGAGGAGCCCGATTTTTTGCCCAGCACAAGGCGGCAACACTGCCTCAGCCCCCCTACAGCCTCGACTTGGCCCCGCCAGACTTTTTTCTATTCCCGAGAATACAATCGCGCTCAAGGGGAAACATCACGGATCGGTAGAGGTGGTTCAACAGGCCGTGACGAGGGAGTTAAACAGCACTCCGGTCCAGGCGTTCCTGGAGGCGTACGAAAACTGTGAAACTCATTGGCAGCAGCGTGTAGGTGCGGAAGGGTGCTACCTTGAAAAATTGTAATCGTTTGTACTATTCTCTTGAATAAATTTTGTTTAAAAAATTGAGTCCTACTACTTTCAGAACAGACCATATATATCACAGTTTGAAGTTATTCGGCAAGACGCGCTCGCTCGTGCTCATTATTTGAATCCTATTAATTGTGACACTGTTTCCTAAGGTCCCCTCTTGTCTAGTTCATCTGAATGCAGGGACGTCCTGTGCAACCGCCCTTCAGGCATAAAATATTATTGATGACGTTATCGACTTTTTTGTATGAGGTAATTTAGTTTTCGAAGTTCACGCACTGTCGTGTGCAAAGAAATTCAAAGCGAGGCACGTGGTAGCGTTCGTCTCTGAATAATAGAAAAGAGTGTGTAAATGCTAGAAAAATTTGAACAGGAATTGTTTTTAACATTTGGATACTGTATGAGTATTCGACTGGAATGGTGAGTTTCCTGAGTATTTCGAAGATTCCAGACGATTCGATTATCCAGTAGTTCATTCAGAACCATTTTTTTTTCTCGCAGGCAATCCTTGGGAGCTACAGCAAAACTGGAGGCAGTGCGCACCGTTCTGTGGGCATTTATGTTTTGCATATTCCTCGCACGTCGGGATAAGTAATAACTTCCTAACCTACCTAATAGCTTAACATTTCTTATTACTGTAAACACATTGAATGGCCCTCAACAAGGAGAATTTTCCTCCATCTCCACAGGGCGTTGTCAGAACATAAAAGTGTAGTCGTAGTGTTCTGGTCAAAAAATATAGTGTTTTACGCATGACATTAATAATACAAAATGTGCTTAATCTCCCACAAAGTTAAACGTTAGGGCAGCTGAAAATATAAAATGTCATTCTACTTAAATGCATCTGCCCGTCGTTACTTGATACTTGGACTAAAATATTGTTTTCTCTTCGTGTTAAGAGAATTACATACTCGCACATCCCCCAGTTTTAAAGACCGGCCCGCTAGAACTGCACAAGTAGTGTGCGCACCAAAGAGCTAATAGTGCTGGTATAGAGCCCTGGGCACGAAAAAAAAAAAAACTTTTCGCCGAGTTCTCCGCACAGACAGATGATGATTATGACGGCGAGCACGCTATAAATTTGTATATTACACAGCGATTGTCACTGTAATTTCCAGCGATTTCATGCTTGCTTTCAATTCCGGCTGCAGAATGAATTGCAGATTTTTTTTTTCTTTGTTCGTAAACCGAAATTATATTCCTAATTTAGGTACAGCTGATTCCACGCTATAAATGTGGCTTCACAAGAAGCTTGTTACTAATTCGAAGAGCACGGTGATGGAACCAGTAATGAAAAGCTTACCTGACTAGTGCGCACATCTTTCGAATTTTGCACAACGGCACGCATATTCACTTGCGCGTTTTTCTGCACGTTTGTGACATGCATTCGACCGAAGCCGCCAAGCACAGCGAAAGCCGGTGGATCCCGCGTTTCCCCATTGAGCTTTTTTTCGGGTTAAAATTTATTCACAGTTGGGTTTTATGTCTCAGTGTACTTCTCGTACAAAGTCTCGCTAAAGTTTTGGGGATCACACAATAGGCGAGAAGCGAATACTGTTTTCACTCAGCGAGTACTCTAACTGCTGTGCAAAACGCTAACACGCAAGACAACAGAGGCCGGAATACATTTAAGACTTTGGCGTCTTAAAGGAACCGATTAGAAAAACACATTTCGGGTACCTTTGCTTACACGCTGCTTTATATTATCGAAGCCGTCCTCTTCCCAAGTGACCAGTTCCCTACGAATAAGGAAGAAAGGAAAAACTTTACTTCCCTGTCTCTTTCCCGCCACTTCCCTTTTCTCCTGATCTCCCGTACCGCAAACATCTGTTGCTTCTGCTGTGTTTTTATTTTATTCTCCGCCTGACGTGCATGTTTCTTTTTTATTTTTATGCTGCCCCTTCGCGCTTATAACGTAATATGTCCCGCGTTTCGCGTCAATTTCTTTAGATCGATAAAATTTCGCGAACTGCATCAGATTACAAGCATTTTTACGTTCTACATATAAAACACGCCAGAAACTGTCCCTGCATGCTTCATTCGTAAGCAAGAAAATTCAAGTGAAAATTTCAAACAAAAGAATTTCAATTCGTGCAACAAACGCTGCGAGCAGAGACGAAAACCGACCGTCTAGCACTGGGACTTGCAAAGCCGAAAAAAAAAAAAAAGGAACTGGAATATAGGGATCCTTCCGGAATTCGAGAGTAAAGATATGCGTGATGCATAGTGCAGTCGCATACGTTTCCCTCTGGCAGTTCAGCCAGGCGGAATAAGGATAAATGACAAGGAAAAGAAACCGGAAACGAGACAGTGTGCGAGGAGCCGGATATGTCTCGCTTTGTATGCAGATCCGCGAGACAACGGTGTCGTCCAGGCACGTACTAGGATAGAGAGTGAGAGGGTTCAGGCTGTTCCATCGTGGTTCCGGTGCTGAACTCGCCGGCTACGACGCAGCTGCTGAGCGAGCGCATGCAACGCACATTCTCAGGACGGCGAACGCGGCGAACGCAGCGAACGCGGCACTCCGGCGCCCTCAGACATTCTTCCTCTAATTATCTAGGGATGCGCCCCCGGGGATTCGAGCCGATGTCAACGGCAGCAGCACGACTGGTACATATATAGACACGCAGCTTCATTTTACAGGGAGCTATGCTGCATGCCTCTCTCTCGCCTCTCTCTCTTTTTGCCATTCCATCTCTTTTATATTCATTTCCATTTTTCGTCGTCGTTCGTTAGGGCTATTTCATAGCGCCTCAAGTTTCTTTCTCTGTTTTGCGTTCTCTTCGGTTTCCTGTGTCTCGCTCTTCACGCGCGGCGAATGCCCTTTGCCGCTACGCCGATTCCTTTTGGCGCGTTCGAATCGGCTGCGGCACATCGCGATTATCGGGGATTTGCCGCCTGTCTTGAGGCGGTGTCGGGATTGGCGGTAAACTATGTGCAAAAGGAAGCTGGTGTAGAAGAAGGCGGTGTGGAGACGGAGGGAAAGATGTTTGCCGCACGGTCAACGCGCTCCTCGCTGTTGTTGTTATTGCAACTGAAGGAAGAATGAAGAGGAAAGTGCACGGGCCTGTCCACTGACTCGACCTGAGCCACAGTCGCTGCCACGTGCAGACAGAGGAGAGTTTAAAGAGATGTGAGTGGAAAGATTAGGTTGGTTTATGGGTTTTAACATCCCAAAGCGACTCAGGCTATGAGAGACGCCGTTTTGAAGGGCTCCGGAAATTTCAGTTTGGTTTGGTTGGTTTGTGTTTAGGGGGTTTAACGTCCCAAAGCGACTCAGGCTATCAGAGACGCCGTAGTGGAGGGCTCCGGAAATTTCGACCACCTGGGTTTCTTTAACGTGCACTGACATCGCACAGTACACGGGCCTCTAGGCCGGGATCGAACCCGCATCTTTCGGGTCAGCAGCCGAGCGCCGTAACCACTGAGCCACCGCAGCGGGGTCCAGAAATTTCGACCACCTGGGTTTCTTTAACGTGCACTGACACAGCACAGTACACAAGCCTCTTGGAGTTTCGCCTCCATCAAATTACGACCGCAGTGGCTGTGAACGAGCCAGTGTCTTTCGGCTCACCAGCCGAGCGCCATGACAACCGAGCCACCGCGGCAGCGCCGTAATCGTTTGAAGGCAGGAAGGTGCGAATGAAACAGGAGCGAGAAAGAGCTTCTGTAGTGAAGGTCTCCGGAATAATTCCGACAACCTGGGGCTCTTTAACGTGCACTGACATTGCGTTTCGCCTCCATCGAAACACGGGCGCCACGGTCGTGTTTAAACCCCGGTACTCCGGCTCAGTAGCCGAGCGCCTAACCACTGAGCTACCGTGGCAAGTCCCCGATTGTAGGCTGAAGAGCGGTTAGTACTCGAGTTTTAGCAGAGGCGTCTTCCAAAGTAATGTGAAGAGGTTAGCGGACAAGGCAGCTTTGAGTGCCTCGTAGAAGCGCGGCCGTAAGTATTGTATTAATAACGGGAAAATTCACGAGCTGCGATCAGTGTAAAGCCGAAAGGATTCATAATAGATAGGCTGTGCCGTGTATACTATAGCCTGGTCATGCTGCGTTCCTCGATTCATCCGGTCCGCCATTACTACCCGATACCTTATTACACGCGGCTGCTGTGAGCGTGGGGGCTGTTTTGTGTGCGCGTTTTCACGACCTGTCTCATCTAGGGAGACGAAAATTGCGAGACGTTTCTCCCGCTGAATGTTGGAGGCTTTTTGTGTATACTAAGCCTGTGAGGATTATGGTTTGGGGCGTTTAATGCGTTGCATTACACTAAATCCCGGAATAGAAAAAGCATGTAGCTCTTGAACAGGCTTTTAGGGAGCAAAGCACAGTGCAAAAATGGCTTTTTCAACGACTCCGGCCAGAGGCGGTCACCTGCGTTTGATTGCGCTTGCTGGAGGCGGCGGCGGCGGAGGAGGAGGAGGCGGAGGAGGAGGAAATCTTTATCAACGTGAAGGGGAGTTCTGGGAGCTTATGAATGGGGCCCTCATTCAAGGGCTGCACTGGCTGGAGCTGCCCTGCGGAGCTGTTGTACGAGGGCCCGTTGGCCCTCCGGGCCATCACTGTTCAGCAGCGCCTCCCACCGCTTAAAAGACGCCTTTTCCGTCTGTAGAGTGCTTGGTTTGGTCCCACATCCCCACGAAATGTGGAAGAGTGTAGGGCGGGTCTGGCACCAGGGACAGGTGTCGGAGTATAAGCTTGGGTGTATGAGATGTAGTCTATGGAGGTTTGGAAATGTGTTCGTCTGCATCTTCCGCCAAGAGACGGCATCTGGGGTGTGTGATTTTATATGTATGAGGTCGACGGACGTGTCTCCTTTGAAGACGCTGAAACTCGAGGCGTTCGTTGTACTTGGAAGGTAGAGGGGTAAAAGCGGGTACGGTTTATGGCCCCGCTCGGTTGATGATGCCTCGAGCTGGAGCATGTGCCCTCTCATTTCACCTCCAGTCTCTCGTGGCCCGTGGTCCAGGTGATTTGGAGGTGCTTGGTGAAGGGTGCCCATGAGCCGGCTGATGTGCTTGGAAACCATGCCTATCAAGAAGTTTCGCCACGCATGTTGCGAGTCTGTGACCCCATGAGCGCTTTGGTCTTGGGACTCGTAATGCCTAATGACAATGGCCACGGCGGCGGTCTCCGCGATCGCTGGTGTTTCGGCTCTTACAGAAGCAGTGAATAGAGCGGAGAAGCGGTGGTCCACTGCAGTCACTGCGTACTTCTCATGGTCCAGGTATTGCCAAAAGTATCGCGTAAATCAACGGTAGCCTCTCTTTGACAGGTGAATAAAACTAACTTTTGGATTTTCTTCTGTATAAAATTTTATTGATTATGTCGGTGGCCTCTGTTTGCTATTTCTGAAGGAACGCACTTATAGCTCCTATTTGCCTTTGAAATGTTTTTGTAGATAAGCATCGCAGTTATGAACTCTGCAGTTTTCTTTCAGCTTCAAATTTCTGCACAGTTAATTTGGCAGAATTCTGTTGCTTCTACAGCTCAATTTCTGGTGGAAATGCGCATCCTTAGAGACATTTCCTTGTCTCTAAGGAATTCAATGAAGTGGCTTGCCCAGTGGCGAATGCATTAGTGATTCTATTCAATTTGTTCCTTCTCATCTTACATCGACATAACCTTAACAGACTTCATGCTCTCCCTGACACCAGGGTGTGCCTCTTATGAATAAGATGGTAAAGTTGGGGTGCCCGTAATTTTTGAGGTAGACTTTAGATTCGTGCGCCATAAAGACAAGGCCAGGCAAAGGTAGCAAGGTTAGTAGAAATAGAAAGGCTTTATTTACTACATATCGCGCAGCCGGGTTAACAAGCTATGGTGTTGTGTGGAATGATAAACTTTGGAATAGTGTCGGTTTTCTGAGGTCTCTATCGTCATTTGAAACAAGTTTTTGCTGTTAGTCTTACTAGAGTTTGATTTGCCGTCTCAGAGGCCGCTGGAGCTCAGAAGCCGCTGCCGAATACGATGAAATATACATGCTTCTGTCGATTCAAAGACCCTTAGTCTGTGGGTTGAAATTTTCCAGGACAAGTCACGAAATGTAGGCCAGTGTCATCAGTCGGCATAAGTTAGATATAGCACTTGTGACGTTTTCGCAGAAGCCAGCCTTATGCCGTCGCTGCATGCAGTTCAGTACTTAATGTCAAATGTGTTTCTTCAACTTACTGAATACACTAACTCGCAAGGCACTCATCGTACTCAGGCGAAAAGAAAAAAAGTCTCCCGAAGACCAAAAAAAATAATTATAGACGGCGACTGGTGCTTTAGAAGTTGAATTAATTAAACTCCTGCTGGTGATGTCGATATTCATAAAAGATAATCTTAAAATTATCTTGCACCACGCCACCTCTGCTAATGTCCCTAACAGACACGTGGCTCGCTTTTTTTGTCATTTTGCGCGCTCCCTAATGTACTGCCTTGATCTCAGAAGGCGCCATGGGTCTTGATTCCGCTGCCGCTTTTGACGTCTTTTATCAGACGCCTACTCGGTCGCACAATGAAGGAAAAAAAAAGGCAAATGTAGGCAGAAAATAGCAAGAATAACAGAAGAAAAACCATTTATTATCAACGCAACAAGACAAATGACTTCACGTCAGTAGTGTGGTGGGTGCTTCTAGAAAACCAAGCGGGACCTTGTCGTGGGGGCAACGTCCGCTCCTGCACTCATACGCAAGGACGCACACATACACGCATATAAGGGGCAGCGCGTAGTAGCTAAGCAGCAAACACCCGTAGCGTGACTCGCCTGACGAGATAGCCGCTGGCAACACGGTGCATCATCCGATCTGCGTCGGCGGCAAGGAGCCACAGCGCGGCCAGTGCTTATTACGTTGCCGGCGGCTGAGCCGGTAACGTGAAGCCGACGTCTATCCAGCAGCCCCGTTAGGCCCGGCCACGGGGGACCATTTTCACGGGCCTCTGCCTTTGTGTGCGTCCTCGTGCTGTTGTATCCGCTGTGCCACTCTCCTCTGCCTACATTCTACTTGCCTTGTGTCCTCTAATGCAATAGAGGGAGGAGGTCTACTTTGCTGAGCTTAAATGGATGCAGAGTAAGTGACGCAAAAGAACAGCATCACCCTCTTTCCTCTGGTCGGAGCATTGAGTTGTTGCCCATGCTGCGGCCGCAGTGTGCATGTAGAGTAATATACAGGTGCAGGCTGTATCCTGAACCGAGGCCCAAAGCGCGATGCTCTCGAAACGATAATCTCGAGCTTGCTTTACTAGTAATGGTGGCATATGCAGGTGAGCCCGCGATTGTGTCGTTTCTTCTCGTGGACGCGTTTGCGCTGGGCTTCAGAAGTACTGCGAGGGTATGGTGTGGGTGCGTGTCTTCTGTGAAGTACGCGTCGAAATCCTGCCGAACATCCTTAATGTTTTTTTTTTTTCTGAGGCCTTGTTTTTTCATTGCTGAGCGATTTTTGGACTGTGAATGTACCATACTTCATAGTGGATTCTTCCCATGTCGGTGATATGGAGGAATCGTGTAGCTTCCAAGTTATCCAGGCCCCAAGTGTTTTAGTTAGAAGAATTTTGAAGTTTGAACACAGTATGAAGGGCGAGTTCGAACTGCTCGGTCGGTGGACCCCTTCCCTCTGAACTGAGTAATTTCATCACTGCGTCTTATGCCATAGTTATCATTGGTGGCACGGTACCCGCGTTTCACTGACAGGGTGCAGAGGATGAGACCCACTGCTAGGAAAGACTAGTTTTTCAGCAACCTCATATTTGTGATTTTTATGAAAGTGACCTCATGATGCCTATCGATAAATACAGACGCACGGCTCGGTGTTTTTCGGAACATCTGAACGCAAGCACCAGTATGAAGGTGATAACTTCAGGATTTAACCCATTTCGTTAAACCTAAACCTCTTCTTTAGAGCATTCATCCTCAATACTTTGCCTTTATTTTTTTTTTTAAGAGCAATCGAGCCGACTGTTGTTGTTGTGACTTAGAAAAGAATGAAAAGGAAAGTGCATGTGCCTGCCAACTGGCTCCAGCCGAGCAACCACCGCTGCCACGTGCAGATAGAAGAGAGTAAAATATCAGAGGAAAGAGAAAAAGGAAAGAAAAATTGCAGGCTTATCAAGGTTAAGCCCCAGTGGATGCGAAGCATGTCCTCAGCGTTTGGAGGCATCTTGACCGCATACACGCCCGGCGCAAAGACGATGGCGCGGTTGCGGGCACAGAGACTGACGCGACGGCGGGCGCGCGCCGCCTCATCCCTGGCGTGACGTCACATATCACGCGATGCAGCGATGGTGGCGCCGCCGCAGCGTCGCGCGCTACGGCGCGAACCGAAGCGTGGAGGCCTCCGCCGGGCGACGTCCGACGGCGCGATATGAGGCCCCATCTGCAGCCGGTGTGACTTCATCACGTGACGTCACATCATGTGATCTCACTTCAAGGTCAATGGTGGCCACCGCCGGGAGGCGACCGACGGCGCGATATTCTAGGCACTATAGCGATATGAGGCCCCATCTGCAGCCGGTGTGACGTCATCACGTGACGTCATGTCACGTGACCTACTTGAATGTCACTTGAAGGTCAATGGTGGCCACCGCCGTTCGTCGCGCGAAGGCCCGAAACCTACGTTAATGTGCTTCGCATAGAAGACGCGCGCCGCAGCAACAACTGCGTCCGCCGGAGCGGACGCTGCTGAAAAAACAGACAGGCGGCCGAAGCCGCGCTCGCCGAAGCGAGGACAGATACAACTAGCCGATTCGAACCTGACGCCTTTTGTATTAACTGCAACTAGGCAATACAATAATTAAGACAGTTGTGAGAAATTTTCTAAGCTCACTGTGGAAAAATAAACGCAGAAAGGGCAAAAAAAATGATGTTTGGTAGGTTTGAGATTAATTCATTGCTGAAAGCAAATTTCTTGCACGACAGTGAGCCTTTGTACAATTGCTGCGCATTTTATAGTGACATCTAGTCCACTTTTACTTTACCCAAATGACTACACCGCTTGCCGTATCGTGATACGTGAGCGTTCTTCATGCAAGATTTAGAGTAGGTAATTAACAAGGTGGTTAGGCTGCAGCTGCTGATGATGACGATGATGATGATGAGTCGCAAAAAAAAAGATCAGGTGGCGCCATCGCTTTTCGGGACTCTTGCCAGCGTTTTCACATGCGACATGTGAAGTTCCACAATACTGTATGTTAGGCGAATTGACTTTGGCTTCCATAACCACAGCACACTTGAAAGCACAGAGAAGAAGACATACAACACACAGAACTATGTACTTCCTGAATTAGTCTCGCCCATTATAGTTTCTGATACTTTCGCTCATCCCAAAGAGATATGATTCAATTTTTTATTCTCCCATGATCCACCGCATTTCAGAAGGCAAACGTCTCAAACTGCGGTTTTTACCTCCCATGGCATGACCTCTAAACTATATCTAGTTATGGCTCTACTAAATTTCTTAAACTGTCCAGAAACGACAGCTTCGGTCCGTTTTTTCAAAATGTTTCTAGTTTCATGCGTCTGATTTTATTTTCTCGGTTTCCATCGCACACCTTTGTTGCTCCATCTTTCGTCGACTGCAGCTCTCGCGCGGTAACCAGCCTTAGCTCATTTCCCCTTAGGCAGGAGCTATGATGCACTCCAGTCAGAGATAATGAACGTCTTCAGTGTTTCCGTCTTCACATTAGCCATTCAGTGTTCCCGAAGTCCGCTTATTCGCACGTTTCACTGCTGCGGTGTACCTTTATATTGCCTTGGCCGAATCAGGGGGTGTCAGATTTCATTTGGGCTAAGGCGGTTCCGAAATGAAAACGAGAAAAGGAACGCAAAATCAAGAAGGAAAGTAAGGGCGAAATAGAAATAGTGAAAAAAAGGGGCAAGGATGAGACGCTGAGAGATGTATACAGATAGGCACACTTGCATATATATGTCACTTTGTGTTCATGTGCCACTTGCATGCCTTATTGAGGACCGAACCCGCGAGCCTCGAATAATGTGTTTTTCGAAAACGCAAATAAAAAATACAGAGGTAAGTGCAAAACACGAACACGGAAAAGAGACTTTGCCAGGAAACAATCGGCGCGAAAAATGGGCGGTGCCGGTAGCAAGGATTATTGAACCAGGGAGAAAGAGGGGCTGAAGAGGTCTCAAAACCCGGCAACTTCGGTCTGCGAGCCTCCTCCTCTGTCTACGGAAAGTGCCTCGGCTGCAGATCGTGTCGTCCGCGGTGCGCAAGGTGCCGTGCCGTCTGTGAAGATGCATCGTCGCTTTGGTCCTTCCTTCTCGGGTTAGCGAATCGCGCTCAGATAGCCTCCTGCGTTGCTACTACTCGCCTTCCTTAATCCTTCTCTTGTTTACCTCCTACCGAATTTCCTTCCATTTCCGTTCCTTTCCACTTCCGGCCCTTTAATTTTTCCATCCCGTTTTCCTTCTCCCCACAGGAGCGGCGGTGAATGCATTACGCGATAAAGAAAGAGAATCAAGCACCTCCGCCCACACTGTTCCCGAAAGCACGACCTTGCGACTGAGCACAGTAAGCACTTCCATTCCGCCTCCGCCACTTCCGTTCCCGCAGGCCCGTAATTGGCCTCGATTTGATTTGGGGAGGTTTTCCATTGAACCCAACGAACAAATATCTTTATGAAACATGAATCGACGAAATGAAGGGAAGCCTCGTGGAGGGAACGGACGGCGGGGCCCCACGTATATGAGACGGTTAAAATACGAGATCGTTCACTGGGGACAGCCGCCTCGAACACGAGAGAAATAAAAGGAAAAGAAGGTAATAGGGAGAGGCGTAAGGGAAGGCACAATATGGAGCGAGCGCCGAGAGCCATCGACGGGAACGCCTGAAGAGCTTTAGAAAAATAGCTCTTCATGTACATACCCACAGAAATGAGCGATGAAGTGGACAGCGAAAGAAGCTAGGTATATAATATGGCCGATACGAAAGCGGCGCGCGCGCAGTCTTCGGCGATGCAATTTATGACTTGTTCGCCAAAGGCGCTCCTTCCCCAAACCAGTCTCTCCGTCGGAGAAAGAAGAAGGCAGCAGCGCTGGCGGCAGCCCTTTGAGAACGACCTTTAATGAGCTCTTCTGAAATTGAGATTAGGAAGGAAAGGGTGAAAAGTAACGTAGCGCCATCTCTATACAGGATGCGCTCTCTCCCCATATCTCCTTATTTCTCGCGTGTGCGCATCAGGGTCGCGAAATGGGATCGGCGAGAAATCGAGGGTGGAATAAACTCGGCCATAGTGCCTCTTTCGCTCACTCTGAACTCAGAGCAGTCGGCGGAGAAAGACGTCCAAAGGGAAGGTGAGGTTTACAGCTTTAATAGACCTAGAAAGTGAGAAACGAATAGGGAGAGAGAAAATAGAAAGAAATAAACAAGTAAGGAACGCAAGTTCTTTGCACTGGCATAAAATAGGAAACGGGCGGTGACAAAAAGGTGAATAGGACAAGGGGAACACAAGAGTCTATCGCTACCCTTCCGGAAATAGCTTTGTAAGGCAATTGTTTCCGGTCGAAGGGTTTGACGGGTGCTAGCTGTTCGTTCTTTCGGCCCTGCCGAGAGGAGGTTCTTTTTTCTCGAGTGCGTCGAGTTGTTCATAACGACATTCGCTAAATAAAGACACCGAAAAGGAGAAAACATTACCTCTGAAAAGGGGCTTCCTGTCACACATTTTGTTTGCTTCTTTCTTTAGTGCCATTTTCTAGTCGATGGAGGAGCCGGTATGTGTCTACGCAGCTCTGTGCCCGCAGTTCGGGGGGAAAAAAGAACGAAAGTGTAAGGCACGCTTAGTGCCCGTAAGGAATGCTCCACGCGCAATGCTTGTGCAGCGACATTACTTGAATGATGTACAAGTTGCCTTCTAAACTACTTTTACATTCACTTTAGCGACGGGACAGTTTTATTGTCCGTCCTGGCGTTCAAAGACGCGCAGTTCAAGTGAAGCCTGCTCTGTATAGGGCGGGAGATAAATGTAGCACATGATCTATAAGCACGCACAAAACTATTGCACTGAATTGTGAATGAAAAACAAGCATTTCGTTGTTTTAGAGCGTTAGCTCTTGTTATCTAGTACCTCAGTTTCGCGCCGTCCTCGTCGGCATCAGCAGCGCCACCTTCCGCCTGTCTCGGTTGTCCGGCGGCAAAGTGAAGAAAGAGAAGTATCACTCTGCAATTTTAGGGTTGATGAGGGAAAGGAAAGTTGGAGAGAGAATTGCTAGAGAGAGCGGAACGTAACGGGTGGCCTTGTGGTTTGGGCGTCCGCTTGGGCTGCGGAATACAGTTGGTTTGAAGCCCACCGCCCGACAGTGATGCGAACAAGCGTACTTAGCGCGGCGACCAGCTTTGTTAGCGGTGTGCTATTGGAAGAGGCTCCAATAATCGCGCTGTGCCCTATCGGTGCAAGTTTCAAGCATATTAACCCGCAATTATGATTCGTATTACCGCGTTCACACGGAGGTTCAAGTTAACATTCGCACGCTCTAACCATCATGCGTGATCATACGTACGCGTTAATATTAATAACTAATAATAATAACTCTATTTACATCATGCATACATGATGCCGGATGAAGCGACGTTTCAAAAGAACTTCGCTTCAGAGTACCGCGGCAGCCCTGGACAAATACGGATTCAACATCGGCTGTCTGACCTTGCGAAAAAAAAAAGCAGGACATATCTACAAAATATTCTTTGCTGTCACACCACAGTTAACGCTCAAACATTTATATTACACACTGGTCACCATCCTATAATTAGTTTTTGAAATAATTTGTTTTCTACGTGCACGGTCACTTGAATGCAAGAGAAAAGCTAACTGCGTTTCTTAAGGTCAAATTAAACGTTCCCTTGAATAGAGGTGGGGCTAAAAATTAACATCCAGAAAACCAAAGTAATGTTTAACAATCGAGCAAGGAAACAGCAGTTCGCATTGGCAGCACGGTGCTGGAAGTCGTAAGAGAGTATGTCTGTTTAGGGCAGGTAGTAACCACTGATCCGGATCATGAGAGGGAAGTGACTAGAAGAATAAGAATGTTGTGGAGCGCATATGGCAGGTTCACTCAGATCATGAAAGGCAGTTTACCAATATCCCTCAAGAGAAAAGTCAACAACAGCTGTATCTTACGGGTACTCACCTATGGGGCAGAACCGTGGAGGCTAACAAAGAAGGTTCAAGTTAAGTTAAGGACAACGCAGCGAGCCATGGAAAGAAAAATGATAGGTGTAACGTTAAGAGATCGTAAGCGGGCAGAGTGGGTGCGGTAACAAACGAGGGTTAATGACATCCTAGTCGAAATCAAGAGCACGAAATGGGCTGGAGAAGGGCATGTAATGCGAAGGCAAGATAACCGGTGGTCCTTAAGGGTAACGGAGTGGATTCCAAGAAAAGGCAAACGTAGCAGGGGTCGGGAGAAAGTTAGGTGGGCGGATGAGATTAAGACGTTTGCGGGGATACGGTGGCCGCAACTGGCAAAGGACAGAGTTAATTGGGGAGACATGGGAGAAGCATTTTCCCTGCAGTGGGTGTAGTCAGCCTGATGATGATGATGATGATGATCATTTTTTACCAGTCGTCCGGCCGTCGCGAGTTATGGCCGATTCGCCACAATTCTCTAGCACCGGACAAGCAAGCAGTGCAGAAGAAAACAGGAATGGCGGAACCATCCCAAGTCGGACGCTGCCCGCAAAACAAGCGCCAGTCGATCGCGAGCCTCACATAAGGGAAACACATCGCGACACGTGGGGCGGAGGATGAGCTTTGTTGCTGCAAGGCCGAATAGAGATGGATAGTGACAGACGCGCACGGCCGCTCTGGGAATAGTGATCCCTAAGCGTGGAGACCATTTCCGAGAGCGCTGCAGGCATTTTTGCTACGGCCCGCAGTACGGTGAACTCGGCGGTGAAGACACGGAGCAGCCCGAGGGGAAAATAAGGGAGGCGAGGCCGCTGCCAGCTTCCGCTTGAAGATAGCTTGGGGAAGGGCGCAAGACGCAAGCAGCCGTGCGGACACAACACAGAGGGGGTAGGCCCGCAAATCGGAACTCTCGCTAGCACACCGTGGCTGTCGAAGAAGAAACGGGCCTTTTGTGGCCACGATGCGGGAGTTCCCTCGAGGGAGCACTGATACACTCATGAGTAGTTCGGCAATGAACGTTACGGCTACGTACACGCGCTTGATGCTATACTGGAGAGCTCCTGGCCCTGATATGCGTATAGATTGTGTAGGAGCGTAAGCAATGGTAATGGCATCTGTGCTAAGAAAAATTGAGGTTGGGCTCCTGGAGCAAATGGAGCCTGCATTACAAACAAAGAGTCCACACACTCGTAGCTTTGAGAAGCTGCACTGAAGAGAAGCGACAGTGAATACTGAATACAGAAGTCATATTGTCGAAATGTTGGCTAGTTGACTGGGGCTCGCCTCACACTCCTTGTTCTCTTGGCGAAGATGCCGTATGTATCTTGGACTTTGAAGGCACCTTTCGATCAGTCGACAGGCTACATAGTACTGGCATGTGATCTGACCTCCGCACGGTGTGGGACTGCAGATAAACACGTCTTCGAAGTAAAATTTTGTGAATTAACGTTCCTGGCGCGGTGATCAGACCATATCTACAGAGAGACCTGCTTTCCACTGTATAATAATTTTTACAAAGGGAGCTCCTGAGGCGAAAAAAAAATAAAAAATTCTTTCAGGAATCTATACCTTAGAAACGTGATGGTGTGCGAGAAGACCAGGAAAAAATATTCAGACAACGAGGTGGAGGTTAACGAAACTTAATGCACAGTTTTGTAGCTATTAAGCAGAGCTAAGTTTGAGCCGGGAAGCACTCGAGACGGTACTATACCATATAGGAAGGGTTGCTGGGACATGAAGCATGATGCAGCACCAACGATTAATTGTCTGGGTAGATCTGGCGCTAAATACTGCCGGTAATAAATGTCCGCATTTTCTCTGACGCGCGTCATCACTTACGACGATCTTCGGGGAAGGAACGTCAGGTAGGACACAGAAAGATACAATTACGCTTACTAACGACATCCAACATTGTTAAGAGCAATAGCAGCCACTTGTAATCAATATTCGCGAAAAACTCGCTTCACGACTTGCATTTCATTAGTGGTAGCCTCCTGTTTTCCCAGCTGTGTCATGTATTTAGCTGCTACTAGCAGCAACGAGCACTGACGCTGAATGGCGCACTGCTGAAATGCGCTGAAATTTTAACTCTGCATATCATCTGGAAACGAAACTCCCTAAGATTTGTACATTCGCTACCAAGGCAACTACCGTGATTCGCGCTTTGACACGAACAGACATGCGCAGAGCACGACAGACTGCGACTTATCCGTAGATATTAGGCTGCAGGCTAAATAAGTAACCAACAACAGGCACTACCATCGGTTTTATCGTTCGGGTTCGAATGTGTTTGTCGATACGACGTCGATTAACTGTTCAACGAACAATCGGAGGAATAAAAAGGAAAATGTGAGGCCAGTGTGGTTTCAGCGCCTGTGGATTGTTTCGCTAATCCGAGTCGAATTCAGTTCTATCGAGTTTCAGTTCACGAAGAGGAGACCGACAAGTAAGGGCTACACCACAACCTCGAAATGCCCGTTGTCAATCAAGCGACAGGAAAGCGGGGCAGATGCTGTGAATGTAAAGAAAAACGATTCACGATCTAATCTACAGCCGCATCGTGCTCCTGGAAGGACGTAGACAAAGGCGGCTTGGCGTATAGGAGCGAAAGAAAGAGAAGAGAAAGAAGAAGAAAGTGTGAAGAGTTGGCACTGCCCTTCTTGTGGTAGACTCTTCTATTGCTCTGCCGTGTGCTTTCCTTCTGCCTTTACTATGTACAGGTGAATACCAACCTTTACCTCCCGATTCTTGGCCGATTCCCCAGTGTGGATATGTGCCATTCTGTCAAAGGCTACAACAACAACAACAACTACAGGCCGTCTCTACGGGTCTTTATTACGAGCGGCGGCGGCTACGCCATTGAAGCTCCGCGTGGAGAAGAAAACTAAGTGCCGTCAAAGGAAGCTGCTGCGTGTGTGCGTCTTCTCCTTGCGTGAAGCTTGTAGATATAACGTATCTCGAACACACAATGGGTGCTCCCGCTTCCTCTCTCCTATGCCCTGCCCCACGGACAACGCAATCTTTCTAAGAAACAGGGGAGGAACAACGGCGAGAAACAAGAATGTATGTCGAGTTTTTGGGGAGGCTACATACACGCAATACAGCGAAGGCGATAGGTGAAGCGGCCATTTGCACCCGGCGCGTCTCGAAAATCTGGTGCAGTGCTACCGAAGGATACGCACACAACCTTGACTGCTCCAGTATGGAGGGCGGTGGAGAAGGCGTTCCAAAGCTTTATCAAAGGCTGCGCTGTTTTGCTGAATGAGAAGCTTTTCCTGCAGTCGGGAGTACTGCTTCCGGAAGAAAAATGGCTAACAGGACTTTATCTTGGCAACTCCTGTCAGTGGATCACTTTGTAAATCATCGAAGTGAGCCTCTCCGATCTCCGAACTAACGCTGTCTCGTGCGGAATCCGGGCTCAAGAGCGCTCAGATCGAACAGTGCTGCGCGGTATTAATCAGTCGCGGCAAAGTTGAGGTGCGAGAAGACGCCCTGAGAGGAAGGAAAATATATACAGCTGTTCCGGCTGGAAATCAGGAAAAACAGTATGGCCACCCACTGCGGAGGCAGGGAGTATTGTGGCGGCGCCTGTTGTGCACTGGTCGAGCGTCTTTTTCTGCTGGTCCTGTTATTAGCCAGTAGCTTTCGTTTCTTTTTTCACCTTGGCAAGAGCTGTCGGCATCGTATGTTCTTTAGGCCGTTCGTAACATGTATTTGCGAGCTAGCGGAGCCAGAATTAGTTGTCAGCGTCTATTGGCTCTTTCGTTTCTTTCTCCACTACACATGTCCGGAATTGCAACGTCACGGTGCGACCTGCTGTAATGCTCTACATGACAGGGACCCGGAGCACGTCCATGTTGGCTAAGAGTAAGGATTATTTGGCTCTTTTGAAGCGCACCGTAGACTGTCGCAAGTTGCGGTTAGAAGTAAAGGAGGAGTACAGTGCTTATAAAATAAAGACGTGGGTTATTAGAACCTATGAAGGGCTTGGTCACGGTAAGGACATAAGAGACCGGTTACGTATCCACCACGGCGTTCATAAGCAAAACAGAAGAGAGAGTTGCAGTGAGAGCTAAATTCTGCTATCTACGACGGTGTGGAACTATCACTCAAGAGCATCTAAAAGAGCAAACGAGGTCAGCGCCAAAGCACTATGACAACACATGCAGAGAAGCGAACAGTGCACTTACAATACACGACTATCGCCAAATAATTTGTGCCGACTTGTGCCGACTTGAGGCAACAGTTCACCTATGCCAATAAGAAAGTTGTTCCTCTGGATAAAAGGGGGGCAGAAAATTATGAAGGGGGCGCCTCGACCTTGTCAAAGATCGAACACCGACGATTACCGAGTGAATACCGAGCGGCATGTCTTATATTATTCAGATATCAACACAATGCAGCAGTGAACGCGAATCCGTGATGCGCGTGATTAAAACGTGAGGAGATGAGCTTTATTGAGCTCTTGACCGTCTTTGTCATAAATCAAACAATCACGAAGAATTTTCCCGCTGAGAGAGACGCGAAGCCATCACTGCAGTGTTTCAATCTTGTAAGTGGATGTTCGCTGGAGCCAACGTGTGCCGTGAAACTGTCTTTTCTAGTCTTTGCAGCGGCTGCAAACAAGAAGGAAGAAAAAATAGAACAATTTTTAATTTGTATTAGAGACTATAATGCTTGGCGCATTTAAATAGCAAGTCCGATTTCCATTATTTTTTTTCTGTACCCTTTCACCAACTAAAGCACTTTGTCTGCGGCATGTCGCGGACTGCTAGCTGTGCTTGTTTTCACCAAACTGTACGCCCTGATTTATACAACTCGAACATAATCAGAGTAGGAACCGCCGCGGTGGCTCAGTGGTTACGGCGCTCGGCTGCTGGCCCGAAAGACGCGGGTTCGATCCCGGCCGTGGCGGCTGAATTTCAACGGAGGCGAAATCCTAGAGGCCCGTGTACTGTGCGATGTCAGTGCGCGTTAAAGAACCCCACGTGGTCGAAATTTCCGGAGCCCTTCACAACGGCGTCCCTTCGTGCAGATATTTTATATCGGCCATGCCCTCCTATCCTAAGATACGCTTCGTATCTGCGATGCGCAACAGAGAAAAGAATACAGTAGTCATCAGTATTATTCCGGATGAATCACACATGAGTCTTACATCATAAACAGAGACGCAGTCTTTGATTTAAAGCAAACAAGAAATGAATGCTTCAGGGCGTGTAGCGGAAAAAAATAAAACGAGAAAAGATTTCTTTCAGCTGGAGCCTGTTCTCTCAAAGTGCTACTCGGAAGGGAAGCGACGATTGGCGCTGACATTTCGGAACGTAAGCAGGCCTCTTTTGTGTCTGCTCAGTTTAAAAAAAAAAAAAAAAACAGAAATCAAATGTGGGCACTTCTCAGCTCTGCTACTCTCTGCATGGGCCACCAAGCTTTCAACGCGCAGTCCAGGATGCTTTAATAAACATCTTTTTTTTTTTTTTTTTTTCAGGTTAGCTCGCCTCTTCAGTTCTCCGCGTCCGCGACAATTCCGCTCGCTCGCATGCGTTCATGTCTCGAGAGCGCACAGCATAAAGATGGGAAAAAATGTACAAGGGCACGAAAATAGAGACAGAAAGTAAGAAGGGGCCTTGCATGTGCCTCGTGAAAGCGAACGGGAGGTACTCCACGACATTCCGATGCCCACTTCAGAGGAAGGAAGCTTAGAGAGACATGGGAGGGCGATCAAGGAGATGTGCCGGTTTGTAATGTGACGCGCAGTAACAGCAAGCAGCAACAACACGCGAGGAGTCCCAAAAGCAGGTTAACATCTACGATGCAGCAAGACACGCGATAACCCATAGTGGTGTTTTTCAACCTCTCTTCTCTATCTCCGTTGATCTCGGCCTGTCCACTCGGCCTCACACTCTTTCTTCTTTTCTTGATCTATATTTTATTTGTCTTTATCTTTGGATTAACAGCGCAGTGTATATGCTGCTCGCCTGGCATCGCATATGTGAGCGGTCTATCCCGCAAGTGTTTGCGACTACTTCCGGATTATTGGAGGCACGCTGAAACGAAAGTGACAGGCGCTGCTGCGACCAGGTGGCTGGCAGGGTCGCTTTGGTTGTATGCATACATGTACGGGGTCAGTGCTCAGGGGATAGGTGTTTGAAAAGCGCTTTTCAAGAATGATTGAAACATAGCCACACTGAGCGTCACAAACAACAACAACATGGAGTCCATAAAAAGGGAGAAACGTCATCTAAACCTGAGATTTGGTCAGTTACAAGAATCTTGCTTCCTTCTAATTTTTTCCTATTTGAAGCATGCAGAACATCGTGTTCAATAACACGTCATTTCACTAAACATGTACTAAGCAGTTATGAAAGAACCTTACAACAAAAAGATTGCTTACTGAGCGGTCACCGGATGCCGTTTAGAGAATAGTCTAGAGATGAGGTCGACTGGTGTGCGATAGGCTGAAATCTTAATGTTTCTTTTTGTTGTGATATTTTTCCCCAGCAGAAATCGATTACGACAAACTTCACTGCATGCGCGATGCCAAAATATGTTTAGCAAAATGTCACCTGTCTTCGCCATTGCACTCGCTGTCACCGCCACGATGTTACAGCCACAACATCACCAATTACTCGACAAAAAAAAAAAAATGACACCAGGAAGGCGTGTAGTTTACTAAGATAAAAGTGACATTTTTGTCTCCTTTCACCATGTGGAAACACGCACACAAAGGGCGCTTAATTACATACCAGAAAATCACTGAAACTACTGGTATGGCTGGCAGATGCTTCACCGGGAGATGGACATGCACTGTATGTCAACTGCTTTCTTTGTTGTTTCCACATCGAGCGCCTTGCTTGAGCCGCTGAAAGAAAACCCAGGGGACTCCACAAAGAGGTGAATAGTTAAAGACCTAACACTTTGCGTATGCTCTCCCTCTCTACTTTTCACCTGATCACCTTCCTCGTGCCGATCGTAATTTCCGTTTCCTCGTGAACTAAAGCCCTGCCGGTATCCATGGAAAAGAGTTGCCATGCTGAGGGTAACGATTACGGAGACGAGAAGGAACGTCAGGCAGGACTGTGTGCGAAAGAGGGAAATGGGTGATAGTGAGAGGTGTTTGGGATGCCTCCATTCTACCCCGACCCCGAAGAGACCGCGCATCGCAAACGCATTCCACCCGACCGGCCTCGCAGCTATATCGCACAGGGGCTGCGTGCGTGCGTGCGTGTGCTGCTTCAAGCATCGCGCTGTTCGGCGTGCTTCTGGCGCTGCTGTCAAAGCGAGAATTTAGACGATAATAGGAAACGACCGCAGCGGTGCGGTCGTCAGGAGAGCTGTTAGCCAGGGGGTTTCGCCGCGTCCGCGCGACTCTGCAATTAAACGATCCCACGTGCCTGCTGTCGTCGCTGGCAAGAGGTCCGTTTTATACCGTCTGGGAAGGCTTCATTGAAAAGTATCAAATGCTAATCAAGAAATAACCGGAGCATGCGAAGAGTCACGTCGACGTCGCCATTCCTCAGTTCGTTCACCCCCTTTCTCTTTTCGTCTTTGATTCTCATCGCTATTGAAAACAGTTCTCATTCTCCTCTTCAGCACTGCACGCGCTACAGAGAGAAAAGAGTAGGCATGCTCGTTTAAATTATTAGCGAGTGCAAGGTTAAGCATATTGCGTGGCTTGCTCAGTCCCTCCTGCAAGCGCGCCCGCCTCATATGAGCAGGCGCTGCCTACGATATAAGCGCCGTAAAGATATATGGAGTTATTTTAGAAACTTGCCCACCCGGGCTTTCGAGCTGAGCTAAACGGGCATTACAGGTTTACGT
Organism: Amblyomma mixtum; assembly: GCF_055824585.1. Lineage (NCBI taxonomy): Eukaryota > Metazoa > Arthropoda > Arachnida > Ixodida > Ixodidae > Amblyomma > Amblyomma mixtum. The sequence goes on from NC_143016.1 coordinate 66,381,628, forward strand.
TGCAGTCATATAAGATATGCCACTGAAAGTTATGAAAATGTCCTTTTTTTTTTCAAAGCATTATTTCTTGCTAGAATTACATCCTCCTTGTTACAATTACGGATTGAGGCTCACAAGAGTTCTGCGAAGCCGCAAAAAATGGAAGCAAACTTTAGCCAGTCAGAGCCAAGTTCACAATGCTTGTAGTCAGGAATACAGGATAGCTCCGAGCCAATGCCGCTATAGGAGGCTACGGAAACGGGAAAAATTAAGAAACAATTCTGGGAAAGAAATTCATAATTCTTGAGGAACCTGCAGCTTCACCTGTGTTATTCTATAGGCTACAAATATAACGGGACACAGCTTTTTGTAGGTGAAGGCCGCGCCTGCCATGAAAAACACCTAATAAAGTGTAAAATTTTCCTTTTTATGAACACGCTCAACCCATGTCGTGCACTACGGTCATATAAGCTAACGTTTGACGACGAACGTTTATGTTTATTAAATAAGAAAGTTGACGAGATCGAAGCATCGTTGCCACTGTATGTTTTTTTTCGACATGAACTCCAGCCGTCCATTTTTTTTACATACGCTAAGTAGGAGCACAAATAAATGAACTACGCCACTTTCACGAATTTCTAGAAAAGATTTTAAAGCAAGGCCCATATATATTTCTGCTCATTTATTCTCGGCTCCTTTCGGGGCTGAGGGAGATCTGGGGAATGGGGGTGGGGAGACAAGGAGGGGTAATATATGGTGCGCTCCATAGCAGGCATGGCAAAATACATGCAAACACGCTAGGCAGGGACCGAAAAAGGAGCTCTGTAGCTGTCCAGCCACTAGGTGTCTGTTTTGTGCCGCAAGAAAATAACCTGCCCGGGAATAATCCAAACTATAGCATTAGTCGACGCACAGCACAGACGCGAATGTTCCAACAACAATATATTCCGACCGCAAAGAGTGGGCTCAACCCACCAACCTCTCCGTCGGTTCCTATATTTTCATTTTTTTTTTACATTTCGTTAACTCTTTTCCCTTTGTTCGATTAGCTAACGGGGGTCTTTCCTTCTCCGAAGATCTCTTCTACGCGCGGGGCCTGTCAGCAGTACTTCTGCATTGCGTTTTTTCCGAAAAATCAGGCCCAACTTGGTTTATTCATTCTGATTGTTTGCGCGTTATGTCGTTCTGTGCTACGAAAGTGTTTGAGTTTCCTTTCTGTTTTCCTACGCTTTAGACGGATTAGACCATGCCAGAGGCGCAGTTGAATCCAATCTTCTCAGAGGCTTATGGCCCTTACCTCTTTTCCCCTCCTTCCTTACGACCCTGGTCGGAAGAGCTACGCTTAGCTCTTCTACGCCCACAGCGGAACTACCCAACTACCCAACTCTGGGTTACTTAATTCGTTTTCTTCTTCTGAAGTCTTTATTTCTTCGCTTCGGGGTCTTCCAAAAGGGTTGTTCAGAACGCTGTTGGGAATAGGGGCGGAGGGGGCAAACGTTTGTGCCTTGTGTTGCTGCAATGGCATATTGTTTCCTCTGTCGCTCCTGTGCTTTCGGTTTTCATCGCAAAATTTGACTCTATTGCATTGTTTCTTTCACCGCTTCTCTTCCTTGGAGTGCAGAAATTCGAAAATGACGTCATGTGCGCGTGGGCTTATTTTCTTGAAGCCGACACCCGTGGCTGCTCGTGTGTGGGCTGCGTAGAGAAGTTTGCAGCCTCACGCGATATTTAAGAGACGAAAAGCGAATATTAAAGTGGCGAAACAGTACATTATTGCATAACTTTCATTAACCATTTTTTTTTCTAGTTGAAAAGTTCAATTGTATATTCTGAATGTTCTACGTAGGCGAGCTGGTAGCAAATTAATGGCCCAAAATGGTAGCGGTGGTGACAAATTCAGGATGGGCTTACCGTAGCACCAGCTTCGGAAAACTATTTCTTCGTGCTAAGACTGATATGCTTGCTATAAATTGTATCTAACCCCTTGCAATCTTGCTTGCTCACCAAAGTAAACGCCAGGCGTACGCACGACTCCTCGCTTATATTGCAACGTCCTGAAGTTACTTGCTACGTTAGATTTGCTCTCCGAAAATAGCTGTCCGGACCCTCTTCAAATCCGTATTGAAATACAGTAGCGCATCGTCGTAGCCATCAGTGTTTACCTGAAATCTTTAAGGGTAAAAAAAAAAACGCAAAAGCATTGAGTGCGTCCCGCCTACGTTTGTTATTAGCCTCTCAAAGCAGCACCTCTGTTGCGTCTTCTGTCCGAAAGCGCGGAAACGTCTGGGGCAGCCCCTCATAAAATATTTCGTAAATAGTAACTATTGCCGAATATGGGATCAAGGCCCCTTTTTGTCTCACCAGTGACTGCAATATTTTGCTTCATGCACTTTTACATAACGGTACCTTGTTCTGAAGGTTTCCCGGAAACGCAAGAGAAAGCTAGCGGAACCACGTTAAACAATACGAAAAAAACAAAAAAGGGTTTCGTAATAAGTGTGGCAGGGTGACCAGTGGAGCCAAAAAACACGGAGACTTAAATTGCGTGCTTCGTTATACTTCCCGTATGAAAACTCTTGATACCATCACTTCTGAAGCATTGTGCCTAACATGTTTGCAACGTGGAGGACGCGTTATGAAACGTGTCATTAAATGCTCAAGTGAACCCCACTCTGCCATACAATATATAAGGCATTAAAGTGTCATTTGACGCCAGTTGGACGTACATTCTTCAAATAGCCTCAGCATAATATCGGCGACACTATTATTTGCCGTGGAATTGAGATAGTAAAGGTGAGCTATTCTCATCTTTGCCGCTATGAACATAATCCAGAGTTGGTGCTAGACCACAGTGACCGATGTTAATTCCCAAGCGCACATAAATGTGAAAGACAACAGTACATTTAGGATGCCACTATTTAAATAAAGAACATTTGTTTCAATCCAATTCAATTTACTCCATATACTCAGGAAGCAAATCCTAGCGTTTACCACCTTATAGAGCTACGTATGAGCGTGAAAACAAAGAAAACCACATCCAATCCTGTTCTTCCTCTTAGAACCGAGCATGCAGTGTCTCTAAACACTGAAAACACTTCATAAATTTATTTCAATGCTTGTGGTTTTGTTTTGTTCAGCAAAAACTCAATATAGGTGTTATTTAATGATCGTAGATGCGAAATTCCCAATGAGAATCCGGTCGTGGCCGGCGGGCAGTTCGTGGAAGTTCGCATGCAGAGTTGCCACCTGTGAATTACGCAGTCAGCTAACAATAGAAAAGTGTACTTTTTTTTTACCATCACTATGTTCGTCCCTATATGGTAAGCAGATTAATAGAACGTCTGAAGTAGCGCAACACGCCATCTCGCAGGGAAGCTCTGAGATCTGTACTAATCAGCGTTTCAAGCATGGACCACATACTCATGGGGAGTTTCTCGACTGGTGTGATCGAAGAGCTGAGCTCGTAACGCCAACCACAGTGAACTATCAACAGTACCAGTGGGCTTCTTGCCCAATGTCTTTCTTCATTCTGTTTGTCTTCTGTTCGGCGCCAGTCACGTGCTCTGCCTGCAGCACGAGGTAGTTTGGACCGGATCTTGGTGCTGATGCCCTTTTGCATGATTAAGCCGAGTGCCGGCTTCCCGATCAACGAATTAAAGGCTTGATTCCCATCGCAGTGAATGGCGCACCGCTTTATGCGTTTTGTGAGGTGGCCACCGGTTGCTAAGGTCGATGCTTAATTAACTAATAAAAAATTACCACCTTACCGGGACAGGAAGCAGTTCAAGAACCACAGGTTAACATAATAGATGAACATACAAGAAGGCACCGAAGCCAAAAGCCCCATTTAAAAAATGGAGAAGCGACGTGTCACACATACAGGAAAAGACGGCTTCTTACATGACATAGAAACAAAATAACGTAGACAACCAATGTAATCCAGCAGTTTTTACAGCGTATAAAAAAATGAAGCCAGCAACAAAGGTGATGGTATAAAAACACGAACTGCATAAGGCGCTGTTGTTTTATTCGCCAGCCGCAAACGCACTTATTTTAAGACGCTCGATTTTGTTAAACCAAGAGTGGATTTTTTTTTTTTTTGCGGCAAACACAACTGAAGATTTAGTTGTCACACATTTAGGTGGCAGCTTATTTCTTAAGTGTGTGCCTGACGGGAAAGATGAATGCTCGAGATTGTTGCCCCAGACGACAGATTGTGCTTTTTCTTTGCTTTGATCTGGCTGAGTGGCGATTCAGTACTTTCTAATAGTCGCGTTTGGTTACGTAGACTCTGCGGTAGCTTGGGCGAGCGCTTGGTTGACAGGGGTGTCGCTTATACTTGACGCAACGTGAAGGGCTTTAGCGCTAACACTCACTTATTCGCCTGCAGAAAGTATACACCTAAACCTGACGGTCATACTCTCCAGCGTACGCTCGAAAGCTGAGCGCACGCATAAGCAAAAACAACGACATTTTTTTTTAAATGCGTGCAAATGAGATACAACCACTTGGAATTGGCACAGTGTGTCAACAGAGTCTGCATTCTTAACAATGCCTACTGGACTAGCTCGTGATGCAATTCGTAACAGTAGAATGCAGGAATTCCGCATGCCAAACGTGCTATAAGCAAAGAGGCTTCACGAAGAGGAAATCTCACATTGCGCTTGGTGGCCGGTATGGCTGAGCCTTTCTACAAATTCTGCAGTTCCAGTTTTAGCCATATAAATAGCACAGCTGTTACAACCGCGCCAAGGCTAAAATTAAGGAACAAGGTCGTGCTCTGGAATCAGGGTTTCCAAAAAGGTTATATTCGCCAAATGAAATAAAAAACATCACCATTGTAGGGGATCGGCCAAGACACGTGCAGAGACATTCTGATATTGAAAAATATCTTGCAGTAAATTAATGGAAGCAGAAGATTGTCTCTTTTAAGAAAATAACTAATTGAGTTCTGCGAGATCGATGAGTCACTGAATGAGAGAACAGGGTTACACTTGCAAGAAATGTATAATGTTTCAGTAGGAATTTTTATGGACATATTTACTTTACAGCTCTCATAACGCCAAAGAAATCAAGTAAGGTCTTTTTCATTTTTCATCTTATTCGATCACGAGACGAGTGCACTACATAAACTATTTTATTACAGTACGCATAGTTCGGAATATGATGAATAATCTCCTATCTTCTGGAGTTCAAAGACGAGAAAAATTAGGCCAATGAAAATGATTTGCCTTTAGCTATTCGCCTATGATTTGAGGATTGTGCAGACAAAAGTGAAAAGCGGTACTTCAACTAAAAAAGAATGTAAATGCAAACGGAGGCTGACGAACGTGATGGCGGTCTCTCCGTCCACCTCGGGGAATAAAAAATCGTAAAAAAAAAATAGAGCCGAAAGGCGAAAAGAGCGGTGCAGGATAATTGTTCTTGGTTGCTTTTCAACCAGTATCATTGCTTCTGCCAATCCTCTCTCCCTGTTTTCTCATCCTTTTCCCCTAGACACACAGTTAAGGGCAGCCGTTACAGATGCGTACCCAAGTGGAACGCAGCTTCCCAAGGATTCTTAGGAATACTTTTCAATCCCACGCGCGGCGGCCTTGGGCCTCATAAATAGCAACACCGTTTTTTCGACGTTCATCCGGACGTCACTTCGCGTTTTCCAGCTCGTCAGAGAAAACGAAGCGTGGGCGCCCCTCGCTCCACGTCACCGTGCGTGCACGTAGAAGGCAGGGTAGGACGGAGAGTCGACATCCGATTTTTTTTTTCTATTTTTCTTGCCGCCTGAGTGCGAATCGCACACCCAAGCAGTCCTCCCAGACAAGTACACGAAAAACGTGAAATGATATTTGATGAAAATGGCCGACATCTTTGCCTCCTCTTTCTCTCTCTCTATCTCTCTCGGCTGACACCGAGACCGGCTGGAAGCAGGCATCTTGCCGGAGAATACAGATACAGAGAGAGGCGAAGAAAGAAGAGAAGCCGGGGAACGAGACGGATACACGCACGTACACGGGCTGAAAGTAAGCGAGGAAGAAAGTAAAAAAAAAAAGAAAGAAAGAGACGGAATGAAGGAAAAATAAAACAAAGAGGTAACAGCGCCTGGCGATCCGTCCGGAGATAATGCGGCCGGGCAGGCTCGCAACGAGCACGGAAACCCAGTGCGGGCAGCAGCTGCAAAATCATCATCTTCCGCGTTTAAGGGGCCGCACAATGAAAAAAAAACAAAAAAAGGGTTGTCTTCAGTGCGCGCCGTGACATGGTCCGAGGCCCTTTCTCTCCTCTTTCCCGCCTGCCTGCCTGCCTGCGCGACGGCTTCAAGCGCTGGAATCCAGAAAATTGACGCGCTCACCTTTCGCCTCAAGTGTCTCTTTCACTCTGTCCCAGTGCTAGCACCGTTCTCGTGCGGTTGAACATGGAGCACATAAACAGATCTGAAACCAGGTTGGGCGAAAAACATCGCCGCGCACAGAAGAAAGAAACAATGCTTTCATTCTTTCTACACAGACGCAAAATATTTCATAATAAACTGGGTCATTGTACGCCGACGAAGGTGGTGATGTGAAGCGACAGCCGTGAAGTAGACGGTACTTCTGATGCCGGCCAAATCTGCGGCGGTTTCATAACCTCTGCTTAGCAGGTTACTTTTGCACTAACTTCGCGCCGACTATCTAGTGCTCTTGGATGCATGGCTCCGCTTAGTACCATCCCGCGCAAGTCGATGTTAACCGGCCGTAACGAGTACTGATTTACTTGGACTTAAGACAGCGGGGAACTTTTGCCTCATTCGTTCCAGTTTAAGCTTCTAAGCACTTTGTTGAAAGAATCCGTTTGTCAGGTTCCAAAGAGAATGGCGTCCTCACACTACTGCATATCGTGGTGAAGGGAACAGCGTCTGCCTCGCAATTTTTCTTCAAGTCGTTTGCTGGGACGTACAAATATCTCTACGCAAAATGAGCACTTTCACCTCTATAGGCAATGTCTTACGCATTAATTATATGACGAGCCTCGGCGGTGTGGCAGTAGATGGGAGAAACATGGCCAATTGCTTTGTCCGTAGTGTTCGTCAGTATAATACGAATGATTCGTCTGGCACTAATTCTGATGCGTATGCTCCACTAGTCGTGCCGCCTCGAAAGCCCGTAGCGTAGTTGATCCGCTGTACGAAAAGCGCAGCTATCTCCTTCCCCTCGGCCGCCCATCAAGATCTAAACGCGCTCTCCTGACCCCGTGCGCCTGCAACGAATACAAATTTTTCTCTATGCCATGAACCATAAGCAGACGGGAAGTACTTGCGAGTGGCTACCAGCATGTTTGGCTACTAAAAGAGCACCTTTGATGAAGCTTTTATTCATGAACCCTGGGTCGACTAATCTGAAAGAATAATAAAAGCCGTTAATCCATAGGTCATAGCTGCTCTTCTGTTGTCGTTTCACCTCACTTGAAAATGCTCTTTCAGCATCTCGGCCTTGTTTTGTCTGCTCACTTGTTTCCTTGATTGACAGTTCCATGTTCGGGCACTTTCATACAAATATCTTCTCCACCACGAAATGCTTTTTCTGGAATCGAGGGGGGTTAAAGAATGCAGTGCGAAAAGACAAGCACAAACGAAGAAGTGGACAAGACTGGCGCTGGCTACCAACCCATTTATTCAAAGAAACGAGCAGCTTTTGTAATGCCATCCAAGACCCACGTGACCAGATAAAGCAGCAGGCGTGGGAAATCTATCTAACACTGATACACATCATTGCACACAACATGGAAGAAACAGCGAGGAGGGACCTTTTATAAAATTTTTCGCTTTTATAAAAGGTCACATGATTCTCCAATCCTTGACGCTTACAATAGCTCCGTCGCCTTACTTCATGCTTGGGATTTTCGCGTATTTGTGCAACCACCTGAATAGTGCTGTTTATTTTTAGAGTCAAGAATTGATAAAAAAAATTGCATGCGCTTTTGTTGCACTTGTGGAATTCTAGGGGCGATAAAGTCTTAACGCCCTGCTAGCACTCCAACAATTTAATCACGGACACGCATGCGACTGCTTGAGCTGAGGACCCGCTGTTGTTGCGCCCGCTGTTTGGATGTTTATTTTCAAACTCAGTTATACAAATTTTCTCCGTTATTAAACGGGCTAGAAACAGCGATGTTACACCAGGCTAACAATTATAAAAACGTTTATGGCAAAGTGCAACGTTAAGAAGTGGCATAAACTCTAACGAAAAAGTATTACTTCAAGACATGTTTATAGATTCAAACGTCGAGTTCCTTTCCTTGCCCCGTTATGTTTTTTATACCTCTGTGCACAGCAAGCATCCGGCCCCAGATCCTTTCCTGCGATGAAAAATTAGATATTTCGTCACAATTTCATCTCTCTTCAGAACCGCAACGACAGTGGCTTCTTGGAGACCTCGCAGGCCTTATTTTTTCTCTTCATACAGGGCTCACATTAAATCAGTGAGGAAACTGATGCGGCGGCCGACTTCCTGACGGTACTCAGTGCAAGTGCCACAACACTAACCAAATTCGTTCTTTTTCGTATTTATTTTGGTTGCAGCCCCGTTTGAGCAACTGTGCTTTCACACATCCCCTTACTGAAGGTGAAAAAAAATCTTGAATTTAAAGCCGCACGCATAGGGATTCTCGCATGATCGGGAGCTGATCAGCGTCCACGTTTTCCTTTCTCTTTTCCCTCTTCCATTTTGATGAGCCCGTCCGTGCGTTCTTTTGAGTGGATGCGTATGTGTGTATATATACTTGCGTCTTCACCGCAATATAGTCGCACTGTTTATTTCAGGCGTCCTTAAAAAGATGGCGGTAGCTGAAGACAGAAAGAAGAGGACCGGTGATAATGCAATTCAAAGTGCAGCGCTCCAAAACAAAAGCTACTCGCGAACGAAAGAGAGGCACCGACAGGAAGAACAGCGGCCATGTTTTTGAAGGCTTGCTTTTTTTTTCTTCTTCTTCTCCCAGATATAGCGAAACAAGAGCACGCGCGCAAACGACGACGTGAGGCAACGCAAGCGCGCTTGTAAGACGTGAGGAGCATTCGGGATGTTTCATCCCTAGCCTTGTGCGCGGAATTACCTAGAGCGTCCTCCCTCCCTCCCTCCCTCCCTCCCTCCCTCCCTCCCTCCCTCCCTCCCTCCCTCCTTCCCTCCTTCCCTCCCTCCCTCCCTCCCTCCCTCCCTCCCTCCCTCCCTCCCTCCCTCCCTCCCTCCCTCCCTCCCTTTTGTTATCGCAGTCTTCCTCAAATGTTCACGGCAAAAGCTCAACGCCCTTACATTTTCCTCGGTGGCGTCCACCCTAGAGGTTTTCGTTCTGTGTCCGGGCAATGCAGCTTACTATTTCAATGACATTCCCATCCCCGGGATTCTGGTTTCCTGAAGTTTAAGAGATGCGGACGCTGCACATCTTGTTGCATTGTATAGCCGGCCTGATGGGAGTGAGGAAAGGCGGAAAGGATGGCGGGAATTCTGCAAAAGATATGTCATAAAGCAAAGGGAACGACTGTATACGTCATACAAGCAGAGTTTGAAGGAACCCGTTTGTTCGGTCAGCGCACAAACGTCGCCTCGAGTGCTCGACGGGATTAACTTGGTTTGCTTCGTATAGCATCTAGGTAAAAAAAATAGAACCTTCGCGGAGGCGAGTACAACAAACTCGTAAAAAAATAAACAATGAAACGAGAGCATGCGGACACAAATTTTCTTCCGTTTTGCCGTCTCCCTCGGTGAATTTTTCTTTCTTTTTCCGTTCACTCCCGTCCACTCTTTCGAAAGGTTCTTTTATTTTGTCCGGGTATCCAGTGTGACCCCTGCTCGCTGTGGGGCAAATCTGATCAAAGCAGAGAATGGGCGGGAAAAAGAGTGGCGTTTAGAGACGATCCGAGGAGAGCATGGCGCAGAACAAGCAAAAAGTCAAAGAGACTTAGAGTGCCTATTTGGGGATCCACGGGGGCATGATTTAGAATCGAAGATCGGAAAGCCCAAGGGTCGAAAGAGCGGTCGGCTGGGAACCAGCATTCAGAAGTGACGTCTTCGTCGGCAGCTGAGTCCGCGTCCACGGGGACAATTTCTTTGTTTTGTTTTTCTCTATAGCACTTTTCTTCTCTTTTTCATTTTTATTATCTGGCTACAGCATTCCCATAATGATATGAGGAGAATCAAAAGCAAATCTTTTTTTTTCATGTGGCAGCAACTGCAATGCTAAGCACCGGATAACGGCAAACGCTGATGCCTACGAATAAGACAAAATTAGTTTGCGTTAGCACTGGTAAGTGCAGCTAGCTCGTAATGACTGCATCTTGACAAGTTTTGTTGATCAATTCTTGCTGTGAAAATAAGATTTTTTTCAGTGCCGCAGAGCTGAAAAACGTAGCTGGAAGGAGATTATTTGTAACTACAACATGTTTTTTTGTTACCAGAGGCTGTGCGCCAACTTCTTGAACAAAAATGCTGCAGTGAGTTTCGTTGTATGATAAGGCCGCTGTATCGTGAACGCCAACAATTTAACACAACGTTTTCTCTTGAAGTAGATTTCGAGTCACCTGTATTTTTTGACGTCCACCTCTTAACTGGAACTTAAGTGGAAAGTTTTTCGCTTTCCTTATTCCTTTCAACTCGGGGCAGATAAGTTTCAAATGTTTGTGATGAGTTGTAATCCACATCACCGATTTTAGATTGCAAGGCGACCGTTATTGGTAAACGCTTTCCAACAATTAACACAGTAGTGACAAGTGCCATGCACTACTGACGCTTTGAATAGAGGAGATATAAAGTTGCTCTGCACAAAGTTTCAGGTCTCTCGAGACGATAAGGATTCCATGGCGAGCAAGGGAAGAATTGTATGAAAAGAATATCCGTATGAAGTCGTGTGTCAATTACTTTACGGTACACTTGAGCAGTTAGTAGACGAAAAAGAAAGAATACTGTGACTGCAGCGGAATTAGAAGACCCAAATAGCACTTGAAATATGTCAGCTCAGTCTTGCGTGTGCGGCACAGCAGGAGTTTCCCTTTCTTTTTTTCAACCGAGCATACAAAATCACTGGTAGCTTTTCAAAACTATGGATTTTCACTATTTCATTAGAGTTATAACTATCTTTCAGAGCACCAGGGATTAAGGGCAGATTAAATAGCGCCTATTCATACGACAGTGAGCAGTTCGATCATGTTTTGGCATCATAGAAATGTTTTGCATAGAAACATAATTGTTTTTCTTTTTTGAAGCAGTTGATTACATGTTGCGATTGTATGGTATCAACAACTGACAAGCCGCCCAACTGGATCTTGATAAAACAGCGCTACGAGTCAGGACCGGCACACTTGCAATAACACGGGCGCTGGACTTGTTTGCTTTAGTTAAACTTGCGATACGGGAGCCCTCATCTCACGGTAAGCGTGTCCTGTAGTTCATCCTCTCACCTTAGGAAGGTTTCTCGAAGATTCGGATGCGTTAACCAAAATGGTTGATACCAGAACTTAGACTTCGAAGAAGGGTAGCTGTAGTTTAGCACTTTCAGTCGAGCTAGTTGGTACTACATACATATAAACAGTATCCCGCATAGAGAAGCGAGGATGAAAGAAGCGGTGGAAACAATCACAAGACATAAGCTAAATGTATATATCCTACTTCGTCCTTGTGTTCGACTGTGGCCTGCTTTCTCCAAGCATGCCTTTGGAGCTTCCTTTCAAGAGAATGTCGATATCTCTCCGCATGAAAATCGCCCTCGTTCGGTGTCCGGATAGAGACAGCAAACAACAGCCACTCGCTAACAGACGCGAAAGAAAGCTCCAACGGCAGCGCACAGCGTGGCCACACGGGAGGGGTTGTAGGAGACGGGGCGCCGCCCAAAAAAAGTGCTCCTAAAAGTGCCCGCTTTACATGCGGCATGTCCAGTTCAATTAAGCGAGGGCCGTGTACGGCCACAGGAGGGGAAGAACGCCAGAACGCTGCCACTATTGGCAGCCAGTTCTGGAACGCAACGGAGGTCCAGGCACGACCCCTTTTTGCAGCACGGAACGCGACACGTAGGGAAGAAGAGGCGATGAAGCGGGGGATTTGGGAAAGACCAGCTCATTATAATACCCATGCTTCAGGAAAGATGCGAACCTGATTCCCTATATATACTCGGATGCAGAGAAATGGGAGTGTAGGAGGTTGGTAGAATGCACCCACTTAAATTTCAAAGATCTTGAGTGTGCCTAGGGGTTGGCGGGCGCTCGGGGCCTGTTTATTTTTCTTGAGGCGACAACAAAGCGCACGTAAGGAAAAACCTTTAGGGCAGAAAGAAGCCGCATACGTGCTCCTGGCCCGATCTTCAGTCTATACATGGCGGAGCGGGCGTTTCCTTTATTTTTTTTTTTTCCAAACGGCTAGGAGAAGACGCTGAACTTATGGGCCTAGTATTTATGCTCTGTATGCCGCCGATCACGAGACCCGCCTGAAGTGCCTGGAATAAGTAATGCGACCAAACCCGATTACTCGCCCTCGAGGCCTCACTTGTAGGCTGCAGCAGTTCGTCCGCTGCACGCGAGGTTGGCTGCCTCGCTATCATTCAACCCGCTTAACTTCCCTTTTATACCTCGCCTTGCAGAAATGTAAGCGCGGGCGGAATGATCCCGCGCGCAAAAGAGTCTTAGCGTTCATAAGTGCCTGCTCAACTCGTCGTCGATCGTTCTCCGTGTTTGCTTGCGCTTACGCGTGTGATGTGTATGTGTGTTTTCTACATAGTGGCTTCTGGAAAAGTTCGTATTTCACGGAGTCGAACTCTGGTGGGGAATCGAGCACCGCATAGACCCAATGCAAAAGAAATAAGCCTTTAAAATTGAAAAAAAAACTGGAATAGGACAGCTCGAAATGATTGGATTACACGGTTTGCTTTCGCCCCAGAAGGTTGCAAGAGCTTTGCAGTGAAATACATGTGAATGGTTTGGTTACGGTGAGATGTTCTCACATGGTTGATAAAAAAGAGATTAACTCTCTCTTTCCCTCTCTTTTTTATTCCATGTCACCGCATTTACTCAGCGACCTAGTCAGTTGCAGAAAATTCTGGATGCTATAATTGTGTTGATGCTACCTAAGATTATTTCCTCAAAGTTAATTCTTACCTCAAACCTTGCTCTTACTTCTGACCTAACCCTATAGAAACCACGGATAATACTGAAAGTGTTCTTCAGGAGAAAAAAAAAATCTGTAAGCCAGTGTACACTGATCAGTCTGCGTGAAGCAAGTCATCAGTATCAAAGCAACATTGCCAAGAACAGGTACTATGCAGCACAAATACAATAAGGTAAAGAAAAGTATGTAGATTGCAGGTGCGCAAAAAGGAGCCATAAATAACAGGGAAACAAAAACAGCTGAGGTGTATAACAGATTATTTTTTCAACACACAAAGCCTTAATTTATAGCGCTCGTTTGAAACAAAGCTCACTGGTTAATTCAGAACGATCGATGCATTGTCCAAGGGATTAAGATGCGCGTACAGGCAAGAAAACAAAAGAAGATTGCGCCCTTTCACGGGCCGGAACTTTATCAAAACCCTAAACCTGAGGGCATCATCATCATCATCATAATCATCACCTTTAGAGAAGTACAAAGAGCGCTCCATTAGACAGGGGGCTCTATCTGCCGCTATACGTATATACAGTGTGTCGCAACAGTCAAAGGGCCCGCTTGTGCACACACAGACACGCAAGCACTTTCAACGCAAGCAGCAGGCAAGTGAGCAGCACCCTTTCACAAAAGCGATAGGGAAGTAGTGTTCTGAATGCCGCCACGCGAGTCATCTCATTATTTTGACGCAGTCCAGGCGGAGAAGAGAAAAGGAACGGGCAAGCAAGTACCGGTCAAGGCGAATCCTGGGGTGGCGTAAGGATGCTGCATCAAAGGCTCTGCCGGCGTTAGATCTTCCTTTGTGAATAAATGAACTTGAAGGCACTGAATTTTCCCTCAGAGCACATTATTGTGTTGCAAGAGGTGAAGGAAAACAGAGAAGTGAAAACGTGTAAACCGATGGCATCGGCCTTCCAAAAAGGAGCCGCCACTGTGCAGCACCATGCAGAGAAGAGAACGAGGCAAGTTAGGCGGGACATTGGTTATATCAAACGAACGATTTCTTTCCCACCGGCGGATTCGGCACTTCGTTGTACTATGGACTGGCATCACGTACTGGCAAGGTACTGGCATAACGACATGGACTGTCATCACGTTTATTACGTGCGGAAATCGTCCCTCTCGATAAAAACTCACGCCAGATAACTTTCACCACAATCTGCCCAATGCTGTCTATGAGCGAATGACGTGCAGCATTAAAAGATAACTGGAGGGGCTTCCATCTCCATTATTCGAGAATATTCGTTCGTTTTTTGAATAAACGGCACTATATAAATCGTATTCGGCCCACTCGTATTTATTGATATGCATAAACTCATAAGAAAAACGATCGTTCATTTTTCGTAATTATCATTTCCTGAGACGTTGTCGTTCGCGCTTGTTAAGTGGGTTCACGCTTTCCACGATAAACAAGAAGTTCTTTCTTGAAAATTAACTCCGATTATGAGTTCGTGAACGCATTATTAAAGGGTTTATTACTAAGATTATTGCTCTATACGCCTTTTCACGGCTGTCCAGGCATGTGACTTGTGGTATGTTTGACCCCTAGATGGGTTCTCTTTGCTCAACTCTCGTGCGCCAATGCCACAGTGCACTGCCGAGCCACCGGTAGGGATTGGGCAACGCATGTTGCTCTTCCAGAGCAACTTCTCACCACCAGTAACTAATTGAACTAGAAGCTACCAGGGCAGGTTTTGATGACGCAACAAGGCTACGTGACCTAGGGAGCGCGACACCCTCCTCTCATTGGCTACAGCTACCGCAACGCGCTTTCGAACTTACATTCTAACTTCCTCTCATTGGCTGCACATAGCGCGACTTTCCGCCGAACTTACCCAAACTTACCAGAGTACCTCGGATAAGAGGATGGTTTGTTCAGAGCGCAAGACAAGATCTGGAGTAGTGCTTTAGCACCAGTAGCAAGCAACCTCGACACATCTACGAGAGTTGACAGATTTTATATACGGTCCAGGTGGTATTAGTATATGTGTGCAATCGCGACAGAAGCCCGAGACTACAAAATATCACAAACTTCGCTTCGCTTTCGACAAAGGCCTTCCACGGAAGATGGATGTACGGGCATCGCCTCTAACCGTTAAAATGTCTCTCTCTCTATATATTTACGGGCATCAAAATCGCGCCTTACTCTGCCAAAGCACGGCGCTGTGGAATATGTTTCAGATAAACCAACAGTTCACACACTTCTCACGGTAAAGAACAAATTAAAAACAGGAGTGAGAAATTGACAAATAAAGCCCGAAACCGTTACGTGCAGGGAACGCCCGGCGTACAGCGCCATTCTAGCCTGGCAAGGAGAACTTTGCTTGAAAGTTGTGCAGCTGACATACGACCTATACGGGACAGCACGGGTGATAGAATCAGCGTTATAAACAGCAGCTGTCAGGAGACCTCGGTGCCATAAACATAGAAGAAAAAAAACTACAATAAGCAGCTGCGTATTCAGTGGAAGCCAATTCGAAGGATACGCGGCTATCAGGCTCCAGGACGAGAAGGGCGCACCCATTGCTGCTACTGACTTGTATGGCTTCGTACAGTATTGGCGAGACACCATCGCTCTCTCACTCCCTCCCTTTTTTTGTCGGTGTCTCGAATTTTAAGCCACCTTTTCGGCCAGCGTCACTGCAACACTGCTCAATGAGCACTCGTCGCCAAGTGTTTGCCGACACCGGGACCGGTGTGATCTTTTCCACGTAATCCTCGCTGCAGTCTAGCTCAAAGCGACGCAATAAGCTTCCACGACCATGCCGGAGGCAGATCGCAAGGGGCAACTCCCTTGCTTAGTTCTAGCACGCTTACCCGTTTTCCGTAGAAAAGGGCCGTTCTCACTAACTTTCCCTTTTCTCTCTGTTTCGAAAAGGCGCTAAGGTGTATACGGCAAACACCATGCGATATTGCCCTTTGTTCAAATTAGGAATACGTGGAAGTGACGGAGTGTCCCAGCCAGCTTCTACTATATATAGCCATACACATACATACAGACTCCGAGAAGCTCTCTGTTGGCATCCCCTTCCTTGTTCGGCATCCCCCTTCCTTGGCATCCCCCTCCCTTTATTGCCGCTCCCCTTCTGCCTCTTTCTGTCAAAGAAAGCCAAATCTGCTGTCCTCTCGAACCGAGAGTAGGGCCATGTTTGGCTGCCATCGTCTTCTTTGTTGTATTCGGTGGTTCCCTGTTTTCCTCATATCATTGTCTCCTCTGTCTCGTCGTGCCTCCCTTCCTTGTTTACGGTCCCTTTTCACCTTTCTACGTTGGCTACGTGGACCGATTCTCTTAGCGCTGCTCCCCCTGCTGCTGCTCCTGTCAAGCCTCCCTGGCCAGCTGGACGTATGAATGTTGGTTTGAAGCCGCGCGTCTTGTATCCTCTCATTTGTTTTGCTCGCGTCTTCTCCTCTGCTGGTCTTTTTCCCGAATAAAAATGCTACCATGTGCGCTTCACTTCCCCTCTCTCCCCTTTCCTTTCCCAAGTGACGACAGCGTATCCACTGTCTGTGCACCCTTCTTTTATTCATTTCTGCCCCTCTTCCGCCACAGCGGCTGCCGATGCCCAGCTGCTGCTGCTCCGGACGCTTATATAGCACGCCGCGGAAAAGTAATAGAAAGTATGGAGGAATATGTAGGGAAGAAAACAAGGATAGGCACAAGGTCGCAACAAAAGGGCTGGAGCGATCCTCGGCCATGAGCAATTGGTTCGTCTGTCGGTTCAATTCAATTCAATTCAGACCAACACTTTCCCTAACTTGTTCATCCTACACAAGATTAGCCCCACTCAATATCAGAATACATGCCCTTGGTGTGGAGCTTGGCCTACGCTCTACCACATATCGTGGGAATGCACAACGAAACCAAAAAAAAAAAACACTTAACTGTATCCAACCCGACATATGAGCAGTGGGAGGTGGCCCTGACCAGCGAGACCCTGGATCAGCAACTTAAGTTGGTTCAGCAAGTCCGTCAGTCAGCTAAAGCCAGTGGCGCCTTGGACTAGGGGTGCCACCCAAGTTGCTCGAGCAACCTTCCTCATTTTAAATAAAAGTTTTCTCTCTCTCTGTCGGTACAGAGCCACAGTGTGCGAGATGAGACGTAAGAAACACGTGCAAGGATTGAAGTGACATCCCCTGTCCGCCCTTTATGTTTCTTTAGCACCCCGCCACTTTCCCGAAACCCCACTTTTACCTCCATATTTTCCGTTTCGTGCTTATACGCCATTTGACGGTGAGCTTCTGTCTTCCAGAGATCCGCTTTCGTAATGTTCACTGGGAGAAAAATGGCGTGATAGTGCATTCGCCGCTTACAACTGAGGCTTAGTCGTCATTAATTGCAGCATATTTGGTGGCCTTAGTTGCCGCGACTTCAAGGGCAAGAGAAAGAATCCTGATGCCTCAAGATCTGGTAGCCCCGCTTATGAACTCTTTTTAAACGCATCTGCTTGCTCTATGGAATTTTTTAATGCATTGTTATGTGAAAAAAGTTGATTATATGGTGGAATCTAATTGCAGCTACTGTCGATTTAAGTTTGTCGGGGGTTAGGAGCTCCAACACTAGCGCAATTAAAGCTTAGGAAATTTGAAGAGAATTTTTTTCTCTAAATTTACTCACACAACTGCAGTCCGTTTCAACTTCAAGCCGTTAATTTCGCGTTTGAACACATGAAGTGTGGCGCATTTTCCTGAAATTGGTATAAAATACTTAACCTAATACACAAAAGAAAAAAGAAAAAAAGTGGAGACGTTATAATATTCAATTCTTATTGGCACAGAAGCAAACTGTCACGTATTTTTTTTATCTTGATGGTTCAAGTGCGGTTTATTGTTGCAAGGATTTAGACTATCGTGCAATGAACGCTCAAAGGTATTCACACCTCATCCTGTGTCGAAATTATTCGGGACCGTTTCATATGTTTAAAGGAATTCGTATTGAAAACGACGAGTTCCCCTCTGGTCACGAGTCAGTGCCCTTTGATTTGGGCATGCATAAAAGATCATGAGTAAAAGGGACGATAAGTAACCTCTTCACTAAGCGTTTACAAAACAAGCTTTTCACGCTTTAGGTTCACCCTGAGGTCGAAAAGAGGGCTACAAATACTTATGTTATGTTAAGAATGGCTGTACCAGGCCACCTATGTACAGCGTCACGAACGTTTGAACGAGAATAACGATACTAAAAAGCAAATGAAGCATTAGAGGGGGTGTTGGAGAAACGTTTGTGAGGTGCACATACCTACGGGGTATGTAGTCGTAAATAAAGGTGTCTAGTAACTGCATAATCCGGGGGCGGGGCGAGAAGGAAGGGAGGATAAAAAAGTAAAAACCTTAAAAACCGTTCAGAAAGCAGTGCATCGTTCGCACTCGCATGGACCTCACGGGTTGTTGTTTACGACCGAACTTCGCAGCTACGCAGCGGGTCGATGCATAATTTTTCGCCGCGTACGCAAAACATCCGGCGCCAAGACAGCCGGTGCCTGGCGCGCGCCGATCGCATCGAACAGCGATGAGCCGACATGAACGTAAACGCGGTAACCACGCGCGGACACTATCCCCGGAAGCACGCACGCTCCTTCCCTTTCCGATAAGGAAATAGAAGGAAGAAGTTGCTTGTAGAATTGAGAGGAAGCGTGCACGTGCCGTGAATGGAACGACGCGCCATTTTCTTTTCCCCAAAGTCCCCGGACAGTGTTCCCGCGCTCGCTCGGCGAAGCTGCTCAGTTTTACTTTCGCCAGCATTTCTTTGCTTTCACGTACTCGGCATGCTTATTCGTTCCCCTTTCTTTATTTTCCTTTCTGTATTTTCCAGTTCTTTCGTTTCTCTTTCTACTCCAGTTTTCCCCTTTACGTTAACAGGTTTTTTTTTTTTTGTCCCCCTTATTACTCTCTGCGTTTTTTTGCGAGCAGGAGGTTTCTTCTCTGCTTGTCGACTCCATAGCTTTCTTCACCTCCCCATGCACCATCCTGTTCATGTGAGTGTGCGTTCTGGACGTCAGTCGCGTCTCCTGCTCGTTCGTGGTCGGTCGGTCGACTGGGAAAACAAACGCGTGTCCCGAGACCTACGTGTTTTGCTTCGGAGGGACGACGCCGTGGCCCCGTCTCGGCCCCGAAAGGTCTGAGGTACCGGGCAGCTGTCACAGCGCTGAACTCTACAGGGCCACCCAATGTGTCCCCTTTTCCTTTCTTCCTTCTCTATTCTCCCCATTGAACCCAGTGAGCATCGATCCCATTGAGCTCCCCATTGAGCATCGATCTGATAAAAAATGCTACTCTCCAGTCTATGTGCGGCCAAAAATTGATTGCAAGGGCGCGTAGCTCCGGTTGTGGGGCACTTTGTCTCATTCCTCCCGAATACACGCGCGGTGGCAGTATTGTTATGGTATGCGGAGCACGAGCCAGCAGCGTAAGCAATATATGTTTACTTCTCGGACAGGATACCGCTGTTCTGCAGGGCTCCTTTTTTTCCCTTTCCAACAAGAAGTACCTTCCTTCTAGGATTTTCTTCCTCTTTTTGTCTTCTTTCTGGTCCTCTAGCTTTCTTCCAGCCTAAACCATCGGTCCTCTTTCTGTCGGCTCAGCATACTCCTCTATCGCCAGCTTTTGGCGCATTCCATTGTCCGCCTTCTCCTGGGGACCCGTTAGTTTTCTCTTCCCTTTCCGGGAGCGTCGAGATGCAAGTACTGGGAAAGCTTTCCCAAAATGTCTTATCCTCCTTCTAGCCTACCACGAGGAAAGAGGACAGGAGTGAGAGGGGAGCAGAGCCGGAAGAAGGTAAGTGGAGGGGGATTGTGAGCAGAGCTCTCGTCGACGGAATGCGCCGTGATCAAGCGCAAGTGTGCGGCGCACCCAAAAGCGCCTTTGAAGTTGTTCTGCCCTCGCAGGTGCGCCTTCCTATTGCCGTTATCGGTGTGCGAACGGGGTTTAATATGCGCATACCAGCGGAAAAGGAAAGAAAGAAAGGAAGAAAGAAGGAAAGAAAGAAAGAAGGAAAGGAAGAAAGGAGGGAAGGAAGGAGGAAAGAGAGAGGAAGAAAGAAAGAAAGAAAGAAAGTAAGAAAGAAAGAAGGAAAGAAAGGATTAATGAAAGAAAGGAACAATTAGAAATGAAAATAAGCATCTACTCCTTATTTTGTGCCTCAATGGTCCGAAATCCTTTTGACAAATTTATTAGGGGTGTGCGAATATTCGAAATTTTCGAATATAATTCGAATATTATATTTTTACTATTCGTATTCGATTCGAAATCCAAGTATTCGTATTGTTTCGAATATTCGACCCGACGCGAATATTCGTACCCAGCCGAATATTCTATTGCGAGCACCGGCGTTCATACCGGTCCGCAAGTCCTATTGACAGAGACATAACAATATGGCGGCGCCCAGAGCAAATATGAAATAAAGATTTAACTCTGCGAAAGGGTTCGGACACAAGGGAGACACATTCACGACACATGGAAGCGCGCTTCTAAGTGTCGAAGCTGCGCTTCTAAGTGTCGAAGCTGCGCTTCTAAGTGTCGTGAATGTGTCTCCATTGTGTCCAAACCCTTTCGCGCAGTTAAATCTTTATTTCAGAAATGAACCAACTAGCCCGGCAAATCCTTTTGCCCAGAGCCAATTGAGAGGGTATTGTTGTGGCTGGAGAAGTTGCTTCAGCTAGAAGGGAACTAACTACTTCTGCCTGACCATGTGGAGCAGCCGGTTTTCCTTCACGGCAACCTTTTATGTTCCACTCCTCTAAGAATAATGTTCGAGACTTTGATACTTTTTGTGCAGCCACACACATCTTTTGTGTTTATTTCATCACTCATAGTTGGACTGTGATGTTCTTGAATGTTCAAATAATGTTTTATAGTGGTTAAATGCGTCTGTCCTTGATTATTCGATATTCGATTCGATATTCGGAACCAAGTATTCGTATTCGATTCGTATTCGAAAAATTTGATATTCGCACACCCCTAAAATTTATTTTAAAATCGCAGGTCTGAGCAGTGAAGCAGCAAATTCACATGAATAGTTATTTTTCTTGAGTTTGTTTCACGCACGTCTTTCCAATATTATTGCGCCTGTGGACAAAAAAGAAGAGTAAAATACAATATCATCGAAAGTAAACACTTTGAAGTGTGTCGTCTTTATTTGAACGGCTCCGACATTTTCGGAGTTCGGTCGTTTCGTTTACGTGAGAAACTGAACTCTGAGTTTCATCCCTACTGGGTCCCCCGATTAGGGACAAGTCCTTTCAATTAATGCCTTGCTTTCTTCCAAGGTGTTCCCGCCTGTGCAAGCCTACCGCGGTCGTGTGGGGACGCAAGCAATACAGAATAGCAGGGAAGTCAAACTCACTGTCATAACAGAAACAGATGTAGTGCTTTTCTGCGAGGCACTATGTTCATAATGCAGCTTACGGCAGTCTCAAGATGAAGCGGCCAGCGAAATGCGGTTGCACACGAAGGCGTATTTAAACTACAAGCAGCTTTTTTCCTTTCCGCTACGGCGGCTATTTTTCTTAACAGCATCCTGCCTCTAAACAACCTCCGCTACCTGTATATTTGACGGCTTTCGGTACTACGTAGTTATCGAAAGTAAACTTTCCGAAACTCAATGAATCCTGAAATTTAAGAAAGAATTCCCCTCGTTGTTTAGCAAAGACTCAATTCTACAGCGCCGCCCCATTACGCCGCTATTGATATCCTGCTGCCCGCGTTCTCCGGAACTCTTCACCAGCAGGGAACTTGAGGAATTGTGTAATGAGATATGACACCGACTGCAAGGAGACGTTTTATAAAGAAAACGTTGGACAAGGCATCATGATAGCAGTCTTTCTAAACTGCTCATTTCGGGAATTGTTCTACCTTTTATTTCTTTCTTTTGAGCACTTGAGATGTCTAATGACATCGAGTAAGGCCAGAACTTTTGCTCTATCCGAGCATCTTATATAGAGTGGCTCTAGCCAATGAGATAAATATATAGATACGTAGCTTTAGTTACGCTTTGCAGTCACCAAAGCTCATACCTGATGACATGCGCTGAAGCGCTAGAGAATGGAGTAAGGAGTTTGAGAAAACATCCTAAACCCCCCCCTTTTTTTTTTTTTGAGGAGGTTCCTTTCTTTTAAAAAGTATCTCAGGACAGTGTTGCCTCAGCCGTAGTTTAATGAAGCTCACGCCTTTGGTAGCATTGCTGCGAATTCCAACTGATGATGTGGTAATCGCTGTAGCTCTGCACGTCATATAAACTGCAAGCGTATGCACTTTCGGCCGAACGTGATGTAATGAACCACGTCTTCGTTTTACCTCCCATTTTGTTTCCTTAAATGCAAAAACAGCGCAAACCAGGGAAACGGATCTTCTTCCTAGTTGTTTACGGGAAATTTCACCCTCTGACATCCCTCAGAAAAATCATCGCATTCCTCAGAGGAAACAAGAACATCCGCGCTCTGTCAGTTTGGTCTCAAAAGCAGCTCAGAATGAATGGGTAAATGGTAGAGTTGCCCATCACACTTCTTAATCGAAAAAGAAAACTTCGTCGATGTGAGGCGGTGTTGAGATCAAAGA
The DNA here is from genome assembly GCF_055824585.1 of Amblyomma mixtum. Lineage (NCBI taxonomy): Eukaryota > Metazoa > Arthropoda > Arachnida > Ixodida > Ixodidae > Amblyomma > Amblyomma mixtum. Next base: position 66,404,265 of record NC_143016.1, read on the forward strand.
AAAGCGGTTCTAAACAGCACAGGCTAATTCGGGATTCGTTCCCAAAAATGCGATGCGTCCTTACACTTCCGGAGAGCAAGGTATGTTGCTGAGATAGCTGTTTGGGTTTTGTTCTGTGGTCTTCTGATGTGTGTGGATCGTCTGCCAGCGGGGTCACTTCCGGGGGGGTCAAATAAATGCTCAAATAAATGCTTGAATAAAATCTAGAACAGACTGCGGACTCGCACGCTACTGTCCCGACATGAATTGTAAACAACCCTAAATTACTGCGTTACCACCACGTAATCTCACAGTGCAGCCGCCGCCTGGGAAACGACGATGCATCCGAACAAGTTCAAGTGCTATGCTTGATCAAACAGGAGACATCTATGAGAGATTTAGAAAATAAATAATCCGCAAAAGCAGACACCCGGAGGCCGCGGGGTCGAGAAGAAAGGCGAGGACCCGAAGAGCGAAATAAAAGCAGCGATGGCTGGTGGCGCTCGCGGTGAAGCATTGACCCGCCTGGCTTTAGGGCTATGTAGGCCCTTGGAACAATGGACCGCGTGCGTGTGATCATTATTTTGCGAAGCAGCTCACGACGGCACACAGGGCTTCTCGCTGAAGACATGGCCCTGCGGGAGCTCTTCGCTTCTCTTAATGAGGACGGGGTGGCAGTCAGAAAACAATCGTAACGTGCTAATAAACAAATAAAGATCCGAAATGGGAATAGGGAAACGTTTATCTATATTTCCTACAGATTTTCTTGCTACAGCAGCGACGCCAACGGATCGGGCTGTCAACACTCCTATTCCTTTTTATTCTTTCAAAGAAGAATCAATTGCTTCGTGAATGCTTCGATTCATTTGTTCCCGTCCCAGTGCCAGGATCTGAGCGCTCACGGGGGAATCACGCCGAGAATGTGCACAAAGCAAGTCGCACTGTATTTCTATCTGAGTCTTGAAAAAAAATTGAAGAAACTAAAAATGAATAAGGCAGTGCTCAATTGCCTATAAACTGTGAACATATAAAGCAGTAAGAATAGCGGCGCTCACTGCGCTCAGAAATTGATAGCTCATTAGCCCCGCGCTGTATAGTGTAGTGGAGACAAATATAGTGTAGCCTGCTGTGGTGCCTCCGCTTGCTGAATTGAAAACTCAGGGGTATCTCGGGAGGCTCGTTCTTTTCGTTGCAGTTTATTCACCTCTTCGTGTTCTCTCTCTTATTATTACTCCATTTCGTTGACAGCTAGTTTGCTTTCGAGTGGTAATTTTCATTTAGTTGCAAAGGGAATCACTCAGGATTTGAGAGGCGCCAATCTGCTGGCAAGAGCTTCACGTGAACACTTGAGCTGCTTTCGTTCGGGTTTTTGTTTTGGTTTTGTGTAGCCTGCTTTGGGAGGAGCTGACGCCGCTGGAGACTCTCCGGCAGTGGCGTCATCAAAGATCCAATCTTGGCGCTGTTTGCACTCGTCGTGAGAGCGGAGGTCCCTCGGTACCATGAAAAACTATATTAGAGACGAGTCTCCAGTTGTGCATTCTTCTCGTAACTGCTTCCAGACAGAACTCGAAGTGTACTTTAAGAAGGCACTTTAGTTGTGTACCCTTGGGTGAGGTCCACTGTGTCGTCACTTTTCGGCCAAATGAAAGCATATTGGCTTTCATTTGAGAACCAACGAAGCCAACAGAAACAAAGAGCAAATCAGTACGTAGCGGTGCGACTGCGCAGCCAAGGCTGTTCACGCTATATTTCATTCGGCTTTACGTTTTGTTATTTCCCTGTTTTTCCTTCGCTGTTCTTGACCTGAAGAAGTTTTTGCGTAGCAAATAAAATCGGGATCCTTATAGAGTAACCACGCAAAAATTTCATTTTGAGTTACCTCTTTTTGTGCCCGCTTTTCCCCGACATTTCCCCACTTTTAGGCAGGAGCAGTTCAATAAGGAAAAGAAAAATACTGCTTTCACTTCAAACATGCTTTGATTCTAAGCGCTCTCATTTGGCTTTATTGTTCTGCAGTTTCCAATTCGAATAAACAAAGTGGGAAAGAAAATTGCCTAGTGTGACAGCATCCGCGTCGTATGTAGGCGGCACTGCGTTTGAACCACCGAGGAACCAGTGGTTTAATAATCCATATTAATCTCCCAGGGTCAGGTGGTCGTTTTTCTCACTGAGATAAACACGCTTATTAAACGTGCCACTCGTTTTCAGGCGATATAGCCGTGCTTTCAACGTTCTTAAATTGAGGCGAAAATGGTAAGCACTCCGGTCTGTTCAGGCAAAAAGGCTCAACATGGCTGGGACGTGCATAAAAATATGGGAACTTGAGGGGACTCACAAGCTTTGCCGCAAGCGAAGGACACGGTAGCGTTAATAGTTGCCTTCAGCGGCCTTCACTTCGCATACGCGGATACCGCTCTTTCTTTCACCGTCACATAACGCTTTACCTACCCCTATGAGTACAGTGCGATAACATTAAAGATCCCCTCCTGCAAGCACTACATCTCTCTTGCCTAGGTTCCGCCTGCGTGCCCGTATGTGCTGAATTGGTCATTTTATACTTGACGTTGATACATCATGGGGAGCCCTGGTACCACTCTTGGCACAGCCGCGGAGCTCTTAAGCTATGCGTCCCTACCCTGTCTGGTTAGTTCGAGCACATCCACTGATGGGGCTTGTAATACACAGGCTCATCTTCTCGAGATATTTTTCGGAATCAATCATTATTTTAACTGCAACATTCCTTGGTGGGCAGTTTGCTCGTAATCCACCGGGCAGGTTGTGATGTCGTCACAAGCTCGCAAGACCTAAATGATAGAGTGGCAACTTGCTCTCTCACTGCTGTCATTATTGGTTTGCGCTTTCATTTGCCATTTCATGAACCGATATGAATGGGCTGTAACTAGGTAGACGGCAGCGGATACCTGTCGTATAGTACAAAAGAGAAATTTAGATGTGTGCCTTTGCAGCTTTGTGTTAAGGACACCAAGGAGGATCTGCCTTCAGCAATGTGTTCATGTTAATTTTTGTAAATTGTATCCCCGCACCCCCAACCCCCTTTTTAAAAGGACACCTCGTCGCCCATGGACGACATTCTCATCAGGTGAACGCAGGAGGTGTCCCTTACGAACTCAGTGCCGTAGAGCGGAGGTGGAGACAGGACCTGCACTCACCCATCCGCCCAACCCGAGAGCAGATTTTAAGGCGACACCGTTAAGGGTTTCGTTCAGCTGAAAACCCGGCGTCGTCGTCGTCGTTGTCGTGAGCAAAATCACCGGAAAAGCAAGCTAATCGGGCCCCCTAGGTCACGCGGCTTTGTGACGTCATCACAACCTTCCCATCGGATTATGAGCAAACTGCCCACCTTGGCAGGTGGCAGTTAATGACTAGTTGAGAGAGATTGCCCGAGAACAGCGAGCCCCCCCGCTCTCCCTTTCACTTTCTCGTTCCGCGCACCGCGGGTTTCCTTTTCATTTGAGAAAAAATACGATTTAAACGGGCGTTACCCCGGCGAAGACCTGGCTGCGCGACGAGCGCGAAGACGTTCTCTGTCTTTAAAACGTTACAGTGTAATCCCATTCAAGATGTATTGGAGCTCAGCACCGGCGTTCCTGTACAACCCTGACACTTCACCGATAGCCGTCCTCGACGCGTAGTTGTGCGTGTGCATTATTAGGATCGGGTGAGCGTGGTCGGGTCGGAGAAGGGACGAGGAAGGCGGGAGACGGGGTTACGAAGAGAAACAAGAGAAAGAGACTTTATACAGGAATATTTACATTATTTACAAAAAGGGTAACTGAGAGGGTCTTTCAGTGTAAGGGAGAACTTCTTCAGGAGTCAACAGGAGTGCACTCGAGTCCCAAAACAACATCTCGTTAAATAGTCTTCGTATTCCCCAGATCCCTGACTGGGGAATAAACTTCGAAGGATGACGTCAAATCGCATGGGCAGACGTAGACTCCGGAGGTACCACCCACGGCTGGGGCGGTGCTGGCTGTCCTGCTCTCTCGCAGCTCGGTTGAGGGGAGAGGGTAGAGGCTCAGTAATTAAACACTGTTGTCTTTCACTCAGCACACCACCACTCTGTCCGTTGACCCGAGGGTCGACTCGGCCACGGGACGCCGCCATCGTCGCCGCATCTTCGGCCTTCGGCGGTCTTTGACCTTCGCCGCTGCCACCGTGGTCTCTCGGTCCTGGAGGTTCGCTGCCTTAATCCACTTAGGCAGGAGAGGAGCGCGAGCTGCCTTTATCCACCCAGTCAAGGGGGGGGGGGGGGCATCCCAAACCCAACAGCATACAGTATTTCATTTTAAGCACGTTTTCCTCAGAATATAAATCAGCGTACTGATGCATTTTAAATGTGTGGTCAGAAAAAAAAAAAAATCTCCCCATATTGCACCTAAGTTCTGGGTTTTTTTTTTGCTGTTAGCTTACATCGATATAAGTTAAGCTTATGCGTCGAAAGATCCTAACCATAAAGAAACCAAAATCCTCGCGTTCCAGTAAAGCAGTAAAAATCTTACTGTTTCCGACCTTTGTTTAAATTCACCGGTCTCGTTTATACTCACTGGGACTAAATGGGCTTAGTTAGGTAATCCCCGTTAATGTAAACAAACTGGATGTTAACGTTAATTGTTTTCCTCTTTGCCTTCCTTTCCTTTTCACATGTGATGACTGTGGTAATTTTCCCATGAAAAATGAACTCTTCTCTGCTTTTCCCGGTTTTCTTTTTTCTTCACTTTGTGCGTTCACCACATCATCCTAACTTTGGGTGTGTTCTATAGCGATTGGAAGTTTGCGCTCAAGCACATACTTTGTAATCAAAAACAGGCATATTTGTACCCCAATCTATTCATTTTTCTCGTTTGCTATACCACTCCTTAAGCACAGCCTGTCGCTGTTGTCGCGACAGATTTCGCTCCCAAATCCTTTTATTTAATTTTTTTCCGAAAAAAATACCCGTTTAGGCAAGCGGAGATAACTGAGAGCTTTTCACTCCCACATCGAGGTGACTGCCGTATCCTTTAATCTGGGAAAAAAAAATTGACTACTGGACTCAAACAAAAATAAATAGAAAATAAAGGAAGGAAGGGATAAAACATCAGCGTAAAGTTTATATCTCAAGCTTTGATTCCCTTCACGCCCCCCCCCCCCCCCTCTCCCACTCCCCCTCCTTTCTCTTTGTTTGTCGCATCAGTCCTACGGTGGCTTAGAAAGTTTATGGGTTTGTAGGGTTTAACGTGCTAAACCGACTCAGGCTATAAGGGACGCCGTAGTGGAGAGCTCCGGAAATTTTGACCGCCTGGGGATCTTAAACGAGCCCTGACAGCGCACAGAACACGGGCCTCTGGCTTAGGAGGGAAGTATGAGGTCGGCACTCCCGCAACAAGCGTGCAAGTCCAGGAGGGGAGCGCCCGAAGAGAGCCTGCGCTGCAGGCGCCTGCTCCTTGATATGGTAATGAGCGCACATAAGCGATGGGCCACGACACGGGGCTGCCACCACTTCTGCTAAAGTGAGAGCGATGAGCCAAGACGATGCACTGCTGCAGCACATAGCGACGGAAGTCACGCCCTCCTCTCCCATTCCCTTCTCCTCCTTCCGTCCTTCTTTTCCGCACTGAGAAGAAGGATGACGGGAGTTAGCTGGCAATATTTAGTTGGATTTCCTCTCGTTGCCCCCCGCATTTAATTTTGCCAGTGTACCTAGCACTATGACGCTATAAACGACCGTGCCTCGCCCCTCGATTAATAACCCTGGACCTCCCGCCGCCGCTGTCTCCACCGATGCGACTCCGGGTGAGCGCCGACGTTCGATGCGCATGAGCAACAGCTGCTGTTCCTACTGCACTCCCATCGCCAAGTCATTCGAGGCACGCACAAAAAATATACAAAAAATTATGAATGCACACAATACGGTATTCAAATATAAACGCACGCATTTTAGTTTAACAGGCGGGGAATGCGCCGCTCGGCACCGAGGGGTTGCGGAATCGGTCAGTACGTCTGCGTGGGCGCATCTTGCATACTAGATGTATCGTGATTGTGAGAAGAACATTCGTCGTCGCAGTACAGAGCATCGAAATAACTAGGGTACATTTAACACATACTCCTTTTTCCTGCGGCGTTGATATTCGATGTAAAGCTGAGAAGAATAAGGCTGCCAAAAATGAGGGGAGGTGAGGACGGCGGGGATGGAAGACGAGTAATTAGTGGACAATTTCGTGATTTTTGAGCAACCTATAAGTTAGCGATGCGCTGTGATTTAGGCTTGGTGGGGTTTTTTTCGCAAGGAATTAGAGCACGCTTTTGAGGACTGCCACACCGAAAATGAAGGTCAACGCTCTCTTTATAGCTGTGAAGACATTTCTGCTATAAATTTCACGGAAGAGAACAAACCACATCCTCGAATCCACGGTGCGTGCCTGCGCGCGCCTGTGTGCGCACGACTTGATATGTGTGTGTGCATGAGCGCGCGCGTGTGTGTGCGTGAGTGTGCCTGAGAGTGCGTGTTGGTGTGTGTGTGAACCGACAGGGTGAAAACATGGGTAGAGCTTTAGAAGAAGCAATAGAGCTATTACATTTATTTTAGTCATTCCACACACGAAGCCTGCTGCTAAAATAATTATCTCATAATTGCAAAACACGGTCAAATTCTTAAACTTCACTCAAAATTAGACAACTAACCAACTGTAGCAACTAAACAGCTGCGTTAATCTAGGACGCCAAGGTTGACTGAGCTGCATAGTTCTGAAAAAGTGGCTTGCAGAATTTTGTGCCTTTACGACCACTTCCTTGTTGGCTCACTTCGCAACTTTTTTTTCTGCTTATACAAAAAAAAAATGGCAAACCTATAACTCAACTGTAATAGTTATGTGTCGGGTCATAGCACTTATATGACACGTCAATACGACGGCTATTTTAAAGGTGCGGTGGCGCAAGTAAAAAAATGCCATGTTTTGCGGACTAGCGTTTTTACCCGTTCTCTCCTAATCAGTTATTCAGCCTACGAAAAAGAGAAACATTCTTTTTTATGAACTACTGATTTTAAAGAAATTAAACGTATAAACCAACCAACCAACTCTTCAAAGATTCCAAAATCACATCGGCACGTGATTATACTGCTATTATATATCAGGAATTGAATTCTGCTGCTCTGGCATCATGATTTATTTTTGCGTCTCTGTAACTGTATCAGAAGGAACAGATTTATGAGCAATCCCTCGCCTTGCTTTACCAGCGGAACAGAGGTCAACGGGGTCGAATGATGTGTTACATGGGCGAGTATGTTAACTGTAAAAGCGGAAACACACTGGTTGCTTACACTTTCATAGATAGTCACGGTACCATATCATGCTACTTACTAAAGCCGCGTGTGCTTTTTTTTCTCTTCTCTTTATGTATGATACATCATCATGTTGAGATAATTTTTATTGAGCAAATTGTTAGACTCACATCCAAACAAAACATCCTGAGTCGTGTGTTCCTGACAAAGAAACGCATTCCTTTGCAAGGGAAGGGCATAATTCAATACTCTGTGTCCGTTGAGGCGGGCTCTCTACCTGGGGAACCTTAAATGAGAAGAAAGCAAGCTCCTCTTAGATATTTGTGTCAAAACGTTTCATCCAAGCAAATATTTTTGTTTTCGAAACATAGTTACTACAAGTAAAAGTGTAGAAAAGTACGTTATATATTACTCCAATACAAGTTTTATACCATAATAGCTATAAAGCCAGATACATGTCTCGCAGGACGAACTCACCGCCCTTCCTGGCTTTAAAGCGCTCTTGTCGCAAACGGGGGTCTTTCTTTGGCTCGAATAACTTAATGAAATGGAAGTATCAACAAGCAATAATACATTTCGGCCACGGAAGCCCTTCATCGGAAATAAAAGTCGTCTGATTGAAATCCAGTTTCACAGGAATTATTGCTTCATCAATACGAGCAATACGAGCACAATACGAGCACTTTCCGCGAGCTGTGCAGGGGAATGAGCCAAAGCCCGTCATGGAGTAAACATATGAATTTCGTAACACTACAACGGTCATGTGTGGCCCGAAGGAGTTAATGATGCTGCCCTGAGCGTGCAATGCATGTTTAACGGCGTAAGAAATTCTGGGTAATGCAGTGAAGGAGCAATGCTACCTGAGGAACACGCTGAGCACGTCGGGCGACGAGTAAATTATTCGAAGATTATACAGAGAGGAAGACGATAACGATAGCGACGGGAAAGGAATGAATGAACACCACGAAGACGGAGGTTTATTGAAATTTCTAGAATTTTTTGCTTAGTATAATACTTTGCCACGGCGAAAGCTTTCCTACTTCATCTGTTTTTTTGTTTTCTATTGTGAGCTGCGCGCCCAGCATTGAAGACTCTTCATAGGCCAAGCAAAAGGAAGTTTGTTGATATTCTGCTGTGGATGACACCTTCAACAAAGAAATATAAAAATATACCAGCAGTAGTGTGGGGTCAGTCAATGTTCCTTTATTTTCATACCAACGACAATACGCCTTTACTCTACCTCAATATCTTCAGAACAGCTATGGCGTAAAAAAAAAATACTAAAGGCTTTTTTTCCGCAAAGGGAACTATTGTTTCGGCATTCTTCTTTTGGCGACAACACAGCTGGCGTGAGCTTGTTAACGGAAGCAACATTGCTCTCTTGCGAAGCCCGTGTTTGGTTTAATAGAAGCGGTCGCCTGTTTTTGTTACTGTGAAGTGTTTCGCCTCATATTCTCCATTCGACAGGAAGTGGATATCATTGAGCCAAGCGGCGAAATAACTCAAGATCGCAATCGCACATAAACACTCCAGGGCTGCTTTGTGTTCTTTTATAACATTTTTTTAGAATAGGCATTGTTTTTTTCTTGCTACCATTTTTTTGTCTGCTCACTTCCCGATGCGTGGTCTGTCACTTTTTCTTCTACTTAATCCAGCGCAACATCCTAACTTCATGTGCCTTGACATTACCGGTGGCTAAATTAAAAAAAAAAGAAAACATGCCCAAACGCAATAACCAGCGCACAGACTCCCGCACACGCTCGCGCGAACGCAGTTTAGACGAAGCGGTGTCGCGGGAACTACCTTTCAAACGAAAACAGGGACGCCGTAATTTGCATAAAGCGGACTCCCTCTTCCAGCACCACTACTACTGTCGGATGTTTACGTTATGCACGCGCCCCGCGGAAATGGAGATGATCCATGGCGGGGAAGCTCCTGTGGGCTAGTGCGGAACTGAAAGCGAGGGACGCAGATGCGGCATGGAAATGAGGATCGCATCGGATGAGCTTCGAATCCCAACGTTACGTGGGACGCAGACTGTAGGCGCCTGGCAGGACGAGTCGAAGAGCCCCCTGGGCTCTCCGCATGCCGCGACCGCAGTTTGAGCGGACGTGGAGCTGCCGCTGAGTGGTTTCTAGGCGGTTAGTTGGTCGGTTGCGCGCGTGTAACTAACGCTAAGCCTTGAGAGACACGTAGCCGTAACGCGGTTTGAGCCTGCGGAAATGATTGTAGCCCCGCAACACTCGGACTCATTGCCTAAAAAATCGTCCCTTGATGACGGCTAGTTGGGCACGTTCGTTTATATTTAGCGCAGTGTTCTCACATTGAAGGCATTATGTAGAAAATACCAGCCAGAAGAGCTATTCTTCAGATACCAAATACTTTGTGCGAATCGATATTCATTGATTGATTGATTGATTGATTGATTGACTGATTGATTGATTGATTGATTGATTGATTGATTGATTGATTGATTGATTGATTGATTGATTGATTGATTGATTGATTGATTGATTGATTGATTGATTGATTGATTGATTGATTTAAAGTTGTCCTGAACAGCCACCCTATGGAACAAAAAAAAACGATGTTTTTGCAGTCGCAACCATGAGCAAGCTAGCTTATGCGGCGTGAATAGCAGTTAACTCTTTTGCCTCTCGTGGTGCTCGGAATCGCTAGGAATTAGGCGAACTCTCTCTTCTGTTCTCCACATCTGAGCGACCTGAACGTCCCGCCACGACCCAAGCCTCCGGTGCCGAGCCAAGCGCGCAGGCACCTGCAATTCGGCGGGCACAAAGGACGCGCGTACTCCATGCCATCAATAGCGACAGCCCCTCCCCATTCACCTGTTAAGCAACCCTTCGCCGGACTGTGCCGTCCTCTTTCTTCGGGACTATCGGTCGCTCCTAGAACCGCATTAATCCTTAGGGCGGCTGCTTGGTGGCTCCCAAAGCCACCGGTAATCCTCAGGGTGGGCTCCGCACAGAGACAATGGGGGCAACAGCAGCAGCCGGGGCTCTGTAAAGTAACCTCGTGTTCCTTGGATGGAGTTTGGGGTGTTTTTTTTTTGCGAATGTGCGTCTGTGTAGGTCCTAGAGAGTAAGAGTGTGACGCTACCTTTGGCCAATGGCTTGTCTGTCAGCCGCCGGTATGCTGGCTTTATGCTGGATGAGGCGAGGACCGCTTCTTAATCTTGCACGGGTAGGTTCAGGCTCTAAATTTCGCTTCTTAATCTTGCACGCGTAGGATCAGGCTCTATGATTCTTTCGCGTGTTGACGGAGAGGTCACGCCTACAGAGCGGTGGCGTGGTCTGCTATCCGCGAATGACGACGCGGGCTGATGCGATGCGGCGGCATGTGCGCGACTACATTCGCGAGAGCCAATGCAGCGACTCGGTGCAACCATAAAAGGCGATCCCTTTATTTCTCCATTCGTGCGCGGCTCGTTTATCGCGTGCACATCTCGCACTATAATTATGCGCACATCTCTTCCTCGCGCAGGTTTCGCATCTCGTATTTCTCTTAATTAAATATACTCATGTTATTTATCCCGCCCGTTCTGAACCTCTTATACGCAAACAAATGACATCAGATGGCTCATGACCAATGTTTTGTGGGGCATATAAATATGGGTTCGACTTTTGGTGTTTGTTTTCGAGAATTGTGGAGACTTTTTTGGGGATTTATTTCTTATTGAAATTTTCGTTTTATTTGTGAATAATTTTTCCCGTGGAATAATTACCAGCTTTTTTTTTCGATGAAACAAGCTGCACCCCTTAGAAAGAAAATTCACTTGCAAATTATCTTGGCTTCTTTGTGAACAAGACCTGTTTATGTTTCTGTAATTGAGGCACAAGTTATTGTTTATAAAGTAGTCGGTGTAGTATGAAATACTTTCACCGTAAGCCGCTGCCCAGTGCACGAGAGGTCAAAGCGCGCACACTGTTTCCGCGTCGTTGGCGGTTAAGAGGCTGGTTATGAACGCGATGCATATTGAATGGCGGGCGCCATATCATATTCTCTTCACGGCGACCATGTGTGACCACCCTGCTCCTGAAATGGCCCTCAACATAGGCGCTCAACCGAGGGAACAAGCGCTTAACAGCTGCGCGGCCGAAAAAAAGAAAAAGAAACATTTTTTCTCTGTAAAAGTACGACAGTCGGGTGTTATGAGCTTCTCAAAAGTAAAAAAAAAAACATAATAATGAAAACGTCATTTTTATTCTTGATCTATTCGATCGAAACAAAATGAAAAGGGCTCGTAGTCTGTGATGGCGGGGAGCGTTAAAATATTTTATACAGTCATAATTAATACACAGCCCTCACTCATGTCATTCCACCTTATAAGCTTTCCCGTCGGCAAAGAAGTTTGCTAATTTTCAACATAAAGCTTCCGCATTTTCCACTTGGCGGAAGTGTTTCCGTTCACTCAACGCTTCTTACACAGAGTTTCCTTGGACGGTGAAAGGCAGTTCGCAAGCTCTAACAACTTGCCTCTTACTGTCTGTTCTTTCCAAGCGACTTTTCTTCGTCGTCATTTACTTTGCAAGCAAACACGCGAGACGACGCTTTACTGTTTTAGGAAAAGCGCCTCGAACTCGCAACGAAAAAAAAGAATAAAAATGAAAAAGCACGGGATGAATAATAAGCCCCGGAAAAAAAATTAGTCAACGTAATCAAGGGCCTCTTTTTTCCTTCTGCATTCGAGTGCACGCCAAACCTCATTAGAAGACATCGGCTTTTCCCTTTCGCTCCCGGTAAAGGCTGCAGCTTAAAAACGCACGTCACTACCTCGTACCAGCGTCCCAATCATAAAACAGTGTGGGCTCGAGGAGGAAGAGCGAGCATAAGTAGCAGCGGCGGCCATAATCCGTCGTCCCATGCGGCAGAAAAGAGCGAAGAATGTGCGCAGTACAGCTCAGCACCTGTGCACTGGTCATTTCCGTCGTTGTCGTCGCATACACTCGTCTGGGCCCGTCGCGTGAGGTCGGAAAAAAGCCTCGCAACCAATTAGCTTTGCGTGATTCCCTACGTCCGCCCTATTTCTGTGTCCGCCCACGGCGTGGCGCCACTTTACACGGTAGAAAGCAGCATTAAACACTCTGGAAAAGACGCATGTCCAGCGTACTCGTCGCGTGTCTCTGGGATATTAGCCACATTAACTTTCGTAATGCACAGAACAACTATGCTAGTACGGACAGAAAAGAAGCCCTTTGGTGAAGAATGTATTTGCGAAGAAGAAGCTCTTCCCAACTCCCCGTGTGTACTGTCCTGAGTACATTGTCTCACAATGCGCAGTAGCTACCGAAAGGTCCTGAGAAACCAAGTTGATAAAAACGAACCAAGCTAGATGCAGGACGAGAAACACACCTACACAAGAGGACTACCGAACAAAAGGAAACTAGAAAATAGAAGCAAAAGCTAATCTTTAACAAAAGCGACGTTTGACCGCGAACGGATCTACAGTTCGCGTGCAGAGGGAACACGTTTTAGGCTTTGTAAGCACCATCTTTTTTTTTTTCTTATATTAAGGTACAGCAGAAAACGAGGACTCGTGCAAAGCGGGTTACGCGCGGAAAGGAAACGCAAATGTGCGGACTAAAAATAGAAGGAGAGGGAAAGAGTCGCCGTCAGGTAGCGCTGCCATGCCGTGCACTATAGAGGTACTGTATAGCATATACAGTAACTCTAGTGCACTACACCGGTAGGTAAAGACGGGGCACAACAGCAGCGGCTGAAAGCAAGAACCAGGAGCCGTAATTGGCCGGTTATGCAGGGATTTCGGTGCCTCGGCATGCCAGGCCGCTCGCTGTACTGTGCGCGCGTGTGACTTGCAGCTTTACAGGCATGTATTTACTGCAGTCAGCGGCTCTTTACCAATCACTTCTTTTTTAATTCTTGCTTTTCCGTTCTGTTGCTCCCTGTAGCTCGCTTCCATGGCTGACTGCGGTCAGCCACGCGATGGATGAACATCGCTGGGACGTGGCTTGCGTGTGTGCAAGCGCGGAAAGAAAAAGAGGGTGCGCTCGTGTGCTTCATGGAGGCGCGCGAGTTATCTGTGGGCTCCACTTTACGGGCCATCGATGCGACTCTTTATATACCCAAGGTTGCTTGCTCACAACCTCTTCTATCCCCGACCTTTTGCCTTGCCCACATCGCCCGCTTAACATCGTGGAAGTGCTGACGCACCCGTGGTGTCACAAGTGGTGTGTTCGGCGGAGCGCAAACGCTTTATAATGCAGTGGCATGGAGGCCCTGTATATACATTCGCAAAAAAAATGACACCCTTCAGTGTGTGAAACAGTGCTCTCTTCTTCGACAACACTGCGTGGTATAGTAGCTGTGGGAGAGACCACTACTATTTGTGTTCGGTTGTTGCTGCGGAACGAATAGTACTGGATAAAGAGGGGCCACCAATTCTGTTTGCCGCGACCAAATTGGTCGGTACCTGTTTCAATAGAAAGTTGACTGATATACTCTGTCCCTATGGCGAGAAAAATTAACTCGTGCAACTTAGACGGCGTGGCTTTTGAAGCCGCAAGCTCGTTGTGAAGCCGTGCAATTTCGGTCATCTGTGTCTATGACGGATTATTATAAATATTAAATGGGTGTTTCGGGCAAGTGTATGCGCTGTTGTGTTCTGTCTTCACCATACCTGGCTAGCTGCAGTGAAATGCGCATTTCTCAGTTCAATTTTGTGCTGCGCATTATGCATGTGCGAAAAGCAAGAAAATATTGCGAAGTAATTACCAGGACCATCGTCAAACTTGACACCGGAAAGCTTCGAAAGCATCTGGATTAACCCCCAGAGTTTATTTTGTTGCTTTTACTCTGAGCCGAGGTTTCAAACATGACACAACTTTTCTTGAGGGTGAAGGTGGGCAGAGGCTAGTGGCGCTTTTGGAATGTGATGTGCGTGCAGGTGAGATGGTTTGATGAGTCGAGGGTAGTGGTGCCGGCGTCGGCAACCTTTTAGTTAAAGGAGTGGAGTGTTGAGGTTGCTTTTGGGTGGAGGTGCTTCTGTAGGGCAGCTGGCGTTTATACTGCGTCTTTCTTTTCGATTTGAACTTCACCTTTTTGTTCCGCTGCAGCGTGCGCTTCTGGTGGATGGAGGCCTGGTGGTGAGTGGAGTTACGTGGGTTAGTGGTGGGTGAGACATCTGAAGGGTGGCGTTGTGTGAGTAGATGGGGGATGGATGTGAATTCTCGAGGATGGAGGTGGGCTATGATGGAGTGGGGAGGTGGCTGGAGGGTGCAGGTGAGTGCATGGGCATCCCCTGCAGAGGGGTGTGGTGGGAGGCGGGTGGTGCTTCTGGAGAACAGAGGCTTCGCTCACTCAGGCTTAACAGAGGTAACGCCTGCATTTCCTCCAAGTGCCACTGGTACTGCTATTGCAATAAAATCAAAGTTTTGTAGCGTGCATGGTTTCAGTCACACGTAAGGCTCGTTTCTGGACAACACCAAACGCCAGCCCGCATGGTCTTCACGTCAAAGAGCGCTTTCACCGGTGAACATGACACCTATGACACACGCCTGTGGGATAACACTTTCTTGATTCAGCAGGTGAACCCACGAGAGCTCTTCGTTATCACTTACTATGACAGAGCTCGCGATATAGTTTGTCTATAAGGAAGTTCCGTGTACTGTTGTCGATGTGAAAAAAAGAGAGAGAGGAGAGAGAGGAGGGGGGGGGGCACACAGGGGCTATACGGCGTAAGTAATAATGATATGAAAATGAGAGAAAGACATCCAGTATTGCAAAGCACCCCGTAAATACAGCACACGAAATTATGCAGATATGTCAACAGCCTGCACCAGTGAGCGGCGATGTCCGGACGACCTGTTTCCAGCACTGTGAAGAAATCGCTCAGGAAAAATAGCCATACGCCTCCAATGTATACAGCGACCAGCATGTTTCTTGCATGAAGTGCTAAACTGGCCCCAAAATGCTCTTTATGATAAAAGCATTTTTTTATTGCGATTAAAATTGGTGGTCGGTCCCTCTATTCCGGGACTCGTTTGATCGTGCAGCTGCTGCCACCCTTTCGGCCATCTCCTGCTGAACTGAAGAGGTCGCGAGTTTCTCTCACTGGCACGTGGACGTGCGATGAGACGAGAATCAAAACTCATGGCTTGCTGAACCCGATCCAGACGCTCTGCTGTGTGCCTCCATTCGGTGTCTCAAGGGCCACAAGTTGGCTTTTACCGCACAAGGCTGATTTAAGGTTGTCTGCCGGAGGAACGAATCAATGGCCTGTCAACGTAAAGGTCAACGTAAAGGTAGAGGCGCAGACACTAATGGCGCAGTGTATCCGAAATCGTTGTGAAATAATTAAGGTGCGCGCGTGGCTTTGATATGCGATCCGGTCCATGTCGTCCGAATTGTCTTAGGACTACTACTTTTTATGTGGCAACAAATGGGTTGAAAGAAAGAGCGCCGCGCATGCGATTTTCTTCACTCTTGCTTGAACGTGTTTGAGTCGGGGCCCGCAAGAAAAAGTGTTACAGCAACGCTAGCGCACTGCTGCCCTTTTGCTTGATTCACGTGTGCACTGCGGGAGAAATAATCACAATATAGCGAGCCAGCTTTCTTTTTTCCACTACTCACCCAAGTAAAATTTTCTTTCATGAAGTGAAAAAGAAAAGCAGGAAGAAAATGAGCATCAGCACAGCCGTATAGTATATGCACTAGCTAGTGCGTTTTTTTCAGACAGAACAGGTCCGTGACGCCGGTCAAGTGTGAAGTAATTAGGAGCGGATACGTTTCAAAGCTGCTGTGCGGGTGTGGACTATGCGATACTACATCGGCTGAAAGAAAGAAAATGTTCTCCACAGGGACCATTTCAAGAGTGGTCATTTGTAACACAGACAACGCGGCTATACAGTCTACGAAATAGATTTTAAAGTGATACGGTAACACCCTGAAAAGTTTTTCGTAACTAGTTCGTGCTTCAGCGAGCGCATGAAAAGAGCACGAAAGCTTGGTCTGTGCCCCTTAAAACAAAAAACAAAAAACTTCCTCTGCAGCGCTCAAACAGCGTTGGAGCCGGATCGAGCCGGACGAATGTTAGATGGCGCAAAATCTTCGTTTTTCGCTAGAATTAGCTTGCATAGATGTGATCCGGTTCCTAGGTATTTAAATTATAATAGAGCATGGCAAGCATTGAGTTAAATAGTTTGTTCGTTGAATCTTCAGCGTTAGGAACGATTTTCTATCCAGTTATCAAGCCCATGCCGAGCTGAGCGGCGATGAGCGTCAAAATCAGTCTGAAATTTTTTAGACAACATCGGCCTTATGAATCGGTAGTAGAGACAGAATAATTCAAATCAGTGATTCAGGCGGTGCAACTAACGGCTGATATCTCGTCTGTACATTCACACCACCACGTGATACCTTTCTTATTATTTCGACCGGAAAGAACTTCAATGGGTAGAGAGATACCCCTTCGCGGACTTACTGCTCTAGCCCAACCATTAGGTAATCAAAAGAGGACAGTTAGGCTAATTTAGTAAACAAGCAGCTAAGCGTAATTAGCAACAATTGACCTCACAACGAACTTTACCTTTTGACGCGAGAATGCTCCTTTTTAATTTTTTTTTGTTAAGAGTATGCATCGAAACTTTTGCTGCGTTTACGAGTATAAAGTTATTGTGAGATTAAAAGAGTAGAAAACTGAGCTAGTTGGTTCATACTTCTTGGTGGAAACAGCCGAAATAACAAAACGCGGACACAGAAAGGAACACACAGAACGTAGACGAAGCTGACTGTCAACTAAAATTTTATTGGAAAACCCGCGCTTTATGTTTCCTTGTCAAAATGATCTTGCTTTTATCTCCCGTGGGGTTCATTCAACAAGGAAATTTCTTTTCTTGATAGTGTGATTTCTGTGTGCTCCTTTCTGTGTCCGCGTTTTGTTATTTCGGCTGTTCCCACCAAGAATTATTGTGGGATTTCCAGGTGAACGCCTGCGACGCCAGACCCCATTGCATTTTAGCTGAACAGAAGGACACACTTTCGATCCCAGTGCTTACCTTCATCTGATGTGCTCGCAGAGTTCTTCTCAGAGCTACAGCAATCAACAGTGCGGACGCAGGAAAGGGTCACTCGATACTCCGATATCAAGACTGTGCGTTCAGTTAAGTCGGCGGGTAGGGAGGGGAAGTTGATGACAACACGGTGCGACGCATGGACAAAAGGAAAAAAAAGGGGAACGAAAGGCGATGCCGGGAACAGTAAAGGCCCAGAAACGCTTCCTGGGGGGCTCTCTAGTTCCGCTATCATGGAGGAAACGCGGGCGAAAACGGATTAAGCCGCGAGAAAGCGGCGAAGCACGTCTGCTGTAATGCCGTGGTTAACGGGGCGCAGCGGACTACCGGCGCCGCTTCCCGTGGAGATGTCCTGGGAGCAGGCCAGGCGAGATGCACGTTGGCGGTGGCACTGCATGAGAGCTGGTGGCGATAGCGGTAGCGTTGCACAGAAGTATGACGTATTCTTTCTCGTTCTCTTTCTGTATAGAAGCCGCGTTTCTCGAAAAGCACTTAACGCTATAAACATTTCGCAGCCAGTAGCAAAAAGGGGGCCACTGAAGCAGCTTCGATGCGAACGCGATAAACAGAACGGACTTTGCGCAGAAGTGCAAGGTTTCTGAGTGCTTCTCGAGCGGTTGGAGGGTGAAAGGGAGAGCGAAAAGATGAAGGGCAACAACAACAGTCGTCTCGGACATAATCGGCGGGCCCGCAACGCTAAGTAAGCAGTAGAAAGAAGTTTTGTGGAGGGTGAGACAGAAATTACGGTGCTGAAAGGGTTGAAGGTGTGCGGCAAAATATATAAAATGATAAAAAGAAGTGTGTGGACGTCCCGAAGAAAAAATGTAAAAGCCGTATGAACGGCGCTAAGAGGGCAGAGGGAGAAAGGGAGAATGGTATAGAAAAGCAAGGCAGACGTGAAGATGGCCATGGCGATGCGTGCTGGCGGCTGGGATGGTCGGCGCAGAAGAGGAAAGACTGTCTCAATAAGATGAGCGCGATAGAGCACGCGCGTATCTCTATCGGCAAAAAAAATAATAATAATAACTGAGAGAGAAGTATGGTCGGGAAACTAAATTTAAAAAGTTTTGCGAAGACCCTATCAAGACGGCAAAATCATCGTAAAGACGAGAAAAGGAAGGCGAAACCAAGCGAGGAACAGAAAAAAAGAAACCAAAAGAAGAAGGGGATGGATGCCAGCGGAAATTTTGTACAGGTTTCACGCAGGCGACAGCGCTTCGCTCCGGCATCGAGCGAGCCAGGAACCTCTTTTCTCGAACCTCTACGGCCCCCTTGTTTTGTTTTCTTTCCATATTCATTTGGCGTTTATATTCGACGCAGAAAGGAGGGGATCAGATGAGAGGCAGCACGCGAGGTCTCCCCGTAATGGAGTCGGGGCTAAGAAAGCTGTCCGCCGCACTTGGGCTTACGTGAGCCTATTGCGAGGTCCCAAGCATCGTCCCTGCCCTCGCTGGTATGCATTATACATGGCCGCAGACCAAGCGCACTATGCTTTCTGTGAACACGCTTCAGATATTTTTGACGGCAGGCTGCTGCAGCTTGCACATGCACGCGCTCGTGCGCACGTGTGTTTGTACGTGCATGCATGTGTGTAGCCTGACGTTTTCCTCCGATGCTGATCCGCCGCTATCAACCAACACTGCTCTTTCATCCTTTCGCTCGTTTTTTCCATGCACACCAACCAGATTATGTATCGAACAAGAAAGCACCGTGCGTTCGTCATACAACCAGTATCGATGAAGCCAATGAGTGTAATCGGGATGAATTTTTCATCTTGTAAGCAAAGACGGCATTTTTCGGTGCACAACAACATGCGGCTTGGCGCAAGTCACCCCGGTGGTGATATCCTAGTGGTATTTCGATTTTCAGTCGTACCTGCTGGATTAGATCTGCTATCCTGTAGAGCTAGTAGCGTGGCTGAAAGCTGCTCGGAAAGACTGCTTGAAGCAAAGCTATGTTGAGCCTGTGGAACACACGGACTTGAGCTATGTACGTCAGTTGGATCAGGTGAATCCGTCTAGCTGCTCACAAAAATACAATACTATTCACACTTGAAAGAAGTTTGAAAATGCTCCTTAACTTTCGGAGATTTTTTTTATCTCCTTTAGTTTATAGTACCAGGGATTTTCTTGTATTTTTCGTTCGGCGTTGATGTGTCAATAGGGTTATGATTTCCTATCAGTGATGCTTTGCGGCGGTGCTGGTGTTGGTAATAACATTTTTTAACAAAGCGGCAAAAGTTCCTCAAGGGTGAGTTCCTACTTGTTGAAAGTCCACGGCATTTTTCAAGACTTTGATGCTTTGTGAGTTGTGCTCTGAATAGGAGAAGCAGACGCAGTCACCCGCACACAGCAAGCACACGCAAAACACACTGCATGCTAATTTCAAGTGAGTTCTTAGAATTTTCTAGGTTCAGCATACGGTGCACTAGGGCCAGGATGTTAGGGTATTTTTCCAATGCTGTACCGTCTTGACCCCCATCCCATTTCATTATCAGCTGACGTGATGCCACGACACACTTTCACCGTAATCTGGCTGTCGGCGCGGTGTACCGCAAGGACGGAATACAAACGATAAAATAGGAAAGAAATAGAAATAAAAATAAAACTACCCAGATCGCAAGGACGAAATACATTCGGAAGAAAGAGAATCGTTATACCTAACAGCCTGGGTCCCACATCGTCAGTATTCATGTCCCCACTCCAAATTTTTCGGGGACGCGTTAAAAGGCAAGAAAGGGAGAAAAAAGGAAGAAAGGAACGGCGCATTTTACGAACCACAAATTGAACCATGGGTCAAATGCTGTAATCAGTTTCTTTCTTGATGTGGGGCTCCGCATACCTGTTCAATCACTCTAAAGCCCAGGAAACTTGGAAAAGCGCTTCCAGTATGCGCGGTCAGAGCAACGTACTGCGTGGCACTGAGCATCAAAAATTAGTGCAAGAATTTTGCACGAATGGTACATCTATTGATTTTCTATGGCCATCAAAACACATCGGTGTGAGAGTAGCAAGCATTTTATAATTAAGATTCACCACCCCGTCGGAAGAGCACACTATCAACTTTCTAATTTACGGGACACTCCCGTTTCTACAAATCGAAACATCGCAATTAATTTACATGGTGTTCGCTGTTGGCGGCTTACAGATGGTGTCATTTAGTAAAGTCTAGGAACGCTATGCAAGCTACAAGTGCATGGCAGATATTATACTGAATCTAAAGAGAAAACCTTCTCTAAACAGTCAAATTAATTTATTATATAATCTGAAATCATTAGCTACAGCCTTAGCCTAAAAGGGCTGGCTGTCAGGAGAGTTTCTGTGAAGTCATATTTGTTAAACGACCCTAGGAAAGGACACATGACGAAGACGACAGCAGGCTCTTCGTTCTGTCGTTTTCTAACTGTTATGTCTCGTCCTGGGCCTATTAGCTAACACGAAGATTCTTAGCGTGTGTTGTTCAGCGCAGTCGGACGCAAGGTAAGTCATAAATAAGGTTAAAAAGATCCAAGATTTTATTTATTTATTTATTTATATTTTTAAAGGTAGCATAAGTGTGTTGTCGATCAGACTACTGGCCATCCTTTGCAGGCCTTTGATCAACGCTTGTCGTCTCAAGAATAATTTTACTAACTTGCTATATCATATGAAGACTCGTGAGCACAGTTAGTAAACCGCATCACATACGGGGTCTGAGGCTAGCTAGTTTTGCATGCAGAATTGGCAGTAAAAGATAGAGCTCAGGCTCTCAAAAAACCGTAAAAAGCAGCCGCGTCAGCCATGGCTCCAGATTGTTCCGGGCGCATATCACGGAATACCTTCACAAATTTCTCTTTTTTCTTTGTTTTGTTTATTTTTATATGACAAGTGCCAGGGTGCTCTTTCTGTTCAGTTCTGTCACTCGCTTCCCTTACTGTCTTTTTTTTCTGTCGTACTACAAGCAGAGGTTACAACCGACCGCATCGAGCGTAATGGAGCCCACGATACTGTACCGTGGCTAGCGCTCGCTGGCGTCGCATTGGCCACACGAGATGTCGCCGCAACCACGCGTGCAAACGACCACTTCATCCTACGCGTAAAAGCAAAATAACAATGTTTGATGCCAATAAAAGGTGTCCTAATGAAAAGGACACACTCCATCGCTTTTTGTGCTTTATCTCTCGCTTCATATCTCTGTGCTTCTCTTCATCCTTCCTTCTTTATCTTTCTATCTGTGCTTGCGTTCGCTCACATGGTACGTCATTTTTCACGGCTGCGGCATGTCGCGAGTCTCTGAACGCTCTGTGCTCCTAATGGACGGCGACGGTCTGCTCTGGCCTGATGTGGCACGGCCTTAATGGTTTTCATCGCACTGATGGCACTGTTCCTTTTCTTCGTTCATTTTTTCGCTCGCGACCTCGGTCTATTCCAATAGGCGCTGTGTATAAATACACGGTTTCACCCACACCATATGCGAATGTATGCGTGTGGTTTAAACTTCGCGAAGCGCTGTGCGCACCCCTTTTCTTTCTCCTGTCTTCTCTTTATCGATTTGCTTTAGACCGTTATTGCTTAGCCACTTTATTAAGCGCCTTGACGCCGTGTAAATTAAGCCTTCAACGACGCTCCTGCGGTGCGGACCGTAGACGAGTGACATACAGAGCCAGACACTCTAATCACGAAAGAAGTAAAAAGGGTGCAAGCCATCCTCTAGCGCACTGTCTTAAAGGGGAGGGTATGCTGCCGACCTTGAGTAAATTTCCGTCGTTAAAAATGAAGAACGCTCATGGTTGACGACGGAAACAAGTTCTCTCTTCAAAAAATGCGAATTTATAGCAGTCGCGAAGATTTTAACTTAGGTTTCTTTCTCATCGATCGACTAACCTCAGGTCCTCCAGCACTGCGTTTAAGAGCATCCTCCCATTTATAACTGCATCATGTTATTGTGATTAGAGGTGGGAATAGTAAGGAGTTGCCAAGAGTAAGCATTCTGTATATTTAGTGATCAAAAACTACTCTGGAGCATGGGCAGCATACCCTGCCCGTAAAAAGGAGTGCGCTGGTGGACAGCTTACTTACTTTTTACTCGAATATAAGCTTATTCATGCTAAGAGTGTACTGTAGCCCGTTCGAGGCAACGTCGGTGCGTGTCGGTGATGGACGTTGTTGCAAATCGTAATAAGTTCGCAGTGTTGTCGTGCGACTGTACTATGATTAAGACAGGTAGCGAGGAAAAGCAGCTGTCTCTTAGAGTGTTCTCTGTAAACTATTTAAAAGCAAAGTGGTCTCAGCTAAAAGGTGATAAGGACGTGGACGTGAGGTATTGGGATGATAGACACGCATGTGATTTTGGACATTACCTCTTCATGTTGGTCGGTGCATATGAGCTCGCTACTTCTGACCGTATAACAAGAGGACCGCCCAATAAAAATTTGTTGCGAAAATGGCAACGGCGAATCAATCACACTGCGTGCTCGCACGAGACAGGCATTGGTCTCTAGGCCAGGGGCACTGCTGCTCAAGAGAGCGTATGGTAAGCTGGCACACGCTGCTTCTTCACGGTTTGGGTCACCGTATTTCAATTCGCCAGGCATGGCGCTACAACACGGAAAGTTTTTTTCGCGGTTAAGGCACGATGGAGTGGGAAACTGCGGAAAGGGTGTTTCAGGAGACCCTGCCGATGCTTCTCTGCTCCCTCCATGATCCGTTCTAATTATATTTCTACGCAGTGTGGCATAAATCACTTTCAAGTGAACAGCTAAAACCGAAACCCACATCCCCTCCACCGGCTGATGAACTGGTCCTCCTTCTTTCCTCCTCACCTCGGCAGTCATCTCTCCTGCAGCTCATTCTTTGCAATCCCTCTCTGTATCACGCTGATTTCCATAGAGGGAGACGTGATCAACTTTTTTTCTGCGTCTCTGTTTCCCTGCCTGCCAGCCTGCTAGTGGAGGTTCTTGTTTCTGCCTGTTTAAACTTCGGATTTAATTTTACTGCAATGGACAAAGTGCGTGACAGCTGGTCGTTCCTTAAAGATGAGAAACAATGCAGGAAGTTGAGAGAATGGACTCGAGGAGGAGTGGGTCGTCTCCTCGCACACAGGCTTACCCTACAAAAGTCGAGGAAGCATTAACAATGCCGAATCAGGGTCACGAAGAATAAGCTTGGAACAGACGCAACTGCAGATAACGTTTTCCAGGACGGCTCCATTCATTGCGCAAGTCTGAGAATGACTTTTTAGCTTGTTTTTAATTTTTTAATGCTTAGAATTGGAACCCCATATCGGAAAAGAGTGTCCATCGACTGTGTTCTGGAGAGATTGAAATCCGTCTCTCTACTTATAGGCGAGAGGACGTATAGGCCGGAAGGTAGCTGCCGTGGGAAGAACCAAGAAGGGGGTAACCGTGGACAGGCGAGGTCCTGACGGGGAAGGAGCAATGCGCTACTTGAGGATAAATGCCACGGGAAGAACCCACCGGGTATCTACCGTGGGAGGTGGAGGGTCAAGAGTAAAATAGGCTAAGAGGTGGAGCGGAGGTAGCAGTGCTGATCGTGCGTGCCGGATGGCACATTTTTGTTGAAGTGATTTTGTGCGAGCTCTCCATCGCAGTTTAACGGCGTTGTGGGGTGCTTGTGAGTGGGTCTCATGGAGGCGGCCGTATGTATTATGGCATGCTGCAAAAAAAAAAAAAAATTCCAGAACGTTTCCGAACAGTCTTAATTTGGCGAACACGAGAGGCGCTGTAGTACATAAACGTTGGAACTTCGTGAACACTGCAAACAAAGTGGCGCCTCCTACGCGTAGTGGTTAAATGTGACCGCAACTGTACGAGGCTATGCATCCACAAATGAGTCCGTGTTTCTGTAGCTGCGTGGCTGTGGTGGTATTTATAGAAAAGCCTCCTTATCCCATTAGATTCAAGGGGAGGATGCGTTCTCTGTGGAAACACAGTTTAGGATGTAAGTCATTGAAATTGCTTGGACTGAAGCCAGAGTGGCCAGGAACTCGTACGGCTCGGTCGCATTGCTACTGCATTGCAAAAAAGCGCAGATTTGAGTAGGTTAGAACCTTAAAGATGCATGGTGTTTGTCTTGTTCTGTAAGCAGTTACTGGAGCATTACCTTGGAATCAATGAGCGACACGCACATGCACAAGTATTTTTAACTTAATCTACTCCTGCTCTTCTGCCATCCGTTCGTCCCATATCTCCTTGTCTCCTTCCTCTACCACCATCCCTGCCATCCATCTCACGGAAGCATCAATCTGGCAGATGAAAAAGACGCCAAATAAGACGTTCTCCTTGCCCAGGGATGTTGTAGCTAAGCCTTCTCTCTCTTTAATCCTCATACAGGGAGTGCTCGACCAATAAGAAAACTCGCCGCGATGGCTCAGTGGTTAGGGTGCTGTGGGTTCAATCCCGGGGGCGGTGGGAGCATTTACATAGAGGCGAAGCGCAAAAGGCAGCCATGCGCTGTGCAATGTCTTCGCTGGTTATAACTCCCCTTGTTTTCGAAATTAATCTGGAGCCTTACATTATGGCAGCTGTTTCTCTTTTTCATCTTTCACTTCCACCTTCCTCGCTTCCCTCACAGCGCGGTTGAGGCGTCCACCGAGAAGTGATACAAATACAGAACTTTCGAAACATCGCTTTTTGTTGCTAGAAACTGTAATATAGCTCTTATTCGATTCACTTTGAGTTTAGGAGCGGAAATTATGCGCATTTTTTAGAGACGACATCCCGAAATAAACCGTATTATTTTGGTGGCTTTGAGAGAGAGTGCCTAGTTTGTATCGTAACCAGCGATTGTGCACGAGCATTTTAGTTATTTCTTATGCGTCAACTACGTGAGTAAAAACCCTCGTACTACTACCTTATATGCGCACTGAACAACACTGCGGAAGGAAACAGAGGCAAACAAATTGTGTCGAGCAGCTGCTTGTCTGCCGAGCGAATGCTTTTTAAAATTTAGGTAGCGGCTCAAATGCTAAAAGAAGCAAGTCTTCAGAGCCTATTTCGTAGTTCGGAAATAGCATTTTTGTACGCGGTTTCAAAAAAGATGCGTCACACGATCTCCCCTTCATTTCTGCAGCAAATGTCACCTGAACTACGCTTTGACAGCGGAGTGATGCAAGCTGAGAGCGATGTGTCTTGGTTTATTTTCACGTGCTGCAGACATTACGAGCGTCATTCTTGCTTATTTGTTAACCTACTTGTTTTTTTCGCCAGTATTATGCTTTTATTCCCTGATGTCTCGGCTGAATTTCTTTTACCTTTTCTTTGCTTAACCTATTCGCTTCGTAATGAACCCTTGTCTTACTTTTACTTCACTTGTTCCAAAAATTAAAGGGTATACATGATCACATATTTCTGGTGCGGTCACCATTTTGGGTTACGTTAGACTACCACGCAGCTGAAGTACGTCAGTTTATTCCTTAATATTTAGCTTTTTCTTCATTAATTTGTTTTACTTAACCTGTTCGAGTTGCGCTTGACATGCCATAGAGAGAGATAAAAAGATGAAAAACAACAATGCCCTCCCAGCACGGAGAAAGCGCTTCAGACACGCTCCGCACTTTGGAGCCATAAACATTCACTCTGTTATACTTTCCTTTCAAGCCGACAGAATCGCACAGAACTACCTCCCACCCATTCCCTCCCTCCCTCACTCCCTCTCTCCCTCCCTCCCTCCCTCCCTCCCTCCCTCCCTCCCTCCCTCCCTCCCTCCCTCCCTCCCTCCCTCCCTCCCTCCCTCCCACATGCAAGCACGCACGCACGCACGCACGCACGCAGAACTCCAGAAAAATTTCATCTCCGTGACAGCCGCAGGGAAAGCCATGTTTCGAAAGCGGACTTATAAAATCGTTTAGTTACGAAATGTTGGAGTAGCAGTGGTAGGGAAGTTACGAAACAACCATTTGTTTCAATGACCGGCAGAAAATTGCATTTTTCCTTGAACCCTTCCGAAATAGTCAAGCCCCTCTAAAGCATGACTCATTAGTCAAGCCCCTCTAAAGCATGACTCATTAAAGTTGCTGACTCATTCTTGCTGACTCTTTCTTTATTGATTCATTTTCTCTC
The DNA here is from genome assembly GCF_055824585.1 of Amblyomma mixtum. Classification (NCBI taxonomy): domain Eukaryota; kingdom Metazoa; phylum Arthropoda; class Arachnida; order Ixodida; family Ixodidae; genus Amblyomma; species Amblyomma mixtum. Next base: position 66,430,627 of record NC_143016.1, read on the forward strand.
TGTACGTTTTTTTAAACATTTTAAGGAGCTTCGGTGCAGCACTTTCCGCTCGTTGCCTTCTTGAAGACCTTCTTCTGTGCTTACTTCCTTGCTCCTAGTTCCTCCCAGCCTCAGACTCCAGAAAGGCACGTGCCAGAATTCCAAGCTTTCCAGGACCGGAAATTACAGCGCAAAGGAATCTTCGCTTGCGGAAACGCAAAGAACAGGAGCCAATCTCGCTTTCTTAGAAAAAGACGTTTCAAGTTTGTTCTCTGACTTCTGGGACACGTGGAGCCTTTCCAGTTCACTCACACAACACATTCCTTGTTGTTTCTTTTCACCGGGATTGAGAAGGGACAAGAGTTCAAGTACTTCCGTGAGTAATTTTCATTTGTTATGGAAAAAAGGGGAGAAAAATGCAGCTGCATTTGTGGTGCATGTAAAACTTCTTTCACACATACGCAAAAAGTAAAGTACAAAAACGATTTCAAGCAAGAGCAACGGTAATCACTTGACAAGACTAGAAAAAAAAAGCGTCCCTTAGCAATGCCAACATCTGCTTACTGGTTTTCAAGGACAGGTTAACAGTGAGCGTCAAAGTTCATAAATAACTTTCGGGTTTAATGTTATTTGAATAACAGTTTAACGAACGCTGCCACTGGTTAGTTCTGATTTTCCTCACCTGCAGTTATCAGCAGTGCGTTCGTGTACTCTGGTTAGACTGCAGCCGCCAACACTTTTTAGATTAAAATAAAAAGACGAACACTTTTTTAACACCACTTGCTTTGACTTCAAGCTTCTGCGATGTTGCGAGAAGCAAATAACGATTTCTCAAATTATATGCAGTCTGCTTAGGTAACCTAGCCTACAAAGCTTCTATAATAACAGTCTACGTGGCCAGGAATCTCCGGATTAATATTATATATTTGTTGTTTTTTTAATTATTTTTGGTGTATTGCCAAGACAGATTTGAGAAAATTTAGCCTCTCTGCACTGTTACGGTACCAGAGATATATTCCAAAATACTGTATCTGAAGTAAAAAAAATAGCCACAAGTAGTTTAACCTGAAATTTTGTGTCGATCTTTAGAGTCCTGTTATCGCTCTAAGCCGTGTTGGCTGACACCAGTCATGGCAGTCGTTAAGCGCCAGGAGAACGTCATCTAATGCTACAGAGTAGGCTGCAGTGTGCTGTGTACTACGTCTAGAGTTTAAAGTGCTCAGAAGGACCCACTCCCACTACTTCAAGGTAGTCTACAGCAGTGAAGACCAGCAAGGTGGCTAAATAATAATCGAAGAGCACTACACGTGATGAGACCTAACTAGAAGACGTGCTCAGTGTTATATTGAGTGTTACATATATGGAGTGTTACATAAACCTTGCATTCGGCATACTTAAGTTTTCTCGTTCGTTCATTTACAGTAGCCATATCCTACCGACTCAGACGAACAGGTTGCGTTGCTGCAGAGCAGTCGTTGCCACTTCATCAACCCACAATGGAGAGAAGTCCGGATGTTTTTCACTGCCTGACAATTCTGCTATTGGCTGTCAAAAATGAGCCGTAAAATCTCGTCGCTGAGTATTATTGCGTTTGCACGCCGGCTCACCACCAGCATTCTTGCGTAAAAAAAAAGAAAAAAAGTGTTGTAGGGGACACTTAAGCTCAGCCTTAAAGGTATGACATAATAGCGTAAGAGGTTAATTTAAAATATGCTGAAGCTCATTCTCTACTTTACATTCATACATCGCTGGGAGTACTCGCACCACTCCAGGCGCAGTGGTGCAGCGGTTAAGCGATGCGCCACTGCCCTGCGATGGCAGGTGCTCCCAGCGGTGGGCCTGGTGCGGCCGAGGTAGGTCTTCCCTAGCAACCAATCATTAATTTAACTGTCACCTATAATTCTGAGGCACAGAACGTTCAGGACAGAGCAAACAAGATTCGTTGCACATGGTCACAATACGGTACTTGTCGTATGAAAAACAGGAATGAACTTTTGCTCATTGAACCTGTATAATGAAATAAAACAGCGTAAGGAACGGGACGAAACACGAGGGAGCAAAACACTGACACGGGCGCTGTGTTTTGCTCCCTCGTGTTTCGTCCCGTTCCTTACGCTGTTTTATTTCATTATGCAATACCAAATAGCCCGGCATCTTGCACTTCTGAACCTGTATACCCGGAGATGAAAAACGAAGAACGAGTGCAAAAAAAAAAATGCCAGAGAAAAAATGTCCGTTTGTTTTCCCGGCACTGAAATGGTCGACGGGCTGTCATATTCGCGCACACTTTAAGTCTAATGGCCTCGGGGCACTGCTCGGGAAAGAGGAACTAAATGTGCCGAGTGCGAGAGAAAAAAAAAAGAAATTGCGAAAACGGAGAAAAATTAAAAACCTCAAAAGCTGTTCCATTGAAGGTGATTTCCATAACAGGTGTTTCATCTAGTTCCGTTTTTTTCTTTCTGTTACCTTTTTTTTTCTTTTTAAATTTTTGTGCAACTCCCGCTGACGTTGTAGCTTTTGCAGGTAACGATCACATGAAATGAGGGCTAAAGCGCTCTTCCGGGCTCATTTTCTGCGTGTGAGTGCGTGTGCGTGTGAAGGAGGTGGATTGGGTATGCATGAGGAACGCTACACACTAAGCGAGCGAGCATCGAGCCCGCACAGCAGAGTGCCTCTACCGGCACTACGCGGACGCGCGGAATTATCTTCCGTCTTCTATCCGATTCCCATCCTTCCTTCAAGCATTACAAAAAAAAACTTGCTCTCGCTTGCACATAGGAATGTGTAGACGCGAAGCAGGAAAAAAGAAAGTTGATCTCCTTCCTATTAGATTTCCCCTTTAGATCGCAGCGGTCATTTCTCCTGCTACCTTTAGAAGGTAAAGAAAAAACCTACTCAACGCCGCCGCTCTTCGTGTTCGTTGAAGCTGGCTTTTCTGCACAGAAAACCCTTCTGAGGGGAAGCTGTCTTTCAAACATGAGAAGCGGCAGTGGCGATGTAAGCACATAAAACCGTTCGTAGAACTGCTGCTCAAAACGAGTCAGGAGAGAACAAAAAACAAAAATAAACCAAAAGTGCTGGACATTACATGGCATTAAAAAAACATTGATGTAGCAACAGAGCAGCGCCTAGAGGATTATTAGGTACCCGAATTAGATGCCATAAAAGAAAGTTTTAATGAATAATAAGTGATGTTAAAACTCGATGGTAGTTATAATACTTGCAAAAAAAGCTGCAGTGCACCCTCAAAATATATGATAAAATGTAAGCGGGTAAGATACATAGTAACTTCCAGGCTTTGCTAAGCTTTTCCTTTGTCCTGCTGAGCAAACCACTGCGAGCAATCCACTGCGTTCTTTCTTTTGAAAAGCGCCGTTATTTACGTGCCTATAAGTTAACACGTCCTTATCTTTTCTTTCAAAGATACTGTGGTGCCTTGCAAAAAAAGCCAGCTTGAGCAGCACCTACTTCCTCGAGCCGTGGCAGCAGGCAGAGTTATCATTCTTCCCCTCGCACTTTAATTATTTTCGTTTTCCCTGAGTGTCAGGTAGCCTGCTAACCATGCGAGATGCTTGACTAGCATGCAGAGTACTAATGCTGCTCCGCGCGATTAATCGCTCCTAAACAAAGCGCGCGCTGCCGGCCAAGATTTCACGTGATCTGGCTACTCTGATTTATTTCGCTTTCGAAGCCTTTCATTCCTTCAAATACGCTTTTGTGGCGGTTTCTGCAAAGTAGGGAGTGCGAGAAAGTAATCTGTCGGCGCAGCGGTGTGAGCACGTTTCGCATTGCTATTTGCTTCTTCTTTTTTATTTATCGTAGCTGGTGTCTCTTTCGGGACACAGGCACTGCACCAAGAACAAGTACATTGCTCTCTACCTCTACTACTCTTCTGAACGTTCTCGATGCCAAACGCACGGCTGAACAGCATGTAAGCGTTTGCTTCAAGTGGAAAATATCCTTTACCTCCTTTGTGTTATTTTTGTTATTTTGCGAAACGGTGGATGGCGGGGTTGCAAAACACGAAATATCATGACTTGAAGTTATCTTTTGACTAACGTACAGTAACAGAGCTTTCAGCAGCTTGCTTTTGCAGTTGAACAGAGCATGCGAATGTAATTGTTGATGGACACCATGGCTTTGTTTATGACGGCTCTTTCCAAACTGCATTAAATTATCATCGTGTAACACAGGCGCTTTACAGATTTATTCGTTGAATCGTAATGCGACGTTACTTTTTTGCCTTTCTTTTAAATGAAGGTGCCCATCCGGAAATTTAAAAGGTACTAGCGGCTAAAATAAGTCTTTGAATGCAAAAATGAAGATTGGGGGGGGGGGGGGGGGGGCTGAGAGATTACTGCAGACACAAGAGCAAGAATGAATGACTAGGTCCGACAGAACTGCTCTTTCTCAAACGCACTTAATGAGAGTCAATTCCAGTAAGCATTGCGCTGTGAGCGCTTAGAGCGGTAATTCCCGCGCCCCGCCTACTGAGGAGGAGACGGAAGGAGGAGAAAAAAACGGGTAAAAGAGAGAAGACAAAGGAAGGTTCTCACCTCCTCTACCAGCGCACACGCAGACCGCCTCCACCGCGCTTCCAGTTTTCTCCGGACATTGACGCAAAGAGAAGAGCCCACGCATCTGCGCGGCCATCCGCAAACATTTGAGGCGACGCATTCCAAGCAGAGCCGCTTAGACACCACCGCGCGTCTTTTCGGCGTCATTCATTGCGTCTTCAGCCAGCGTCTGCGAGGAAACTTGTCTTCTCCCCATCTCCCTTCCCCTCCAATCTCTTTCTCCTGGATGGCCTGAATTCCACAGGGACTGCCCCCAGAGGAAAGGAACTGCCGTGACACGCCTGGAAAATGATGCGGCCGTTTTTCGGTTGTTCCTCTGAAAAGCGGCGCAGTGATTTGTGCGGGGTAGTTCTAAGGGGTCTTGTATCGACTAGTGCGCTCCCGCAGACAATTGACTTTATACATCGGTGGCTGTTAGTGAAGAGAGGGACTTCCGGACGCCGGAAACCGGTGCTTCCTTATTTCTTTAGTTCAGTGTTAACTTTTAGGGCTGTTTTATTTTTATTATTGTTCTATTCGCAACGTGAGGTTGTGCAACTCAAACCTCACGTAAGGTATAAATAACGGGGCCCATGTGCTTGAATGAATAATGCTGCTCCACACTGAAATGTCACGTGAATTTTGAACAGATTCTGTTCACTTGATTATCACGGTTGGTGTGACCGAGGCTAAGCGGTCCACTGCATTCATGGAATGCATTCATAGATGCATAAACAGAATGCGTATTTTCCCAAGCGTTGCGAGGCTCAGTCTTAAAATTACTATCACTCAACAGGCTTGACCCAATTAGGCACTGGATTAGCACTCTCTGAGCAATGCAGAGTGTATGCGGTAAGGGTGTACACAGCGCTTCGGAAAGCTGCTTCTCTTCTCAAAGTTAAATGACGCGTGTTGCGTTTAGTTGATGCGTTCCTCTCAAGCGGCTCCCTAGCTTCACAAAAAAAAAAAGAAACATCGGGGCAGCAGCCAATTAGGACAACAGAAAACCCATAGCCAAACAGCCGAGAGCACATTCTTCAACCTGCAAACAAAAAATCAAAATACGTCATCAGTGACAACTATTGCCAGTCATGAGCAGGGAGCGCAAAAAATGATCTCGCGATTTTATTTTGTTTTCACTTTTGTCACTGTATCGGAAATAAAACGGTGATACAAAAATCAATAAGTAGAGCAGATCACAAGGGTCTGCCCCGATACTACCAGCGTTCGATTTGAGCCAATTGCATTTGCTAGCAACGGACGGCACAATTTTGACTGCCGCACACAAGGCTATATCTTCGGCACAACACAAAGGAAGTGAAGTGGATGTGCACACTTGCGGTATACTAGAGATAGTCGCGCAGGCTATTAAAGCGATCGGTTTAAGCTAGAACCCGTTCAGCAGAGAAACCGGCGGCACCGGTGGAGTGCGAGAAAATGCTGATGGGTCAGATGTGGAGAGGCAGACATAGAAAGTGATAAACATTCATTTAAATTGTGAATATAATGTCACAGCATGACTCAAACATCATTATTATGCGTGTTAAAATTTAAATTAATTTAATTGCACTGAAAAAAAAACTGGAGTGAGATGGGAATAGACCCCTGCCCCTGGAATTCCGTGTCAGACACGCCGCTTTCCCTAGGCCATCGAGGCACATTCGTTCGAGTTGGTTAAAGGGATGACTTGCATGTCTCGTTTAAGAGTTTCTGAGAGAAGTGATATGCAAAAAGGACCCTAAGCCACTGAAGACAGCTATCATTGCTGTTGGTTCAGACCCTTAAGGCGGAACCTGTCTCCCTCAACTTTCTTTCATGCAGGGCCATAGGCACGCTCCTGTTCTTCTTGCCCGTAAGCCACCTTGTGAGCTCTTGTTCCCACGTGTCCGTATGTCGCACTTACTGTAATCTTCATGTCACAGGAGGTGGCGCAGAGTTAATCATGCTTGCAAATGCTTCAGTTGAAATGTCTTTAGCTAGTCAAGGTCTGGCAGCAAGACCAGCACTATTATGATGTTCAGTTTGTCCAATCGTTGAATTCCAACCTTGTCGTTTGAACTTCTAGTCGAACTCTGTCATCATGTGCGTGTGCACGAAGCCAGACCTAAACGGTGTCATAAACAGTTAAATCTTTATAGATGTCTGACATCATTACGATGTTTTAATTTGTAGCATCACCAGGCTCAACTGCTACCTTCAGAACGTCAGCTCCAAAACTCAGTAAGGAAAATACAGCGAATGAGTGTACGTTGCTGGTGCCGCTATGCTTAGCACGTCTGTGCTCGACCTCGAATTATAATGCCGTAGCGGCGCACTCAGCAGTCAAGCGCACATCTCTTCCTATTATGTGGCTTTCTTACGCTACCTTTTCCCGAAAACCACGCTCGCGAGAAAAAAAAAAAAACCTCGGATCTCTCGCAGATCGCATACAGATGGCGCTTCACGCGGCATCTGACTTATAGCTTGCCGACAGAACTATTTATATGTCCTACCTATCGGACACACGAGGCCTGCCCGCGATGTGCACGACGTATGCGTACTTGGCTGACTCTCGGTAGCGACCAATTTGAGCGCGCTGCTTGCAAGCTTGTCCAGGAGCAACACCGGTCAGACGTGCCGTAAACCGCAGCAGCCGTGGCACAGGCATGTGACGCCTACAGAATCAGCTGCCAGAAAAAAAGAGAAAAGTAGGGCTAGAAAGTCCCCTAAAATGCGCCTTCTACAGAAATGGAAGAGGAGAATATAAAGAAAAATACAGTGGAAGGAGAGTGGCGGTCACACACACCGCACGGCTCTGCATGAAACCCAGTGGAGTGGTGAGCGGGTCTCATGTAGAAAATGCGCCGCGCACGTGCGAGCCTTGTAATAGGATGCCCCTGACGTGACTGGTAGCGGCGGCGGCACCGCGGAACTACGTGGAGAAGCGCCAGCCAGCACCCGAACAGCACACTAGGCCTTTGTTTGAAGGCTGCTGCCTGATCCAGTTTCACTGACTGACGCACCGCCACGCACCGAAAGGCGTCCCTGTCTTCGTGATGATCGACTGTAGCTTCGGAGACCCGAGATGGCTTTCGGCCCTTTCGGCACTGCCTTTTCCTCTAGCTGTGCGGGATGTTTATTCCGTGTGAGGGATTTTTGACGTGGTTGAGCAATTCCTTTTGATTTGTTGGCACTAGGACCCCACATGTTGAAAAAAAGGCTTGCTTGGCAAACGGCATAATCAAGAGGGAAATCCCCTTCTCCAATTTCAGAGCACGTGTATTGGGGTGGAAAGGCAAGACGAAGAGATGATGGGTGGGAGCCGGGCACGGGTGAGAAATTGGAGACAGGGAAATTCTCCAGTGCAGAGAAAGGGGAGAGCATGTGACGACGAAGAGAGGGTGAGAGGTGACGGTTGACGAGTGTGGGAGAGTGCAGAGTAAAAAAGTGGCACGGAGAGGTGGATTATTGTAATAGATCAGCAAAATAGAGCGGGGTTACGCATTTCAAACGAAACGCTGACTGATGAACTGGATCACGATGCCCGCTCGCACGGTCTGAACCCGGTAACGGTTGCTCCATTCGGGGGGAACACTGATGGGGACATTCTTTCGCATTGACCGTCTATAATCTTTTGCCACTAATATCAACTGTAACGCGGACGAAAGGCTGAAGGCAATCTTTTCTCCGAGGTATGCCCATGCCCACAGATGCTGTAGTCATGAGCGGGTCATCGACCGTACTTACCCACTGCAATATTTTAATGCAGCGATTGGTGCGCGTTTTAATATTGTTTCATAGGTTACACTCCAACTTGCATCTTTCGTGCACCTTAATTTTTAAGCAAGCGATATCATTTCATTGCCCAACTTGAAGCACATCAAGTAGGATACTGAAAAATCAAACCACTTATTTGATTTTTCAGTTTCCCCGGAGATTGAAATATGCTACTTCACTTAATAAACGCTCCACTAATTTCGTATGAAGGATGGAAGCCAATCAAACGTTTTTCACCTGCTCAGTGCCACAAAGACTTCATGTGGGGAGCTGAACACTAAGTGCTGGAATATTTACGCTTGGTTATTGTTTGAGCAGAGTTATTTTTTTGGGGTGTTAATCACAGGTTTTAGCTCATTATGACGATAGATGTGAACGTGAAGCCAGTATTTTCACGATTATCACTTTGAGCAGTACTGTAAGTGTAAATAAAACCTACCACATCGATAACAAATCTTCGAGATTTGCAGGGCAACAGAACGTAACAGAACATAGATACGACAAATTAACACATTTGTAAGGCTCAAACTAAAGCTGAAAAGACCTATTTACAAGTGGGATCAGCCGAATAAAAAAAGAGCGAATTCTCCAGTCAGCATTAAGAGGTTCATGAAGGCGAACACAGACCGGCGTCGGCGCCCGTGTCTGCATCAAGCCTGCACCTGCCAACCATGGCAGGTGGTGCTTAGGGGAATTTCCCGCTCTTCTCCTGCCACCTGCCAAACGGCCCCCTATATCGCCGTCTCCCTCCCAAGTCCTCTCTTCACCTGTAGGAGATAGGAGGGAGACGCGGCAATGAGAAGGAGTCAGAAAAAGTGGCAATGACTAAGAAGAAAATGACTCGGACAACAGCAGGCCTAAGTGAAAAATAGACAACCTCTCGAGGAGCTCTGTGCAAAAGCTTGCGGGTGCTATTCCTTCTCAGTATAACTCGGGAAGATAAATTTAAATCTCACAAGGCCCACCCACGGTTGTGTTTGAAACAGCCGCCTGCCGTTGCAATGGCGTATCGTTTAACCATTTCACAGGTAGTTTTATGAGTACTCGCCGCTATCTATCAGCTTGAAATGTATTGAGTAGCTACCACAGCCGGAGTTAACAAACAACCGGAGAAGATGCAATGGGTGATGGGGAGTTGACACAATGTGCATAGACTCATAATTGGAATTGACTGGCGAGTGAAAGATGATCGCTATCGTTGTTCTTCCGCATCAATCCAATTTATCGCCCCTAAATTTCTTCGTTATTTCATAAATCCAAGCAGAAGTGAGAACAAGCTTTTGATTGCAACCCCAGATACGACTTCACTAAAACGAGCCTTTAAGCGGGTTGGTTAGGTACTCAAGGCGTAAGTGCATCGCGACAACCACATTCCAGTCAGGAAGACGCACACGCACATGCAGGATTCGTCCGCGTGTGTCTTCCTAATGTGAATGTGGTTGCTGCGCTGCTATTAATTCTATATATGGAAGGCTTGTCAGCTTCGCCTGATTCCCTTCTCACAATAATTTTACAGCTCGTCTTATTGCTAAAGCGATGCCATTGTTTTCGCCGGGCACAAATATTATCCCACCTTGGATGACAGATGTCACGCATGACGTAACAAGTGACGTGACGTATCACGGCACGTCACGTGTGACCTAGAATGCCCTATAAACAATTCTGTGTGTAAAATAGACTCGTAAAATTGATTCGTCCGTCATCGGAAACAACGCCAATAAATCTCTAATGCGTCAAACCACAGTCGAATTGGTCCTCGCTCAACTCTTGGTTCTTTTGTCTCCGCAAGACTCATAATCATGCATCGAATGTCGGGAACGCCTCCAGCAAAACGGACGTCAGCTTTCTCTGCGCTCAAAACAGAGGTTACAAAACCGTTTTGTTATGAAAACGATGTCAGCGGCACTCACCTTCGTAGGCTATCTCGAGCCGAGGTCCCCCGGAGAAGGAGCCAGCAAGTGCGCAGCCCAGAATCCAGGCCCGCTTCCGACTCCACGCCTCACATTTCATAGCAGCCGGCGCCGTATCCAGTGCATGGATTGCAAAACGCGAACTGTCAGCACGATGCCAGAAGCACGTGTTCCGTGCGCACCGGTCAGCAAGAGCAGAAGCTTGCCAAAGCATAGAGAGCAGTGTGGCGATCACCCACTTGCTGCCCCTGCGACCAGACAATCCGAAAGCGAAACTCGTCGAAGTGCAAACCACGCACTCACAAACACCTTTACGCGTATGGGAAGAAAAAGAAAAAAAATCCAGTGGAGAAGCGCATAATTAGGAAGAGAAGTTGTCCGAACTTTCTGTCGGTGTTGTCTTTTGCTTTTTTTTTTGCCTTAATCCTCGTCGGCGAGCGACCTGAAGCGGCGATGAGTAGTACAGAGATGCTGCTGCCCGAAGCTGCGGCGCTGCTCTGGTGTCGATGAGAGGCCGCACGTCGAACCCGGCGGAGTTCGAAGCGGTGGGGGTGGCAGCGGCGGCGATAGCGGCGGTGTGGATGGGATGGGATGGCTAGGGAGAACCACATCTCTCTACTGACAACCGTCAACAAGTGAAAGAGTCGAAGACCATGCACGTCGTGCGAAGTTCTTCGACCGCTTTGGAGCTCATATTCGGTGCCATGCTGGGAGCGAATTCTTCTCTCTCTCTCTCGCAGGGTTTCTTTCGATCGCCGGAGGGCGCCACAGACCAGGCGCGCGTGGCGCGCGCACCCGAGAGGCACTGTCGACGGTGCGAGGCTATTTGGCTGTGCTGCCTTTAGAGCCTATAAAGTTGGCCTTGACTGCCCTCTGGCAGTGTGACTGTTTCGAGTGTCGTGCCGGGTACTCTTCGAACGTCCTTCATTCACACTGCCCTAGTTCTTGTTCTCTGCACTTACCTTTGGTTTTCTCTATTTGGAGCTATTCTCCTTCTTTTCTCTGTTCTCTTGATCACCCAAGCTGTGGGATAAATGAACATAGTAACGAGAGCTGTCTAACTTATCAAAAGGAGAACGCATAATGACATTATACTGGCCAAGGTATTGTTGCGCTTTGTTTCAGAGCGGTAGCTTTGGCACTAATCAGTAGCACAAACGTCAGCATGCAGTAGCAGGAAGCGGCGTTCCACTCGTAGGCGCTAATATGTAATAGGCTTTCTTTCCTCTCCTAGAAACGGCTGAGGAAGGAGAAAATTTGGGGAAATTGGGAGGACAATGTGGATGAACCTACGAAACTACTGCTTTGCTTCCGCCCTCCACTATTAATCTCCTCCTGATCGGCTAAGTTTGTATTTTGATTGTAGCTGGTAGTCTTATACTTTGTAGCCGCTATCACGCACATCGAAACAGCAACTTTCATTCGGTCCTTTTTTCCTGTTTGTACCGACATCTCTGCTGGATGTTGGATTTGCACTTGAAAGGCGTCGTCGTAATGCATCGAAGTAAACTGACTGAGGAATGGAAGTTTTAAGGAAAGAGAAAAATATACAGCTACATAAGACGACATCACGTAAGTAAAGTCGAAGTGGCTGCTGGGAATACTCCGTCTATTTTTTCCCACGCCTTGGCGCCACACACATAACCACGCGTGGATCGTAGTTGCAATGATTCTTAGACGCCAAGCAAGCCTCGAGAAGACTTCGCTTGAATTTTTCTGTGTACATGATGACACAGCACTTAGCTACACTGTACAATGCAGCGTAGTGTAACGCAGCACATTGCACCAAAAACACAGCCCAATACAAAGCAATGCAATGAATAGCAAAGCTCCACTGAACACAAGACAACAGAATAAATTGAGCTTTTACACACAACAGCTAAGCAGACGTGTGTGCCATGTAAAGCTCTGTTACGCCATCTGTAAACACTGCGATTCTTTCATCAAGGCATTAATTTGGGCCACGGGGTCGTTACGATAAATAGCTGAAGAACTGCGAACTGGCGTAAGACAACGAGTATGAAACACGAGAGGCTTTGGTTGCCTCCTTATTATTATCGGCAAGCGTATCTTAACCTCGGATACATACAAACGATGCCAATAGCCATCGAAACCAAGTAACACAGAGAAGAATGTTCTATTTTCTATATCTATATTTTATATAAACGTTCCCCTATGCTCTTTGGTTTTGGTGGCTGTTGTCTTCATTCATGTCGATGTTATAACGAGCATCTTATTTTGCCTCCCCTTGTCTGCTCAATATCTTAACGTGGGCCTCGGTTCTGGAAGTCTTGATACCATAGGTAGCTTAACAAGGTTCTTGTAAAGCTTCCGTTATCTCCGTAAGATGACGTTCTACGTCACAATCTCGGTAATGCAGGCTGCACTACGTGCGTCGCTATGGGTGAGAGTGACACTGGTGAACACTCTCAAAATTAGGTTACACGCAGCATAAATGCCACCGAAAAGCAGACGATTGGACAGCCATCGTCGTAGCTCAGTTGGGAGAGGTCGGGACTTCGGATCCCACCGGCGGTATGTGGCAGTTTAGACGGGATAGCGTTAAAGGCCCCGTCACCCAGAAAATCCTACGTCGGCGTTGTAGGAGTTGTAAGCAAAAAATCACGAGTATGACTCTAGCGGGGGGTGCCCAGAGAACAACCTAGGAGGCAGGTGGGCCGCCAAGGTCGCACGACCTTGCGGCTTCGTCACAACCTGCCCACCAGGTTGTAAGCGAACTGCCCACCGTGGCAGGTGGCAGCTCAACTATTGATTAGTCGCGAGAGCATGCTCTGAAAGAGTAACCTTTGTCTCATAAGCCCCACTGGGGGCGACACCCGCCATTACAGGGCAGTGGCGCATCACTACCGCTGCACCACTACGTGAGGAGTGCTAATAGGACTCCCAGGCATCTATGAATGTAAGGTAGATAAGAAGGAATGAGAGAATGAAAACCAAAGTTCTCATGCAGCTTAATCAGCCGTCTTTTTTTTTTAGATTGTTATTTTTTTTTCGGCTGCCCATTGAGGGTACTTTGTTGAACTTCCGCTCACTGAGAACTTCGCTTCGGAGCTGCAGCGGCAGGAAATACAAATAGAAAACCGTTTGCACCAGCTCACATGGCCGGTGGCCTTTTGGTTTCCGACAGCAATCGAGCGGAAGTTTTCAAAAACTTCCGCATGGAAGCTTGCACAGCTACACCAGCACCTAGGGATTCAGACAGTCAAATTTTTTCTCATGGCAACAGCGCCCCTTTATTTTCTCCCCTCCATGTCTCCTGTCTTTATTGGCCTGGCTACCCTTCTTCTTTTATTCTTTATCTCCTGGTTATAGTTTTATAATCTCTTCTTTCAAGATGTCTGTCGACAGCAGCATCCCTACATTGTGTCCCCCTACTTCTTCCCTTCTTTCCCCCATCGCCACCCTTATGTTCTGCATCTCATCTTTCTCTCCTGACTGTAATAGCACCTCTGACAGCAGGACAATGACGCCTAGCTTAACCGCTGCGCCACTGCGCCAGGAGCGGTATGAAGGCTCCCAGCGATCTATAAATGTAAACTAGAGAAAGATTAATTCTATTTCTAGGTGCATTGACCCATTAACGTTAACGCGTCATACCCTTAGGGTGGGGCTTAGGTGTCCCCTCCATTTTGTGGTGAGCCAGCACCAACCCCCCCTCACCGATTTCACGAAGCATCACAACTATCCCTAGCGCACCATGTCTCATCGTGCTTTACCAAGCAAAATCGAGTGCTATTTCTTTAAATCTCTTCTTTTGTTCTTTCTGTCGGCAACAGCGTCCCTTTGTTTTCTCCCCCTATTTCTTCCTTAGATTGTGCCATAGATGCTGCCCCTTCTGTTATCACGTCTTTCTCTCCCGGCCCCTTATATCGATTACTTTGAACAGGCTTTATTCACGAGCAGGCTGGAGGTGGGTTCCGTATAATGGCTTAGGCCGTTAAAATGACTAGGAACGGAAGACCCAAATCTGCAAGCCCGGAAACGCAGCCGGGCCGAGCAAGAGGATGAGTTGGAGAGATGATTCTGGTAAGAAGCAGCAAGAGCAGCTGCTGCAAGCAAGGCGAAACGTGCGCCGGCCAATATTAAATAGCATAACAGATCGCCACAAATCCTCTTTTATGAGGCTGCTCGTAAGCGGTCGTAAAATTTATCCGTAATAAAACAACGACGGGGCCATCAGCGTGCGATGACCGGGCAAACGAGACGAGCCAGTAGAGTACGTGTATATGCACTGCTCGGAGGGGCGCTTGCCGACTCTGTAGCACAGGAAATAACGACCCTTCATGACACTCGGGGCGATGGTGCCGAGGCTACTTCTCTCTCCCTCGCTCCTCTTCTCTTCTCTTTCTCTCTCAATGAGTCTATTGCTCGCTTCAATTTGCTTTTAGCATCACCTAGGACTGTTTTTTGCTGCTCACACAATACCTTCGCGTAGGGCCGGGAGTTCGAATACACAGCGACGCTGATCAGTGGCGACCGAAAAACTTGCTCATTCAGTTTTCTTGCTGCAGAGCTTGGCGGGTCCGTGTCACCGCTCTTTCCAGCATCACTCCAGCGAGGTGTGCAGAATGACTCTAATTAGATGCCGCAAGGAAAAGGACATTCGTCGAAAAGGAAGACGAAAAAAAAAATGGCGACAGCGAATGGAGAGGAAAACAACAACAAAAGGCCGAGGGAACTCCTCATTCCATCGCGTTGTTTACTTTTGTTTGAGCCCTCTTGAGTGTAGAGGCGGCATAAAGGAACACTGGGGTGTACGGTGCGGGAGATTCATTGATCGCTGAGTGGTGATTCGGTGCCCGCAGGCTGATCACACTTATCTAGGAGCAAGGAACTTGTCTCGCGCAGATGTTTTAAGAGGTTGGTTAGGAAGGAAACTCGTGTTTTTTCTCCTCACGCATTGTCAGTTTAAGTTGGCAACAATCTGCGACACCGCCAGCAAGGGCCGCTAAAAAAGCCGCCTGTAGCGCTTCAATGGCAGCCGCTTAGTCATTATCAGTTTTTGTTACGCTACGGATGGCGTCAACGACTATTTTTAATGTTCAAAGCCAGTAGCCACGTCACAGTAAGCAGGATCTAAAAGTGCTGGCCGCGAATTCGTGGTAATGGGTAGGTGATATCACCAACAACTGTTCTTAGCGGAACGAAAAGGTTCTTTTCTTACCTCCCAAAAGAGTCCTACACAGGAGACCTCCAAACATTTTTTGTTACTGTGGCCGAGGCCACAAACATTTCCATACACCATCAAATCTCGCCAACTGCTTTCAGTTCCTGCCGTCTGATAGGTTCCTGCCATCTAATATTTCCTACCGTCTGATAGCGTACGTCTACCAGACGTACGCTAAGTGCAGCTATTTGTTCCAGACTGTAAGACATTTCTAACATTCTCGCTTTTTAAACAGAGGGCCGACCATGTTTATACTAGTTGCGCCATCTGGTGGTTGATAAGAGAACTATTCTTGTCAACAAACCGACGCACCTCTTAATCTTAAAGGGGGCACAATCGTCATTCTAAGAAAAAAGAAAAATAACGCACATTGTTGTGACCGTACTTCGGACCACGTGGGCCCGATCAAGCAGCTACCGTGAACATTCATCGAGGCCGACAACCCCGCGACGGCGGTGGGAAGTGGGATGCTTGGAATGCCCCTCCGAGCCTCAGCGGATTAGTGTAGCAGGAATTTCAAGGGCCATTGTCAGCAGTAACCCCAGCGAAATTCCTTGAGCGGATTAGTGTAGCAGGAATGTCGAGGGCCATTGTCAGCAGTAACCCCAGCGAAATTCCTTGAGCGGAGGTGACCACTATAGCGGCGAAGGCCGGGGACGCGCCGGAGGTATTGTCCGAGCGACCACAGCGGAGGCGACTTGCCGGCGCCGGTCACGCTGGCGGATAATTGAAGAATTCTGTGTCCCCGACTCGCGTTCTGGGCAATCGGCGAGGAGGCAAGTTCATTCACCTGCTGGAAGACTTCGGGAGATTCCTTTCCCGCAGGGCTGAATGAGTCAGCATCTCCCCCTCTCATCGACCCAGCTGCGAGAGAGTGGAAAAACCCGCACCTGCCCAGCCGTGGGTGGTAACAAGAACGTCCCCTTCGGTCCATCCGATTGGACAGTGCTCATCGACCATTATTCCCCAGCCAGGGATCTGGGGAAACCGAACGATATTTAACTCGGCCGTGAGTGTGGCCGAGGGAAGCCTGCCAGCTCCAGTCGACTACGGTTGACGAAGACGTTCCCCTTCCACTGAGAGCCATTCTCAGTCCCGCTCTATGTAAATAATGTAAATACAGTTTTTTCCTTCACTTCCCCTACTCCCCGTCTCCGGCCCACGTTTCCTTCCTCCTTCGGCACTGCGGCGGTGATCCTGTACCCGATGCCTGGTGGGACACGCTACAAGCACGGCAAAATATATCAACTGGTTGGCAGCGGCGTGATCTTCCACGCTTGGTCCTGGCTTCAGCAGTGGTGAGCGCTTGACTTTCTTTAAGAATCTGCCAGGCTTGATAACTCTGGAAATTTATCACTACCTGTAGATTGTTTTTCTGCACGTGCTCGCTTAAGCATTTCACGTAGCAGCTTATTTTATGAAAGTCCTCGTTCGGAAGTTGCCATGGATTTGAGCAAGCTAAAGAAGCCAGAGTTGATGTTGCTGTGTGAAAAGCTGGGTATTGAGGCCAGGAAAAGTCACAGAAAGCCGCAGCTGATTGAGGCTATTAAGGAATGTGGTGCTAAGGAGGAGGGAGACAAAATTTTGGAGACCTGGGAAGTCATTCAGGAGGGAATCAGGAACGCTAAGGAGGAGGCCGACAGGGTTGAAAAAGAACGCCTTTACCGCATGGAAGCCGCTAAGGAGGAGGCCGACAGGGTTGAAAAGGAACGCAAGGAGAAGGCCGTCAGGGTTGAAAAAGAACGCAAGGAGGAGGCCGACAGGGTTGAAAAAGAACGTCTTTACCGCAAGGAAGCCGCTAAGAAGGAGGCTGACAGGATTGAAAAAGAACGCCTTTACCGCAAGGAAGCCGCTAAGGAGGAGGCCGACAGGGTTGAAAAGGAACGCAAGGGGAAGGCCGTCAGGGTTGAAAAAGAACGCAAGGAGGAGGCCGACAGGGTTGAAAAAGAACGCCTTCGTCTCAAGGAAGCCGATGAAAGGCAACTTGCTTTAATGCGTTTGGAGTTGCAAACTTTACTGGCGAAGCGCGCCGAGAGGAATTCGACATTAAATCAGGAGGTTTCGGCGCGAAAAGAAATTAAAGTCGGCAATGAAAACTGCGTGTCTTTGCCCATTGCCCGCGTCGCGATCGAGAGCCCGCTCGGGGTGCGTCTGACCGAGGCAGCCATCTCCCAAAACCTGCCTAAGCAGCATCCCTCGATTTGCTCAAATCGCTTGGATAGGCTGCCCAAAGAAAAAGGCCTTAGTTTTGGAGATAACGCTGCGCAGGTCCTTACCATTTCGAAGGCTCATGAATTCGCAGCGCCAGCAGAGCACGTAGTTGAAGAGGGCAAACCTGACAGCGACTGTGGAGCTCCAGGCCAGAGCGCGGCGTTAGCTGAAAAGCGCGATGCCGCGCAGATTTCTCTTGCAACCCAGATAGGCGTAGGCGCAGCGCAAAAAGGTAGTCCTCCAGAAAGCAGTCGCGCGCTGAAAGCGGCAACTGCAAGTTCTGTTGTAAGCGAGGAATGCGCCTCAGCGCTGCCTCGAAACAATGATCAGTTCAACGATCAGGGAACGACAGCCGCTCGCGACCAAACACCCGAAATTGAGTTATGCTCCAATGAAACCAGTGTGTCTTTGCCTATTGCCCGCGTCGCGATCGAGAGCCCGCTCGGGGTGCGTCTGACCGGGGCAGCCGTCTCCCAAAACCTGCCTAAGCAGCATCCCTCGATTTGCTCAAATCGCTTGGATATGCTGCCCAAAGAAAAAGGCCTTTGTTTTGGAGATAACGCTGCGCAGGTCCTTACCATTTCGAAGGCTCGTGAGGTCGCGGCGCCAGCAGAGCACGTGGTTGAAGAGGGCAAACCTCAACCTGTAAGCTCGAAGCCTGTAAATTCTCACGGTGATGAGCTAGAGCAGGCTTTGTTACAAACAGACTATGAGACGAACACCGGCGACTTAAGCCGTGACGGCTCCGCGTTACCTAATGACGAGCCAGCGCAGGACTTACTCACTTATAGCACAGGGGTAAAGAGTACCGACAGTAGTACAGGCTATAGTGAGTCTTCCGAATCAGGCGCAAGTGATGAGCTGGGGCTAGGTGAGGAATTGAATTCCAATCTTGTGTTACCCCACTCGGATGGCTTTCTCGAACTCCTTCGTGTGGACAGAGAAACGTTCACCGCTGAGCAAGAGAAAGACCAATCTCTACGCAACTTGAGTCACCAAAGTGACATAGGTGTGTCACGGAAGAACATACCTTTCCAGCTCCGTTCTGGCCTGCTGTACCGCCAGTATAAGGATAGGAAAGGTATCGAACACGACCAACTTACTGCCCGTGTTGCGATCGAGAGCCCGCTCGAGCTGCGTCTGACCAAGGCAGCGGTCTCCCAAAACCTGCCTATGCAGTATCCCTCGATTTTCTCAAATCGCTTGGATATACTGCCCAAAGAAAAGGGCCTTAGTTTTGGAGATAACGCTGCGCAGGTCCTCACCAGTTCGAAGGCTCCAGAATTCGCAGCGCCAGCAGAGCACGCGGGTGAAGAGGGCAAACGTGGCCCTGTAAGCCTTATAAATTCTCACGGTGGTGAGCTAGAACAGGCAATTTTACAAACTGATGATGAGGCGAACGCCAGCGACTTTACCTGTGACGGTTCAGCGATTGCTAGTGACGCGCCACGCAAACCAACAGCGAGGGTTTCCACGGAGCGGCAGCGTAAAGAGGTGGCCAAACGGGAAGAGTTAATTAAGGGGAAAGTGCGGCTCTTGTTGACTGCTCGACTGAAATCCGAACCGCGTAGCCGCCCCAATTTGGCACCTCGGTGCTCAAGAGTTCGCACCCGCCCCGTGGGAACACAAGCCAAGAGAACGCAACGCGCGAACCCGATCCGAGAGAGACGGATACGCTGGCACGGCATTCGCACTCGTCCGTTCCCTTCTCGCGTTCTGCTTTCTGACCGTCAGCCAAACTTCAGAACCACGAGACTTGGACGAGGAACAGTTAAGGGTCCCAAGCTGAAATTCCTAGCCTTGTGTCCTGTTGCACCTGCTAGAGCAGCAATCCGACCGCGGCCGCGCAGGGGGCGGCTGAAGAATAGGAAGCAGTAAATTCCTCTGATCGCAACGCCGTTTGCAGACGGATTCGAGGAATAATCCCGTCTTGAGTTGAATGCTTGTTTCTTTTGTTCATTTAACTCTCCTGTACAGAAATGCAAGCTGGAATTCCTAGCATTATGCAATGTCTCATCTGCTAAAGCAGCTGTCGGACCGCGGCCGCGCAAGGGGCGGATATGACGCATAATCTCATGTTGAGTTTAATGCTTGTTTTTTGTCTTTTGTTCATTACACTCTCCTATGCGAAATGAGAGCGAAATTTCGGAGCTTGGCATTGCGGGACTCAGTTCACATGCGTTGCCGAAAGGTGCGAGTAATGGCAACGCTGATGGCCTCAGCCGAAGCTTTCCCGTGTAATGCCCTTTCCTGACTCCCCGGACGTTAATCCGCTATGCAAATTTTTATTTTGTTTTTTGCTTTAGCGGGAATCATTTTTGTCTGTTTTGTATGTGTTTAGCAGCTCCACCTTCCCTTTGTGCTCTCACGGGCGGTGGCTTTCTGTGACATAACCCGTGCTACGGCACCCCCCCAAAATTTTAGGAAATTTTTCCCTTTTGGCTAAACAAGCTCTGTGTATTCTGGTTTGGTCAAACTTGGAAACTTTCGGAGGAGGACGTAAATTTCACGCGACAGCTCATTTTTTCTAAACAGACTTTGTCGACCGAAAACAGCTTGGCAGTTCTTAAAGTCGGTTTGGCGCTTTCTGCTTGTTGGGCTGTGTACCTTGCTGGTTGAGACTGTTACAGTTGTCAACGAAGCAAGAAGAACCTTTGGGCCCAGCTGTGACCAAAAGCCTAACGGACACAACTCCAGGTCTCTGCGCGCAGCAGCGTTGGCTGCAACCACTACGAGACCTCTTCGGGCGGCGGACGTGCTGTTGTGACCGTACTTCGGACCACGTGGGCCCGATCAAGCAGCTACCGTGAACATTCATCGAGGCCGACAACCCCGCGACGGCGGTGGGAAGTGGGATGCTTGGAATGCCCCTCCGAGCCTCAGCGGATTAGTGTAGCAGGAATTTCTAGGGCCATTGTCAGCAGTAACCCCAGCGAAATTCCTTGAGCGGATAAGTGTAGCAGGAATGTCGAGGGCCATTGTCAGCAGTAACCCCAGCGAAATTCCTTGAGCGGAGGTGACCACTATAGCGGCGAAGGCCGGGGACGCGCCGGAGGTATTGTCCGAGCGACCACAGCGGAGGCGACTTGCCGGCGCCGGTCACGCTGGCGGATAATTGAAGAATTCTGTGTCTCCGACTCGCGTTCTGGGCAATCGGCGAGGAGGCAAGTTCATTCACCTGCTGGAAGACTTCGGGAGATTCCTTTCCCGCAGGGCTGGATGAGTCAGCATCTCCCCCTCTCATCGACCCAGCTGCGAGAGAGTGGAAAAACCCGCACCTGCCCAGCCGTGGGTGGTAACAAGAACGTCCCCTTCGGTCCATCCGATTGGACAGTGCTCGTCGACCATTATTCCCCAGCCAGGGATCTGGGGAAACCGAACGATATTTAACTCGGCCGTGAGTGTGGCCGAGGGAAGCCTGCTAGCTCCAGTCGACTACGGTTGACGAAGACGTTCCCCTTCCACTGAGAGCCATTCTCAGTCCCGCTCTATGTAAATAATGTAAATACAGTTTTTTCCTTCACTTCCCCTACTCCCCGTCTCCGGCCCACGTTTCCTTCCTCCTTCGGCACTGCGGCGGTGATCCTGTACCCGATGCCTGGTGGGACACGCTACAAGCACGGCAAAATATATCAACATTTACTACTCGTACGTTTTCTTATGGGTGACAGGAGACGAAACGAAATACCGGTGGCCCATTTATGGCCATTGAACGCGCTGAAGAAGGCAGTAACAACGATGAATCCAGTCCGAAACGAGGCGACATGCATCGAAGGGCGCCGTCGTATTTGTCGCCGCGGAAATGCAACTTCGTACTTGCCGTCCTATTGCCTGTCGGACGAGGGTGTCATGAGGTCAAGCTCTTCGCCTCGGGCCGGCCGGGAGGGTTTGGCGCGCGCTCATAAAAGATGGAAAATAAATTCATCCGCTGAAAAATATGTGCAATTACGACTAGATTTCAGTGTAATCACATTCCGAGAATCAATTTTCAGCGTTTTTAAATTTTAAGATTTTGCTTCAGTTTCCCTTTAAGAAGCTTACTTGCGAGTAATGCGGACGCACGGCAGTGCCATTACAATTATATTCCAATTTCATTCTAATTCTTTTCCAGTTGTGTTCAAATTTTATTCCAGTTTCTTTGTAAATCTATTTCATCCATTCTCGTGGGTGAATTGCAAACACTAGCAGTGACTATTACTGGTTAACATTAAGTATTTTACCGCCTTTGATTATGTCACAACATTCCGACCAATGGAGAGTTTGGAACGCCGCCACTTCTTGGATGACACCAAGCTTTGATGCTCAGGAGCCGTCTAATGCTTTCGTACTAAAGTAAAAGAAATTAAAAACAGACGTAGTGCCAATACCTTTTAGATAACACAAAACCCTTCCATTACTCGTAGTACTAGATACTCTGACACTTGTGTGACAGCAGCTCAACAAAGATTTTCGAAAGATGAAGATCCCTGTTACATCCTCTCTCTATCCGAAAACTCCTGCTCGAGTGCCGGACGGGTAAACAATAAGTTTCTAGGCGGCTCCACGGCTCGTTGTTTATTGCGGCACGCCCTCACTCTCTGAGGTTGCCCGAAGTTTCACGCGGGGCACGTTGTGATGACGGGACGGGGAAGGACATAGCGCTGTCCGCCAACCTCGAAGAGATAAAAAATGACAGCGGGTGACACCAGTTGATTCCGGGTTCCGAGGGGCAGCACTAAAGTGCGACCTGCTGTTGTCTCACTCTAGGTGGGGTGGCCATCTGTAGAAGCCATAGCCACTCCCAGTCTCTCATGCCTTTTAGACAAGAATGCGCATATCCAGACACAAGTACACTAGTGTCAAGAAAAGGCAAAAGTGCAGGGAGCAGAAGCAAAGACCGAGAGTGCACCAGCAACAGCAGCAGTCAGGCATTGACCAGCCAAGACAGGAATGCCATCCATGAGGGTCTGGGAGGAAAAAATGTACTCAAACGCGCGTCCCTCTCCCGACTTCTTTTTCAGTCTTGTATATGGAGAACAATAACAGCGTCAGAAATGAAAGCTAATACGGTGAAGAGTGAGAAGGAGACGAAGTAGGAGGGGGAGAGGGTGGTAGCGTAGCAAGAAGCGCATTTCTGACGAAGGGAGGCAGCAACCTCCCTACTCGGCTTAATCGTAACCAAGCGAGGCTACTGAACGTGAAACACCCAAAAGCCCCCCCCCCCCCTTTTTCTTACACCCTCCTCTCTCTCTCTTCGTTTATAATGAAGGCATAAACTGCGTTCATTCATATGAAACGGGGCCAGCCTTCTGATAGAGGGCGTGTAGCTGGTCGCAGCGATGCCCTGCTCAGCCGCCGGATGCTTTATTTTTTGCGCCTGTGGTTCTTATCGCGAAGGAACAATAAGAGAACAGCGAAGCGTTTTTATATAAAGAAAGAAAGTGATGTGTGACGACCGCACCCGCAGTTCAACATAGTGCACCGAAGACGGGAGAAAGGGAAGGAGAGGGGCGAGTGGAGAAAAAGGCGAAGCTTCCTGAAACAAATAAAAGCAATCCGAGCAGCGCAATCAGCCGGGCTCTATTGTTGTGAGTGACCCACAACCTGCGAGGAAAAATCTCAAAAGCATACAAGAGACGACGGAGCGAGCCAAGGTAGTCCAAGAAAAATGGCGACGGCAACAAATAAGCAGATGGCAGCGCGAAAACAAGACCAGTGACCTAGAAAACAAGAAAGGAAACAAAATAGAAACAACATGAAAAACGATGGCACTAGAAAATTTGATGGCGGAAGTGCGTGAGCAAAGCTGACTTGAGGTAGAGGAACGGGGAGAGGGGGGGGGGACTGCCTTGTACTGCCGGCTGCAGACTAGACTACACCAGCACTCGCCCTGGCGGGCCGCTTTGATGATTTCACGTGCTTCGTGAGTTGAACAGCTAGTTCAATGACGCTGCAAAGCGGCTACAGAGTCTGCCTGCCACGCCACTCCTGCCCAGAGCGCCGACTGTACGGCTCTGCGAACGAAGGAACCGGCGGTCCGAACTCGGGGCAGCCGCACAGGCACAAGGCCGCATTTTCGTTTGTTTGGTTTTTCGTCCTCTTTTTTGCGCTTTTGAGAGTGGCCGTCAGAGCCGTACAGTACTTCTCGCGAGCTCGCCAGTCTTCCGGGGCTGTTTCTCGCACCAGCTCTCTCTGCTAGAGAATTATGGCCCTGCAAATTTTCGTGCGACCGCCGTATGAGGAAGGTGAGAGTCAATTCGGGTTGCTGTAGACAGAAAGAGGGTCTGCCGCGCGCTGCTGTGTTCACCTGTGTGTCTTAGTTTCCCCTCTCTTTCTCTCTCGCAGTGTGATCACTCTGCAGATAGAGAGAGAGAGAGAGAAAGAAAAGCTTTTTCGAGGAGGGCGTAGACGCTTGCACTCTTGCGTGTGATGGCGCCGCCGCGAAATTCGGAGGTCGTGGGCCCGGATCCCACCGGTGGCACGTGGTTGTTTTTTCTTCTGCTTTTGGTGATCTCCCATTCATGAAAATAAAAATTAAAAAAGACATCTCCTATACTCCTTCGTTTCAGTGACTGTTGGCTTCCGTCATCTAAGTCATAACAAGCACCTCTTTCCGTTCCCCTGTCTGAAAATCCAGTGCAAGTTTATTTCGGCAATTAAAAACTTTATTTTAGCTACAGAAAACATCTTCTAATACCTATACGACCATTTTTTATTCCTTATTAGCACTGATATGTAAACATTTTTTGTCTGTATTAAGGTAATCGAATTTAATACCCTATTAAACTCGTTCTTTTGCGAGAACGTGCTGTTTCGATGACATGCGTATCGATTCTGCATTATGAAATTATGTTTTCATAATTTCAATTGCTTTTGAAACTTTGTATAGTTTATTTATTGTTTTGCTTTTGCTGATTTACATTTCGAATTTTTTGTTTGTAATTAATAGAGCATCTCATTGCGGTCACTGACTCTAGATGCATGGTAGATGCATGTAACGACATTTAACACTATGCAGTGAACTCATTTAATTTGACGTCATAAAGGTGAATGACATGTCCAGAAAAAGCAAGCAAAAAGGATTTTTGTTTTGCTGGCTTGATGTGCTTGCTTTCCATAAATCATTATAGATCCCTGCGTCGTATGAAAAATTTAGATTTTGGGCAGAATAATATCTCTGCGGGCTTTTATGGCCACTTTGCCATGTGCACTGTCTTGAATAAACAATAAAAATGAATTCTATTAATTACGAGAATTCTGCTCTGAGAAGATATGAAGAAAGCCATTAAAAGCCATGGCACCAAGCATCACAGTGTAGGTAGCAGGTGGCGTGCGAGAGGTACACTTACCACGAACGCTTGCAGGTGTAAACACTCCGGCGCTATCTTTCATAGGGGGGAAAAAAACAGGAATTATGAGAACGCAAACACATTTCAGAGAGCACACTTTAGTCACGCACATCGACAACTAAAAGTGCACCTCAGGCAGCCGGTCGTGTAGAAACTGTGAGGCAGGGAAAAAAACGGAGAAAAAGGAAGTGGGGGCGTGGATATCGGGGTAAACACTCTCAACTCTATCAGAAGAGTACCCAGAGAAAACGCTTTTCCTGCTTTTTCCAAATTCTGGAGTGGTCCGTTTCGGCAGAATGGACCCACTCCACCTTCGTTCTTCTCGGCTTCGATGCAGTTTCTTTGTTCAAAATTTCACCCTGGCCAAATATTGATCCCAGTAGAGATGAGGCCAAAAGGGGAGTGTAAAGAGGAGGAACTCTTACCCCGACCCTCCCTCACGGCCCTCCATTATTTGCGTGGAAGTAGACTCACATCTATAGAAAGTAAAGAAAGACGTACGCTGGAGAAAGGAGCACATTGTGTGGGTTAGAGCCGCATAGAAACAGCTGTAGAAAGAACCCCCGAATCGCATCGGTGAAAGAACCGGCGTGGGAAAGACATGTGCCGAGTTTTCTTTGCGGGATACCGCGCTCTCTAGTGCAACGTTACGTATACATTGCTTTTCGCCCGGATGCTTTCACTTTGTGTTCTTTCAAGCATGTGGCTAATTGCGGGAACTGAGCAAACAATCTAAAGGTTACAAGGTGTCATCACGTCACAGTGTTACACGGTGTCGTATTACACAGGTGACGCAGTGTCGTCAGACTTAAAAACGGAGCACCTAAAGGCTCAGCTGGATATTTATTATGCATGAAACACCTAGCTTATCCAGTCATCCCTGTTTCCAGTTTTCAGAAACGCACGATGAGCAGATTCATTTTTGTGGAAACTATGCAGTCATGCAATAAGAGTGCCGGATTTGCGTTTGTTGGCGTACCAGACTTTTCTAGGAAACAATGAGTACATATAGCTGGACATTGCTGGGTATGCTGATGCGATCGCACAGTATGCAGACACAGCTTCGCAGTGCTCTCCGACATGTTTTCCTGCAAGTTCTTGCAGATTTCCACATGCGACGCTCAAAGTGGAGACTCAAAGGGGTTGAAAGTGGGTTTCAAAATGAATTTCTCATATCAAATTTCCCGCGTGGGCGCACCCCTCCCCTCTTACATCCGCCTCTGGTGTCAGCTAAGAAACAGGAACTCATGTGACCTCTTCAGGGTAAAGCACCATTTCGGCAACGATCACAAGAAAAGAGTAAGGGAGTCGGGGCAAGAGATCACGATGAAGAGAATGTTTGCGTCATAGTAATAACTATTTTTCTGCGCGAAATTTGAAGTACCTGTACGCTTTGTTATCATATTTTCTTGGTACAAAGATGCAGTTTTTGCATATTGCCATGAATTAACGTTCCGCCTCTGTTGTGCCTTTTTCTTTTATTCTCTCCTGACTTATGTTCCTTCCTTCCTTCCTTCCTTCCTTCCTTCCTTCCTTCCTTCCTTCCTTCCTTCCTTCCTTCCTTCCTTCCTTCCTTCCTTCCTTCCTTCCTTCCTTCCTTCCTTCCTTCCTTCCTTCCTTCTTTCTTTCTTTCTTTCTTTCTTTCTTCCTTTCTTTCTTTCTTTCTTTCTTTCTTTCTTTCTTTCTTTCTTTCTTCCTTCCTTTCTTCCTTCCTTCCTTTCTTCCTTCCTTCCTTCCTTCCTTTCTTCATTCCTTCCTTCCTTCCTTTCTTCTTTCCTTCCTTCCTTTCATCCTTCCTTCCTTTCTTCCCTCATTCCTTCCTTCCTTCCTTCCCTCTTTTCTTCCTTCCTTCCTTCCTTCCTTCCTTCCTTTCTTTCTTTCTTTCTTTCTTTCTTTCTTTCTTTCTTTCTATCTTTCTATCTTCCTTTCTTTCTTCCTTTCTTTCTTCCTTTCTTTCTTTCTTTCTTTCCTTCTTCCTTCCTTCCTTCCTTCCTTCCTTGTCCCCTCTCGCGCTGTTCTTTTATCCACATTCATTCTGTCCCTCCCTGTTTCTCTCTTTGTTGAGGAAATCTTTATTTTGCTCCTTACATCAGAAGTCTGTTCTCAACTGTGACCTAGTTTTAAGCAGATAATGTTTACAAATAACAGCCAAGCATTCATATTAATGAGGTGGCACTATGGCGGTGGCGTTCGGCTGCTGAGCATGACGTCAAGGAATCGGATTACGGTCGCTGCAGCCGCTTCTTGACGCAGGCGAAATGCAAAACACGCTAGTGTTGTGTGTGTTGTCAGTGCACATTAATGAATCTCGTATGGTGGAAATTGTACCGGAGTGCTCCGCAGCGACTCGTTTTCGCTCTCCCTTCTTTCATGCTCTCTCATTTCGCTCTTGTCGTCTTCACCTTCAACGAGATAGTTACTCCTCCTTTTCCTTTCTCTTGTTGACAGCCAAGTATTATTATAAGCTCGTATTTTACCGTAGCATATAATCTTGGTGCTGCTTAGCAATAATTTAAATACTCAGCGTTAACAATCACATCGTTATCAACAAAAAGAGCAGCAAAATTTCAAAATCACTAAAAACATTCCACGATGTAGTTTGCGTTACCGATGACCCATTTGCTGCCCACAAATGCTAGCAGCGGAAGAAGAGCCCACCTGTGACCTAACTGAACAGTGATATCTACGGTGTTTAGTTGTGAATGGAGCGCATGGACGTCTTCCCTTTCAGTTATAGCGCAGAAGATAGAGAGCGGAAAGAAACAAACACTCCGAAGATGAACGGGCTGAGTAGGACCGGCCTCGAAGACGCTGTTCAATTATTTTGTATCCGCGAAGATTTCCCCACCGGCCGGCTTCGCCAGCCCCTATCCGAAGCCGGGAACCGAGAGACAATTTCCTTTGTACTGCCTTCTCTAAGCCAGACCATAAAAGAAGGGGCTGTTAACTGTAGCGTTTTCTCTCGTATATAGACCAGATTCGCGGAGAGATGGAACCTGTGGAAGAATATATGTGTGCAGAATATATTGGTAGAATATATATTGGTGCGCAGCCATGCTGCGTCCAGAGAACGGCCCGTCAGTTTCTGTGCATACGGGACCACCTTGAGACTGGCTCACTGGTTTAAATCTGGTGTTTCAGCTAATATTAAGCAAATTTTAAAAAATACGTACTGTCCGACTGAAAGCTAGCCGTCCTAGGCGCCCTACGTCCTAGCCTACTGAAACCAACTCGGTGTTGTTGTGAGCCGTTTGGGCTAGTCTGCAGTATTTCTTTCGTTCTCTAAAGTAATTAACTTGTAAATAGTAGAGAGAGGGTGCGGTAAATGGTCCTTGGCGATCACAAAATGAACAAGGGAGGGGAAAACCTCAGGTTGCTTGAGCCAACGTTTCGACAAGGGGACTTGTCCTCGTCTGGGCAAAGCGTTCATCATTGGCAGGGATTAAATAGGGCCTTCGCTCCGAGTAGGAAGGCCCCGGGGGTGGGGAAGGAAAGTGGTGTGAGAGGGGATGCGTGTCAGGAAGGGGAGGGAGGTGAATCTTGATTCGTTAAGCTACAATAGTGGAAAAACTTATATCCCGGGGGTGTGTAATGAACAAAGGCTTTGAAGGGGCTGCGACGGGGGGTTGGCGCTGGGTGGACCTGAAAAACTCAGATAATAGGATTACTCAGCGTGGTACAGGGAAATGAGAACAAGTATCCTTGAGAATCCTCTTGAGAAATGAGAATCCTCTTATCTGAGTTTTTCAGGTCCACCCAGCGCCAACCCCCCGTCGCAGCCCCTTCAAAGCCTTTGTTCATTACACACCCCCGGGATATAAGTTTTTCCACTATTGCAGCTTAACGAATCAAGATTCACCTCCCTCCCCTTCCTGACACGCATCCCCTCTCACACCACTTTCCTTCCCCACCCCCGGGGCCTTCCTCCTCGGAGCGAAGGCCCTATTTAATCCCTGCCAATGATGAACGCTTTGCCCAGACGAAGACAAGTCCCCTTGTCGAAGCGTTGGCTCAAGCAACCTGAGGTTTCCCCCTCCCTTGTTCATTTTGTAACTTGTAAATAGTAATCAGCTATCTTTTAGAAAATTGTGCTTTAAGGGATATGCACACCTGATTTTAGTTGCAGGCTTTCTGAATTCAAATGATGCGTTAGACATTAGAATACGTGAATTACCTGGTGGTATTCGCCTATGACCGCTTAAAATTTTCGGACTTTATTAGCTTCTTGACGCTGTTCCTGTTTCAGTCTCATCGACGGAACGATGTTTGTAACATAAAAGAAGGATTTATATCACGTGATACAAGAAAAAAATCCGCAGTATGATCGATTATACTTAGTATTACTTCACTGCAATTCTTTAGCCATGCAACTTCAAAAGCTTGAATGATAACAAATGACGTATCAGTGGTTATAATGCAGTTGTTTTCCTGCCTCACTTGCTCTAAACACTTCTTACGCTTCACAGTTCGGTTGATGAAACCGAAACCTATATAACGTCAAGAAACAATTCAGTTATAAATTATTTCGCGCTCGCAGGAGAACATCCCGTGGTGATCCATATATCCTAAAGTCTATCTTATAATTAGAACGAGGAAAACACCGAAACAGAAATTTGATGCCTAATTTAATTCAGAAATATAGTGTCAGTTCAGACGTTTGTGATCGTCTTGAAAATTAGCTTGCTAAAATGGTTCTCGTCAGACCAATTTGAATTATTGTTCATGCGTACCTGGCTTCTTTCTGTGCTTGCTTCAATTTTTAGCACATTGCGTTTAATTGCGATCCTGCAGTGTCTTTATTTGGTGAATACTGGTTCCCACACCATGAAATGCCCGCAAGGATACTTATAATATCTGAAAAACAAAACAAAAATTGCGCTAATTGATTTCCCGGCTATAAATGACAGCCCAGCAGATACAAAAGCTACCACGTGTCAGCTGCTCGCGCATATCTCTCCTTCTCTAGTGCAGACGCAGCGCCTGTCGGGAACAACACTATGGAGAAAAATGGATTTTGTTTTGTCAGATGCCTTTTGGCAGGTTGAAGTAGCACTAAGGTCACTTGGTAGCTTTTCTATTTATTGGGCTTTCTATTTTTTCATTGAGTCGATCTAGAATTTCTACATTGACGCCTTATTCCTGACATAACGTTGGTTTGGTTTATGGGGTTTAACGTCCCAAAGCGACTCAGGCTATGAGAGACGCCGTAGTGAAGGGCTCTGGAAATTTCGACCACCTGGGGTTCTCGAAATTTCCGGAGCCCTTCATAAATATTTAAAAAGTTAGCCAATTAGTGTTTACTGGAGATAGGCTGGCCGCAGCTGGTGTAGGCCCAGATTAGTTGGAGAGATAAGGGAGAGGCCTTTGTCCTGCAATGGGCGTAGTCGGGCTGATGATGATGGCGGGGAGAAATTGTTTACTTTCAATAAGAAAAAAAAACTGGCGACTACGTCATGCAATTCTCAACAGCGCTCAATTGGTTTCAACCGCCTAGGACACTGCGTTCTTTTAAACATCTCGGTTATTTTTAGCTGGAGCACCTAGTACTATACCCAGCCCGTCAGTATGGCATCATTATTTGCTCCCCTTATCCATTTTGTCCTTTCGCTTGCTTTCTTCTTTCTTTGCCTTGCCTCGACCACCTAACCTCAGCTCAAGATAATGCATTTTTGGGGACGTCCTATAGGTAATTGGCTATATTTCACTTCGGGTCTATTTGACTTCACTTCCGGTTTGGTGAAATCCCTTCCGGCTTATTCGACGTCTCTTCTTGTCCGGTGCCACCACTTGTTGTTTGGTTGATGTCATTTCTGGGGTGGTATCCTCCCGGTGTCGCCTTTTGCTGGGGCCTAAAAAATTGCTTACAGTTGCTCTAAGAAACGGAAAATGCCCTCAGCACTTTTGTCTGCGGTGCTTTCATTCACTCCGAGAAGCGGCAATTTACCACTACGGATTCACTAGCAGCAGTAGTATCGTATCTTTGATTAGTAGTCGTTAATTATAGCAGAGATGATTATTTTTTATTTCAAGCGTCATAATGTACATACTACACTCAATGAGTACTTACTATGCAAGACTGATGGCAGTTATTTAAATTTATCATTCATTTTACGAGTGCGATTGCGGTTTAAGGCGTGAAGAAAATGGCGCATTTCAAGTCGGTGTCAAACCTATGAGCGACAGCACGGAGGTGTTTAATGTTCAGTTGTATGTTTATAAAAGTCGTTACATTGGTTTAAATCCTCTTTGGCTCGTGCGGACACTGTTTCGTGGCGCTTGCGTGCATTAAAACGCCTTGAAGGGTCATGTAGCCGCGAGCGCAAACGCTGGCACGGCCACCTCGTTGCAGCGGGCAATGTCTGCTTCGTCGTCTGTTTACGACGTTGCAAAGTAAGTTCGCATGGCGAGCCGCAGACCGGCTCAGCAGACGGTAATTTGGCCGCGCCGCAAGAATCCCTGCTTAACTGCTGCTCGCTCCGATGGAGTGCGAGGAAAGGAGACCCAGTGTTGTCGTGTGCCGACTCTCACGATAGCCGCGGCGACATCGCGTATGCAGCGGCTCACAGACGCCTGCGATAGCGAGATGGTTTTTTCGCTGCGGACCGAAAACTGAAAACTGCCCGCAGCAAAGAAGCGCAGGGCACAAACCACTTGATCTGCGACGCTCAGTCCATGCCCTTATCTTTCAAGCGACTCCGCAAGCTGCTCGCAGAGCCACAGTGCTGCGCTCTTCGGCAGCCGGTAATGCCGCCGAAAAGCTTTGTCGGTCAAGGCAAACAGGTCGCGATGTGCGCGGACACGGAATCTTCTTCGTGGCTCAAAAACCAGGCAAGGAGAGTGGGATTCATGGCACCTATAGTATTAATTTCCTAGCCCATCGCCCGCGCGAAAAGCTTCAGTGCATTCCGTTGTTCGACAAAGCGTAGTAACTGGAGGCGACGTCACGATGACGTAGCGGAAAGGCGGATCCGCTGTCGTCACGCCGCCGTCACCGCGGCTCGAGCCAATCAGCGAAGAGCGAAGTGGACATGTCGCAAAAGGTGAAACCGGGAGAATACCACCCCTGGTCTGATAACGTCCCTTCCAATCTAGTGACGTCTCTTTCGATCTAGGACATGACGCCTGAGTCATGACTGCTCAGATGACACACACATACAAAAGTGCCGCATAGAGCATGAAGGCACCCGCATATACAAAAAAGCCACTACATACTGCCAGGCTCTGGTGTGGCATCACAGCGTCAACGCAAAATGGTCCGACTTGCTACTTATGCTATTGCTTAATAACGAAGCGGTGACTTCGCAAGCGCTAATTTTCGATGTGCACTTTTAGAAATTTCTATCGAGAGTAAGTCAACAAAGCTCGGTAGCGATGTCATTCGCATAACGGAGGGCAGAAACGTGTTCGAATTCGCCAACTTGAGGTCAAAATGTGAACGCCATAGGCAGTGCGCTACAGAGAAGAAACATTTAGTGAAAAAATATAATTTTTCTTGTAGGGTAACTCTTAAATTTATACAAATATATATTGTAGGATGAATCAAGCAATAAAATAAACAATCACGGAGGCGCACTTGCCATTCGGCAAGAATGCGTAGTAGATAAAAACAATGTCACAGCTTTACTATGAATGCCGCAGTTGGAAGAAAGGTAAGTTTGCGATGGCAGTGGTTGAACACTTAATGATCGAGGAGAGGGAAGAAAAAGGAAGAAGAGACGAGGCAGTGATGGCAGTGGTTGAACACTTAATGATCGAGAAGAGGGAAGAAAAAAGAAAAACTACGGCTGCATGAATTCTATACAAAATAGAAAAGGTAGTCAGGCAGTGTCAGGTGAAAAAAAAAATGAATGAGTCACTACAAAATAACAATCTTGTCATTATACTGTTGTTGCTGTCTGGTAGTATCGAGTCTCTCAAGATAATTTTCGGATTTTAGCAAAGAATACCTTAACAACTTTCTCGAGATGCCGGCAGTGGCAGTTGGAGCTAGATAAGGCTCGGGGTTCGGCATGCTGCGGAAGGGCTTACTTTCAAGAACAGAAAATAAAATATTTTTCTTCAAATAATATGGCCGATTTGCTTGTTTTTCTTTGTACGGTTCAGTTACTAAAATGTTCAACTCACGCTGCTCACACAGTTTCGTTAAGGCAAGACTTTTACGAACAAATACAACGATTGATAACAAAACTACTCTAAACTGGTGCCAGAATCGTTTATGCTCCAGTCGTGAATTCAGACGACGCAACTAAATCGCGCGCCACAAATGCTTTCCTGCATATAGGACATTTACAGAGCTAAACGCACTGGAGGCAACTGAGCGTCCCGCTGAATGGTGCATCGATCAGACAGAATGGCATCTGAGGGCAATTGTTGTCGGTCGGAATGGACTCGGGGGACCTATACTTTACTTTTGGCTCAGGCAGACGAAAACCTTTGGCAAGTTTGGCATACAGTACTCTTGCTTTTTTCAATCTTTGAAGTTTTCGAGGAAGCGTGGTTCTACGCCCTTGGTTCGTTTTTTTCTGTACATTCTCTTTGCTAGGCAAAAAGATTCCAGTGAAGTCCCTAATCTGTACAGGCCAAAAATACCGCATTATTAGAAGTGAAAAGGATATGAAAGATTTTTTTTTCTTAACTTTGCTAAAGTATCTCTTGTGTCGACTTTTTTTTTCTTCAAAAACTCGGTTAAGAATACAAGAAAACTGGATTTGTTGCTGGCATTCAAATATTTAGGATCATTAAGTTTGTACCAAAATTGCACATAAATGCTTCTTACAATGCGAGTTTCGATCGAATCAAATAGTACTTCTATGGTACAGGACTTTGCAAATGACGTAATTACTGGATTCGACAGTCAAGCAATAGCCGTTTTTTGCTGTCTCCCCGCTGTTTCCTGAACGCTTCCCGTCACCGATCCCCCCCATTGTAGAGGTTGGAGAACCACGCACCGCGGTCCGAATGGCGCATCTGAGTATCGACCTCTGCAATCCTGTGATTGGGGTTCTGTCGGTTCAGTCTCATGCCCGCCAGTGCTGACACGCGCTTACACCAGCTAATGACGTCACGCAACGTGTGCTGGTCGTTAAAGGGCGCAGAAAAGGGGCTCTTAGTCCGCGGTAAGAAGGGTGATGATGATGTCGGTGTGCATGCATTTGGGCTTTGATTACTGGGAATAACAGGCCCTCCCCCCCCCCCCCCCCCCACCCCCAACCCCACCCTCCCTTTCCCTTGTCTGCTCGATAACTTCGTTTGTTCTTTCGTAACTTGGTTCCTTGCGGATATTTGGATATTTCCTTTATGCTTGCTCTTTTTTTTCTCGCATGGATTAGCCCCAGCAACATGCTCAGAGGAAAGAAGTAGCCCTCCGAAAACTTGCTTCTTTGTGGACTTTGCACTTTTCCAAGAAAGGTCTATAACAGGGGTCACGAAAATTTTTAGCCTCATGGAATCCAGCAGCCAAAAAAATTTCAATTACGCTCAGCCCTAGTCACCGCTCGACATAGCCAGGACCACTGTTCAAGACCAGGGCGTTGCCCGAGTGTGAACATCAACTTTTTGTGTTTGTGTTTACTCGAGAACCTAATGCCACCTTGCAAGATTTTTCTTATTTTCCTCACCCTGTGATGGTTGACCTAATACTCATGCCCCATGGAATCGTAAACTTATTGAACAACTGAAACTTTCCTAGTCTGCAGGTGTAGAAAAAAATCAATTGAGAAATGTCAATAACCACCAGCATTCTCTAGCGTTATTTTATCTCATATCTTCCAACAGCTCCTTTCTTCAGGCTTGATTCCGTTAGACTGAAAAGTAGGCAAGGTCATTCCTGTCCGAAAAAAACTCATCGCTGTCACCCAGTAATTATGGCCCTATAAAAATGACACGTTGGTCTAAACTAATGAAACATGTAATCCAGTCACGTGTTCCAAGTTTCTATTACCTATTAATCCCTTTCCTCCCAAGCAACATGGGCTTTGTAAAAGTCGCTCCTGTGAGGCGCAGTTCACATTACTTATCCATGGCCATAGTTCTAGCCTTGGCAATAACATTTCCTTTGATGCCTCATTTTCGGACTTGGGAAAAGCTTTTTACAAGGTTCTTCACAAGCGGATATATTTAAAATTTTTATGTGTTAATCTTGATCTTCGCGTGTATGACAGCCATTTCTACATACGGTAAGTTCTCTCAGATCATGAATGGCAGTTTAGCAATACCCCAAACGGGAAAAGTATGCAACAGTTGTATCTTACCGGTACTCGACTGAGGGGCAGGAACGTAGAGGCTCACGAAAAGGGTTCGGCTTAAGTTAAGGACTACGCAGCGAGCTATGAAAGAAAAGTGATAGATGTAACGTTAAGAGACCTAAAGCGGGTAGAGTTGGTCAGGGAACAAAACGCGGATTAATGACATCCTAGTGGAAATCAAGAGGAAGAAGTGGGCTTGGGTAGGGCATGTAATGCGAAGGCAAGATAACCGCTGGTCCTTAAGAGTAACGGAGTGGACTTTAAGAGAAGGCAAGCGTAGCAGGGGGTGGCAGAAAGTTAGGTGGGCGGATGAGATTAAGAACTTTGCGGGGATAGATAGGCTGCAGCTGGCAAAGGAAAGGGTTAATTGGAGAGACAAGGCGGAGGCCTTTGCCCAGAAGCGGGCGCAGTCTGGCTGATGATGATGATGACACAGTATAGTAGAAGGTCCGCTTTTCGGGCACGTGCAATCAGCTATCGTGCCGTCACAACACTGGAAATAAACTCCAGCATCGTTATAGGAGCCATTTGAAACATTATTCATCCCATTTAAAAATCTTTTTCCCTGTTGAAATTTCCTGTTATTATTCTTTCTTCTTTCTTTACACTTTTTCAATGCGCGCTGACAACGGCATCAAATTTTGCTTCTGCATGCGTCCAAACTCTGATAAAAAACCTTCATATGTCGGCCGCCACGAAGTCGCATGTAACTTTTTTGCCTTCGAGTCTAGCTCTCAGTGCTCGGTGCAAAGACCTTTCGAAGCACGGTGCTGCTCTCAAAGGAACCCTTATTCTTTTCTGTTTTTCTTGATACAGTTGCCTCTTTACGACGATGCCCGACAATCCGATCATGTGAGTTCGTTGCGGGGATCAGGCAGAGTGGAGCCCCGAGGAAGAACGAGTGGGGTAAAAGTTCGAGAAGATAAAAATTAGAATTGGAACAAGACTCCTCAGCGGAGCCACGGAGCCATAATGAAAACAACTCTGGCCGATCCCCCGGCGTGGGTATCTACTGTTTTCATCAAGGCAACAATAAAATTAATAACAACGATGGAAGCCGGCTCTAAATCTTATGGCCGAAACTGGCGGAGTTTGACCAGCTACAAACACCGTGACCTGGATACGTACACAAGAGCTGATGGGCTTGGCCTGCTGCTACAGCTGCTGTAGGCCAACGCGGCCGCCATTCTGATCTAAAATGAAGCAGCACCGCAGAGAGAAGGGGCGCGAGGGACGATGAAGAAGACGACCTCGAAGCGCGCAACATTATTGATTTAAGCGAAGAAACAGACAGCAACAAGACCTTTGTGGCGTCGGCAAGCTGCCGCCACTCTAGCCCCACAGCTTGGCGAAATGAGATTTTCAAATTGGGGAAACGAGTTAAAATTCGCTTTTGACAGAATTAGGCCAGACATCCAATATACACACACGGAAGCCGTTAAAATATATAGAGCGCTTACAGAGAGGAAACCCGCGGTACTGAAGCATTCCTTTTCTCCCACCACACTATGCCTTTGGTTGCTTTCGGGCTCGGTGTAACGAAGCTCGTCATCTCCAATTGATCTGGTCTGTAGCGTGCCAGCTTGTTTATTTATTTGTTTTTTAGACTTTTCTTGAGTGCTCCCATTTTTTCGCAAGATACAGTACGGTGGTGCCAGTGATAGTGATAAACGGATACGAAAAGACTCTGGTGACAAAAAATAATAGCGTTGGAGGCCCCCCTAACCTTTGAACTTTGAATTTAGACGGGAACGGGCGCCTCCACTCTTTTCGGCAGCGGGACGCCAGTACGCATGGTGCCTTCTTCGTGCAGTTCGTCCTGCTCGTACAGACTCGTATATTATTTGCGCTTCTTTTGTTTCGTGAAGAAGAGCCAGTATTTAAAAACGAAGTGTACATAAGAGATAAAGGGAAGAAAGGACGCGCGGTTAGGTGGCGAAAATTTCCTCAAATTAAAGACAGCGTGTCGAGTTTCATAGTTTGATTCCGGGACTTCAGTAAGAAGAGAGTCATAACTCGAAGCTGGAAATGTGGTGTTGTTCTGGGCCGTAGGTCTAGGGAGCTTAATTCAAAAGACGCATTTTTTCCATCATCGACCAGGCGGTGATTGGTTCCTTGGTTCGCCAACTACTAACCTTGCGAAAACGCTGAGAGGATCGTCAGGATCCCTGCCAAATTCTATATACGCTATGCCAAGAGTGCCACTGTCGCAAATGTGTGAACTGAAAATAATCGCGAAGAGACTCATTTTTCGAACGTTCATAAAAACATTAGATGGTGAGCAACGTTGTAATAGAAATGTGTCTATTTGATTGTCCAGCTGACGTAAATCACAAGTGCGTGAGAAAAAACTCCGCCTCCAAACCGTATCACACCCTCTTCTAGAGGCAGTTATCTTCGTTCTAAAATCGCCTGTTAAACACAGCTGAAGTAAGTGTCGCACTTGAAAGCTGACAGAAAGGAAAGAAACCAAATTTCAATAATTACACACTGAAAATGTATGCCCGCGTTAAATACAATAAAGGGTTTGCTTATAGCTTAGCGTGAAGTCATTGCTGCCACGAACTGTTCAGAAACGTCTTTTGCGAGTACTGCCTTTATATTTTATGCTATACGATAGAGAGCTCAAAATTGTGCCTCAGCACACATAAAATGGCTGAAGAGGACTGCACCGCATTGTGAGTTTTTACAGCCCTGCATTCTTGCCCAAGGAGTAGGCGGTGCGCATTCGGCTATCACTACGCTCACTCTTAGCGGTCAGTGGCGTTGGCCCGCTTTTTATCCATGTCATGAGATTCCAGTCTTGATATCAAGATGGCGAAATCTTGGTCCGGGACTCGAGAATGGAAGATAAGTATTTCATTGATTATTAGGCCTAATCAGGTCTATTCCTCATTGTGGCCCTGGGGTCAAACTCATGCACCTTAACGTTGTTTTCTTCTCATCAGTTTTAAGGCAAATTTTTGCGCCTCGCCTGTTTAAACCCCCAGTCATGCGCCACACTTCATCCACCAATATTGTTAGTAGGACGCTGCTCTGAACAAGACTGGGATTGCTGGGGTGTACTCTATCAACCCTTTTACCTAGCTTCTCCTAATTCAACCCACTGACTTCTTGAACACATGCGCAGATTGATATCGGATAGATAGCCGGCTCCTTTTCAGACATCCTTCATGACCGCTACTTTCTTACTCTGTGAGTAGTGAAGAAAGCACAAAAACGGAAGAGCGACAGGTCAGAGGACACACAAAATATTCTCGAGAGCTCCTTCAGTAGAGTGCTCCTTCAGTAGGGAGTGCGTGTTCGCGATATCACGAGTCGCCTAAAGCCAATTGTAGGGTGAAATATTTCATTCTGAGTAAAGAGAAAAAGCTTCTTGGAGATTTTATTTATCTTGCAGGATACTCAAAGTAGAAACTACGAAAATTGAATGCGCAGCACATAAACCACGCCCAAGCAGAAATTTTACACCGAATAACATACTCACAGGCGCTAGCATTCACCCCGGTCTGCCGTCTGGCCCGAAATTGGACACAATAGAAAAAAGCGCGAGCATCTGCAAACAGCCTCGGTTTCACTTCAAGGCCGCTGTTTGGAACCAGGAACGTTCCACTTTCACGCTCAAAGGATTTGTCTGCGCCCGAAAGCGCCCACCTGCATTCTCCGTAATTCGTGCTCGGCGTGCCCATGGCAAGCGAGGCTCCATTTTGTAAACATAAATAGCGCTGCTGTACCCTGCTGCATAGAGTTTCTTTATATAAGTAGAGGTAAAGCTGCAGGCGCTACTCTTCATATATCATAAAGAGGCGGAAAAATTCCGGAAAGACAGGGTTTTTTACTTTGGCTATTATAGAACATAACACGTTGATTCAGCAGTAATATTACTACTCTTCTCACTGCAAACCTCGAAGAAATCGTGTGGAAGTTTCTTTAGCAGCTTAACAGCGAACTTTCACTTGCGTTTAATCTTTTTAAGCAGTGAAAAAAAAATGCAGTATTGAAATAACTTAATCTTCGCACAGCATCGTAGTGCAGCTATCAATTTCGAGGTACAATCCACGCTTTCGGACTTCAACTTCAAAAATTTATTTCCAACCACTCGTTGGGGGTCATGAGGCAAAAAAGTTGTCATTGGCAGCTTGAGGGTGCCTGATGCCCGTACAAGGCATCGGCATATAGGCAAAAAAAAAAAATCTTAACACATGTGCAGTTACACTTTAAAACAAGCTGACTGATCGAAAGACATTGTCAATATACTTCAGCCAGAAAGCATACAGTACGAAAAACTGAAAGGCAATGAAAGTACAGTGAATACCATTAGGTGCACAAAAGCTGGGATGTCAAACAAATTTCACGCGTCAGTTTTCTGTTACATGTGCTTAAGTAAAAATTTTCAGAAAGGAATTTTTTAAGCAAGCATGGCAAGTTGTGCGTGAGCGACTGTAGCATATAATTAGTAGAAGGATAGTTGCCAGCATGAAAAGAGCCGGGAGCGTCATGACAAGTGCCACCAGGGTGACCCTCAATGACTTCATGACGGGAGCACTCACTGTGCTCCCGCGAAGTCGTCCTCTCAAGAGCTACGTATTAATAAAAGCTCTCAAGGCAGTCTAACAACTTGTCTTCCTATTTATGCAAATCAATCATAATCCTTGTTCCAATGGCCAAGCAACTTCCAACCCTCTCACTCTTCAGCATGAGACTATTTACAATTTTGATTTTATTACATATTATTCGGCGTGTGCACCTAACTAAATATGTATTATAAAAAAATTGTTTCAAGTTTCCGGAGGCACAGATACTCGCAGCACAGGGCACGGACAAAAATCTCAGAGAAAGAACTGTTAGACTTTGGGCTGGAAAATTGAAGTTTTTTTTAGTTTACATTGATGGCAACACCTAGACAGGCGAAATGCATGTGCACCAGCGCTTACAATCTCGACCTTTCCACAGCAAATGTTTTGACCTGCGTAGCAACGGTCGCGCCGTTCCTGACCGAGACTGACTTCGCGGAAAAGTCCCAAGCCCAACGCAATGACAAGGCCTCTTTTGTCAACAACCGGGACCCAATGGACAGAGTACCGTCGTTTTCGTCGTCTTTCGAGCACTAATGAGGTTCGAGGTGGCAAGAGAGGAGTGAAAGAAAGAGAGAGAGAGAGAGAGAGAGAGAGAGAGAGAGAGAGAGAGAGAGAGAGAGAGAGAGAGGCTCCTCTGTTCGCCGCAGGGAATAAATACCCCACCGCTTTCCCGCCATTGGAACTAGCACACGCGCGCACTGGAGCTTACGCGTACAACTGTTCCTCGTGTTGAGCGCATGCGTAGCTCCGCTGTTCTCACAGAGGGAAGTAGGCAGCTGCAGAGTGATCACCGCCTTTCCGAGTAGGATTACAGCGCTGAGCCGCTTTGCTCGGCGATGAGCAGCGCTAGTTGCGCTGAAACGCAAACAGCATCCATCGTTCCACCTGCGTCTCGCGATGGCACGTGGCGTATGAGCCCCGGGAGAATCGTTCCCAAGCTCGGTTTGGTTTATACGTTGTGAGTACCGGCGAAATTGAAACTCAGATATGCAGTTTCGTCATCTTTATTTTTCCGTTTTCTCTGAGTTCAGCAGCAGGCCTTCGTGAAGTTCAGTGTGTTCGTAGTGAAAGACGATACTCATACAGCTGCAGGACCCAGCAGTTTGTAATCATGCTTTTATATTGCCGCTAATGCTTGCAGTGGTTGTTTGTTCATTCTTCGAAGCTGCCGGCACGCCGTTTTCATTTTGTGATGCAAGACGCCCCCAGATTTATCTCGATTGATCGCATCCAGGCGGAGCCAATTCGACGTTGTTCCAAAGTGTTCTAATAACTTTCCAAGCTTTATCTCGATAGTTCGCTCTCAGCTTTAAAAAGAGCACGGCCGAGAGCGGCGGCGATTCTGTTCGACGACCGCCGAGCACGCTTGTTGCTACGCCACCGCAGAGTATTTCAGTTCTTTGCGGGTCCAGGTCAGCCCAAATAAAGAGTCAGTTTAGGAGCCATTCTCGGTGTTTTCCTGCTCACCGGACTGCTGTCACCACTACGTGACAATATTTCAAAGATTTATCTTTGTAGGCTTGTTTTCGTAATTATGAGGGAATTTTCTAGCTACTTATTATGTACTTATTGGAGCCGTCGTGCCGTAGTTTGACGGAAGCCTTAAGGAAATATTTAACAACGAAAAAAAAAGAACGTGAAAAGTGCACATGAAAATAAATTAAAATTTTCAGATAAGTTTCGATGAAAGCGGTCTCCGCGCCACTGAGCCTGAGGATGCCTAGCTGCTGGAAAAGGTTAAAGGCAGGGGTGAACGGGGCAAGGCAAGTCGACTGCTACCTCTTCCTCTCTTCCACCCCTTTCCCGCTCGCCCTGCGAGTGCTTGCGGCGTGGAACACCTTAGTCATAGGGCAACACAGCTTGCCGGGGCTTGTTGCTTAAATATGCGTTCCCTCCTTAAATATTTACCGTGCCGCTTCTTTGGACTCGCTGCATTTTTCTATGTGTCCGTGTAATCCGATTTGCTTTGGGCGCCGAATTTACTAATTAAGCAGATTTCTTCTTTGAAG
Source organism: Amblyomma mixtum (assembly GCF_055824585.1). Lineage (NCBI taxonomy): Eukaryota > Metazoa > Arthropoda > Arachnida > Ixodida > Ixodidae > Amblyomma > Amblyomma mixtum. Next base: position 66,472,385 of record NC_143016.1, read on the forward strand.
CAATTCGCTTCGTCCCCGGCTCCCCTCGGACAGAACCTAAAAGCTCGCGCGCCCTCACTTTCTTGTGTCTTTCCTTTCACTTCTCCCTGACATCGGATAACTCTCTCTCTCTCTCTTTCCCTCCTTCGTTTCAGTATCCATCCCCTCGTATTCAGTTTCACCCTCGCCATCTACGGCAGTCTCTAAGTGGATGCCACCTCCGTCGATTGTTACACTGCCCTTTGCATGTGCAACACTCTATAGTGTCTTAATCAAGTATCGAGAGCGGGTGCCTTGTTTTCTTTTCTTTTGCTGCTTTTTTTTGGAGGCGGCATGCACGACGGTGGAAGCGATCGGTAGTCGGCCCCAACAATGGGACATAGTTCAGCGGAGTTCTTTCATCCGCTCCCCGAGCGTTATTCCTCTTCGCGCAGGGCTGCTCCTGTGAACTTATCCCGATTAAAGGCCCTTGTCGCCGGTTCCACCGTACTAAATGTATAACGACTGCCGAACACCTTGTCCAGCATTGCAGGAGGCGAAAAAAAGTGTGGTTAAACGGCGATGCTTCGGTTATCTTCGATGAGAAACTGGGGAGGAATTGAGCACCGATATCGATGCCTCTGTCTTTTTTGACAATGCATTGTGTTCGTTTTTTTCGTTGCGCAAAAACACTGACACAATGTTTTGGTGCACGTTACTTTTCCCAGCTGTGAGGCAAGCACCAGGTTGCGATGCCCATCGGTCAAGAATGAAAGGCAGTCGTGTTAAATCACCACCGAGAAATAAGGAGAAGTTAGCGAACGGAGAAGGGCACCCCCCCCCCCCCCCCCCCCCCCCCACACACACACACACACACACCTTTTTTTGCTTGCTGATGGTGTGCACGTAAGCGACCCGCGGTAAAAGACTCTGTGCAAGCATTTAAATTTCAAGAAGCCTGTCTGCGTCTGTAAACGGGACACCAGACTGGCAGTGATTGTGTACAGTGCCATTCTTAATGTAGACTCCGCAGAAGAGAAGAGCACCTTTTTTCGATGCGCAAAAGAAGCCAGAGCGATGGGAAAACAAAGAGAATTGTGACGAGATGAAGCATAACACAATCAGCACTTTTCGAACATAATGATTTGTTTAGTTCTCGTTTCAGTAATATCATTCCTGTTGTCCGCGCTTGGTCATATCATGTGCATTTTCATGTTTTTTTTTTCTACAATGTCCGCGGGTGTTCAAGACATCATTCGCCTAAAATGCGTGGGATTTGAGGCATATTCATAAATTTTGTTGCCTTACCCTTGCACTCTTTTCTTGAGTTATCTCCAGTTGCAACCTTTAGATAAGCTATAGATGCTTGATATATTCGTTGGTACAGACACCAAAGGAGTACAGATACCAAGTTTAAGTTGTGTTTCACTTTTCACGATGATGCGCATCGCATTATAAGTTATCGATCGCAACACGGATTGAACCAACAAGCACCATAAAATTTATAATTGTTTTTTTTTCTATTGTGCTGTTTATGTTTCGGTTCCAACAACCAGATGACTGCTGTGACATAAAAGACGTATTTAGGTCATGTGATGCGTACAAGAACTGCTGTATGAACGCTGCTTTTTTGTTTTCATTCGGATATACTCTTCCGCAAGACAGCCCAAGAGTTGGAATGACGAAAAATGAACAAGCAGCAATAATAAAACAGTATTTTCACGCCTCATGTGACCTCACATCATCTGCAACGTAACTGCCGTCGTTCGAATTATGAAACCGAAAGCGAAACTACACTCGAAAAAAAAAAACTAGTTATTCAGCTGCCGTAGGTTGACTCCATGTCGTGACTGGCGTATACATTCTCCAGCGCATCACCCCTGATGAAGAAAACATACATAGAAAATTCGGTGTGTGCATTTCTGCATTAAAATTTTTTCGGGGAGTGTGTACATCCTGAATCTCGAAAAGTCTACTCCTTTGAAGAATAACACATCATTAGCGGCAGAAGCTTGGATGCATATAGATTTTGCGTAAGGTAGGAATTCTTTAGGAGTTTCAATATACCGAGCAGGAAAGTGAAGCTACCGCACTCAAGCGCCATTAATGAGAGGCTTGGCTATTTTCGCAGTAGCCATTGGGAGTAGTCACGCGACCGGAGCAGGTTAATCGCGCACCAATACGATCAGCTCTGACAATGTTACCCGAGAAGCGGGCAGTCGCTCCGGTTGTGGTTTGCTTTGGTAATCACGAACCGAGGTTAACTATAAAGAACTACCGAATTTACTGATCTTTCCTATCCCAATAGTGCTTGATGGGTTCCATTATCCAGTGTTGAACTCTGCTCTACATCACGTGACGCGCAGCTTTACGAAACGATGTCATTCCACCGAGAGAACAGACGCGCAGTGAAATTATTGGGAGAAAACTACACAACGAACCGCGTGCTCTCGTTTTGTCATTTGATCTCGCACAGAAATCTCTCGAGCCCGCGAAACAGCAGGACGCCAACCAAATAGAGACTTGAAGACAGTATAGCACTGAATTTTTTCGAGGGCGCAGCGAAGACTACTTCATTTCTTTCGGCAATACAACTAACGACGTCTCAAGAAAGGCGACACTTGCCAGGCACTTGGTGCGTCTTTAGTAATGGTTGCCGAGATTATTCTCAGTACCGCTTTCAGCACCCAAAAAGGGTGGTCATGGAGTACTTCATAGCATGGAGTACTTCATAGCACTCCCTGGAATTCCTTCACTCATTGGAATCAAATGAAATTCTTTCGCTCAGTCATGGGACATTTTTCATCCCTGTTTTCCTTCCATTGCCTGTCTTCATCCGCCTCACCTCTACTTGTCCGCATGGTAAGTGCAAACCGCTGATGTTGTGCAGGCAAGCCAACTTGCGACTGGATCCCACTTTTCACACTTTCAGACGGCTCCACCACATTCCTTGCACACATACAACAGAACAGGCAGGTAATTTCGCCAAATATAATTTTATTGTGCAAGCGGTAGAAATTTTCACAACGAAAATTGTAAATGGCACATTCGGTGAAAAAAAAAAATTTCATCGGCCGTCTCCTCCGTTCTCTCCATCCTCTCGTGCTCTTGCTCGTCTCCCGTTTCCGTCGCTTTTCATGTCACGTGGTTAGCATGCTTGGCTACTAAGTCGGAGCACCAGTGTTCGAACCTGGAATTTACGGCCACATTTCTATGGAGGTGAAGCGCAAACGCTCCCGTGTGCCGTGCGATGCAAGTGTACGTTAACGATACCCATGTGGTCGAAATTAATCGGGAGCCCTCCACTGCAGCCACTCTCTCTCTTTTTCTTCCTCCCTTTACGGCGAAGTTGAGATATCCACAAAGAAGAGAGACAGTTACTTCACCTTTTATTTCCTCCGAACCAATTCTGTCACACCGGCTAGCCGTCACGTCGCGTAGCCGGCGTGACAAAATTCTATGACCTAGTGACCCATTCTGTGACCCATGACTAGGGTACACCCGGCTGCTTCAACACATTGAGCAAGAACATTCAGTAACTTGCCCCTGGTGTTTATGCAAGGCTAGCGGCATAAATGCACAAGCATCCTCCATCTTTACCCAAAGTTACACAACGGTGTAACTGGCATCAGTATTTCCGGCCACCCCAGCTGCCCTTGAAATTTCACATAGACCCAAGTGTAAGCGTCCGATGAATTTTACAGCGGCAGCTGTTATTGCAAACTTTTTCTGTTCATGCAATGTCGTTGTCGTTGTATGGACAAGGTGACGTCATTGATGATGTCAAGACCCATGCCCCTCTGACTGACCAGAAAGGAGTGTCGCCAGCCTTGGCGTCACGACAACGTGCCATGCTGCCGACAACGTGCCAGAGGCGTTGCTGACAACGTGCCAGAGAGAGAGCGAGAGAGAGAGGTATGGTGGGGAGAGAGGGTGGGGGCATCAGGGCTTCGCAGCCCACCAGCATGCGCCAAGTCTAGATTTCATTACCAGCGCTAAATAATCAATGAAAGGCAGTTGGGCTATCCCGGACGTATAACTGCCCGGGTTCCATCAGCATTAGCGCAGAACAGCTTTTCTCATCATATTATATTGGCTCCAGAGGCAAAAATTCTCACGTTGAGGAGGCACACGTCTCCTTAGTCGCTTTGGGACGTTAAACCCCATAAACCAACTAAACCAACCATCTCCGCGCTTCGCATGGGAGGGAGTAAAGAAAGGACCCGCTTCTTTCCTCGTGCCCTGTTCGTTGCCCGCTTTCGTTTTTCTTTATATTTCGCGCCGCGCACACCAACCCTAAAGCTTCCTGGAGATGTCTTCCTTGCACTGAACTCTTCGGCAATAAACTTTATTCTTTTTTTGCACGGCCACAACTTTCGTTGCTCTTTGGGTTTTTCGTTCTTAAGCCCTCGCATCTCGTATGCATGCACTGCTCTTTTCTCCGAGTAGGGAGCTTTACTGCTAACTTCTGCTAAGTTCCCAAGCTCGAAACTAAAGGTAAGAGCTTGTCTGTAAATTGCGGATATAGAAGAAATGAGCGTTTGTTTACTATTTTTGCTGAAGAAGCGAAAGGATTAAAGTGAGAAGAAAAGTGCGCTCTGAGCGGAGACTTAGTGCCGCGTTTGTTGCTCTACGAACGCCGGCCTTGGTGTTGTTAAAATGTTGCTCGCAGACTCCTTCGTTTTGTTTCAAGGAACACATATATTTGGTTATTTGTCCAGTATAGCGGTGAAAATATTCCCGAAGGTTTTAGGAGTAAGGTGCTCAGCTTCAACTTTTCGACCTCGCTATAGCAGTATGTCCTAGAGAACGTGCTAACTTTTAGAACCGAAGTGCGGTAAACTGTGCTCTTAATTTATGAGCCCATATTACAGCACGCACACGTGAAATAGCTCTTTCATTAACATATAAAATTGCTATATTTATATTCATCTTTATGCAAACCGCGCGTGTGCTCCACTAGTTCCTAGGTTGTTTCCAGTACAAATACGACAGCACGGATTATTCTGTATAGATTTATGATCCTTTTAAAGGCTTTTTAGAGGAAAGAATAACAACAGAGGCAAAATCCTCGCAGTGATATATGTAGCTATTTAACCATTGTTTGAAGGAAAACCTTGAAAGCGTGTGACTTGTTTGTTCAGCCGCATTTTCGAATACATGCTCCCCGAAGCTACAGACGTGCAGCTAGATTGCGTGAAAATAGCTCGAGAAAAACACCTTTTGCTATCTAAACATCTGCGTCGCTTTTCTCGGCAGCACTTACTACTCTTTCTGGAAACAGTACTGCTAGGTACGAAAATGCCATACGTCATTCGGCGCGTCGCCAGCAGCTGTTTGACAACCTAAAATAAATCCCTCTAAATTCCAACGATTTCCTTTCTGCGGGTTCGTTGTTTACATTTAACCGCTTGGAACTGCGATGCACGTGATGTAATGCGCCAGATATAAACGAGTCGGTGCTTGTGCAAGGCGTCTGGAACGAGAGTGTAAACGCGAGAAAAGGCGAACTGTCAGCCTGACGCAAACTTGTTGAACGGAAAACGACACGCAGTTATTTCGAGATGACGCAATTTATTGTTTCGCAAGGGCCCTGCGAACGTTGCTGCATGGCGTGTTGTTCATAACAGACAGGGGCTTCACCATGGAAAGATTCCCAGAGAGGAGAAAGCTGCCAGCTCTCTTCCATTCTGTAGAGCATTTCGTCATGCAATGCGTGATTTCTCCATCGGCAGCAATGACGGGTTGCACTTTGTCTCCATATAGAAACGTCCTAGGCGTGACTTTCTGGGTACAGGGCACATATCCTTCTCCCCTTTTTAGTTTGTGAAGAAGTGACAGGCAGCAGGAGTTGGTGGGAGATAGGTGAATTCGCATTTCATCTCATTTATCCGTGGTAACACAGCAGCTCGCTGGCCATGAACGACCTTTCTCGTTTGATCTTTTCGCGGCTGGCCCCGATGCGATCTTCTGAATGCAGAGTTCCACGACACAGGTATTTCTTTGCACACTAAATTTTGTCGTCATTATTCTTTTAGTACGTGCATGAGCACCACTTAGCATATGCGCTTGTTCTTCTTTTCCTGGCTTTCAGCAGCGTCGGCCCCTGGGTAATTAAGTGTAGCGGTACAAGGCTCTAGTATGAAAGGAGAGGCCGCTATCTAAGAACACAGAAAGTAAAGATAAACGAAAGAAAGCAGGAGATGAGTCTCGAAATGCGCCCTAATTGGAGGCGGGGCGCTGATGTCCGGCCCGTCCCCAGAATCCCTCACTCGGTCCCAGCCTCTCTCCGAGCTGGTCATGGACCAAGCCGGTTTCTTTTCATGTCCTTCTCGCGCCGGTCATCGAGGCACGGTTCTCCACGCATTCCCTTTTTCCGCCCTCTGCTTTCTCCCTCGCTCTTCTTTCCCTCTCCTGTAGCCTTTTAAACCCGAGGACACAGCTCCGATGCCGACACAGGAAAGGGGGGATACGAATGGGGTTCGAATAGGCGAGATGACAACTATGTGTAAGCGTGGGAAAAAGGAATTCCGAAATATCTGATATATCAGGTTATTTAAGCGGCAGTGCTTCTTTGAATATGCTGAGGATTGTTGTCAGTTAGGGCCTTTCAAGTATTCTCCAAAATGCGGGTATACTGAACCCGCTATTCTTTGAGGCAGGGTTTCCTCCACTCGAGAAAAATCTATCCATCGATACTACTAAGTGAACTTAATAAGTCATTAACAAAAGAATAAATGGATGAGCAGATAAATAAATTAATGAAGAAGGCTTTTATATTGCCAATAATGTGAATTTATAATAATACAATATGTGCGATATATACAGTAAATAAATTAATACGTTAATCTGGAGTTGTGCACAGATGACTGAAACGGCGGGGGCACGAAAGACTAAATATGTTAAGCCAAACTACCAATAATTTCCTGTATAACACTCAACAGAACATCAGGTCCCGCAAGCGGGCAAGTTATAAACGAGGAGAATTTACCTCTGCAACAATGCAGTGCGGGTATACACGCTAAATTCATAAAAACCTGCATTTGATCCTAGCAGTATGGTCGTTTTTGAACAAGAAGAGGCTTTCGAAAGAGCATTTCTAGGGTATATAGGCAGGCTACTTGCTCCTCCCAGTTAAAGTCGGCAAGGAAAGTAATTCCCACTTTAATCAGCTGAGTCCTAGAGTAATAGATCTAGACAAGTCATAGATCTAGACAAGTTATAGCGATGCCCTAAATTGCTGAATCATACGCATTTGCTTTTATGCAACAACTCTCCTGGCGTTAGCAGTATTGTCACTATTGGCAGGCTTACTGCAGAAAACCCGTCCGCCAGGAGTTCAAAAGTCTTCGCGTCTGCATCTGTACTGTTTCACGATCATGTAAGCTGTCTTGGAGAGACCCAGACAGGTCTGGCCAGTCTTTGTCGACTTGGGGGCTGAGAGGTAAATTGACTCTTTCGCTGCATTTCATACCCTTCCCACAGAACGCTGCTCCTTCATGTGGAACAGATATCAAAGAACATTCGTTGCACTTACGATGACATTAACTGCAGCCTAATCATCTCGGGCTTGCGTTCAGAACGATTGATTAACCCTGGGCGAATAAACGCTGGAATACCTCTACAGCGCGTAAGGAAACAACCTGCAATAATGGCTTTGTGAATATGAGTAAACAGTAATAATCAGCCGCATTTGCGGTGAGTGACTTTGGTAGACAGACAGAAAAACTTCATTACAAAAGAGCATTAAGAGTCGAGAATATCCTGTGCCAAGGTCACTAAAGCCAACTGGTCCGTCAACTGGTCCTAGAGTTTCCAGGCCGGCCACATTGGAGGAGAGGGTTTGGGTAATAGGCTATCCAATGGTAACGGGACAGGAGAACAGGGAATGTTCCCTATTAGCATACAGTTCGTGACAAATTGCGTACGCAGGACAGTGTCGAAGACGGCAGTAGACAGAACGGGCAGGGAGGAGGAGTGTATTTAACTTGACTTGCGGGAGAATTCGTGAGGGGTACTGAGATATTTGCGAAGAACAATAAGGGTACGAGGAGTTCTCCAGTCTTGTCGGAGGGAAGATTTATTTCATGTTTATAACGGGGAGTAGTGCCCCATTTTGGTGTTTGAGGGCAGGGGATCCCTTGCGCCCGGTGTTAAAGTTCGTGGACAGGGAAACATCGCAACTCATTGCCTGTGATCTGACCGTGACCTGGAATCCGCCTCTGTGTGACTGTGTGGAGATGAAGTTTGAGGAGAACCTATAGTAGACCATTTCTCAGTTCTACAGGAACGCTGCACATCGGAACTGCGCGTATAGCTAGCACCTCTAGTGCGGATTCGGAGTTAAAATCCTGAAAATGTGTGGTGGTCCAATGAAAAAAGACGCTAGAGTGACTTCGCGATATTCACTTCTTCAGCCGTAGTTCACACAGCTATTTGAAGCCAACCAACGCTCAATACGCCAAAGTCTATCTAGGCTAGGGATTTCCTCTCGTCTCTGATCTAGTTAAGAAAACTAAGCCTCTAAAAGCTTACAGTTTTCTTCCAGTGGCTCACATCTCACGTCAGAGTCGCTGGTAACCTGGCTGAGAAGATTCTTGCCCCAGAAACTCAGTCGCTTCAAATTTAATTGCTGTCCCGAAAGATGAACGCTTCGCAAGACAGCTAGGTGTTCACCACTTTTCACTTTTACAGCCTCTGCACTTCTATTGCGTTACACGAGGCTTGTAGAGCGAGAAAGCTGCTCTCTTTTATCGTCTGCGCACCGACTCGCCTGTACGCCGATACGGCTGCACAACATTACTATAAAAATAACACTAACTGAATAAACAAATAAATAAATGAACTAATTTTCTTTTCAGTTAGCACACTTATCCTCGCAGGGGCGTCTGATTCATGCAGACGATGGTGAGTTGCGACACCACGGGTACCTGAGCATCCGCAGGGACATCCCCGCAGGGGGATGATGGTGAGCAGTGCGCCACCGCGGACCCGAGCACCCGCGCTTAGCCGTGCGTGGCATCGCCGTGTCCGGGGAAAAGGGGATCCTGGTGGTTGAGCCGATGCCGAGCGTTTGGACCCTTAAGGCCCCTCGGCGGAGGCAACACACCACTTTGGCCCCAGCTTCCTGTAGACGGCACCTCCGGCCTGACCCGACCGGGGGAAATCGGCAGTCGCCTTTTCCTGTCCTCCCCTCTATCTTTCACTTTTCTATCTCTTTCTTACAACTTTCCTGTCTCCTCCTCTTTTCTTCGTTTTTTTTTTCACCTTTCATAGGCGGCTAGGGTTAACCTTGTGTGGCCAACTACCCTGAGTTGCGCCATATTTGGTTATAGTTGAGGTGTACAGCTGGCGTGAGCAGGGCTTGCTTGCAAGTTCCTGTCCCGTCCCCTTGTTGGGCTCCATGGTGGGCGGCTGGCACCATGGCCGAAAAACGACATTTTTTATGGCTCCTCCCCCTTCACAAAATGATCGCCTTCAAAAAAGAGTGCGGACCGAGGTCACTACCCAGTACTTTCAGAAATCGAAAGAAACGTTCCCAAAGTTTCATGTTGTTCACAGTGAAGCAGCAGAAAAGACCGCCCGAACAATATCCCCATTCATAGTAACAAGAACCCTAACCAGTGCCTTAGGCACAGGTTACAAGCTAAAAAAAACGCCTAGTGGTGACCTTCTACTAGAACTGAAAGACAACTACCAATATTCTAAACTGTCTAACTTGATGTCCATTGGGGATATACCTGTCTCAATTACTGCACATCGATCTTTGAACACCGTCCGGGGAGTGATCTCCGAAATCGATTTCCTTGAACTCACAGAAGAAGAAATGCTCGAAGGTCTGAAAGACCAGAATGTCATCAATGTCCACCGCATCAAGATCAGAAAGGAAAACAAAGAAATAGCAACAAAACATCTTGTCCTCACGTTCAGCTCAAGCATACTGCCTGAATCAATAGAAGTTGGTTACCTCAAGATAAATGTCCGATACTATATCCCAAATCCCCGACGGTGTTTCAACTGCCAGCGATATGGTCATGGCTCACCGAGCTGCCGTGGCCGAAACACATGTGCAAAATGCGCCTCAAACGAACACGTTTCTGAAAACTCTGAAGCAGCAGCACTTCGGTGCGCAAACTGTGATGGTGATCACCCCTCCTATTCCAGATGGCGTCCGTCATGGAAGAGTGAAAAAGAAATAATAACAATGAAGATAAAGCAAAACATAACTTTCAAGGAAGCACGACAACTCTTTCATGCAAAGAACACGTTTAACTTCACAGCAAGAACAAACTTCGCTGATGTGGTGCGCGGGGGCGCTGCACCGCACCTCGTTCCGGCCACTGCCCAGGCAAAGCCTCAGGCAGGGCCATCTGCGCCCCCGGCAGGGTCAGCAAACGCTGCCTTGCCACCCCCCAAAAAGGTCTCGCCGTCCCCTGAGTCGGCGGACGATCAGACCACCCCCTCTAGGAGGAGGTCTGAAGTTCGTACACGCGCGGCATCCCCGCGGGCCTCCAGCGCCTCCACTGAGGCGATGGATGTATCACCCGGCACGCCCGTCCTGCACGGGCGGCATAGCTCACTTGACCGCCAAAATAAAGGAAGGACCCGAATCACGGGTCCCCTAAACCAGAAACCTAGGTTCCCACTTATCCCACTTTTCCCACTTTTTCTCCTGGGGCCTTATGCCTACAGGAAACGAACCTAGGTCTTAAACACAAGAATTTTTTGAGGAAATACAAAGTCTTTCGTACTGACAGGGAGCAAACTAGCAGGCTCTCTGGAGGTGTTGCTATTGTCATCCAAGACGGTTTTGCAACTTGCGAAATCAAACTTAGAACTAACTATGAAGCTGTTGCAGTCACCGTCCTACATTTCAAAACAATTACAATATGTTCTGTATATCTCGGGCCACACCAAACAGTTACACTTAATGACTTGGAAACACTTTTAGAACAGCTGCCAGAGCCATATCTGGTAGTTGGGGATTTTAATGCCCACTCTGTTTTTTGGGGAAGTGAACAGACTGACACTAGAGGTCGTGTTTTAGAAGATTTTATTTTGTGCAACGACGTTTGCCTGCTAAATACAGGTAAACCTACGTATTGTTATCCAGCCTCAGGAAAAATGAGTTGCATAGACTTGTCTTTTAGTTCACCCTCTGTTTTTACTGATTTTAATTGGGATGTTCTTGAAAATCCGTACGGAAGTGATCGCCTTCCTATAGCAATTAGCTTGTCATCACCACCATCAATCATTCCTAGCAAACCACGTCGTTGGAAGCTCCACGCAGCTGACTGGGCACTATTCCAGGAAAAGGCCGCAATGGATAAAATTTTTTCGGATGATCTTAGTGTAGACGATCTCAACGAAATAATTACAACTTGTATTATAACTGCTGCGCGCCTAGCCATTCCTCAGTCTTCGGGAGTGGTACGCCAAAACCACAGGGTTTGGTATAACGAAAACTGCAGAGACGCAAAAAAGAGGCAGAATAAAGTCTGGGGAATTTTTCGCAGGTATCCAACAGCTGAGAACTTCATAAGATTTAAAAAAGCGAGCGCAAAAGCACGACATTTCCGTCGTAGTGCGGAAAAAACTCATGGCAAAGCTACATATCATCCATAAACAGTTCCGTCACATCCAAAAAAATCTGGGAGCAATTTCGCAAACTGAATGGTAGCTTCTCTCCTTTCACAATTCCCCTTCTTACAGACCCTGGTACACAAACAAGTATAGAGGAACAGGCAGACATCTTAGGCGAACATTTCTCACACGTTTCTAGCTCTTCCCACTACACAGAACAATTTTTACGATACAAAAACACATCTGAGAAACAAAGACTCCCTAAAAGCGCCTGCACAAATGAAGCATACAATAGTTTCATCACAATTCATGAAATAAACAGTTTTATCTACTGGCAAACAGACTGCGCCCGGCCCTGATCAAATTCATTATCAAATGCTGACACATCTTTCTCAGCCGTCTTTAGAAGCACTTTTGAGTTTTTTCAACAAAATATGGATGTCAGGAAAAATACCCGAAGCATGGAAAAAGGCCATTATTGTACCATTCTTGAAACCCGGAAAACTACCAACCTCCCCCAACAGTTAGAGGCCCATAGCCCTTACAAGCTGTCTCGCAAAATCGTTCGAAAGCATTGTTAACATTAGGCTGACGTTTGTCCTTAGAACCCGTGAACTTCTCGACATCCACCAATGTGGTTTCAAAAAATCTTGTTCAACAACTGACCATCTCGTCCGCCTGGAAAATACAGTTAGAGAAGCATTCATACGAAACGTGAAGAAAACATGAAGTTCTTGGGGTCAAGTCTTCTCGCAGAAAAGTTGTCTTTTCGAATACTCAAAGTCGGGAACCTTAGGCAGTGATGTTACGAAATTTATTTTTGTATCTCGCACAGCTAATTTCGACATACTGTCGTACGTATAGACTTCAAGGGAAACGGGGCGTCTTAAACTATGGCCCTCAAACAGTGCTGAAGAAAAAACACCAAATACTGCAACTTCCCAGAAAAGCTGTTTCGAAGCCCTGAAACGCACTCACAAGCACTAACTACTTCTAACGTCTCTCTTACATTGTTCGAAGCGGTCTCTTAAACCCTGACAAGAAGAATACTTCAAATCAACTGGTTTAGAATTCTCTAGGAAAAGAAAGGCGCAATAACTGTCTCACTTCTGGTTGGATACCCAACCATGCCTTGATGGAAGGCAGGAATGAGGGAGTGAAAGAAGAGAAAAAAAGTACCACCTGGGGATCCTTAACTTGACATTCGGTACTTCACTCCAATGGAAGACAGAGGGAAAGTATAAGCTCCAGGGAATAAGACAAGGGCAGGAGAAACACGCCTACCGCAGCGGCGTCAAGGTATCAACTAGGCCAAAAGCGAATTCTTCGATTTCTAACGCAGCGGACCAGCGAATTCCTCCCACGAAAAAAAAAAAAAAAAACACGCATGGATCTCCAATGGCAGCGAGGCTTCTTTAACGCCATTAACAGATCATACACCTAAACTTTGTACAACGCAACCGGTGGCCGCAAAGCCGCTTCTTAGACGAAGAACGAAATCGACTGTTTTTGAAAGATCGCCATCGCCACCGCGCTCTGCGCGAACTGGTCTCTATTTTCTCGCCACACGCGCCTGCGCTTAGAAATCCTACCGAGAACGGCTGTGCCTATGCGCGCTGTTTGCGGAGCAGCCTGGGTGCGATGTGTGGAGAGGGCAATGGGCGCTCGCTCGGCGCCTGAGCAGCGGACCAGCCACCGAGATGATCTCCCAGCCGGAGATGGGTACTCCGCGGTCTCCTGCCGCACTTGATCCTTCAGAATGATTTCCAAGTGGCCATTTTGCTTTCGAGATAGCTTTCTAGGCGCGGTGGCCGTGCAACGCGGCAGGTCTGCGTGATAAAAAATGGCCAAGCTTTAGCGTGCGATCCCGGCCGCGGCGGCTGAATTTCGTTGAAGGCGAAATTCTAGAGGCCCGTGTGCTGTGCGATGTCAGTGCACGTTATAAAGAACCCCAGGTGGTCGAAATTTCCGGAGCCCTCCACTACGGTGTCTCTCATAGCCTGTGTTGCATTGGAATGGTAAACCTCAGTAAGCTTTAGCGTGCCTATCTCACCGCTCAGCGTGTCAAAGTGTCGTGTGCGATCCGCGCCAGACAACACAGGGGTGGAGGGCCGGCGTCCTGGTGGCGCGCTTAAATGGCAGTACGCTGCGTGGTGACATCGCTCAATTAGATTTTACTGTCGACGCGGCTGGCCAGTTGGCGTAAGCTTAATTAGATTATCAAGATGTGTGTTGGCAGACTGTCGTTCTCTCTACTAAGAGGGTCCCTACAGAAGAACTTACTTCTCTAGAGCAATTTATGTGAGTGGTTGAACTCAATATTGCGTTAGGCTTTAAAGACACCTTGTTTCGGAAGTCTATGCGGTTCTGGTGACTTGATCGATCATGTCGATGAGCTAATGAAGAACCTCCAAGTAAGCAGTACTTCGCAATATTATCTCGTATAGAAGGAGGATCTGTGATGTTATGGTGTCCGGAAAGAGAGGGAAGAAACTGAGAGGCTCGATATTTATGTCTGAGAGGCTTGTCTGAAAAGCGTTTATTGGAGACGGCACTCATGTATCATGGATACAAAGCACTCACTCACTCACTCACTCACTCACTCACTCACTCACTCACTCACTCACTCACTCACTCACTCACTCACTCACTCACTCACTCACTCACTCACTCACTCACTCACTCACTCACTCACTCACTCACTCACTCACTCACTCACTCACTCACTCACTCACTCACTCACTCACTCACTCACTCACTCACTCACTCACTCACTCACTCACTCACTCACTCACTCACTCACTCACTCACTCACTCACTCACTCACTCACTCACTCACTCACTCACTCATTTTAAGGGTTTCCCTGTACAGTGGTGACTCTTATCTCTTGGATTAAGCATGGAAACCTCTTCGCTTCATGCAGGAATGCCGTTAGTGGTCTGCTACAGGGCTCGACAGTGAGACCTGTGGGCCGGACAGTTGGGGTAAAGTCTGTGCATGAGTTACATAACGTGGTCACCAAGCATCCGTCTCACTTTAGGGACCAGCCCCGAGTGACGAGCAACACGTCTTATCATTTCACTGAATAAGATCGAAAATTTCCTAGTGGGTGCCAGGCGAAAATTGGAAGTTTGTTAATGGTGCACTAAAGAACGGTCTGGAAAAATTTGTTTTGGATTTAATTTAGTTTTTAGGGTTTCCTTGAAGGAATAGTTTCAGTCGCCGACAAAGCAGCCGCAAAATTAATCCCACGTAAATAAAAATAAGCGTGGAATATTTGCTTTCGCGAGGCTTAACCTCATCACCCTGTGATGACCAATGATAATGCTATAATCTATGATGACACCCAAAGTATTGGTATTACTCTTTTCGGACAAGACGTAAGTAATAGTTTGAGAAAACCGCTACATATTTGTGATTTGGATAACATTCTACCGAAATAACAAGCCCGAAACAAGGTAACTGTGTTTTCTCCGCGCTTGCTGCCGCAGGGGTGATGCGCCCGACCATCTAAGTGCCACACTACGCTTATTACACCGCCGAAGGCAGAGCGGCAAGCTACCAAGCGAATGGATGAAAGGCACTGCGCATGTGCTTTTCGCTATGACAGTAATTTTTGCCGCCGCGGTGGCTCAGTGGTTATAATGCTCGGCTGCTGACCCGAAAGACGTGGGTTCGGTCCCGGCCGCGGCGGTTGAATTTCTTTCGAGGAGAAATTCTAGAGGCCCGTGTACTGTGCGATGTCAGTGCACGTTAAAGAACCCCAGGTGGTCGAAATTTCCGGAGCCCATCACTACGGCGTCTCTCATAGCCTGAGTCCCTTTGGGACGTTAAACCCCATAAACCAAACCAAACCAGTAATGCTTGTTGACTCCTCCAACTCTCCGTGGTGAGGCATAAAAAAAAATTATGGCGGGAGCCAGGGAGGTGGCTGGGCGGAATTTTTGATGTGATTCAATAGAGAAATGAGCCGCAGAGGGTAATAATTCGCAGTGTCTAAGAATGCTCGAAGCGTGTAGATCGCTTTCCCATGATTAAAAGACCAACTTTGAGCTCACCTGTGTGCACCTTTAATGATTCCTGTGCCACAGCTGCACTGATGCAAGAGCCATATTGCTACAAGACGGCTGCAGATAAATTCTGACTCGTTCGAATTCTTAAATGGGGACAGCAATGTCGGTACAAGAGCATCACTGCAGTCTATTTGCATAAAAATGCGGCCGCAGCAGAAAATCCGATGGGTAAGAGCGCCAACTCGTGCTTGGCAGCAAAACCTCGGCAACCACTAAATCAGCGCGGTAGCGAAGCGAGCTGTTTTAAGTGCCACATATTTAAAATATTTCAAGAAAGTGACATTCATTTAAGGATGACTTAAAAGCAAATTCTGCACTTCAAAGTTGAAGCTGCGAACGAAAAAATCAAGATTTGTCTCTTCTGGTTTAATGAAAAGCGGCCGATATCCAAAGAGCATAAACGGATAATTAAGAGGGGACGAATAGGCAGGAATGAGGTCAGAGGCTTGTGTAAACCAAGGGATCCGATCGGTGTCTCATTCCAAGGACAATATCCCGCCGTCCGCTCCAGCAGCTCCGAAGCGAGCACCACCTCCAGGCTTTCGGAAGTGGGACCACCTTTTTTTTCCCACCATCCCGAAGGCGTACATCTGGTCGAGTCGGTAATCGGAACGCCATGCTCATGGAGGCAAGCAAAGGTCGACCCCGAGAACAAAAACAGAGCATTTGACAAGGTAAGTTGCTGGGCGAGTTTGTTCCGATATTCCATGGCTACAGCGCAAGGAACGGGACAAAAAGAAGGACATAGGCAGAGACACAACACAGCGCTGCAAAACAGGGCGCAGTGCAACCGTTACAGTGTCGACTATTACCCCGAGGCGCGCGCGAGATACAGGGATGGTCCGATGCCATAGGTCGGCCTAAGGTCGCCGTCGCTGTCACCGCTTTCTCGACGACGAAAAGGGGGTGGATCTGGCTAGTACCGGGCCGTAGAGACACCTTACAAAAGGAAGACGCCGTGCTGGTCATATATTGCGAACCCGGCTCACTGACACTGGTTCTGGCGACAGTGGACCCGCTCAATACGCAGCGATCTCATTTTGTTCTTCCGCTTATCCGTTCGGGGCGCCGACCTCTTCCAGGGATAGCGGTAGGAAGGGTAAAAATGTGTACTGCCGGCATGGTATGCCATTGCCGATAGCTCCAGCGTCCCCTGGTCGGCCAAATAGAAAGTTATCCAGGAAATCCATTTGTGGTCCCGTGATTCACTTCATCCTGGAGACGCGGTGCGGTTTTCGATGTCAGTTTCGTTCAACGCCTGTTTTTGTCAGACTCCATTGGCACATAGTATCAAACGACGCTCCGATGACTTTCAGGAGCCCGCCTAGCTTTCTGTACGCATTTACTAGACGCACTGCCATCATGCACAAGGGCCTGGGAACCGGAGTGGTTTAGAATCCTCTGGCGCGCAGCTAGGGGTAGGCCACCGGCACTGCCGCGACTTAAGCGCGTCTAATTGGAACAACCATGATTGCTTCTCTTCACCTCTTGATTATACCTGACACCTTAATTACTTGCATTAAACATGAGCAAGGGGGGTTTGTATTAAAACCTGGCCCTACACACTAACCCTTAGATCCCTTATGGGCTCCTCTTCCGGCACATGGACTAGCTCGCAAGGTGTGATCCGGGGCAGCGCGCACACACACTACCGCTCAATCAAATAACCAAGGCAAGAAAAAGAAAACAAGTTAAAGACAAAAAAAAACTTCTCCACGAGCGCAGCTGCAATCTGCTTTGAACACAAATCACTCTAGGCGCATTTTTCAACATGTGAGGAGATTGGTCCCATATCTCAACGTTATTCATTTAAGTGATATCTGCTCTCTTTCTGTCCGTTCCGTCTGTCTCTTTTCTGTTTTTTCGCTCCTTTAGAGGCCTTGTTTTTTTCCTGGCTTTTCTACGGAGAGCAACTTTAAATATTCTTTGTAACGACCCCCCCTCCCTTGTCATCTCTCAGATGCTGTTCGCTCGTCCTCTTTCGTCGTCTCAGCTTTCCATCCCGAGCCACGCGTTCAGCGCAAAGCCCGGCTGCCCCTTGTCATGCCGGTGCCGGGAATCAGAGCTGCGGCTTCCATGGCGCCATGTATAATTCAGCAGGGTCACGGTAGGAACAAGCGCCAGGCCCTGTGGCATTGAATACAGCGAGTCCAGACCTTTACGCGCCAGGTTGAGCAAAAGAGTCAAAGAGAGTGCAGCTAACACAAATATTCAGCTGACCGCTGACATCTGAGACCTGCGCGGCTGTGGCCCCATCGCAAGGCGCAGGCTATGTGTTTTCTTCCTTCTTAACTCTCCTCCATCCTTCTGTATCTTTCTTTCGCTCACCGCTCCTTCATCGCTTCGAGAACCGGGTGTGCGCGGCGGAACGATATTCGGGTAAGAAATAAAGGCGACTTCATTTTCTTGAACTTTGTGATAACTACAGATGTGGAGCACTTACTGCTATTTCTATACTCCGTCCCTCAAGAAGAAAATATTGGGAGTTGAATCCTCAAGGCTTAGGGAACGGTGTCGTCATTAGAGCTAAAGACAATAGAGGAGGGAGAGGGAAATCTTTTATTGAAGTGCAGAGCTTCCACGGGCCGAATTGCGGAAGCATCTCCATGTGAAAACAACCTCAAGTCTCAAAGCTCTGCCGGTATTGGCTGGTTCCGCCGACTTTTACACTTTCTTCAGATTGAGAGGGTTCCCTAGTTTTGCCCCTGATCAGAGCAAAGACCGTAGGTCATACATGGCAGAATTATTTTTGGTAAGTAATTGAATTACAATAGTAAATATTTCCAAAAATTCCGAAAATGTAATTCAATGATATTAACAATTACTGCTCACTAAAACGAATGTCTTTATATTGCAATTAACTTCATTAATTGAAGCAATTACTTTTAAATTCATTTATGGCTTCACGCATCCAAGAAGTATGCCAGTCACCGCTCTTGCGGACATTTAAAATTTCTTAATTTCATTTAAAACATTCAAAATTTCTTAAACAGCAGGAGCGACTGAACTTCAAAATGGCCGTCGAAAATTCTGCCCGCTTTGAAAAAATGGTGTCCTTGACCCTGCTGACTAGCCGCTCTTCGGAAGCCGATGAGGGCAGTTCAGTGTTCTACATTAAAATCTCTTTCAGCCCTTGGTAGCATTAAAAATGGTAAAGCCCTGTAGGTTGCTCACCATCCGGCGGTGACTTTAATCATTCAGTGTGTCATGTCGACTCGCCTAATTGATTTTGAACACTTCGTCGGACGCGTCTCTTCTTGGTGCCGCAGCAATTTCTTGATCACAGTGGATTCTCTAGAGTGAGCGTAACTAGTCAATAAAAGCAATAGCAAAAATAGTTCTTCCCTTTGGTTGCACGCGCCACGCCGTTCAACTCCCACTATGGCAGCAACTCTCTGCCATAGGAATTACAACAGAATAAAGACCAAATTCTCTCTGGAAACGCGACGCGCCGCACATAATTTGATCTTCCCTCTAAACTCCATCTCGTCCAACATTACCTCTTCCTCCCCCTTTTTTCCCTTTACCTCGGGCCATTAGAAAGATATCACAATACGATTAAAACACAGAAAAAAGAAGAACAACCAAACACTCGTCACTCTTTTGATTTTCAAATACGTGTGGACTTGCGCTAGTTCACACGCAAATTCGGCCGAATAGTCCAGTCGCATATACAGTTTTTTTAATGTTCTTCTAATATGGCCTTTAGCGGACTTGGCATCGCCGCCCAGTCGCCGTCCTCTCACGTTTGTGCAGAATCTCCCTGCGGGACTACGCATGCACTCGACTTGTTCCGGTTTTCCGGAGCGAATTCGGATGGTGTCGTGGAGACAGTCTCTCTTCAGAGAGCACGACGTGATAGCTCCTCCCAGTCGAATGCTGTACGTGACTGCCACAGATTGCTACCACCACCAAGGGGTGAACGAAAGAGTAGTCAGGATACGGGGAGGAGACGAGAGAGTGTATGGATAGAAGCTGAGGAAGAAACTCGCAGCACTGGTCCCTGGGACTCGATACATTCCCAGAATACGTTAATAGGGAGACACATCTAGAACGATCCCGAGATGTAGCCGGCATGGAGCCGAGACTGACGACGACGCACCAAATCGAGGTCGTTAGATAGATGCCGTCTCGCCGTGCGGCACAACGACTAGTTCGGCGAATCTCTTTTTCGCAATGCAGCTGGAAGCTTATTTCTGTCTGTCTCATTGCCGTGTTGTGCATAGGGTGAGCCGTTTTAGTATATAGGCAGACATGGCAGTAACTCAATTACTGCAACGACATTACCCCTATGTAATTGTCTTCTCGGTAATTTTCAGTGAAGCATATTACGTTTATGGTCTAGTAATTTATTAATGTGAGGAAAAACACTGGGCCAGTAGCCTTGCAGGAAAAGTTATATTCTACTCTCGAAGTAACTTTCATAAAAATGAACAGCTGCTCCTTGCGACTGCAAAGTTTTGCTGCCTTTCATGCCGGAAAGGGCCCCTTGAAAGCAAGAACGACGCGGGGCAAGCCTAGGCCAGAAAAACGGCAGGAGTGCGCATCTTGCGATAATTTATTAAGCAGCAAGGGCAGCCGGCGCATTTCAGAGTTCAATACTCTGTGTTGCCGGGCTTCTAGCAAGACTAGCTTAACCCGCCGCTCGCGGGAAAGATGCTGCTTGCTCCCTTTATTCTTCAACGAGAACGCTGTGACACTTTCCTAGCCTTTCCGCTCGCAACTCACGCCAAACCTCGGTATGTCGCTTAAATTAGCGGCAGTGGTGGATGTGACATTGACGAAGCCATGTTTTTGCATCACAACCTCCCCCCCTCCCCCTCCCCCTCCCCCGCTCACGCTGCCGCTCCTTTCTCAGAAATATATTGGTAGATCGGGAAAAAAGGCCTCCTAGACGAGCGGAATGAAAAGAGCCAGCGTGTTGCTCTGCTACCGCTTCTGGTGGTGTTTCGAGGACGACCCACGCATGCCGCTAGCCGATCGGTCTAAGGAATGGTTCTTCTGGTAATTGTCTGCCTCGAAGATCTACCACTGCGGCAGTGGGGATGCCGCGGGGCGATGCTCAGTGACTGCGAAAGTGAAGGCCAGGCTACAAGAAGAACGCCGCGGCCACCGGACAACAAAGCTGTGCTTAAAGAGTGTGGACTAGACTGTCAAGAAGAGAGGCCGATCCTCTTGTCGGTCTTCCAACCCCTTCTTCCAAATGTAGCAGCCGTGTAAGTGTATTTTATGAAGTCTTTTCCTGTTTTCATTTCTTGAACCCCGTCTCTGGTGACCTCGTTTATGCACGGACCCCGACCCGGCAACATGAGTCTAAACAACAGGTGGTAGCGGGACTCAGGAGTGCACGCAGGGGCACTCCCATGGTTACAAAGGCTTAGGGCACAGTGACGTCCTCTCATCTCCACGAGGCGCGGAGGAGGATGTGAAAGCGTCCATGGCACCAACATCCCCGAAAGGAATCTTACGAGGTGGATACTAGCTCCGAAGCACTAGATAACCAGCTTCGGAGACTTGAAACGGTGCAGATAGATCAGCCCAGCAAGGGGCTGGGTTCGCTGTTAATTTCTTTTGAGTGAAAGTGAACGAGCGTTTAGCCGTCCTTTTGCTTTCTTTGTTTTGTTCGTATTGTCTTGTATTTCTAATGGGCCGAGTTAAGGCGAAAAAAGGGGGAAGATTAGATGTTGGGTGAGACGGAGTCGGGCGGGAATACCAAGGAATGTGTGCGTCGCATTTTGAGAGATAATTTGGTGCACCTCTTACTCAAATGTTTTTGGGAGATAGTTACTGAAGGAGTGAGAATTGAATGGAGTGGTTCTGAATACACAATAGGTGCATTTAGATTTACTCACTGTAGCAGGGAAACTAGAAGGCAAAAAGTATTACATCGCACCGGTCCTTTAAATGAAATGCCTAACTCTGGTTTTGCTCTTACATACGCGTCATCTGCATCAAGAAACAAATCCAAGTAAAATGCCTTGGATTCATACCACGCACCGTTTCACAAAGGCAAAAATGACTTTTAACCTTTTGTCTAAAAGAGCAATTGCGAAATTCACCGAATCCCACATTTTTGGAATGCAAGTGGCCATCAACAAAGCCGGGTGGGCCGCCGCCGCTCAGCTCCAACACGAGGTGGCTCTAACTCTCCTAGCGCCCTTCTTCCCGTCAATTCTCCCTTCTTGGGCAGGGGTTGCGCTCGAGGTATTTCTGTCCGCGCCCAAGAGGCATAGCACGCAATCCAACGGCTTCTCGCTAAAGCCAGGACGCAGGAAAATACAAGGCAATACAGCCAAATGTGTGGTTGCATAGTCGAGAGGTCGCATGGTAAAACGCACTGGCGTGCGCGAGTGGCGGCGAGGAAGAGCGGCAACAAAACGAGGGGATAAAAAAATGCGAAGCAAGGGATAGCCAGGAACATGACGCCGACACTGGCAATGAGAACGAGAAGCAATAGCAGAACAGGAATGCCTCCGATGTTTGCAAAGAGAAGATGCAAAGGCAGAATAAGGCGAATACAGTCCTCACATGGCAGGAAGATAGTGCACGTCGGGGGTGACACCCCAGAGGCTCGACGCCGGTTCCGCTTCACAGTCACGAACAACGACGCAGCTCTTTTTAATTCTTTGTACGCGTTGGGACGCTAGCAGGCAACGCATCCCTCGAGCTACCTCCCTAGTTCAGCTTTGTCGTGGGCGCGCACATTGTTGTTCTTCTCAAAACCTCGCTTCTCTTCAGCCGAGCGCTGCTGTGCATCGCTTCTTACCACTGCCGCCGGCGCGGTTTTTTCTAAGTGTTCCCCCGCAGCGCAGCACTCTGTTTGCCTTCCATCTTGACGTCAGTCTTCGGAGTCTTGTGCGCTCTGATACTCATGCACAGAATTTCGAGGGGCGAAGGAGAGGAACGCGGCGTGCTCCCGTAAAAAGTTACTAGAAAGGCAAGGGGAAAACAAACATTCAAGTGTTATATGGTGTGAAGACGTGAAGAGTCGACCCGCCACGAGGAACTGCGCTGTCTGAGCCGTTTGCTTCCAACCTTTCCCCGTTCGTGCGCTTCTTTTCAACTGCGGCTGACGTTGCTATTGCTGCTGCTGCTACCAGTGATGTGTGTTTTATTGTTTCCGAGCCCTCGGGCTAGGCAGGAGATATTTTAGTTTGTTGTGACCCGCCTGGACCTTTATGCTCGCTGTGCTGTTGTGAGCACTTGGTTTTGTTTTAGCTCATGGGAGCTTGGTGATAAGAGGTGCCATCGGCTGGGAGGCACATTCACAGCTTCTTTCTTATCTGGCGTCAATTCTTGATTAGGGTGTCTTAGAGAACACCCCGGTTACATAATTTCTCGCTTCGATGCGACAGAAGCATCAGACAGTGGTTTAATATTGTGGGGGGGCTAGTTTTCTCCTGTTGTAGAAAATCTCTAGGAACTCAGAAACTCGTTTCAGCATTCTCAAAATCCATCCTTTGTGGGACGGTTTTCTTTAAAATGATGGTGCTTGGCAAAAACGCTTTTATTAAATTGTAAAAAATCAGTTAAACTGCACTGGCAAGTGAAGTTCGTGCTACTTTTCAAAGATATAGAATTGACACATTCATAGGGTGTAAAAGCCTTTCACTTTTCGTTTGCGTTGTCCGCTATTTTCATGTATACTGCAGATTTTCTATGAAAAGATATAAGGGTATCTAAAAAACATTCACCTTCCGCTGATACCCTTGCCATTGTTTTCTATTTCTACGCACATGACGCATATTCCTGGGAATTGTGCAGAGAATGCAGGCATGGAATTTTCTTCCAGCTGGTTTTTTCACCCGATAAGTTCTCCTTGCAACATACTTTTACATGTCATGAATAGCGAAGCTTCATACGAAACCGATTTCATGTGTAAAATTTTTTGCGTCTTGAACATTGCTTGTAATTGAAGAGCCAATGTGTGTAAGAGCGACGTTAGTTATTCTAAACTCAAACATAAATAAATAAATGAAATTTTATGAAATTTTTTGGCTTCTCTGTTGCGTTTTATAACCACCCCTCTTTATTTTCTTCCGTCCGTCATCCGTCCGTAACAAATAAGAAGACAAAATGATGTATATATATATCGAGCAACAGTTTGCTTGCAGTGTGCATATGCTATGTTTAGGAGCGTTTCTTCCTGGATTCAATGCACCGGCGAAAGGTATTGCGCAGTATTGACAGCGAGAGGGAGCAGTAAACAAATGAGCGGCACAGATGCTAAAATGCGGGAGTAACATCAGAAGTGCTGTACAGAGAGGCAATGTATGCAAAAACTTGCAGACCTTCCAACCGCACGACGCAAGAGGCACAGTCAGAAGCGCGTATACCACCATCCACCGAGAGTCGCATACATGGTTTGAATGTTTTGGAGCTAAAATGCCGTATAGCCGACGCCGGCCGTACACCACAGCGGCAGTTCTAAAGTCAACTCCACGACTCGACATTCACAAAATCTCCGCCGCGTCCTGTGGAGCGGGAAATGAGAACGTAGCTTATAGCCTGTCTGTGGAATATTTGTTCGTTTCTTTCTATTTGCTTTTCTTATGTATTTTTGGAAAGAGTCTGGCGTGAGTGAAGTTGTTCCTCCCCATCCGGGGAAGGGAATTGCACACGCGGCGTACAACGAAAGGGAAGGCTCAAGTATACGGCCACCAGCAGCAAGAAACGCAACGACCAACAAGAGTGCAGCTGGGGCGATGCAAGACTTCCCGCTTACCGTGCAATGGCATAGAAGAAGCACGTGTATTAAGAGAAAAACAAACAAAACAGAAGCAACACAAGACATAGGCGTGAAGAAAACAGTCACGGGATCAAAAAGCAAGAAAACAGATGTGGAAATGAAAGATGGAGAAAAAATTTGTCTCCGTACATGCAGAGTGTGCGAATTCCAAGAAAACAAGCAGAAAAAACAGTAAAGCACGTGAAAAGATTAAGGATACTTCGGAAGAAGCGGGCGTGGGGATATGGCGGATGAAAGGGAGCCTTTCGACTTCGGACTTGAAACAAATGGAAGTAGCGGAAACGGCCTCGGTAAACGAGGAGGTTTCCGCGGTATCATGGCGCCTGCCCGCGTTGCGCCGGCGTTGTCACGCTTCCGCTGCTGCCGGCGTTTCTGCTGCTCATGCTGCTCGGATGCGTCCCTCGATGAAAGCTCTAGATGGCGGTGACGCGAAAAGCGCTTCCGCAGAGGCACACACGAGGCGCAAGAAATGGCTCGCTTCCCTTTGCCGAGGCGGCTGCGTGCTGGACTAATGGCCACGTCGGGGAAGCTGTTATTGTGTGTGCGTGTGTCACTGAAGTCGCGGCCGCAGCGTGTGTATCCCGAAGCTTCTCCCGGGATATAGCGTCCGTGCATTCTGCTCTGTACAAAGAGGAAGAAGACGTTAGGTCTCTGCTTCTTGGGCTTGTATGCACCCTGGCCAATCTCCCGCGGTGGGTATGTGCCATTAGGCATGAAGACATCATCATCGTCATCTAAGGTTCGAATGATGCGCAGACTCGTAGAAGCTTCGTGCGCTGTTAGTCGAACATTAATGTCGCTTAGTATGAAAATGCCCTTTCTACTGAGTCTCAACTCTCAAGCGCGGAAATTGAAAAGAGCGTTTCTTTAAAGTTCTTTTTAGTAGACGGCAAGCTTTGGTTTATTAACTGGGTGTACAGAGCGGCCAGACGGTTGTACTTCGATTTGTTCGTCTCGCTGCTCAGGAGCCCGCGACATTTAGGGATTCAACGATGCTTCCTAAAGCGGGAGCTATTTCTGGGAGGTCATCCTCCGCGGACAGACGCGAGAGGGGGTAACGCTGGGCTACAGTAAACTATAGCTGGGCCAACAAAGTGGTTCATGGAAGCGCTTTGACAACTTGCAACTCTCGCTGCGGCCGGCACATTTTTTTTTCAGAATTGTTGTAATTTACACTCTAGCTGCTGAGTATTTCCCGCAGAAAATGAGCATTTTTAATTGTTACGCACGTTTAAAGCAATCGTGAATCATATTTACATACATGATAACTTTTTGTTGGATTCTTTTATCAGAGGCAATTGAAGTTTCGGTTTCGGATTTGTAAAGTGCAGCCTTTTTCATGGGTTACGTTACCAGTCGTTCATGCGTGGGAACGTGTACAATGCTGCATCTTCATTTTTTATTGGAAAAGATGGTAACTTCCCGTCCGTAACTGCAAAGGTAGCCAAAATATAGTTCTGAGAAACGTAGTATCAGTCTTTTCAGGGAACCGCCTTCATCGGCATTTCCAAGAGAAAGACATGACACCCCATATACTGAGCCATGTTTTCTTTTGCAAGCTTTTAACAGGGAGATATTGAACATTGGCTGAGAGCCAAGTGAATGTCACAATAACGGAGGAGTTTCTTCTGCCGGTAGCTCAGACAATTCGGGCACCGCCGCAGGCTGTCGCACTGTGTGCATGTCCAGGATTTATTCATTTTTTTGAGCGTTAAGTCTCCTTCACTCTTCGGTGCTGTAAAGTAGTTGAAACCAAAACTAACTAGAGCCTGCTATACGGGCCAACGCTCATTCGTTGCCCTTTCAATGTAAAGGCTCAATACGCAGCTTTACCTCAAGAGTCAGTATATTAACGCTGAATCGCATTGTCTGAGACAGGGACGCAGCGACGCAGCGCGCCCTGTAGGTGGCCCTGAGACGAATACGGGTTCACCGCGTGCCAAGGATAGGGTGCATGTGTCACTCGCGATGTAGTCGGCGTGGTGTCTGCACGCAGGTTACGTAACGAGTTCTGTCATACACGCCGTCGCATAGAAGAGCTAGAAGATTGCGGCGCCGGCTTCCATGCGTTTAACGTTGAGAAAGCTACAGAAAGAGAAGTAGTTCGCAGCGTCTGGATTTTGTAGTGAACCACATAATGGATTTTGCCTTAAGATTGACAACTTTTGCGTCATGCTGCGTAGCTCAGGGGTAGAGATAAAGGAAGGCGCAATAGGTGTAAAAGTACGGTCCAGGTGGACACCTGCACTGCATCATGAAAGAGAGTATTAAACAAGGGTTGCAAGGGGAAGAAAATAAAAATATATATTTACAGCTTTTACGCTAGCTCAAGCCGAACATTGCGATTTGTTCAATGAACCTAAAAGTAATTATTCTTTGTTCCAATGTCCCATGACTTCGGCGGCAATGCATGCACAAGGACTCGCCGCTGGAAAAGCGCAGAACAAACCAAAGAAACATTGGTTGTCCTTAATGCTCGAGAGTTTAAAGAATCTGTTACGCGCATGCTAGCCAATAGCTTTTTATGCGTATTGAACGAGCATTGTTGGAGGAAACTTATTAATAAGGTAAGCTACCAGTGGGTTGGTGTAGTTTAAGACTCGATCCTCCAGTGCGTTAACTACGCAGTTGTGCTTCACACAGAGGCCGCAATAGTCATACATTCACGAATTTGTGCGACGCGGTGATAGGCTGCATCAATGTCTTCCACGCTTCTGCTCTACCAGCTGTATGGCGATCCGCGAAGCTAAGCAGTCAGCAGCCCTCTTATAGAGAAATCTACCTTGAATGATGCGTTGACAGTCCGATAAAGTTACACCGGCCACGCAAAGCTTTAACTGCTATTAAAATTGCCAGTACAGCCAGAACAAGAGGCCGCATTGGCCCCGTATTCGATTGTCGATCAGAGAGTTACTGCCCAACTGGCTGCCTGAAACTCGCTTGTTTTGTTAACCATCACATTTTTCTGCACCCCAGAGAGAGCAAATATAAGTGAAAATTGTCAACACTGTCTCCTTTCACAGCAGCCTAGCATTTTCTGCGGAGACTTACACAGAAAAAAAAAATAAGGACAGTACTGTGGACCATGACCAACTAGAGTGGCGACGAGCGCGACGCCGTCCCTCTAGTCCGGCTGTGTGTGGATTTACCAAATTCTGCACTCATAAGCTCCACAGCGGATAGCGAAGAATTTCCTTTGCTCCGCAAGAATTTGGAGAGCCGGCAATGAAATGCAAGCCGCACTACACGACCCAAAATTGAACATGGTTTCCGGTGCACTTTTCGCAATTGGAGGCTTGGCCTCCTAATCGTCAGCCTAACTTGCCTGTCCGTTCCTTTCTGAAGTATATCAAAAATATACAATAAACTTCCTTATTACCGTTAACTTGCCCGCATGAATACAAAAAAAAAAAGACTGAAAACGCGCCGTTTGCGACAATGCACCGGTACTCAATTTTACAAGATGCATGGATGCGTGATAAGCGTCAGTTAACCAGCATAAGATCAGATACCCGTCTCCAGAGAGATTCATAAAGAAGAGGAACTGTCTCGTTTGGAAAAGCTTCTGGACCAGAGAATCGTTCTCAACTCAATATGAACAGCCGCCCTTTTTCTTAGAGAAATAATACCACTTTGCAAAATGATAATTTTGCAAGGTGGTATTGCACCTACAGAAAGCTTTTTATACAAAGGATAACACTGTATGGTTAATAAGCTAAACAAATAAGGCTTTCAGTACAAAACCGTCAATTTTTTCATAGTTTCCTTAGCGATAGCCATTAAGTAGTGTCCAATAGCAATGTAACACATTCCCTGCGAGGCATAGTCATAGCTGTACCACAGTAGTGAGTGCTTGGGCCCCTACATTTTACCTCCTATGTTAGCAACCTGCCTCAAATACTTACTTCTTAAACGCTCTTGTACGCTTACGAAATCCCATCATATTCACTGCTGAGAACGTAATTGAACTGCAATATAAATTAAATACTGTGTTTATTACTAAAGTATCAGATTGTTTTTTGCGAACAAATTAACTAAAACTAAGAAAATAAATACACGCTATTCATCAAAATATAAAGGTCAAAAACTAAGCTATAATTAAACCAGTTATTATTCATAATGCACTCCTGAAAACCAACTCTTTCACATACCTAGGTATTGTATCTGACAGCGAACAACATAGCAAAACGAACTACTTCTTGCTTTAGGTTAACCTATTTTTGCTACGCCATTTTGAAAGCTCGTGATTACTTTGGCGCTAACATTTTAAGCATCTTATACTTTTAATAAATCAGCGGTCATTTGTCATATTGCCTAGAATACTAATACTGGACTAACACTACTTATCTTTATCCTCTCAGACAAATGCAAAAGGATGCAATTATGGTAATTAAGTTCACTATACCGAATAAACACAGTAAGCCTTTATTTAAACAGCTTTATTTATTGACATTTGATCATATGCAGGAAGACAGAACTGCACTTTGCACACATAGCATAATTAGAAACAGTCATCCGTTTCCCGTCTGCTTATTTATAAGCAGACGGGAAACGGATGCGCAAGAAACTTCACTCTCAACCATTTCAATCTTCCCCTTACTAAAAAAGTATATGGTGAGCTACGTACCCAATATGTTGGTGCAATAGTTTGGAATAAAATTCCTGTTGATCTGAGGCATAATGAAAATTTCTGTGAAACGCTAAAACACCATTCCCTGCTGTTAAATGCCTAAGAGGGTTCTCTTTATTAGATGTACTTATATTTTTGATGCCCAAGAATGAGTTTTAGAGTGTGTGATACGTGAAAAATCGTAATGTGTGCTCCATTTGTAGCTAACATTGTACATGTTCCTAGTTTGTGTAGTTTTTGATCTGTAACGTAAATATTATCTACGTTATTTGTTTTTTTTTATCTCAATAAATGTTATTTGAATAACTGATATGACGACTGCTTAGAACGATGCCCTTTTATTTGTTGGACATACAACTAGCCCATGGCTACGGGTCCAAGAACTGGTCTGTAAATGTTTTTGCGCTTATGAAGGAAATAAAACACATTGAATTCACATGATATCTACCGTCTATTCAATCACTAGCATCTATTTTTTTTGCATCTTGCAATTTCAGCGAGATTTACTGGTAAAAATAGATATTCATAGTGCATTTTTAAGCTCCATTTCTTAATCTACGCAGTCCTATTTAGGTTAAGAAGCCCTGCAAAAGGAAGATCTGGGTGAAGGCCGAATAGGGCGATACTTGGCGCCTCATTCCTGATTTTTTTTTCTTTTTAGCATTTTGCTCTTTCTTATCCACAGAGTCCGAAGAACATAATATACTCTAATATATAAAAACATACATAAGCTAAAAGAAACGCGGGTCATTTTGAATTCAGTTACAGTCGCAGAATGCTTTCTGTGCTTTCTAAATGCAAATTTCTAGTGCACTGTTGGTAACGGACGAGCTACTGCTCTCTTTTAGTTCACCAGTTCTATTCATCGGGCTTCCGGTAAAATTCGCAAACCCAACTGAATGGCCCTTTTTTCACTCTGTCTGCTACTTCAATGAGCGCATCTCATTACTGCGGCTTGTTTTATTATTTTCACAGATGAACCAAACCTGCGGATTAGATACAGCAATAAAAACTTCACAATGGAATATAAGCTCCGCACAGCACAGAGTCACTGGGCATCAAAGCGAGCCGAGGGAGCCCGTCCAGTGTGTTGTTTGCTATTGCTGCAACAAAGCTTACTGGCTCCGATAGAAAACTTTCGCACTGCACAGTTATATGACACTACCGTATGCTTTGTATTAGAGTCTAGGAAAGACGGGAGACCCACGCATATTCCTGCCCTTCGCACTTACGTCATGACTTTACAAACGAGCTACGATAAATTTTCTATTTGCTTCCCGGCGGCTAACTTCTAACCTCATTAATTACGCAAAGTTAGGTCATGTTTATAGCGGTTAGGACTTAACGACTTGGTATTCCAACGTCGTCCCCCTAACGAAGCACGTTGGGTTCTCGGTTTTCCCGAGGATTACACCACTTTCTTTTCTTTTTTTCTTTGGAAATGGTACGGCTTTTTAGGTTAACATCTGTCATTTTCTTCCAAAAACTTTCCTTTGTTGATATAATTTTCGTGGGAATGTTTTCTTTTATTGCATCACACGTTACACACTCTCTACTAAGAGAAAGAATTAATGCACAGTCCGAATGTTCATTTTATCGCATGGCTTTACACTACGTGGTTAACAAGCAGCGAATCGCAATTAGACAAAAAGAATATCTGCACGCAAAATAGGCAATACATGGATGGCCACAGCAAATATTTTAGGCCACTTACCCTGCTACTTCGAAAATAATGCGTGACACTGTTGGCATAAAAGTTTCACCATCTTTATTAGCAAAGGATAAACACAGCTGACCTTCCTTGTTAAAAATAAATGTTTCTCTATCTCTCTCTCAGTCTCTCTCATACAGTCCTCCCCACCTTCCTTGCGCTATGCTCCCTGTGTGTCTCGATGAGCAATATGGATACAACATAACTCTACCAGCACAAAGCAAAGTGGCAGGCTACGGCATTTCCAGCATAACGCCAACCACGCCGCTTCGTAGACGCAAAAGAGAGGGGGAGGGGGGGGGGGGGCACACTATATTAAAGGAAAAGAAACCGAAAATACCATTGGCTCGACACTTGCGAGTCGTAGCTCAAGAAACGCAGCAGACCGCCGTCAGTATCCGAAAAGGAAAATGCGCTCGCCTTTTCCCACTGCACCGTCCGTGGTCGAAGCGGGGGACGACGACGTTTAGTCACTTGGTGCGCTTTCCACTCCCGGTATCGGCGATTTCATCCAAAACGAGGAAATCGCTTAAGCAACATCTGCCACCTAGTTTCTAACCGGGCACTTTTGACAATTTCACGCCGCGTGTCAGAGGCCGCAATATGCGCCACGTTTCAAGTTATTAGACACCTTTAGCATACCGTGTACCGTGTTACCGTTACCGGAGTACCGGGGGCCCGCCTACGGCCGGTGAGCCCGCACTGATTGGCCCTATGCTGCAGGCGCACGCGTAGCTGCCGGGTACGTGGCGCTATCTGGCGTCGTCAAGAAGATTTGCGCATTCACATTGGCTGCGCGCGGTCTCCTGGTATTCCGATACCGGTGACGGTAACACTATGCACGGTATGCTAAAGGTGTGTATTTATTGGGAAAGTTAGCTCACTTCAGCATCACTTATGCTCATTCGTGTCGGGATCAAGTGCAAAAATTACGTGCACGCGCACTTGCAGCTTCGTGTTGATTCCTGCACGTTTGTGTGAGAGTCCTCATCTTGCTTACATGTATGTGCTTACATGTATCAGGCTTTACAATTGTTTTTCATTGAGCTGCTGCATGTTTAATGTTTTGACGTACTCTTTGACTAGCGTTTGCATTTCGTGCTTCCAGATCAAGTACCACATTCAGGTGCACATAACTGAGCACCTTGCTGCCTCTATGCGCGCTTCCTACATTTCTAACTTTTTATAGATAGGCTTACTCTTTACGGCTCACTAAATTGCTCAATGCCTGATGAATGCCGATTGTGAGCTGTCATCAACGTGTGGCATGTTGTAAGAATGAAAATCCACTTTTTCCCTCTTCTCATTTTATTCTTTTGCCGCAGACAGTGCTAAAATCTTTTTACATTACAAACCAAGCGAGACTGAGGAGATGGGAGCACTTCGAATGGTGTCGAAGCCTAAAGATTGACTCTTCTGCCTACGGTCTCCACTTTAAACGATATCAGAGGGTCTGAAAAAAATTCGGTGGAAAAATTCACATGAAAAGAGCGCACAGGCCGCAGGAGAATAGTAACATTTCATACTTGTGTGCCCGTTCTTTTCGCATGGGCACACATTTCTGCACAGCCTGAAGATATGGGATGCGTCTTTGGGTAGCGTTGCCCACAGGCAGGCGCCGCAACAAACACAAGCATACCGACGCCGCACTCAGCCTCCTTCATTATTTGTGCGCTTTGTTTACCAGCGCCCGACCTAAGCAAGGACTGCCTAAGAGCTGTGGCGCTGAGCCCGTAAGACCCCATAATTGGGATTCCAGTCCATTACCGGCAGAAGAGAACGCACAGACACGGTAACTCTACCGGCATCTCTGCGCCACATCCTCTGAGAAGAATGCGAAGAAAAATGTACCGAACGGGAACTGAGGGCACGGAAGGGGAAGTGTCCCGCTGTGGGAGGTAGGTGTTAGGGAGGGAGAGAACGGAAAGATCGTCGACAGGACGGGCTTGAGGCAGACGAGGGAAGTCCGGAAGGCTGTGGTAGGGGAGAGAGA
Organism: Amblyomma mixtum; assembly: GCF_055824585.1. Classification (NCBI taxonomy): domain Eukaryota; kingdom Metazoa; phylum Arthropoda; class Arachnida; order Ixodida; family Ixodidae; genus Amblyomma; species Amblyomma mixtum. The sequence goes on from NC_143016.1 coordinate 66,505,083, forward strand.
GAGTCCCAGACGAGTGGGCGTCGCTCTTGAACGACTGCCGGAAGTCAGAATGGAAATGTCTGTCGTACCACGGACACTTGCTTCCGTTTTGTTGCCCTGTCGGCTTCACCAGAGGCATAGTAGCACCGTGGCGTCACCCAACTAACAACGTCGGCACAAAAGAGATAGATTTAAGCGCACTTTCTTGCCGCGGGCGTACTGAGCTGTAGATTGGTCTCACAATGCGTGGGTGCAAAGCGCACACGCGTGCCGCTCGCGCACTAACTTCGTTCGAACGCACAGAGTGTTGATGCGTGAACAGACACAGACGTTAGTGGAAAGTGAGCGACGGCGGTATACTCATTTTCAAGGCTCCTTCAGAGATTCCTCTTCATAAGGGCGCATTTCTAGGCCGCTAGGACAACAGGGTGAGTAATGACGCTCCTTACTCACTCTCTCTCTCTTCGGAAGAAGCGTTACTCATCCGGGCGCGAGTTTCTCATATCGCGCGCTTTAGGTACGCGCCGAGAGCTTCTTCGCTGGCTGCAACTTGCGTCAAGGGCTGCAGCCAGCAGCTCGGGGAGTTTAAGAGCACCCGCTCGCTACAATGATGTATGCAGTGCGTAAGACGAAGCCACCGTTGGGCACTCCTCTCGCGGCAGCTGCTTGAAGGCTGTACCGCGCTTAAACCAAGCAACGCCTCGAGCGCACACTTCAAGACAGCCTTGGGGCTTGGGAAGACGTTAGCTCTCCTGGGCTTCACCGACGCTTAAGTGGGGTCAAACAATTTAGCTATATGCACTGTTCACTTCTTGTGTGTTTGTTTTCTTTGCTCGCCGCATTGTTCACTCTAGAGTCCATAATCGTTGTGGAGGACTAAATATTAAAAATGAGGCCCATTAAACTTCTACTTTCGGCAAGGTTTTCTTATTGTTATACTCTATGCCCACATTTGTACATATTTCTTTCATAAAGCCGAGGGCACTTAGAACTTTGCAATCAAGATGATCTAGGCAAGCAGTTCTGAATCATTTTTTCTTTCTCAAGTTAAATTTACTGAACAAAATGAAAAATGATCCCCCCCCCCCTCCCTCTGGTTTTTTAGCTTTCCCTATCTGTAAGGCACTTTCACGAATATAGCATGCCGTGAGATAAGGTGGCAGTCACTGGTGTAGTTGCGGGTGATAATAATAAGAAACCTCGTTCCACAGTCTATTCCTCAAACTTCTCCGCCGAGAATAACCTGAGAGGAGTCAAGAGCCTCGTGGCGGTTGGCCGTCGTCAGGAGAGAAGTGTTCTCGAACCCTAAACGTTCTCAAAAAGCTCATGGCGTTAGCCCTGGAGAAAAATGCGCCTTCGCAGTTTTCTTTTCATGCGGCCCTTCACCATGCGCACCTAAAGTACGCTGACTGCGCGCAGCACAAGAACAATACAAATACAAAGTCCTGTTGAGCGAAAAAAATGGCATAACCAGTGGGCTCCGCCTTTTGCCCTGTAGCTTGCAGCTGCCAGTCAGCATCGTTACTAGAAAAAGCTACAGCTACATTCCTCATTTCTGAATGCTTGCCGAATAGAAACTTTTCAAGAATAGTTTCCAGGACCCCGCACCTGAGATTTTTTTTTTTTTTCTGCTGTCGGCTTTTCAGTTCCTTTTCAGTCTTGTTCAACACATACTTTATAACCCCAATAATCCGCCTTCACGGTTGCTTGTTTATCTTTTGAGATTCTGCACGCTTTTTTTTCTTTTCAATGGAGTAGCTGTGATGCAAGGCTGGATTACTTTGTTTTTAATGCTAACTTTAACTAGGCCCAAATTCTAATCTTCAAAACAAATGTCACACTATGCGTTTGTTTAACAGGCATCTCTGTTACGTGTAATATGCAGTGACGTTATTCCCATCTCATTACCTAACTACAGTTTATGCCAATAACTTTAAGGGACAGACGAAATATAGGAGTCGACCCTGCTAGACACTTAAGTATAACGCGGTCCAATTTCTGCCCTCTGTCCGTTACATTGGGACTAGAATAAGTCTATGGATGCCAGTAGCTGACTACTTTGGTTAATTCTGAATGACTCAGCCACACGAACAGAGCCCAACATCCATCCTTTGCACTGACACTGACTAAAAGAAAGCCTATATGGAGTGACAGAAACCAACAATAAGAGCATCCTGGGCTTCTTATGTCGCTGCATTCCTCTCACAGATCATATGCAAGAAATCATATAGGAACTAGAAAATCATTCAACGCCTCCCTTCGTTTCTGGGCACATATTTCAGGTGCAGAGAGAACGGGATATGTTAATAAAATATCCACTTAAGGTATGACCTAAAGGTGTTGTATAGACTTCTCAAAAACTGTACTGCCTTCCTGTAGACATTTCCTGTTGCCTATTCGTAGTCTGTAAAGTCTATAGACAAAAGTCTACTAAAAGTGCATGGCCATAAATCTGCATATTGTCTATGACTTTGCTGGCAGAAGTCTATGGACATTCTATAAACTGTGTTAAGAGCTTTTGTGAGTGGTTTGTGTACGTACTACTTAGCTCAGCCGGGGCATCCACGAACCGGTGGCGGAAGCAGGCAAGGAAATAAAATGTTGCTGCAGCGCGAAGAGCGCCTTTCTTTAATGAGAGGGAGACAAACGCCCTCGTCCAGTGAACTGCTCCTACGACAGGCTATTCGTCTCAGAAAGCCACCAGAAAGACAGCAGGACACATTTCTTAATAAGTGATGAACACGGACATAGATTTCTTTTTTCGTTTTTCTTAGGAATTTCACTCCTCTTTTCCCTTCTGGCAGGATATCTTGGGATTCTGCGCTTAACCAGAATGTAAACATAAGGCGGTCCTGTTTTGATGCATGCAGCTGATGTAAAGGTATGCAAAACACTGCGAGGAACCAGGAAATTACCGAACCGAACGCTGTCGCTCAGAAGGGGGAACGATGACCCAATAACAACCAAGCCAGGCCAGAATTATTTCTTTCTTTGACCGCTATATAAGAGCTATCTCTGTGAAAAATATACATTATGCTGAAGTGGTACTCTTAACAGGGAGTGACTGTCAGTCGAAAAAAATATAAGTGGCTAAAGGTAATACAGACACAGCCACTTATGAACGAAAATAATTTATATCTTTGTTTTCTTGGCGTCATGGCGTATACATAAACAGACCAACATAAAATGTATACACGACAAAAGTTCGCGTTTCTGTAGTAAGAGGCACCAATCTGTTTTGCATTATTATGTTCTCTAAAATATCAGTTTATGTTGCTTAAATATGTTATATTATTAGCCACTCGTCATGTCACCTCTGTGTCTCCTGTAGTACTTTAGGCTGAAACTGAGCCCGAACATGTACCAATTCTCTATCTGTACCCAGCTCTTTTACATGCTCTCTGGGTTTGATAGTATATCAAAATAAATAAATTATTGAAATAACGTAAGTAGGATGAAAATTATTTATCTCCTAACTACTCAATAACGCTAATAAAAATGTTTGGCTCTTAAACCACATTCTCTCCGGGGTTGATAGTATCTCAAAATAATCAAATTCTTGAGATAACCTAAGTAGGTTGAAACCTATTTGTCTCCTAACTACTCAATAACTCTAATAAAAATGTTTGGTTCTTAAATCAAAAAAAGAAAAGAACGAAGAGGAAAATGCCATTTGATCGATAAAGTATTTTGACTGCTCATGCACAAGGTGATCGCGCAAAGGAATAAAGAGTTAAAAATAAGATATAGAATGCATTGCGAAAGCGATGTTATTGCCTCCCACCTAAAGGGAGACACAGCACATAACACTTCATACTAATGGATCTAATCAGGTTAACCAAATTTGTCGTTAAGCCGTAGGTGAATGTGATTTTTTTCCTCGAAACGTTGCATAGCGATAGTCCAATGGTCCAAGACTTCCTCGATTTTCATGAGGGAGGACTTATCCTCACCATTATCTCTTTATGATTTCAGAAGAAAAAAAAAAGAGGCGAAACACTTGTAAATGTAATTGTGCAGACATTAGCTACCAAGACTTTCCTAGTTTGCACGGGTCATTTCCTTAAACATTTCCAAGAACAGGTGATCTCCAATGTCGTGCACTGTATCCGGAGAACGGAAATCAACCTTGTAACAAAGAGACTGCTATGCAGGAATTATGCAATTGCGATTTAGTTCCACATGATGAGTCTTTTTCTGCTTAGAACTTACGGATGCCAGAAGGGAGTAGATTATTTGAAACAAAAACTGAATTTACAAGAAAGGAAAAAAAAATGTTGACGCTTTTTCTAGGCGACTGCTAGAAATGTTTTCTGTGTTTGAGTCGCATGATAAGTTCCAGTATTTCCCCAAACCTTTTGCTCACATTACGCAACGTACCCTGCGTGACAGCCTATATTATGGCAATAGGCTATTAGCTAAAGAAGAGCCCATTAGAGAGGGGAAAGAAAACAAACAAAAAATAATGGTGATTGACAGCAGAGCCTCTAAAGGGGCGCAGTAGGGACATGAACGCAATGTCCAAAGCGCCCTCTGGGGAAAACAAAAAAGACTGCGCCGACTGTTGGCGACAAAAATCCTCTGCATCGGACACTAGCGTCTGCAGCTGAGGAGATCACTACACGAGGCGCATCTATAGGTCATGTTGAGTGAAACGTTTATTTCCAATGCTTAATGGCAGCGTTAGTTCACCTGCTGTGTAATGTTGCTGCTGAGAATGATGCTGTAGGTTCTAGTGCTTCTGAAAAGGCAGCATTTGGAAGGAGGCGACAAGCATAACGGGAGCATGGCTAGATGTCGGATCTTGTTAAAGAACTTGAAGCGGCCATAATTTAACCTGCCAAAAGTACAAAGTTCAGCACCTAAATATGGCTTTCTTCCTACTGTTTTCTCATACAGGCTAAGCACAAAAAAGCCTATATGTGAGTAAACAGAGAGTAGACTCTCCTCAAGCGCCATTCTTTTTAGGGGCAGGGTATGCTGATGAAGTTCTGGCGTAGATTTTGATCACTAAATACACTAATTGCTTACTCTTGGCAACGGAGGCATATTCCCACTGCAACGTATAGCAACATGATGCAGTTAGCAGTGGCAGGAGGCCTTTAAACACTGCGCAGGAGGTCTTGTGGTTATCAAATAGGGGAGAATAAAACCTCGGTTAAAATCTTCGTAGCTGCTAGAGCTTCGGATGCTTTGAAGATCGAACTTGTTTCCGTTGCCAGACCATGAATATTCCGCGTATTCAGGAATGAAAATTTACCCCAGAGCTTGGAAAAAATGCCGTGCCCCTAGAGGGGAATGTGGTAGAAGTCAGCTTACTCCGTTTTTACACCTCTATAGGCTAAAAAGTGTGTAGAGTGTAGTATTTCTTCGCTTAATTATCTTGTGGTAGCGGTGGCTTTTCCTCTCTTTCTTTCTTTTGCTTCTAGTCTGGATATATTGAACGTCTGCCAAAGAAAACAGTGTAATTTGCTAAATAAACAGATGGATGGAAGGAAACCAATCAATATATATATCGCTACCCAAGGCCGGTGGCAGTCATTAAAAACTCAGCTACTTGATAGAAATGTACCTAATCACAACCTGTTTTGAAATGTGTCGCCTATTTGCTAAAATGATCCCTCACGGGCCGACAGCCTGATATATCTATTTCTATATTTGTCTCTCACGAAGTCTTATTTCAACAGTAAAGTCTGTTGATAAAAACCGGTTTCTTTTTTCGTCCACACAAAATACCTTTGAGGCTGTTATTGTTTCGCTGATGACGCGACAGCGTACACGAAGTGCACAGTTTGAGATTTTACACAGAAATTAACCAGAAAGCCTCGAGCCCACAACAATATAAGTTCCTCAAATGCACGCACGCACGCACGCACGCACGCACAGGCCTCCACCTACACCCGCACACGTCCGGCTCAGCGTTAGAACGGAAAGAAATCGGGAACTTGATCCCGTTGTTCCGTACGCGCAGTCATTAAGGGCAAGTCGAAACGTGCCTTAATTGCTAGCAAATAGTGACAGGAGGGCCGGCTGTCCTTACGCTGAAAACTTTCCGACACGTCTAAGTCCAGGGGAAATTAAAGTTTTCGGCTGTCCTTCGCTCGTGTAGCTGTCGTATTGGCTCGTCCCGTCAATTAACCCCATTATAAAGCAGTCTTGAAAAGAAAGTTTCTCCTTAAGTTAAAGAAATTGAGAGAGATTGAGAGAAAAGGAGAAATGAGAACCGGGAGGCCTCGAAGCATGCGCCTAGTTTTTGAATCACCGCAAAGAAGACGTGCTATGCCGCGAATACACTTAAAAACTCCAGAAACAACAATAAGACTTCTATGGGTTGCGGTTTTGTTTGCGTCCTTGCCCTTTCTATCGAAACTAAAAGGCAAAGACTGCCTAAACTAAGTTAAGGAGGAGAGAGGGTTACCACGAAAGAGCTCGCGTGTGCCTACTCTCCTCTGTCCTGTTCTTTTGTACTGTGTTTTCTCATAAAAACTTCAGAGCAGGCCTGCTTATGATTCTGATCGTATGTATATGGTGACCTCCATTAACGACAAAAAGACTTGAAGCGGGTAAGCATGATAAAATTATTTATTTAATCGGACGGATGGATCTTTGACGCATTTTTTGCCGTTATCTGCTTATTCAAGATTAAAAACTTTCGACTTCGGCATCTTGTTGTTTTTTTTTTTGTCGTGGTCCAGATTCGTGGAAAACTTTGCGCGCAACTCATTTTCTTCGCTTTTCTCAGCTAGCGAACACCAGTCTCTTGTATAGCGGACATGTAATATAGCTCCATATTATTTCTTGCAAGCTTTTAGGAATTTAAACACTCTAGATGTGCGGAATTCTTCATAGCTCAGCAAAATTAAAGGCCAATCCCACTCTAAAAGGCCGTTCTCAAACAGTGTTTCTAAGTTTGCAAATGCACAATACAGGAATAGTTCACGTAGCTGGTTCATCATACGGTGTTGCTTTTGCAGTTTTGTTTTGGGACTACATAATATCGACCTTCTTGTCCTACGTAATACTCGTACTTTTTCAAAAAATAACGCATAGTTTACACTGTGCGTAGTGTGTTCAAGAAACTTTAAGAGACTGCTTCGTGGCACGTTGGTCCGCCATGCGTGCTGCAAGCTATCCTACGCCCTCGTTAAAGGGGAAACGTTTGCGCCGTCACATCGTGACTGAAATAAAGTAGCTGCTCTGCGAAATCAATAGGATGTGTTTTACGCCATTCATACGCTATTTAGTTTGTTTTTTAAAGTTAATTTACTCTGCTTCGCTGAAAAGACGGCAGCGAGACTGAATTTTGCGGCAACTTTGAAGAAAAAGGAAAGTGCATCCAGGGCTAATGACTGTGATATCTGTCACGTTAGTTTGTAACACATGTTTTGTCCATTTTGCAACGGCCGTAACAAAAGTTCGTAACTTAAGCGAGTAGCGTATTCTTACTGGCGAACATGAAGAGATGTAGCGAGAGATTTCTGCTGATATAAAGGGCTAGTTCAAGTCTGAAATCACTAGGCAAAGAAGATTATGTGATTGCTTTGCAAAAGCATTTCCCCACGAGAAGTTTCTTATGGCTACGAGTGCCCACTTATCGTATGTCAGTCTTGGTTAAACGCCTGCCTAGTCAGCTAGTATATCCAGCACCGCAATCGAAGGGATTGTTTATTTAATCCGAGGCGTTGCATGAAAGAGCTCCTGACTTGGTAACGTTTCCACCTCTCCAGCTCGCGCTAGTGGCTAGTTATATTTTCTAGGGATTACTACACCCGGTGGCAAGTCTCCTTATCATGCCTCTCTTCTTTCAAAAAGAAAGCTATTTGTATACATTCGCGGCCTAAATATAGCCAGGTAGCTTTTCCTGAAACAGCTCTAAGAACTAGTTGGGTCGTATGAATTCTGAGGAGGAATATCTGCAGACACTATCTTTTGCGTGTTCGCGTAGCCGTTCAGACACTACCTCCAAACAATGGCAAGGCCGAGTGGTTATCTAATGCACTATGCGGGTGCTGAGGCTATCATAAGTTCGATTTCCTTGTGAGCGAAGCAATACGTCGTTACACTTAAAGCAAAAACATATCCTGGAAAAATCGTCGCCCTCTCCTCAAACATGTGAAAATGCAAGCCATGCTGAATGTGTGCCCGGAGAAGTCTCTGGCTGATTTGTAAATGTCTATTAACATGAAACGACAATACAACGCCAAATATTTAGCCAGCTTTGCGATTGTTCACGCCTGAAATGGCAGATACCCACATAGAGGATGGGGCTCTGGCTTGGTGTACGAAGACAGAATACGAATTTACACATGTGTGAAACTACCTTAACAGAAATGTGAAAGAGAAAAAATTCTTAGAGAATGTTCAAAAGAGCAACGTAATAACCTTGAATCAGTTTTGAAAGCAATTATAAAACAAACCTCAAGTTAACGAAATGGTCAGCTGATGAAAATAACATACTAATTTCAGCGCATAACCCCTATTCTCAGCCTCGGAAAAAAAACTGGAATAGAAAGATTAATTCAACATCTCTGTCCGAACACTACGCCCCGTTACTTCTATCACCTTTCATTCTAGCCTGACCACCTGCGCACAACCCTACGCTACAATAATCACTCTATGAAAAAAAAAAAAAACTCGCGGCACGACTACGACACTCGCCGATGCGAATTCTCATATGCTGTGGTAAACAATTTAGGCATACATATCTACAGCTCTAGACCAGTCTTCGTATCACGCCACGCATGATCTCATTACAGAGTGCGGGTGAAATGTGCTCAGTGGTATCTGAGTAAATCAGCGGCGCCAGCGGGGCTGAAGCAGGCAGGTAGGACACATGGCGCAAGGGGCAGGTCGAACACATGGCACTCTTCGCCCGTCTGGCTGGAATGTGCGTCTCGTCGGTGTGAGCAAAAGGTACAACTCGGAAGAGCAACTTTAGCAGGCTATCAGTTTTCTCGTTACCCGAGATTCATTTGCTGGAGCGAGCCCTTAGGACGGGAACAAATGAATCGAACTCTGCGTTAATGTTACCGCTGCGCTGCATTCGCGCGTCTGGTTAGCTAACCAAGTTCCGAAAACACAAGCTAGAGTGCCACTGGTAATCGAGTTTCGGTAATGAGTAGTAAGAAAACGAAGCTTGAGAATGTTCTTGCGCTGTGCACCGCCTGAAAAAAAAGAGACTCAATATTCTCATGAGCAGTGTTTCTTTTTCGAGGGAATTGGAAATAAAGAGCTGCGAGATATATAGATGGATCATTGCATGTCGTTAACTGCTTGGATTTTGGTGCTGAACGGGTTGTTTCGGCTCGTGCTGAGGAGGTTACTTCCTCATCAGAGCTCGCGAAAGGAACTGGAACTACAACTGCTAATCTGTGCATAACTTGGTGTTTTATAATCTTTATTTCTTTCTTTTCGTACAGAGCAAAGTTTGGAGACGGTCTCCTAAGTAATCACTATCACAATTCAGTTATCCTTTCTAACAAGTTGTGACAGCACCGATCATACATATCGATGCAACTGATAACCTCTCAGCAATTTCAGTACACATAGTACGGCAGTGAGTATAAGGCAGCTCTTGCGTGCTTTAAAAGACATCGCGAAAAAGCGGGGCTAAACTCTTCACACGCAAGATTTTAGTATTCAAAGAAGAAAATGAGAAAAGCAAACTTGTCCGCTGCGTGGAATGTTTCTTCTTGGCATGAACCAAGGAAGGCGCTTAAAATCTTTTTCCCCCTTCATGAAATTCGACGAGAAACCATTCTTTGCCATCCTCGGCCTACGCCAAGAGCAGTCCTGCCTTGGCGTGTTTTTCTGGGCCCAAATTACTCTGTACGCTGCGTTATCAAAAAACAAAAAGTCACTGGATAATCGCAAGTCTAGCATAGCAAAAATAAGAACAACTCGCAATTATTCAGCGGCTTGTATTTCGTACCATTGGCGCCCACTATTGACCCTCGCAGCACTGCTGTTTATCATTTAAAGGAATTTGCCTTGCGAACGATTTGGTGCATTCGGTCCCCTGCACTGCGGGCAAGGAGTCTAACGCTGCATGCTTTTTGTGGCATACTATGTTATCGATATACGGATCACGTGAATATTTTGTTGTGTATTTGCCGCCAGCTGAGCATGTTTTTATCGCTATACGTATTCTGGTGGCCCATGCAACAAGGCTTTTTATCTCAAACGAAAAAAAAAAAGCCATTCGTACTCGGGTATGTCGGATGGTTAGGATTGAGTTTGCACGCCCAAAGAATGGCTTTACAAATGCAGCTTGAAACTTTCCTAAATCCCATAAATTTTTACTCGTTTTCTTTGTGCCTTGAGCGCTCAGTGCGTTTTTTATGTCTTTAGCTGAGTTTTCCGCGTCGTATCGTATCGTATTTTGTCTTTCCCGCTGCTGCTCGAAACAGATCCGATTTATCGTTTTCATTCACCCTCGAGAGCTAATTTTTTTCAGACTTCTTTCTGATTTTAACGCACAAAAATTAATATTCGAAGTCTGAATTCTTATAGCCTGTATTTTTTCTCAGAAATTAAACGTATGACATTAGTAAACATGAATCGCCACGTGTAAGTTTTCAGCGCTCAATAAATTATTTGTAATTTAATTGTTTCCTATTTAATCTAAATTTCCGGTTAAGTTGCGAGACGATGGCTGCCACGTCACACGTCACAAGTGAGTATGAGGTAACGTCAGACCTACAAAAGCGGAATATAACCACTGCTTTGTACTTTTCGTTCAGTGAAACTTCAAGCCAAGTTGCTCCAGAAGCCGGGATAGTAGCATGTGAAAAAAAGAGGAGTTATATTGCAGTTTTTGTGTGCCTTCCGTCGTGACTGGGTGCCCGCTTGCGACTCCGCAAATGCCTTTCGACTGCTGGAACCGAAAGTGCACGGAAGAATAAACTTGCTTATAAATTAGTTAAAGAGTGTAAGTGAATTTCACGAGGTGATTCATGTTTTCTAACGTTTTAAGCATCATATGAAAGCACAAATGCAATGTTACAATTTTGGTCTGTCTACTGGTTGAACGCCTCGCATCAAGAAAACAAGAGAACGGGAATGAGGGGCTCGTTATAAATATGAAAGAAGCCTACAGCCACAGAAACCAAGGGGCACAGGGGATTTTTTTTTAATTAATTAAAAAAAAATCCCCTGTGCCCCTTGGTTTCTGTGGCTGTAGGCTTCTTTCGCATCAAGAAAGTTATGCATGTCATATTGGTGTTGTAATATTGTTTCAATATACCTACCTACGGCACGAAGCTGGTGTAGAGCCGATAGATCTTTATTAATATATATTAAGTACGTATATGTATGAGAAGTTTCTCGTGTCATTGATTGCTCCTGATGTTGGAGGCTTTAGAGTTGAAGGTCACCCGCATATCATACTGCGCTAATTACGAAGTTAATAACTCGTTCCAACTCCTTCGCATCATCTTCCCACAAAACCGCGCTTTCTTCTTGATTCCGGTTCTGCGCTCATTATGAGTGCGAGCTGCTCGAAAAAGCAGTTTATTACACAGACGACGCAACTTTGTTACGCGTGCTCTTTACTGTATGCAAAAGAGAAGGAGCACGTACTAGACGTATTATTCAGAGTGGATCCTCGTCCTAGCAAGAATAATTCACCTGAAAGACGACAGTCGTAATAAGGTAGCTTAAGAAAAGAAGGCCCCACGCTTTTCGAGCCAGCCTGGTCTAGGTCAAGCGCTAAAGGAAGGAGGCTAGGAGAGTGCCAGGAGTTATGAGTCATAGCAAACAGTCTCTGCCGCTATTACGAAGTTCCACCTATTACTGGGGACAGAAAAACCAAGTTCTTGAGTTATATGGCCAGTAATGGTCTTCTGTAATTAGAAACTTCCAATGGGAGTGTTTGGTTTGCGCGTGCAAAGCGACGCCCGGACTTCTCGCCTTATTAACAAGTGGGGGCCGCCGGATGTTCTCCGCGTGCGTCTGCATCTGGGAACCGCAGCCAGGCAGCTCGTAAATAAGACGACTCGGCGAACGTCAATATGATGATGACGATATCGACAGAATTCTCCTCCCGTCCGGCACCAGAGATCCTCATGAAAACGCGAATCACGGGAAGTGAAGAAAACAAAAAACATTCTTACAAAAATGGTCTATAGACAGTCTATGAACTTGTTATCGACTCTACTGCCTTCCTACCTCGCAGCTGCCTCGATCTTCTTCTTCATTGACGTCATAGCTGCTATCTTGGCAGTCCCGTCTGCTGCTGCGCTGGCTGCTGCTCGACCGCTCGCCCTTGTACTTGTGGCACATTATGCATCACCTGATTTGATTTCCCTGAAGTCTAAAAAAAGAATTGGCTGTGGCTTAGCTAAGGTTAAACCTGGATATCTCGAAACGAAAAGCTCTCGCTGCTTTTCAGCCAACTCCCAAGCTACCACTTCTGCGCCGTCCGACTGTTGCTCCTTCTTCTCCTTCCATGACGAGTGTCTGCGCCTGTTCTATGGGCAAGCGCGCCTTTTATACCTATCCTTTCAAATGCGCACTGCGCACGGCTGCGGCGAAAGGTCAAACGCTGAACAGAGGGCCTTTCTATTTGACTAAAAATGCCCTAGATGAGGCACACACCGTACACACGGTTTCACTCAACTGAACAGATGCAAAGTCAATGTCTGCCGCATGACATACCGGCTTAAGATCCCGCAAATGCCATAGTCTTTCACAAGCGTCACACGCGTAGCCGAACGGATTGTTCACAAAGTCTGCCATGAAGACCTTGGTCTCACTGGCGCTTCTGCCTGTTTCTTCGCCGTCTGACTGTTGTTTCTTCTTCTCCTCCCATGACGAATGTCTGCGCCATGCGTGACGTCACTCAGTTCCACGCATGCGCAGAAGTGTCAAATCTGTAGTGTGGCTCACGCGAAGCGCGGTGTTGACTAGCCTATAGTGAAGCTTTTTGCTTCAAAATAAAAATGACCCGAAGCTGAACCATATCTAACTACGCTTGATAGATATATCGCTCTGTATATGCTGGCTCAGCTGAGTTCAGCCATATCCACTTTTTTTCCTTCCGCTCCTGCATGGGCTCTTGCGAGATCGGAGGTGGTGCTCGAGGGCAAAGGTCGTGGAGTGGGGAGGTGGATCAACCGTGGTGGTTGGGTGAGTGACATCCACCTAGCAAGGGCCAGGGGGGGGGGGGGAGGGGGGGGGGGAGTGGTGATAGGCGGCTGGTGTATGTACCTCTGGAGCGTGGCTGTATCGCCCGTTGAGGCTTTACACAGTTAACGCGGACACTTTTGCGATATGCCAATGTTTTCGATTTCGCAGTAAAATAGTAGGGTCGCATGTTGATGACTGGTAAATTAATGTCTGCGTAGTCAGCACACATTAAAAAACACCAGATGGGTATAAATTAATTCAACTTGATATGGAGATCTTCAACGAAACGTTCTTCATATCTCATGTGCCGCTTCGGGACGTTAAATTCATGAATAAAATGCTTTTTCTACGACCATAAAGAAGTCAACAAAATAAGCATAGCCAAGGCGGTTACGATTGTGGTTATACCTATATGGCGGTGGTTGGAAATGGTATCCACCCGTGGAAGCATAACGAAACAAAACGTTTCCAAGCCTGTTCTCTCACTTGTGTTGTTTAATATTCACCTCAGCTCAATTCCAATTCATGTCTGCGTGGATGATGTGTCCCCTCGAGACCACCCACGTTTTCGCATTCACATCAACACCTCAAGCATGTGCACTTGTATGCTATTAATCATTTTTTATTAATTCCTACCAGCCGCCAAGGTAGGCACACTTCTCTTCCGTTTAACACTAAGCAGCACGTATTCAGTTCTCTGTCTGGTTGTCAATGCGGGATCCTAAAATTCCCCCCCCCCCCCATTTCTCGTTCCTCCCTTTCCTAATATGGCAACATGCTTGGACATCGGCTTCCGTCTTTTGGAGGCGCAACAATGAAGCGCTAGACGCCTTCACTGATTTTCATCAAAGAATGCAATATAGTATGTTCTTGCATTATCGTGTTCAAGTACTGTTGTGTCCCCTTATTGCTTTTGTGTGTGTGCGCCCCCGCATCCTCCTCCTAACGACCACTCGCATCCTCCTCCTAACGACCACTCGCATCCTCCTCCTAACGACCACTTGCCCCTCGTCGCACGCTGTCGCCAGATGCCCCCCCATGGTGCGCCCCCGCATCCTCCTCCTGTTTTGGGAAGCCACTCCCTCCCGTGGACGCTTCTCCGCTCCCTCCTTTCTTCGGGCGGCCAGTTCGGCTCCTGCCTCGGTCGACGCTGGTCGCACCCTCATCGGCTTTAAATAAACGAAGTCTTAAAGTACCGTGTGCGTCTTTCGCTGCATTCAACACAGCGACCGGACACGACAGTGGCGACGAGAAAGTGGATTCGACCCGCGCTACGCAACGCTATTGACAAGCCATGGCTACGCGAGGGTTTCCCAATCAGATACCAGAGTTCAACGGCTCATCGTGGTCATCGTGGGTTGGACGCCTTCAGTTCTACTTTGAAGCTAACAACATCACAGACCCAGCCTTGAAGAGGGCCAACCTGCTGATGCTGTGCGGGGAGCAGACCTACGATACTGTCTGCGCCCTTATTCAGCCAAGCACACCAGCGGCAGTGTCTTACGACGACATCGTAAAAGCGCTGCAAAAGCACTACGACCCAAGGCCATCCGAGGTCTACAGCCGGGCTCGCTTCCAACGACGAGATCAACTGGGAGGAGAAACTGTGAGCGCCTACGTAGCCGCGCTCAAGAAGCTCGCTGCCGACTGCAATTTTGGAACGCTGTCGACAACAGCTACCGGGCAGGAGGGAGACGCAGCTTCTTCTGCTAACACCACCATGCTTCCCTTGGACGTGATGTTACGCGACAGATTTGTGTGCGGACTGAGTGACGAGTCACTGCAGCAGCGCCTGTTCGCTGAGAAGGACCTCACATTCAGCAAAGCTTACGACATCGCCGTTCGAGCGGAGAGCGCCGGTCACCAGCAGAGAGGGATTCGCCGGAACACCGAGCCGGTACACCAGACAAGCAACCAGGTGCGCAAGCCTTCTGTTGTTGTAAAATCGGTCAAAAAGGCACAACGCTGCTGGCGGTGTGACGACCAACACAACCCCCAGGGATGTCGATTCCAGTCAGCCACGTGTAATTTTTGCCACAAGCGAGGGCATATCGAAAGAGCATGCATTACGAAACGGAGACTTGCCAAGATAAAGTCACCTTCCCAGCCTAATCACAGCGTCAACGCCTCAGAGAATACGCCGCTATCTGATCTCCATGGAGCAACATCAGCAACACCATCTGTGTTGTACGACCTGAACACCATGAATCTCGGCACGCGACCGAAGATTTTTACAGAAGTAAGCGCACATCACCAGCTGATTAAGTTCGAGGTGGACTCCGGCGCAGCCTGTACTCTGATCAGTGAGGACACGTTCCGAACTTCATGGCCATCTGACGCACCCGCCCTGCAACAAGACGACACGCACCTGCGAACGTGGTCAGGACAGAATCTGCCACTATTGGGCTCTGCCAACGTGCAGGTTAACTACAACGGCCAGACCCATACGCTACCTCTGCTTGTTGTGAAGGGCACAGGATCAAGCCTTCTAGGGAGAAACTGGTTTTCTCCACTAGGCGTGATGATATGCGGCATACACCAGACGCCGAGCCAGAACATGGTTGAGCAACTGCAAGAGAAATACGAAAGAGTATTCTCGGAAGAGATTCCAGGAAACGAAGGGCCCCCGGTCACACTGGAGTTGTTGGACAACGCGCAACCCAAATTTCTGAAGGCCAGGCCGGTGCCGTTTGCTCTCCGAGATTCAGTTGAAAAAGAGTTGGACAAACTGGAGCAGCAAGGTGTCATCGAGCCGACGCAGCATTCAGAATGGGCCACACCACTTGTCGTAGTTCGCAAGAAGAACGGAACCATACGCCTCTGCGGAGACTACCGGAGCACCGTCAATCTTGCGACTAAAGCGTCCTCTTACCCGCTACCGACACCTGAAGAAGTATTCAGTGTACTACGTGGCGCAAGAGTCTTCAGCACATTGGACCTCACCCAGGCGTATCAGCAGCTGAAGGTGAGCGAGTCAACTGCTGAATTATTGGCAATTAACACACTGAAAGGCTTGTACAAAGTCAAGCGACTGCCTTTTGGCGTAGCTGCAGCCCCGGCCATATTTCAAAAATTCATGGAGACAGTGCTTCAGGGCATCCCAGGAGTTTGTGTCTACCTTGACGATGTCATCATCAGTGGCACTTCCACTGAAGAGCATGCAGTGCGCCTAGAGCTCGTTCTCGAAAGGCTAGCAAACGCTAATTTGTGCATAAGCAAATCGAAGTGCTGTTTTGCGGTGCCAGAGGTGCAATTTCTGGGACACCGAATTGATGCGGAAGGCATTCACCCTACCGAGGACAAAGTGCGAGCGATCACAGAAGCACGAGCTCCAACAAACAAGCAGGAGCTACAAGCTTTTCTCGGACTCTTGACGTTCTACGACCGGTTCTTGGAACAAAGAGCTACCGTGGCCAACGACTTATACCAACTCCTTCGGAAAGATGTGACATGGACATGGTCGCCACGCCATCAGCAGTCATTCGATGCCCTGAAAGACCTGATTCGAAGATGTACAGTCCTCCGCCACTACGACGAAAGGAAGCCTCTGCTTTTGGCTTGCGACGCATCACCGTACGGAGTCGGCGCGGTTCTATCGCAAACTGACGAGCAAGGAAGGGAAGCTCCCATCGCCTTCGCCTCACGTACGTTGTCGCAAGCAGAACGCAACTACGCGCAACTTGACAAAGAAGGGCTAGCCATCGTCTACGCGGCGACACATTTTCACCAGTACATTGCCGGCCGGAAGGTGACCTTTATAACCGATCACCGACCGCTATTGGGCATTCTGGGACCACAAAGGCCTATGCCACCAACTTTGTCTCCGCGAATGACACGTTGGTGCATCAAACTCTCAGCGTACGACTACGCTCTGGTCTACCGCAATGGGAGTAAACATCAAAACGCCGATGCGCTAAGCCGTCTGCCACTAGACGCAACTGTTGACGAACCATTTCCACCAGGAGACGTTCTGATGTTCGAAGCACTGCCAGAACCTCCGCTTACAGCAGGCACAGTTGCAGCATCTACGCAGAAGTGCGCAGCTCTCCGGCTAGTTTACACAGCTGTTCAACAAGGCAACGTGCATAAACTCAAAGGGGACAACTTCGACGCTTACCGCAGGCGAGCTACAGAGTTGAGCACCCATCGCGGCTGCATCATATTTGGGTCCCGAGTTGTGATGCCGAGAGAACTACGCGCACAAGCTATGTCTCTCATCCACGCCGGACATCGGGGCATCGTTGCAATGAAAAAGTGTGCCAGAAGCTACATGTGGTGGCCTGGCATTGACAACGACATCGAAACAGTGGTGCGAGAATGCAAGCCTTGCCAGAGCAGCCGGAGCGCCCCGCCGAAAGCTCCTGTCCCAGAATGGGAAAAGCCAGACACACCATGGCACACACTGCACATTGATTTTGCAGGACCAATTGAGGGCTGCACTTTCCTTGTGGTCGTAGATGCCTACACAAAGTGGCTTGAGATAAGGCAAATGGGACAGACGACTTCGGCAGCAGTCATTGACAACCTCCGATCACTATTTGCAACGTTCGGCCTGCCACGCAAGGTAGTGTCGGACAACGGAACACCGTTTGTGTCTGCGGAGATCCTCAAGTTTTATCGCGACAACGGGATCTCATCAGTTACATCGGCCCCCTACCACCCAGCGACAAACGGACAAGCCGAGCGCTACGTAGCCGAGCTAAAACGCGCCCTTGAAAGAGATCAGACAGGCTCGCTGCAGCGCCGCCTTGCGCGCTTTCTCTTCAAGCAGCACACGACGGTTCAGAGCACAACAGGCGAGACCCCCTCGAAAATGATGTTCGAGCGTGAAATGCGAACCCAGCTCACAGCCATCCTCCCCGAGCCAAAGGCAGAGACGTTCCGGGAAGAAAAAGCAATTCCGCGCTGCGGCACGCTTAATGAGGGGCAGCGCGTCCTCGCCCGACAGTTTCTGAAAAAGCCACGCTGGGAGGAAGCTACAATTGTCAGACGCATAGGCCTGCGCTCTTGGCTCGTCAACATACATGGCACAGTAGCACGCCGACATCTCAACCAGCTGCGTAGATTTACGACGCCGTCTGAGAGCTGTCCGCCAGCGGAGAGAACACGTGCACCATCTTCCCACATAGCCTGGCACCTCTTCCCGGAAGAAGAGACTTCGCCCAGGACAGACCTAGGAGACACAGCGAACAACAGCCAGCCTACAAGTGTTTCTCCCCCGAGCGCACAAAGCCAGCGCGCCTCCACGCGTGAGCGCCGACCCCCTGCACGATACCAGGCAACTTTCTAAGGGGGAAGGAAGTGTTGTGTCCCCTTATTGCTTTTGTGTGTGTGCGCCCCCGCATCCTCCTCCTAACGACCACTCGCATCCTCCTCCTAACGACCACTTGCCCCTCGTCGCACGCTGTCGCCAGATGCCCCCCCATGGTGCGCCCCCGCATCCTCCTCCTGTTTTGGGAAGCCACTCCCTCCCGTGGACGCTTCTCCGCTCCCTCCTTTCTTCGGGCGGCCAGTTCGGCTCCTGCCTCGGTCGACGCTGGTCGCACCCTCATCGGCTTTAAATAAACGAAGTCTTAAAGTACCGTGTGCGTCTTTCGCTGCATTCAACACAGCGACCGGACACGACAAGTACCTTCCTGTCTGACCTATGTATTCTTTTCCGAAAGCCAACAGCATGCGCTGCATATCAATTTTGAAATCGATAAATAGGCACATGTGCTTTACTTTGTAAGTTCCTTTGCTAGTCCTGCTATACTGGGTGTGACAACAAAAGGTACACAGTTTGTAAGGTGAGAGCAACACTTATGCCCTTCTTTTCCGCTGCATTGTTATTGTTATGCGACACTTTGTGCATGTGCGGTATTAATTGCTGTTTCTTTTTACTTTCCGGCAGAGGCATACTTCGCCCTGCGCGCCCATTGATTTCCTGTCATACAGATTTTCCAACAGACCGTTTAACCGCAAAGGGGAAACTCGCAGTGAGCAGACCCTTGACATGCTGCTCCAGGCTGCCCGCCATGCAAAAGAAGCATCCCTTTCCTAGAGTAACCAGAAATAGCCGTGTTGCATCCTTGCTTTGCTTGTACGTCCGTGAGCCGTCGCGCTGTTTGACCTATAGGTAGCATAAGAGAGTTCTTGCACAGCTTCGGCCTCGTCGTTGGATCACGTACCACTTCGCATTCACGGTAATACAGGACGTGCTACGTCCTGTAGTGTGGCGGTGGTTAGCACTCCCAAGATTCGCTTACACGCAGTATAAAAACCATCGAGAGTTGAAGTTTGGACAGCCACCGCCGTAACTACGTTGGTAGAGCACTGCGCAAGGGCAAGGAATTATGTTCTTATTTATTTAATTTTTGCTCAGACGATGAACAAATCGTGAAAGGAAGCTTATTCACTCTCTCCTCCTCACTCTATTGCACTTTTCTTCCACATACCTCTCTTTCGGTTTTGTTAGGCTCCTCTCAGAACACTGTTTCTTTGCACTCGATTTTTTTACGTACAGTCATGAAATTTATGAGCGTGATCACGGGAGCACGTGGCAGATACTCTCGAGCCCTACTTGTGGCGATACGCGGCGGATACTTTCCGCAACGCGGTGGAAAGGGTTACGCCTCCTTGCCTGCTTTCGGCAAGCGCAAGAATACACCTCCCTTTCCACTTTGTTTATGAAAGCGACCGCCGCGTATCGCCACGAGTAGGGCTCGAGGCTATCAGGCACGCGCTCCCGTGTTCACGTTCATAAATGTTATTACTGTAGGAACTGCGTCTTGGAGAGGCAACTTCAACGAAAAAAATAAAGGAACCCTGTGTTTGTTTTTTGGAGAAAACGAGGACAGCCCTACAGACGCTCTGGAAAAGAACGTCAAGAAAAGGCATGCGGTCTGCTTTGTGTCCAAGTTGCGTGATAACTCGCTGATTCCCTTTTCAGGCTTTCTGCAATCTAACTCACGCTTTCCGCCTCCTCATCCTTATATCCTTTCGTTCCTCTTTTCTTTCATTTCCCTCTTCTTCCTTTTTTTTTCACTCCCGCATTCGTCTTCTTCTCCTTAATCCTCCGAATTTCGGATTTTAACGAGGCTCTCATGCAGGATGGCAGGGCGGGAATGCTGCTCGTATCGCGGTCGTCATAACGATGTGCGCCGAGTCGCTTTGCTAACGAGGCGCCTGTCCGCGGTTCCCCGGAGCAGGCACAAGCGTAGAACCACCGGCGGCGCCCACACAGCACTCACGGTCACGAAGACGAGAGAAGAGTACGTGCAGCCTTTATCCTGCGTGCTTGAGCTCAGAATGGGCTTATAAGCTCGCATGTGAGGCGTTGCTCGCGGCTACAAGACGACGCTAATAAATGTGCATTTTTTTGCTAAAGAATCATGCACTGCATCTGAAGTGTTAGCGAAAGCAGCAGCAACAACAGCAAAAGAATAAAAAACGTGACACGTCTGAAAAAGTCTCATGAGAGAACCAATTTTTCGGGGCCGACTCAGAAGATTCTTCAGGGCTGTGGCAAGACATGCGCTTTCTGGGTTTTATTTTGCGCCACAACCTCAGTTCCGCGAAAGAGGTCGCTGCCATGAGAGTCAAATGAGTTGGAGAGCAAGCAACTTGCGTTTGCTGAGCGGCACGAGACAGGATTTGCGGCGCCTCGAAGACTATGTACAGTGGTAAGCAATACGAAAGAGAACAAGCTTTTCCCGAGAAATTGCTAGTTTTATTGTTAGTTCTCTACTCAACTGAAGAAGGACTTTTGAATATTATGTGCCAAGAATAAAACTAGTTGCAAGAGAGAAAAGCTGCGCTTGCCACACATAATTATGGTGTAGTTCATAAATGAATGTCCAAGTTTTTTTCCTTCTCCCACTGCTCAAGACAGTACATCTGCTGATGGAATGCACCCGTGTGGCCATGTCTTACGGTGTGTCCTGCTCCCATCCACTGAACACCGATGAAGGGAGCCACTCCACCCTAAAACATCGGTTCTATCCCCATAAGACTTTGGTCGGAGTGGCACGTTCTTTCCCTCAAATTTGCCTCTCGGCCAGGCAGATCTCTGCCAAAACATTCACGTTCCAGCAACAGCAAGAACAGCAGCAGCGTGACAAGTAGCATTGGCAAGCACGCCATAATAGCTCACATGTCCCGGGCAAGCGAAGACTCAGGGACGACAGCCTGCAGTTCTGCAGTCCTGCAGGGACAGAGAACGAATATCTCAGATACAACACCGTTCGTTTGAGAAATTTAGAACACTTCAAAACTGAGACGGCAGTAGGGGTGAGGTGGGCAAGAAGAGCTGAGTTTTTAAGACCTCTTAAGACAGGCACAACCCTCAGATGTTGCAATATTCACGAGTACGCGGTGAACGTGTGAAGACGAGACGCCTCGTTTCACGCTTGAACCAAGCGCTCCATCGTAAATATCTAATCAGAGAAGAGCATGGCAAGCCATTCAACTGAAGCACCACTCGTGTTTCTACCCATAGTTGTAAACGCAGCCGGGCTGAAGACGCGTGGTCCGCGGCCCCGGCAGTGCCTGTTTGTTTTGATTTATAACGTCTCTCGCACTCATATACTGCCATGTTTTGTAGTTAATCTCGCGCAGACTGGCTCGACAAACGCATGGGCCTCTGTTCTTAGCCTGGCTTATTACGACTGTCGCATCTTTCCGGCGAGTTCTTCTTTTTGGGTAAAGGCACCGCTGGGAATAGAATGTACTGTTCATGATCGTTCTCATTTGCTTCCGCGAGCGAGCGAATGAGTTCGCCTAATGTGGTTGCATCGCGTGTGTAATACACTGCCTTCTCCTAGTAGCCCGTACGCACATAATGAACGCGAAAGCAGACGGTCACCAGCGGAATGAATAAGAAAGCGCATTTTTATGAGAAGATGGTACGACACAGGTGGAACGAGTTATTGGGTAACTTCGTAATCAGCGCAAGAACCCTCATACGCGTATTCCCGGCCGATTATCATGAATTCGTAAGCCATTGACATTACGTTCAGTAGATGACGCAAGAAACCTTTCATGAATGTGCTGCTAAAAGGCAGGTTTTTTTGTCATACTTTTTGCCGTTTTTTCCGGAAGAAAATGTATGCGCTGTGCCCCATAAAGTTGTGCTGAGTGGTAGATATATCAGCGGCAGCTTTACGCCAAAGCTATAGGTGTAAAAAGTTTTTAAAGCTCTATCTTGCCAGCCCTTAAGTTAAAGCAATATTAAAATATCATAATAGTATGCATAACGTTCTTCAGGCGAGGCGTTATGATGATATACGAGGTCTGTTAGAAAAGTATCCGACCTTTGGCCGTTGAAAAAAAACTTGCATAACTGGAGCGTTGCAAACCTAGTAATCTTTAAAGTAGTCTACTTGGGACTCCACACACTTCTCCCAGCGGTGCTGCCATTGTGGGAAGTATTCCGAAAAGGCCCTTTTCGGAATGGAGTTTAGCTCAGCTGTCGTTGCAGCCATAATGTTCTTCCTTGTCTGAAATCGCGCTCCTTTCAATGGCCTTTTGATTTTGGGAACCAGCCAGAAATCGCAGGGGCCACATCAGGACAGTAAGGAGTCTGTTGAACTACAGGAGTCTGGTTTTTCACCAAAAAATCTGATTCGAGTGCGAGGAATGTGCAGGAGCATTGGCGCGATGGGTGCGCCACTTTCCTGTTGACCTCAGCTCCGGGTTCTTGCGCCGCACAGCATCACGTAGGCAACGTAGGACATCCCTGTAGTACTCTTTGGTCATTGTTTGACCCTGTAGAGTGCGTACTCGTGGTCTGCCACACAGAGGGAGTCAAAGAAAGCAGTCAGCATCACTTTCACATTGCTGCGCAATTGGCGGGCCTTCTTAAGTCTTGGTGACGTGGAATGCTTCCACTCTGACGACTGGGATCTGGTTTCCGGGTCGTACCTGTAACCCAAGACTCGTCACTAGTGATTATGATGTTGATGAAGTCGGGGTCACTGTTTGCGGAATCCAGCATGTCCTGTGAGACTTCAACACGAAGCTGCTTTTGCTCCACCGTGAGCAGCTTCGGCACGAATTTCGCCGCAACTCTCTCCATGGCCAAATCTTCGGTGATAATGGAATGTGCGGAGAAATTGCTCATGTCCACCTCTTCCTCAATTTCTCGGATAGTCACGCGACAGTCCCGCATCACCATAGCGTTCAGTTCGGCAATGACCTGGTCATTTTGGCATGTTGATGGCCGATTGGAGCGTGGCTCATTCTCCACCGATGTGCGGCCATCTTTAAAACAATTGTAACACTGCTTAAACTGTGTGCTGCTCATAGCATCTTCACCGAAAGCCGTCTGAATATTTCGAATGGTTTCCACTCGGCTGTCGCCAAGTTTATGACAAAATTTGTTGCAGTAGCGCTGCTCCTTTCACTCCGCCATTTTCCTTGCAATAAAAAACCGACGAGAGCACTGCACACTGCCTCACACAAACGCTGCTTCCCAGCGACTGACGCTATCGGCAGGCGGGAAAAAATTCATGCATGCGCATGAAGGTTCAAGGTCGCCTGATGCAAGCGCGCTTGTCTCATATCCATCAGGTGTTCGCAAAAAAAAAATAAAGTCGGATACTTTTCTAACAGACCTCGTATGTATAAAACAACAGGAGAAAAAGCACAAGAAGCTATAGGCAGTGAAAATTCGAGCAATCGAGCTAAACACACAAGAAACGCATTTAACGCACCTGGCACAAAGAAAACGGATAAACGATGAAAAATATCTTAAAGTTGTTGTTGTTTCCAAACCCGGAAGCTGCGATTGTATAGCCGTTCTTTCAGCGCGCAGACCCAAACCACAACCCTTCGAAATACCCGGGAATGAAATTTTTGTTGTGTGCGTGCGTGGAATGACATTTGTAACGGTGCCATATGAAAACTCACAACAATAAATTATCATGACAGCTCCGGAGATATATTATTCCAAAAATTTTACAAAAAAAGAAGTTTGCAAAATGGGATTGCTTCTGGTATATTATTCATCACATCTAGTGTGAAGTAAAAACCGACAGCGCTGCAAAGGCCGCGGTTTGTGTCTGTTATGAAGGAACCGAATGCCACAAATTGCTCGGAGTCTAACGGTCTTTAGGTACCGTGGCAGCAGTATGCGAGCCAATAGCTGCCGCCAAAGGGCCAAGCCAAATCTCTCGGACAATCGCAAGCTATTTTACTTCCTAGATAGACTTCTGGTTAGCAAATTTGTCTGCTGTAGTCTCCACAATTTTTGATGCGACAACGTGCAGAGAAATTTACGAGCATTGAAACGTTTCCATCGGGGTAGCATTCTGCATGACTTAGTTAAAGGGTAGCAAAGAATTAGTCATTGAATAAAGTGCGCGCTAGGCAAAAGCTTCATTGAGTTCCTGTTCTGCAGATTCAAAGAAAAAGTGCACTCACAACCAATATGTGTGCTTTTTATCTCAGGCTTTCGACTTCAGATTTATCCCTCCGAACATCACTATCCTGCGTATAGAGTTCCAGTTCCTTTTGTCAGCGTTGTATTTTTTTTGAATGCGCATAAAGATTGCTGCCACATACTTATCGCGGTACAGTGTGTTTAAAAGGTACTAGGGATTGAGTAGTGTCTTTTGATATTTCATTTTAATTTAATTTAGTTCATTTATTACAGAGGGGGAGTGGCAAAACACACGAATAAGATTAGAAAATACAGCAAAGAGACAAATTTAAATAACACCTGAGTATACAATGCTAGCTATAGCTTCGCGGAACATGCCATAATTATTGATGTCGGCAATACCTATGGGAAGCTGATTTCAGTCGCGCGAGGTACGCAGCAAAAATGACTGGGAAAAATATTTGGTATTAGAAGAAATTGAACCGACTTTATGATTAACGTTCCTACAAATTGAAAGAAGCAGAGGCAACTTATTCAAGAAAGAGATTTCTTGCCATCGCCTTCCCGCGAAAAAAATCTGCAAACAGCTCATTACACTAAAGGTCACTGTTATTAATGCAGGAACTTTTGCGAGCCTTGATGAGGAAGTTAGCGCCCTAGCACGAGCACATACTGCCCTATCGGCGCCTAGATCTATCCCCAGTGCAAGGCCTCCTAAGACCAAAGCGATAATGGCATGGCGTGAGCCAGTATACACCCTGTAGCTCCTCGTCTCTAACCTCGTATCACGAAAAGAACTGCTCCCGAGAATACTCGCTAGTTTCTCATCAGCCAGAGGCTAAAGCAAGAAGGCTCTCCGGCTTCATTTTCTCCCTGAGTGTTGCCAGGGTTTGATTACCAGAAGAAGTACAGCCATTCTTCTCTGAGGTTCGGTCGCTAACCAGGCGCGCGAATGCAGCCCACCGCTAACTAGGAGTTAGCTTTATTTGTTCTCGTCCACACGGCTCGCTCCCGCGAGAGAATCAGGTAACGAGATAGTGGTTGGCGCGCCAACTCAGCTCTCCCGCATCGTACCTTTTCCTCTCACACCGACGAGACGCACACTTCAGCCAGCCGTTTGGAGTCGCTAGGCTTCGATCTGCCCGCCATGTGTGTTGCCTTTGCTGCTTGCCTATCTGACTCCCCGTTGGCGCGGCTGATTTATCGAAATACCGCCAAGCACATTTCACCCGTTGCATGTAATGAGACCTAGGTTGGTGTGACTTCTCTGCGTTGCTATCGACCTTTCCGAGATTAATTTCCGACGTTAGCACATTTGAAGGCCTTTTTTTTCGCAAACACTGAAGATTAGACGCAAAGACGTACAGCGGCTGTCACACGGGAAGCCTGTCGGGTACTCAAGCCTCTTACCTCAGGCTTAGGGAAAGGCTCATGATTATCCTTGCTTCTAGACTATTATGAGTGTGCCTTTGTCTGTGCGCAGTGCTAACTTTCAGTTGTTGCTAGTGGGAGCGGAAAATTCCTATGAAACCAGCTACCCTTAACTGATAAGATCCTAGACTAGTGTTCCCACCTTTGCTGCATCTGTGCTCAATAACGGCTTTAATAGTAGTACTATCTGAAGAAAAAGGACAGCCAACAACAACTTGCTTCTTTGTGTGACGTATAATGTCATGGAAAGGAATTGACACTGGATGGCTTTATCATTCTAAGTTAGATGAGAAATTTTTGAGCTTGTAAAGCCTTGCCAATGAATCTAATCGGCATTTCCTTGGTTTTTCAGCAACACACTATTCAATATCTCTATAATCGGATACACATATTAAACACCGCATTTAAAACACAATGTTCTTTAAGCCTTGTACTCCTGTGGAAATTGTTAATATCATTTTGCGATATTAGGACTATATCTTCGTCTGGCTTTGACAGGATCAATGAAATACCAGTGAAGGCGGTTTCAGGTGTCATATGCACAGCGGTGTGTTATTTAATCGATCAGGTGTTTGTTATAGAAATCCTTCCTGAAATAATGAGAACAGCCAAAGCCTTAGTGTTATACAAAGGAGGGTCTGTGAATGATATAGATGATGGTAGGCCTATGTGAATTCTAATATTTTTTTCACACTCTTATTCCTTCACTGAAAAAACTTGCGGCTTTCTTAGCTACATTCTTAAAGAAAATGGGTCAGCATTTCGAAGTTGACTCAACCCCAAATATTTCAAAGGACCACCGAAATTTTTCGCAGTAAGCGCACTCCAGAAAATGGAATAAGATGGATTAGTGAGAATTAGTAGATGGATTAACGTTTTAGTGGGGGATTTAAGGTATAGTAGTGGGGATTATTTGGTGTATTAATGTGGACTGGTGTGGACTAGGAGTTCATTAATGTGGAGGTTTGGATTTGGTTTGTATAATCCAGTGGAAGATATTAGAAAATTTTAGTGCACAGATTTTTGAAATTTAGCGATGCTAATGGCGTCATGATTCTCTCTACCAATCAGAGAATTACCCTACGAGAAACCCGATAGTTTTCTGCAGGACGAAAACCGAAACGCTGCCGCATTACTATTCACCGTTTCATATCTGAGTTGCAATATGGGTTCAAAAAGGTAAATTGAGTTAGCACTGCTAAAAACTCGATAAATAATTGTCTGCAATTTTGCGCAACAACACTACTCTATAGTTCTATTTTTTTACTTCAAAAAGGCATTTTACTCCATAAAGGAGAAAACTTTATTCACCAAGTTACTTTATTATAGCCTAAGAGCCTTGGACTTAAACACTTGTGCAGTTATTTATCAAAGCGTAAGCGATTTGTCCGAAAATATAGCATCATCTTACATGACATGTAGGATCTATAAAATCGGTGTCCCTCAAGCCTCAAATCTAGGTCTCATAATATTCCTTCTTTATATAGATGACATTGTGTCTCTTGCTAATAATCAGGGCATTGTTGTCTGCGCTCAAGATACAAACGGATGTTTACTTTTCTTCTGATGACTTATCATTTCTCATCGTTAGCGGAAATTTCTTACTGCAGAATGTATTCCGCTGGCTTGATGCCAATAACTTAGTTCGAAAATGAAGAAAACAAAATATATTATCGCGAAAGCAATACTAGTTGCACTTTCAGCCCATCGCGTAGCGAGGCCGGTAGCTACCAATGACCTACCAATGACCTTAGCATATTGGATTGGATTGGATTGGATTGGAGTGGATTGTATAACCGATGCATCACCACAAGTCTAACCACAAGCACCACCACCAACTACACTACCAGCTGAACCATGGCGTAGCTACGGATATTGTTTTCGCAATTACCGGGCTTAAACAAGCTAAGCCACAGCCATTTATTAATTGGTCCATCAGTAAGCAGGTTAACTTTGCGTGC
This sequence comes from Amblyomma mixtum, assembly GCF_055824585.1. NCBI lineage: Eukaryota > Metazoa > Arthropoda > Arachnida > Ixodida > Ixodidae > Amblyomma > Amblyomma mixtum. The sequence continues at coordinate 66,532,944 of NC_143016.1, forward strand.
AGACTCAACTTTTACACACAGACTGTAGAAAGAGTATCTGAGCATAAATTTATAGGAGCGAAATTTCACGGAAACTTCCGCTGGACAGATCAAGGTATTTCGGTTTAAAAAGTAGCACTGCTGAAAGGCTAGACTTGTTGAATGGAACCAAGCCTACCTCCCAAGAAACTTTAAACGTCAGTTATATTTCGCTCTTATTCACTCCCGGTTACTTTACTGCCTACTTGTATCGGGTGTTACTTGAATATTTTACTAAAAGAATTCAGACGTCATGCAAAAGAAAGCTTAAGACTCATTCGTGGCTTATCTAATTACGGACGAGTGTCTAGATACTTGAAAAGGTATGCTATACTTAATATAAAAGCCTTGTATTACGGACGACTTTCCGAAAATGTCTATCTAGGAGTCAGAACAAACTGTGAAGTGTTCTTTTTATAGTACCTATAACAAGAATATGCCTTATTATAAGTTCGTATACCATTCTTTGTTCGAATCTTTAATTTGAACAAGTGAATGTATGCAGCTACTCAACTAACAAATTCCTAAGCGTCACAGCTTGGCCGCCGCCGCGGTGGCTCAATGGTTATGGCACTCGGCTGCTGGCCGGAAAGATGCGGGTGCGATCCCGGCCGCGGTTTCCAAATTTCCGGTTTCCGGCCGCGGTTTCCGAATTCTTGAGGCCCGTGAACTGTGCCATGTCAGTGCACAATAAAGAACCCCAGGTGGTCGAAATTTCCAGAGCCCTTCACTACGGCGTCCCTCGTAGCCTGAGTCGGTTTGGGACGTTAAACCCCAATAAACCATAAAGCAAACCGTCTAAGCTTGTTTCCTAATTTAATAGATACTATCGGTAATTGTGTCTCTAGGCTTTCTTTGAGGAAAACGGTTAAACTTTATTTTCTGCATCACTATTCAACAATGGTGCAGGATTTGCTTAATGGCGGTGCATATCATATAGTCCGCGTTTAAGATTGTGTCTGTTCATCAATATGCTTATTTATGTATTTTTACTTTCCAATGCCAGAAATTTTTCCAGTGAATTGTTTTATTACTCTCAAGGCCACATTGGTAATATCTACTTAATACGTGTGGTTAAATAATCGTAGAATTCAATTAACTCGTGCTGCTTACAACGCCGCTGCATTTGTTTTTCTTTAAACGACACTGATTCCCCTTGTCTTGTGAAATGTTACTTTACGAATGTGATTACATGGCCTTACATTTCGATTACATTACATTACATTTCGATTATATTTAGATGGCCTTAAATAACTTTAAAGAATGTGTTCACAGTTAAATGTACAATTTTGTTACTTTTGATGATTGTAATTGCATATAATTCTCTCTTTTCTGCTTTTTGTTGTTGTTAAATATGTAATTGAACCCTTCCGTGTGGAAACTAGTGCCCTGTCTCTACTGCAATTTTTGCTGGCACAAGGGCCTAGTCAGGCGATCATTGTTATCGCTTTTCGCCTCTTCCCCTTAAGTACTTAAGTGATGTCTCATGCACAGTAAAAAAACAACAACAAACAGACCAATAAATGGGAAAGAATTGTGTCTTTTGATTTACCAAATTTACATCATAAAACTTCGCTGTGGTCCTGAAGATTTGACGAAGAAATTTTTCCCATATCTCACTTTGAGGAAATAGCTACGGTGTTTTCTTTCACTCAGCTTTATTTCACTATTTCAAACCTGACGAGTCTTCACAAATGCGCTCCAACGACGGAAAACCGTTTTCCTGAGCGCATTATGGCAATTGATAGGAGCAATACCTGCTATGAAAGGTATTACATAACACTGCGGATTTCACAGAAACACCACGTGCCGCAATGAAAAATTCTCGTTGACGTATTCGGAAAGTGGAAATAAACTTCAAGCTATAAGGCGAATATATACTGCTTGCGTAAATAAGAGATACACATTAAAAGAGCCGGTGCAGTTAAAATGGTGTCATTTTTTTTTCGAATTTGGCTATGCCACACAGCAAATCCATCAAGATTCAAAACAAATTAAATATTTGTCGACATAGAACATTTTGGCGGGTTTCGGTTGCGAGACACAATTAACGATTTAAATTGATTCGTTACAACAAGCAGAAAAATGCTTACTGCCGAATAATTCTCACAGTCCCGTCGTCTCGAAGGCCGTCGACATTTCATGGTCGAATAAAACTGCCACAGCAACAGGCAATTCGAGAAGCTGGAGCCTGAATGGGACCCTGCGCAGTTGGACAGGCTCCCATTGATCGTTGCCATGGTGTCCTCAAACGTTCGCAGCAGACACCACTGTCGACGACCGCAAGTATATATGCGGAAACTCAATCATCTCAGTTGTATTGAAAATTTCTGAAAAACAACAACAACATCATAGCAATTGAAAATACGACAGCAATCTTTATGCCATCTTTTTATTTCCTAGTTTGCAATACCTAGTGCACAAAGTAGAATTCGTGTATCGACGGGCTTAGTGTAAAGAGTGTAGGAATTCAGTTGGTTTAGTTACAATTTTTCGAGTTTTCCTAATTTCTGTCCAAGTTGTGTCTGAAGTCATTAGGACCACGTTCTTGAAGGACGTACATGCACTAATGTGGAAATGTACACACAAAGAAAATTTGCTTCTCTGGTCGTGTTCAAGAGCTTAAAAATCCAACCAGACAAAAACAACTTCTAAACAAGCGAATGCTGAGCCTGCTCCGTGTTCAAATCTTGTACGTCTGTTAAGCGTCATATGACAGCCGCAGAGGTGACAACAGTGAGGTGAGCTCTCCTCACGGAAGTTATTGTGCTTTTAGTGCACGTGTCGTGTTGAAAGACCATCAAAAAATGTCCATTCATTCGTAAAAACTAGAAGCAAATTAAGCGCTCACATTCGCAGTTCTAGTTACGTACTGCTGCCCCATGGCATATGTAAAAAACTCCAATTTTTTATTGTGTTAATCTCTTTGACGTGAACGTTTCCAGCAGCTGCCACATTTACTTATTTTCTCATTGTGCTCTCCGGTGGCGATAATCAATGGGAAATACTTGACAATTTCTACCAGAGTTTTAAGCCTTATTCACAAAGTCAGAATGTTACTCGTTATCTTTTTTTCAAGCGTAACGCTAGGCATTAACGGCATTCTTTTTCTCTTGGAATGTTGAAAAAGGAACAGTGTTTTAGCAGAAAAGCTCGCCTAGATGTTTTTGCATAGGTACTACGCCTGATTGAAATTCGCTAACATGTGTTTCTGCTATTATTGTCAAAATGTGCAGTTTTCTCACGAGGAAATTGAACGCCTAAATTCGTGTCTTAGGACACCAAGCATATTGGACAGCTAAATGGCTTCCAAGATGTTCTTGTCGGCAAACAAAGACTATGAATAAGGCAATGTCTGTACACAAATTCCCTCAGAGCTCATCCGGGCAACCTTGCACCACAGTCGGCTTCGGCCGAATGTAATCTACGATGTTCTATCAGCTGCGTAAGCAGAAAAATCCTTCATCTTTAGAGAAGCAGACATTGTTAAAAGGCTTGTTGCCGAATGCAGCAGTCCCCCTCCCCCCAACACACACCCACGCAAACGCACGCGCATATGCACGCGCATATGCACACGCGCACACGCGCGCACACGCGCGCACACGCACGCACACGCACGCACACGCACGCACGCACACAAAAGAAAATATACAGCTAACTGGACAAATTTTACCGCACCCGAAGCTCTTTCATGTAACATGTCATGTCAACGACATGCGCTCTTGGATCACATTGCTAAATACGTTAGCCGATTGGGCACTTTTGGACAACACCTCCATGGCATAAGCTGGCACTCGTAGAGTCACATAAAAGTGCTCCCGAGTTAACAATTATCTAAGTTCATCGCATAATATTCAGGGCTTAGATTTGCATCGGAATCCTCTTTATTATATTTGAAGGAAGCCGTTACTTTTTACTGTTCAACACCAAATATGTGCCACTCGCGCAAACCACGGAAGACTATTATGGTTTTTGCGAAATGCGCTTAGCACGTGTCGAAACTACTAACACCACAGATATCGCGGCCGTTAAGATCGTATGCCCTTTCCTTTTCCTTTGTCATTCTACTGTCCTTTTACCTCAGACAAACAGAAGGACAATAAAAAGAATAAAGTTAAGGACTTATGCATGAACCGCGTTAATAGTTAGCCTGAGAGTTCAGTAAGGTATGTTATAGGCCTAGTCGGTTGTTCATGTTAACTTGCGAAACAAGGCGTAACATATACACGCACCAGCACACACATTGGCTTGTGCTTGTCGTCCTGTATTTTTGTTCGTCTAATGCAGCGCCTTGTTTCACAAGTTAACTGTCAGTTCGTTAGGCGGAAAATTAATTTTAGTCCTAATGAGATGCCAGCAAAGGATCCTTGCAGCGTTTTCAAGCAAGACGGTGTCAACGATTTCCCGTTTAACGAAGGCGCAGGCTTCCTAGGGTTACCGAGCAGGCGATACTGCGAAAAAATGTGTTAAAAACCTGTCTTGAATGGTTTCCTAAAAAATTGTGCAATCTTTAAGACAGTTTCCACAACAATGATATTATTACAAGATGAGCGGATTTTGTTGTAGTTATATAGTCCCTTACTTCCCCTGAAAAAAAAAAAAGCATAGGAGAAGGGTTTCATTAAACCCCTACATAAACTGATCGTCTGTTGTGTCTCGCGATTCTGCCCTAGCTTTACGTTATTAAACTTACTTCGAGCGCAACACTTATTAGAGTGTCGTGGGCCCATATTTATAATGAGCTTTGGGGACCAATGCCCAGTCCAGCCAGAGTTTTGAAATTGGAGTAGTTGCGCAAGAGAGAATACTGAGCTATGCGGTATATTTTCTTAGAAGAAAAGAGCGTTCACTTGGAATAAAAAAAAAGCGTACACAAAGAAGTTCTCTCGAAATTTTTCCATGACTCTGCGCTGGAAAAAGGAAAAAGAAGAGAGGCGTAAATCGAAAGTTTATTTGGGCGAAGCGCAAAATAGAGAAAAGATATATAAAGTCCTGTCCGTCCGATTACGGAAATGTTTCTGTCGTCCTTACTCGCTTCCAGCCCATTTCTTAACGATGGTGGTCGCCTCACACAGGCGACCACACTGACAAGCCGAGCTGCTCAGAAGTTGTGGTCTCCCCTTCTGCACCTAGCTTTAATTTTGGTACTTTGTTTTCTTTCTACTGTGATGGTAAGAACGCAGACGAAACTGCAATCCGTAGATGCTTCACTTATGTTGTCGGAGTTTCTAAGTATATTTTTTATATTCAGTTGTTTTTAATTTTCTTTATTCCAAAAAGTGAGTGGGTGCCTCGAGGCCACATCGTTGTCGTTACGCCTCTTCTCTCTCTCTCTGTCTTTTTCTCTCACTTTCTTCGACTCGAGGACGAACTTTCTTTTCAAGGCGACTCCATAGTGGGGATAATTGACTGGACGAGCAATTACGACAGCTACACGCGGGCGGAACAGCCGAAAACGTTTTTTAATTCCCTTTGGACTTCCACGTGTCGGAAAGTCCTGCGTCCACTGGCAGCCGGCCCTCATCTGATCATTTGTTAGCAATTAAGGCGTGTCTCGACCTGCCCTTAATGACTGCGCGTCCGGGTAAAGGGAGCAAGTGCAAAAGTTCTTTCAGTTCGAACGCCGCTCCGAATATGTGCGGGTGTCTGTGCGTGCGTGTGTCTTCTGGGAAAATTTCTTCTTGCGGGCCCAAGGCTTTTCCTTTAATTTTAACCCTGTCTAAAATCTCCAGTGTCGCTTTTCCCGTAACATGGTGACTGTGGGCAAGAAAATTTGAAAGCTCCTGTTATGAGAAGACAAGAGGAAAGCGGTCTTTATTTACACACTTTGCAGATGACAATGGAGCTTTTTAATAGTTAGACCGGAAATAATATATCTCAGACTACCTGCTGTTTAAAGACCCTTTGAGCAACTTGGCGACTCCCGTTAATGGCGGTGTCATGTTGCCAGTTTCAGCAGGGTAGTGGGTTGTTCAATCACTATCACAAGCACTGGGCAGCGATTTGCTTGTAGATCAGTTTGGCGCGCGTGGATTTCTTTGGCAAGCATGCTAAGCTGTTTTTTTTGTAGAAAATTGATGATGTCCGGACTCCAAACGAGAAAAAATGGAGAAGCCGCCCACTATCAGAAGCTCATGAAAATAAATTATGCTGTGAGACCACATAACGCTACAGGAGTACCGTATGAGTCCGAAGTTGCATAAGCGAAACATTTTAATGAGAGAGCATTAGAGTTCCCGTCATGAGCTAAATCCGTAGTCCGATGCCACGAAATTCGGTGATGAGTGGAGAGTGGTCACGTGACCTTGTGACATTATCGCAGTCTGCCCTGTTTGGCTAACCTGATTAGTCGACAGAGGCCACTTGACGTTTTAATGTCCTCACAGCCTGCCCACCGTGAGAGGTAAAAATTACGCAATGATTGGCCGAGAAAGTTCGGGCGACCTTGTGGCGTTATTGAAACCTGCCCCCTGTGTTACGAAACCCCCTATAGTGGGCAGCACCATCTAAACATTGGCCAACTGTAGTTTTTTAACGGGCACCGAAACCTAACAAGGCTCGCATTCTGCGCTTCGCCTGTTTTCAGATGCAGCCTCCGCGGAAGCTTTTGAACGCACCACAACGCGCTCTTTAGCTAGATTGCACATAATGAATAAAGAGCGCTAAAGACGAGGACGAAGAGTAAACAAGACTAGCGACATTCAGCCCGAGGACATCATCATCATCATCATCGACTCCGTCCTAGACACGACGGAGATCTGGTGGGTGTATACGTGTCCGCTTCTAGCTCTTTGTTTTCGAGCTGTTTTGCCTGTTTTCTCGAGTCTTGCGTGGGTGGGACAGTGCCCTCCGTGAGAACGAATGCCGAAGACGCCCCTGCGGAGAGATTCCCGGCCAGGTGGGCAGACTCTCAAGTGAAATAACTCAGCCGGAACCAGAAGGCGCAAGCTAGGCTTAGCTCGGCGCTGCCGAGCGAGGCCGCGCTACGCGCCTGCATGGATCCTGCGTTGTCGACGACAGCTACGCGGGCGCCCGCTGTGTTACCACCTGACGCGGCCTCCACGTCTACGCTACCTTCAGCGCCTACGGGTCTCCAACCTGCTCAGTCTCCCGATGCCACGACACTGGTCTGTGCCATGGACTGCTCCACCGCCTCCGTGCCTGTGGCACTCCCTCAAGAAACAGTGCCCGTCACACCTGTTCAGCACTCCCATCAAGGGTCGACACAAGCGTCTGAGCCCCTGCCGCCTCCACTGATGCCTCCCGTGAGTCGAGCCTCGCTTCCACCTGCTGCTCACTCTTTCCGCGTCACCATCAAGCCCACACTGCGCTTTGATATGACTGCAATCCCTGCCCGGTATGTTCAAGCCACAATTGACCACGCTCTTGGCTCTTCGAACTACTGCGGATTCGTCGTTCATCGCCCATCTAACACCATCACGGTAAACTTGCCATCCTTGGAGGACGCCCAGAAAATGTGCGCAGTAACTCAGATCCCCCTGGACAATAGCAAGCATGTTCCGGTGCAAATATATTTTGCATCTAGTCCTGACACCCTCCGCTGCATGGTTTATCATGTTGACAGCACAAGTCCTCCGGAGGAGGTGCGGGCTAGCATACGCTGCAAGTCTCACGTAGTACTGCAAGCACGGCCTATGGGACGCCGGGGCTCATACCTGCTCGTTCTGCAAGGCCCTTTGACTCTGCCGGAGTACCTTACTTACTACGGTGCGATTATCAAACCACAGCCCTTCCGACCACGTCGTATTTTTCGCTATCATTGCCACAAAGAAGGCCATATGCAAACCACCTGCCCTAATCCTGCTGCTGTGGTCGACATGAATGAACCATCAGTTCTTTGCGCCTTATGCAAATCACCGGACCATGATATACGCTCTCCCGCTTGTCCAAAGAAGAAGCGAGCGAAGAAGCTGCACAAGCCATCTGTTAAACAGGATATTCCTACAAGTAATCGTTTTGCTGCCCTCGCATGTGATGACAACGACTTCCCTGAGCTTCCTTCAACTGACCCCGCTGCGCAGCACCCGTCTTCTCAGCACCCGTCTTCTCGGCAGCGTTCATACGCACAAGCGGCTCACCTTCGTAGATCAGGTAGATCAAATGATACACCAACACGACCAGTGCATCCCTCACAAGTGGATTCCACAGATGAAGACGCAGTTTTAGAAAATGCTATCGTGGAGGCTCGCCGTCGACTAGACGAACTCACCCAGCGCCGGGAACAGCGACGTTCTCACTCCTCTAGAAGAACATTAATCACTCGGGAGCAATCTTCACAGGAATCACCCCCAATACCACTGGACCACAATCATGTGCCGACCACCCGTTAACCGTGACTACCCCGACAGTGGATAAAATATTGGCGCTCATGAAGCAGTTGACCTCCCTCATCATAGAAGCTCTTCGGCCTAGCCATGGATAGTGGATCATCTATGGTGGTGCAGTGGAACTGTCGAGGCTTTGCTAATAAGGCCACTGAGGTGAATATCCGCCTTCGTGACGGAAAGTTGAAGGCATGGGCGTTCCTGTTGCAAGAGCATAATTCACTACCACGCCTTTCAGGATTCTGCGCATACAATTCACCCTCGATCCCTGATCGCCGTTGCATCGCCTCCTCCCTCACCCCAGGTAAATCTGCAATTTATATTCACAGCTCCATTCCCCATACTCCGCTAGACCTTTCACGGTGGTGCAACACACGTCAAGAGGTCGTCGCCATTCTTGTTAAACCAGCACGCACCCCTCTTATTCTAGTTTCTTTTTATGGCCGTCCTAGCTCCGCATCTCCCAATCTTGGATGGGTACGTTTCCTTCGTTGTACCAACCCGGGTATCCCTATTCTAGTTGGTGGAGACTTCAACGGCGCACACACTTCGTGGGGTTACCCAGCAGATTCCTCAAGGGGTGCGCACATCCAAGGCAGCTTTTCAGATAATTCCTTTCAACTTTTAAACCACCGGAATACCTCTACCCGCCCAAGAGGTGGCCCGTATTCACCTGACTTGACTTGGTGGTTAGGGCCCGGTAACCCTCGTTGGGATGTTGAATCAGACTCTTGGGGTAGTGATCACTGCCCTATTTTTATCTTCCTCACTCCTTCGCGTCTACGGAAAGTACGCCGCAGCGTACGCATAACATCATGGGACTCTGTACGCGCTGACAATCGTTTAACTACATTCAACCCGTCTTCAGCAGTGTCTACCCTCTCTGATGTTCTCTCAACTCATACTATTACCAGTACTGTAAATGAAGGCGACCCAAACCCGGACATACACCTCCTGAATCTGTGGGCTCTTCGTCGCCAGGCCGACCATTATGCTTCTCGCAACCCTGAGGACCCCTTGGCTCTTCCCTCTCTTCACCGAGCTACCGCCCGAGCGCGGCGTTATGCAAAGCAACTAGGCAGGAAACGCTGGGCTGCATGGTGTGCCCGCCTGTCCTCTACGCAGGGCAATCGACATCTTTGGAGAGCGTTTCACGCCATGGAGCTCCCTTCTCAGGTTGCAGATTACACTGAAAGCATTTGCCTCGCGCTGAATGTGGACGAAGATACATTTGCACAACAAGCGGCCCGTCAGTTTTTTCCACACCATGACTGCACCCCTACATCTCCTCCAGTCTTATCGGTTACAGAGCCTTCCGATGAGGTTACTTCTGATTTAACCATGGCAGAATTGCTAGCCTCCATTGAACGCCTCAAAACTACCACTTCTCCCGGGCACGACGGCATACCAAACTCTTTATTCCGTAACTTGGATGGGTCTGCTTTGCAAACCCTACTGGATACTTTCAACCAAGTGTGGCGTTCTGGTGTCATCCCTGGAGAGTGGAAGCATTCTATTGTGGTCCCAATACCCAAATCAGGTCAGCCTCCAGTATCTCTTTCGGCCCTTCGTCCAATTTCTCTCACGCCTATCATCTGCAAGCTTTACGAAAGCATTCTCGCCGCACGCTTGTCGTGGTGGCTAGAATCACACGATTGTTACCCAGATTCCCAAATAGGTTTGCGTCCCCAAATTGGAACGGAGGATGGTCTTGCTACGTTGGCTACTGACGTGCTTCACCACTCTCCGCATAGTCACCTCGTTCGAACGGTGATCGCGACAGACATAACAAAGGCATATGATAACATCCTTCACTCTGCCATTCTTGCCTCCCTTCAAACTCTTGGTCTCCCTCACCGGTTTCTCCTATCCATTCACGCCTTTTTAACAAATCGTACCTTCAGTGTACGGGTCCATGGAAAGCCTTTTGGTAACTTCACTTCCAATAGAGGAGTGCCCCAGGGCTCCGTTCTCGCCCCCACATTATTCAATGTGGCTTTTATTCCTCTTGTTAGAGCCCTAGAGACCATCCCTTCTATCCGTGTGCTTGCGTACGCCGATGACATAACCTTGTGGTGCTGTCACCCAGATGCGTCTATCCATCAGTCGGCCCTCCAACATGCGCTAGATGTCTTGACATCTCGCCTCCCACCTCTGGGTCTAACCCTATCGTCTACTAAGTCATGTTTCATTCGCATTGGTAACAAAGCCGGCTTACGGAAAGCTGCCCCTTTAAACTTTACAGTAGATAGTTCTCCGATTCCTCAGGTAGAAACTGTTCGTATTCTTGGCCTCCTCCTTCATACCTCTGGGACTGGCACCCCTTGGCTGACAGCCGCACGTAAATCAGCTAACGCTACTATAGGTCTGATTCGTCGCATAGCTATGCGATCTGGTGGCACACGTGCTCATACGGCCCGCCAGCTTGTGCGCTCTATCCTTCAGCCACGGATAATATATCAGGCACAATTTCAACGTCTCACCCGCAGACAGTGGGACTCCCTTGAGGCTATCAATCGTGAGGCTATGCGCGCCATAACATTTTTGCCTCGTTTGACACCCATACCCGTGCTTCAGGAGTTCGCCCAAATTAATACTCTCAGTGAACTCATCGACCAGCGGGTGGCAAACAGAGCTCGCAAACAGTCTCTACAACTTCATCGTTTAAAGACGCTCCCTCCGTGGTCGTATTGTCAGCTCACAGACAATCGCCCCACTGTTTCCCCGTCGGTATCAGCCGCGCATCTGCGTGAAGGGTGCATATTGTACACCGATGCATCACATACTGCAGAGCGGGGAGTTACTGCTTTATATAGTCCCTCCCATCCGCATCTCAACTCTCGTGCGACGTACACCGCAGATACATGTACCCCCCTGGCATTGGAACTTCAAGCCATTTACAATGCCATTGCTTCCCTTCCGCTCGTTCCCACATTCAATGCAGTTCATATTTATACAGACTCCCTCGCCGCCCTTAAACAGTTTAAGGCTGTTCGACGCACATTCCAGATTACACAATCAATTCACCTACTCTGCGCAAAATACCCATGTCCTGTACGCATACACTGGATTCGCGGTCATGCTCACGATCCACATAACATTCAAGCAGATGCTATGACTCACATTGACACATCAGACGATCCGCCCCCTTCCCCTCTTCCCCCAGATCCGTTCCTGTCCCATGTCTCCGATTCACAAGCTCTGCGCCAGCGAACACGCGCTCTAATTCCTCCGTGTTCGCACCCTCTCCCCCGTAGTCTTACTCGGCAGGAGGAGGTATCAGTGCGGCGGATTCGGGCAGGGGCGGCCCTGACCCCATCTGTCCGTTATCGGTGGGGTGATAAATATCTGCCAGCAACTGACAGGTGCCCTCACTGCGGCGCTGCACCGGACATTTGTGATGTGCGGCACCTGTTGTGGACTTGCCCAGCGACGGCCCCTATTAGAAAACGGCTCCTCAGGGAGGTCGGCCTGTGGTGGAACCGCGACGGGGACTATGTGAAGTGGACTATGGACAATCACTTCACAAGCAGCCTATGCGAGTACCTCGCCGAAACTGGTCTACACTCCTTTTAACTTTCTGTAACCTACATTCCACTCCCCCTTTTCTCAACTTATGCCTCATGGCAGACTTCTCGAATAAAAAAAAAAAAAAGACTCCGTCCTCGTCTTTATCGCAGTTTGTTCATTTCGTCACCGTACCAACTAGCCCAGATGTCTCTTCTTTTAGGTTACACAGCCGGTCAACTAACGCTGCCATTTAGCGGCGTAAATAAACTTTTCACTGCCTGGAACCTGCAAATGCCGAAAGCTGGCAGAAGCGCAACGACTTGGTTTGAGCGCTGTGTTGTCTTTCCCTCAGCTACAGACGCGAGTGGCCGGGGCAGGTGATCTTTGTAACCAACAGGCAACGCGTTCGTCTTGTTTCTTAAGAGGGTGCGTTGGATTTTGCGTGCCTTTGCATTGCTTAGCCACGTTAGCGGCTAAGCTCCCAATGATGATGACGATGCTGATGTCCTCAGGCTTAATGGCGCATACGCACGGCGGGGATTCTCAATGGTTACGTGAATGCCAGCACTCCTTTTTTTTTCCTTCCCTCCTCGCCACTTGGCTTTTCTTTCGCTAACAGACTATAGCTCATGGTACAAGTAGTAGGGCGGCAGACACGCAGGGTGCGCTGCATAATGTAAGGTAATTGTCTGGATAAATATTGATACCTGTGATCCCACAATGTATCGCAGGTATCAGTATGTGATCAATTGTGATCCTTGTTATCCGGTAAAGGTATCAGAAGCTGCTAATGCTATAGCACTGCCAACATATAATGAGATTAGGTGCTGCTGTGAATTTTACAACGTAGCCCCTCCTTCAGGTACTTCAAATTTATGCCTAGAAATGAAGGGAGGTGTTGCACGATTGCGCTACTCTGCGATTTCTCATCTGAACTGAATACTTGCTGCCAAGGAGTGTAGTGACACACGAGCTCAGGTTGCGCTTCTTGGTATGAGCTCATTTGGTGCAGCGAGTAATTTGTTATTGATTTTTTAAAAGTTCTCGAGACCATGTGGCAGTCAGGCAACGCTGGCGCGCTAGTGGTTCGTGACGACATAGACTGAGAGTCACGTGCTTGCTCGCGAATGAACGACCGAAATACGCATAATGAGCGTAGGGGAGCGAGTTGTTCATTGTTCAGGCTTGGATTGCGGTAGGATGAAGGGGGAAGTTGGAGGGGGCAAAGGCAGCAAAGGCTTGAGTCCTTTGCTCTCTCTAGCTTCTGCTGCGGCAGTTTTGCAACAGACGACGGCGCTGTCCGTTGTCTCACGCTGCTTGGAGCCGATAACTTCAAATTACAATTTCTAATTAAAATGCACGCGCAGAGAGCTACTTTTTTTTAAACACGCTTAATAACATTGTAGCTAGTAGCTACGACGTAAAAACGCTATTTGTCGGTAGACAATATCGTAACCTCTTTATGGAATAATCAAACTAGAAAATTTATGATATGCAGTCCCATTTTCCCAGCACTAATATGACAGAACAAACGGACAAAACAGGGACCGCGCTAGACATGAGCGTATAGCTAGGTCCAGTCCTGGCCTTTCTTCTGCCCCATCAAATTGGTGCCAGAAAATGAAATTTGAGAATGTTTATCTGATAAGGGAGAAACCGGTTTCATGAATAATTATAAGAGAATGTGACACGTTTAGAACGTTTAGAACAGATGAGTCATGTGACTTCTGTTCTGATTTTTAGATACTCGGGCAATTAAGAGAAATAAACAAAAAGCCAGCGTTTGAATTGCAATTTCATATTGTATTTGAAAAAGTCGGTAACGCAAAACAAACCACAGAAGGCGGGCAAGCTTACCCGTGGTGGCCGATTATTAGATTTATAATGTGCGTGAACTAACTAAACTGACTAACTAAACTAAAATGTGCCTGGCAAATGGCAAAGGACACAGCTAATTGGAGAGACAGTGCCCTGCAGTGGGCGTAGTCAGGCTGATAATGATGATGATGAATGTGTGGGCTGTATAATATCGGATGCATTTGACTGTCGTAACCGTTCAACACTTTACGTATGTGCTGAAAAATAAAATTAAGTTCAGATTTCATGCGTTAGCATTAGAAGAGTTTGTGCAAGTGGAAATGGCGACCGCCGTGCGGCGTTAAGCATGACGTGGTGCGAACCTTATGACGTCATCACAACCTGTTCTCAGTGGCAAATGGCAACCCACCCACCGGATTGGGAGCAAACTGCCAGTCGTGACAGCAGGCAGTCAAATTAATGATTGGTCGTGATAGACTGCTCGAAAAGAGCAACTTGTGTCTCACTAGTCCCATCCCTGGCTGCGGTTGCAGCCACCTGCCGGGGCAGTGGAACATTGCTTAACCGCGCTGTGCCACTCAGCCAGGAGTGGTATCAGAAGTGCCAGAGATTTATGAATGTAATGTACAGAATGACCAATTCCGCATATATGGACATCAACCCGTTAAAGCTATCACGTCATCCTCTCGAGGCAGGGCTACAACAAAATATGCAGCAACAGAAAATGCTAACGCAATGAAATGATCCACCGAGGATTGCCTAAGAGTGAATTCTTTTTAAATATTATCCATTGATCACGTGTTGACACCAGTTTATTACCTCGAAGCTATTCACAGCGCTACTATAGATTTGTTGCACGTGCTAGAGTCCCATCCGTGATGTCCGAATAAAGCGTTTGTAAGAATGTTTCCCGCGGATCCCGTGACCAGGTTGAGCGGGCGCAGGCTATATACCGAATCAGTGGTCCTTACTACCAGGTCATAATGCGCTGCTACTAAAAGATGGTTAGGACGTATTCCATGATTGCATCCATGCATTGACCATTTCACAAAGTTTATGAAACTCCTTTGTATGGCCTTCCGTTAGGTACAGTGTTACCTTCTGAGAAACCATGACCGACTGAATGCCCCCTTCCTGTTTTCATGCTTCACAACGTGACCGTGGAGCAAGCACCCAAACTGGAGGAAAAACTATCTTCATTGTTCTTCCTAAAAGGGCCTTGCGTAGCTCGATTGCGATACCTAAGCTGATTTAAATTTCTATGTTGTACTGCTATTTGCAGCTATAGAAAAGCTGATTACACCAAACTGATTATTCCATCGTTGAATGGGCTGATAATTGGTAGTTGTTTTGTACTGGGTTAGCAACTGTATTTTACTTGACTAATCTGCGGCTACAGAAGATAGAAATACTTGTTTTAAATAAACACTAGGTCGATGCGTAAAAAAAAAAAGTTAGGAGAACGTCAGTACGAGTAATAAACTTTCCATCCAATTAGCGTTAATTTTGCAATGATATCTTTGTAGCCAACCTAAACGTTCTTTTCCTGATAGCGAAAAGAAATAATTACACCATAACACGGCGATCAAACACTTCTCCGCTAAGTGATCCAGGAAATTATTCTCAAAAAGGCAATATTCTGCGAACTATAAAATATCAGAAATGTTGGTCGGCTTATAAACGTACTCAACGACTGCCGCAAGATGCTGCAAGAGGCGTAAAGCTAAAGGAACCCGTGTGTTGTGCGATGGCTGTGCACGTTAAAGATCCCCAGCTGATCTAAATTATTCCGGAGGCCCCCTCTACGCCACTTCTTTATCTCTTTCTTCTTTCACTCCCACCTTCCTCCCTTTCCTTACGGCGCGGTTCGGGTGCCGACCGAGATGTGAGACGATTACTGCGCATTTCCTTTCCTCAAAATTAATTTTAATTCAGCGATAGAATAGAACGTAAATGTTATCCTTTTATTTCCATTCAGAACTTTAGCTAATCGATTGATGCCGCACACAGTCGACTTGCTTGCGGTTCACTTAGTGCAGTGACACGCAGATTTAAAAAAAAAAATACGAAGAAACATTCCTCTTCGCGGCAAACATTACGCGCCTTTCAGGGAAGTTTAACGGCCTCAGAAGTTTGAAGTTCATCACAAGATGAGGACCGAGTATCACTTTACGCTTGAGCCCTTTCAGGTAAGTTGCCGGCAGCGAAGTTTGCCAAGCGAAGTGAGGCACTACTTTAATTTTATTCCCCAGGTTGAACAGGGTGGCTGCTACCTTATTTAATGACACGCTGTCTTCTTTAGGGTGCTAATGGAGAAGAAGGATTAAAAAAACTGCACGGGAGCTGGAGTAAATGCTTTTCGGAGCAATAAGTCTCACTACAAAAGAGAAGTGCTTTAAGAACGGTTTGCCTAAAGTAGCCCGACAGCCAAGTTCAAAGTGGCCTCGGCTTTCTTAGAGAAATGAGAACAAATGGGGGACAGAAAAAGTAAAACTGTAGACGTTTAGCGACAGCATATCCTTAATGCATCTCATTTTTTGTTATCTAGCCGTTCACAGCGATTAGGGAGCCCCAGGGTCAAAAATGTGATTCATCCAAGAAAAACTGAAGAAAAGCAGTAGCAATTAAACAGATATATTTCTTTCTCCCCGCTAAGCTCAGGAGAGATAACGTCGTCGCCAGCTAAGCCTTGGTGTGATGTTCTCTGCACTGGTGTGTTTCAGAGCTGAGTAAGCAGATGCAGCCCCGCGGCAGTCTTGAAGTGTGCACTCGAGGCGTTCGTTGGTTGCAGTGTGGTTCGGCAAGCTACTGCAAGCAGCTGCTGCAAGTAGACTGCACCCGACGGCGGCTTCATATCACGCGCTGCATATTAAACCAGCGAGCGGCTACTCGTCCACTCCCCGAGCTGGCGTCTTCAACTCCCCGAGACGGTCTCAGCGCATACCTCTGAGAAACTCAGGCACGAATGAGTAGCACTTCTTCCGAAGAGAGAGGATAGAGGAAGTGAGGAAGGAGCGTCATTTATCACCCTCTTGCCCTCGCGGCCTAGAAAGCCGCAATGATGAAGGGGAATCTCGGAAGGCGCCGCGAAAATTGAGTATATCTCCGTCTCTAGCTTTCCACCAGCGTCTGAGTGTGTTCGCACGCTCGGAGAGCGATGTGGCTTTTGCGCATGCAAAAAAACAGTGCATGAGCGGCACGCATTTTCTGTATGCACACACACGCAATGGAGAAGGGCGCTATAGGGAACCCACTCTGAAGTTTGCCGTGTCGATCGCAGCGCCGTAACACGCA
Source organism: Amblyomma mixtum (assembly GCF_055824585.1). Classification (NCBI taxonomy): domain Eukaryota; kingdom Metazoa; phylum Arthropoda; class Arachnida; order Ixodida; family Ixodidae; genus Amblyomma; species Amblyomma mixtum. The sequence continues at coordinate 66,549,929 of NC_143016.1, forward strand.
GCATAGCGAGAGGAACAAGCAGTTTTGGGGGCGCTGTTGGTGCTATTCCACGCCACCTTTCTGAGCTTATTGGCATGATCTTTTACGCTCTGTCGAAGCCACACGTGGTGCGTGTCATCTATCTGCGTTGTGTCTACAGAAGCGAGGCAAATAGTGCTATCAATCAAACGCGGGCTTCTAATCGTTCAGAATGTGCTCTCGCGTTTGTAGCGGCCGAAGCGATTGACGGCAGCAGTTTTTAGGCACCTGGTGGAATAACCGCAGTGCCACCTGGGCAGTGCAGGTTCTCTACAGCGGAAGGCACACGTGGGAAGAAGATGCCTGCCATCACCTCCTACTTTATGTCTTCTTTATGGTGATGTCGCCAGTGTGCTGACGCGGCGTTGCTACTATGCCTTTGTAGAAGACTGTGGGTCAACAAAACGGAAGCAAGTGCCCGCGAGACGAGAGACATTTTCATTCTGCCTTCAGGCAGCTATGCAAGAGCGGCGTCTACTGGTCTGGGAGTCTCTCTCTCTCCCTCCGTACCACAGCCTTCCGGGTCTTCCTCGCATCCCTCAAATCCACCCTTTCGGCGATGCCTCCATCTCCTCCCTCCCTAACCCCTACCCCGCACTGCGGTAACCTTCACCTCTTCCGTCCCCAGTTTCCCCGTTCCGAATATTTTTCTTCGTCCTCTTTCTGGAGGCTGCGGAGCAGGGATGCCGCAAGAGGCGCTGTGCCTGTGTTTGTGTTCCCTGCTGCCGGCAGTGGACTGGCATGCCAGTTATGCGGTCTGACAGGCTCGGCTCCCTACGCCAGAGAAACTTTGTCATAGCCGGACACCGGTAAACGAAGCTCTGAAGAAGGACGGGGGTTAGTGCTGTGGCATCGACAATGCGGGTGTTTTTCGCGATGGCTCCGTATGCACAACCGGCAGTAGGAAACAACTCGTCGCCCAAACAGTCTACCGTCAGGTGACTGCGAGGACATGCGAAAACGAAGGAAAGAAAATACAAAAACTCGATGTATTTCTGCGTTTGGGCTGCCCTTACATAGTGACCAGGTTCACATGGATCTCCTAATGACTGATCTGTAATGCGCTTCATAGTGGTTGTGCATTTACTCCTTAAAAACCTCCCTACTTTTTTTCTTACTTCCAGATGGAGACGAAGCGCAGCGGCAGCATTCCTGAATTTCCTTCGCATCCATCTCCGTCCTGACAAACTATGAACGCCACATTACTTACCGTCACAAGCTTCCGTTTAGTTCTGGCTTACATCTGTATCCATCGAAGTCCCAGTGGAGTTGGACTGCAGCCCACTTAGAGGGCTGCGGCTGCGGCTGTGGTTACGGCTGCTGCAGACCTCTGGGACCGCGGGTTCTGAGTGGCGTTTGGCTGGTTTTTACATCTGTTGCTGATTCAATGAATACGCAGTGAATATTTTGAAGCTAATAATAAGGCTTGTTGACGTGATAATTAGTATTTATTTCAAGAATGAGTGCGAAAGCTGATAGCACAATGACTTGAGTGAACAACTGCGTAGAGGACAATTATGCATATATAATGATTGATCTGCTGGTTTGTTAGGTTAACGAGCAAGAGGGGTTAGCCTTGCATAGATGATGTTTTGCAATTTCTCTGCCTATTGCGCAGAGTAGAAAGGAAAAGCCAGAACACTCCTCCTGCTCTTCCAGAAGGCCTGCGTCCTCTGAAAAGCTCAAAAAGGAGCCCTGTTACCTGGCGCCTCTCAACTCGTAGACCTTTAGAAAATGCCACTTTAGCAACGCCACCAGAGATACATTCCACCTCTTCAGTCTGCGCACAACTCTCTCGCTCTTATGCGGAAATCACGGGCACATCAGCATGAAATGTAACGGTTTTCCTGTTGACTGTGCCCTGTTTCCGTACCAGTTATGATGCCTAGTTTACTTCTTCATATCCTTTGATACAACTTTCAAGTTGAGAAGGCAGAGAAAATATTGAATAATAAGCTTGATGGTTTACGTGTGGTTTATGCGGGTTTAACGCCCCAAAGCGACTCAGGCTATGAGGGACGCCGTAGTGAAGGGCTTCGGAAATTTCGACCACCTGGGATTCTTTAACGTGCACTGAAATCGCACAGTACACGGGCCTTTAGAATTTCGCCTCCATCAAAATTCGACCGCCGCGGCCGGGGTCAAACCCGCGTCTTTCGGGTTAGCAGTGGAGTGCCATAAGCGCTGAGCCACCGCGGCGGCCCGAATTATAAACTTTAGCCTACGTGACCAACGAAAGAGGATGCGAACCGGTTTTACATGTGAGAAAATAGCAGCTCATGTAGACTGAACGCCGGCAGTTCAATAAAGAATTGTAAAGGAGTAAAACAAATTTTCATTTCTGTAACACGCCGCAAAGTGATGAGAGCTCAAAATTGACTTTTTTCGCGCATGTAGCAAGCCCCTGGGCCATCGATAAATAGCAGACCAATACGCTGGCGCTTCACAATCACACGTAAATGGCTCAGGGTGTCGCATTACCTGCACATGACAGCAGTAGTTGATCCCTAAACACGATGTGCGAGTGCTAGTCCAGGAGAACATCGCAAATTTTACACGAAGACTCTCTCTGGTAAACATTGGTAAGCATTAGAAAACACTCACAGGCACACGAAGCTATGTACATTTTCGCGCACTGTGCACTAGCGCACGCCAGGTATTCGAAACTGCAAAAGTTCGTGGACTCCAACCCAGACGTGCTGGGAGAAACGCATAACTGCATATGCGCGTGCAGATAACTTTTGCGCATGAATCCCGGGAGGCAGGGGCATCAGCGATGTTGAAGCGAACTTGCTATTTATACTTTCTATTAATAAACGTCAAAAGTGACGCATATCGCAGCTTTGGACAGCGCAGCATGAAATTAGAGGCAAAAGTGCCCGGTTGGACACTCAGTGACAGGTGTCGCTTAAGCCTGCGCTGTGGGCGTAATCGCTGCACGAGACACCGCTCGGCTCGCCTGTGTCACCCGGAATCAATACAATAGCTAGGACACTTTATATTTATGCAATGGAAATGAAATCGCGAATCAACAAGGGAAAAATTCAGAAGGGCATTTTAATTACCTTATGTGCTTGCAATGCGCTACAACAATATCTCACAGGAAGTGACGACGCCACCCTCCGGCCAATGGGATTTTCTACTCCAGTGATGTCACATTCCTACAGCCAATGGAAATTATTTGTTTTGGTGACGTCACTGTCCTCAAGCTGAAGGAAGAATTTTATGATCGACAACATGTTTTTTTTTTTCTATGAGGCCTCTAACTCTGCAGTATTTGAATGAAGAAAAATGAAGGGGCCAGCAATTAAATTTATTTCAAGGAGCGAGAATACATTGTCATGGCAGATAGCCTTTTGGTTTTTAATTAATGAAACAGAGAAGCAAACAATGAGCCCCAGAATATAATCAACACAAGCAGGCGCACTTACTGTTTTGACGCCGGCGGCGGTGCTGACAAAAGGTGGTTCTGTTCTAAGCAGCTGTCCTCACTTGCCTCGTTAATAATGAAGGCAAAACGAAATTGGGAGCATTCTGCGTGCATTAAGCGCCGGTATGACTAACGAGTGCGCCATGAAGTTTATTCAAAAGCGCACCAAGGTATATATACCTTCATTTTCATGTCGTTTTTATGCGCTAAGTTAATTTGCCGTCTGGCGTCAGAGTAAAACGACACCAGAGGCAGCGCACAGAATTATTTAGCGGCTCTGCATACAAATGTCCTGGCACTTAGAAAAATATATCGCCGCAGTGCGTTACAACGTTCATCGTTTTTGCAGCTCAGAAAATTAAAAAATTAAAATTATAAATTGAAGAAAGGAAAGGACAGGCAGGAAAGGAAGCACGAAAAGCACAAGCCCGTGTTGTGGCGAGACCAGTGGCTAGTAAACCAATATATTTCAAGGAATTTTTTCTGTGAAATTATTGGCAGAGAAGACAATGCCGGCCGACCTTTTCTTCATCCCTTAATTCCTTTTCTTCCGCTTTTACTTGGGTTTTGTGTCTGCAAATGAGCTTTACGGGTGACAAATATGTCTCCATAACAAAAGAATCCGTGCGAGAAAACAGGCTTCCCTTTTGTGCGTGCACCAAGAAACGCAACTGAAACGCCACTCGCGCTCATTTTCAGGAACAATTGCCCCCGACGCTTACTTTCTACTCATTCGAGCGTACAATTCGCGCGCACTAGAAAGCAAAAAAAAAAAACACATATGGAAAGAAGTGATCTTCCCTTTTCCGGATGTTGAACGGTTGCGCCAGGAGAAGGAACAAACTAAAGAAGAAAGAAAGATGTTTGAAAGGTGATAAAAGAATTATGGAAGAAAAGGAACCAGTACCTCTGGTGACCTAGTCACAATTTCGCTATTGCGTGGCCAGATCGTAATTATGCGTTTTGCCGCAATGTTCAACCCATAAAACTATGCAGAAAAAAACTTAAACTGATCAAACTTAAATGGGAACCGCCAGGGAATTCGCTTTTTTTTTTTTTAAAGATGTCACTTTGCCCTGGACCTTGCCTTGCTCTTGTTAGTTTAGTTGTGATGCCTTCGACTTGCGCTGGGGTTGGCTTGCCACGAGAGTGACATGGAGTAATGTAGTATGAGGTTCACCGTAATTCAAAGCTGCGCAGTCATATCTGCCGCTGAAGAATGTTAATTTCTTGCAGAGGAATGGCGAAAAAGATTGAAACAATTTCCTGCCAAGTCAACACGAAGTCAGAAACAAGAAACAAGTCAGAACGAAGTTCTCAAGCCAAAAACAAAGATTGTTTCATCATCGCGAATAATGTTACAAGCGAAAAACGAAATGTAGGCTTTTTTTTTCACACTTTTCACTTCTAGATTCAAGTTTATTGTCTATAAATTCTGCCATCCCGCTTTCTTTTTTGTTTGTTTGTTTGTTTTGGTTGTTTTTCACAGGAGTACTCTTCGAATAAAATCTTCTGGACAGCTCTGAAGACAGCTACCAGACACCGCAAATTGACGACGTTCCTGTCGCACAAGAAAACACGGCAGCGATTCCAGCAGGCAAAGAAAAAAGAAACAAAGACGTACTTGCTCAAGTTAACTACTCGTTATGTAGTATCGTGTCAACGAAAAGAAGCTTTTAGGAAGCGCTCTGAATTCTTGGTGCCGCGAGCAATGAATATGTATTTTTTTTTTTTTGCGACACATGCCTGAAAGGCAGTCCATTGAACGATCAAGCAGCGTTGAATGTCTCTTTCTGAGCCCACTCTCCCACCGCGGCAGAAGAGACCGCCATCGCACTGGCCATCGCTGACTCAAGTACGCGCACAGCCCTAAGCGACTCCAAAGGAGCGATACAAAATTACTCGGCAGGTTTTATTTCGCAGTCCACTGCACGCATCCATTGCGGCTGCAATCCCGACCATAAGATCAACCTGGTCTGGGTACCCTCCCACAATGGAAACTGTGGAAGGAAGGGGTCGACCGACATGCCCAGGGACTAATCAACCGGGCAACCTGCCTCACAGACCGAGGCGCGCTTGCCGAAGCTCCTCAGATCTTTGCCGAAATCACCAATCTCCACAGAGAGACGAGACGCCAATTCCCGCCTCCCCACCACGACTAAAATCGAGCGCAAGCCACCACGCTCCACACGTTCAGGCGCAGTCCATCCTTAGCCATTGTAGACTATAACTCATCACATACGGAGAATACGATCCTGTGTGCCAAAATTGTAACCAGAGAGAAATCGACACCCAGGCGCACATCCTCTGGGGTTGGGCGGGAAACCCGCACCCACGAATCTTACTGCCAGCTCCCTCTGAGAAGGGATGGAACCAACTCCTCAGAAGGCCAGACAAGACCATCCAACTGGCATTCGTTTCGTGGGCTCAGGAAGTCGCCGCCACCTGGGGGGCACACCAAGCCCACCTGCCCTAATTCCCGACATTGTATATCAATGAAGTTGTTTCTCTCTCTCTCCCAGAAACGGTAGGCGGCTAGGGAAAGGCACTGCGGAAGTTCTTTGCGGTGGGGGCGAGCGGCAGTAGACCGCCACGCATTGCCCGCTGCCTCTTGCATTCTCGGCTGCGGCGACATTTTATGGGCTCTCAGCACATAGACGTAAAGGGCAGGTACAGAACAGTGACACTCTCCTCCACGCCAGCTACGTTGTAGTGCGCAAAGGATAACTGCTTACCAGCCAACCCCTCCCCCTTCCACCTCTTCACAACCTGTGCCTGGCCCTTGCTGGAGGGATCCTTTTTCACATTTTTCGTGTGTGGTGTGTCTATGGGTGGGTGTCAATGCACCCAATGACAGTAAAGCTTTCGCATTTCCACAAGTATGCAGTCTTAAATGTCTCTGCCGAATTTTTCCTATCCTGCAGCTCTTCTCACTGTTATTTTCATGGAACGCCAATCTAATTCCCTTTTTTGATGTGCTCGAACAAGGCAACAAGGCTAGCTGAAGTCTTAGCTCAATCGAGACAGTGGAAGCCTGCGCAAAGGAGCGTGCGGCTCCGTGAGCCAAAGGAAGAGGCCAAAAACCTATAGGCACAGCGTGGGAAGCAACACGATGTGAAGGGATGGTGAGCAGAAGGGAAGTAACGGGAAGAAAGGAACTGCGGGCGTTTGACAAAGGTTTTTGTGCTCGCTACGCCGTGTTTCTTCAGTGTGCCTGTTAAGTATCGGTCTTGAGCTCTGAGGACAAGAGAAGGCATGAGATAGGAGAGGGGAGAGAAGAGGAACGAAGAAAAAGGAGAAAGGCACAAACCATGCTTGAAGTACACGAAGAAAAACCCTGATCTGATTACTACAGTGAGGGGCGTTCCGATGCTTGCATGTTTGTTGATGTGTTCATCGTCTATTCCTGGCACCTTGAATAGCACCACAAAAATGGCGTCATAGAGTGTTTAGCCACGTTCTTTTAACTTTTACTATTTAGCGTTAGTCTTTGGAGTTCCACCCTACTGAGAGGACAAAGGACGGGAAACACAATGCGACTGCATTTGTGTCGCTGAACAAGGAAGATGGGGGTGCGTTGAGGATTTAAAGAAAAAGTCCGGTAATCCTTCAAATCTGTTCACAAAAAGAATATAAAATCAAATATTGTTTGCAGGTGCGATATAGTTGTCCATGCGTTTATGCGTGCAGATAAGCGTAGCCGATATATGCTATCAAATCTTAATACTTCTAATGACACTTGGAATGAGTAAATGAACTCTTTGCTCAATGGAGAGGGGATTGGTGGCAGGGGGGGGGGGGGGGGGTGTATGCGGTCGTCGTGAAGGTCTTGAGTGTCGGTTGGGTGAGTTGGAGAAGGGAGTGTGGCTCAGCCTTTAACCTCAATCTTTTGGTGTCACACGTGTGGACGCACTACAGAGCGCTGCACAGAAAACACAACATTGCAAATGGTTTGGGCTACACACTACATGATAAGGCGGAGCTTACATTCACTGGCTAAGTTAGACAGGCTAGGTATAGTGAAGGAGTGATCTTGTTTCGGTTGAATCCAGCTACACACTGTGTCATGCTTTGGTTTCGGGCAACGGTTGAGGGTCATGATTTGGCTGGTTCATGAGAATTTTTGTAATTCCTTTCGTCTGTACACTTATGATCTTTAGTATATTTTTGGGGACCAATAAACCGTGATTTTACTAAAAAAAAGCGTGTTCATGTAATTCGGATCTCTTGTACACGTCACCGGTTATCGTACACGTCGCCTGTGATATTTGAAATAATGTTACGTTTGGCAATTGAATTCGCTTAGTATTTACCCTTCTGTGGTATGAATGTCGGCTTACGATATAGAGAAATAATGTTCATCGACGTAAATGTCCATGTTGATCAAAATAGTTTTTAAGGCGTTAGTAAAACAAAATCCTGGGCAACAGTTTAGACTCCTGGTCAATTTGTCGCCTCGTTTCACTTACAGCTTTAGCAATATTTTGCACCTCAACGCCTTGATTGCAACTTGCGCATTGCAGCGTTGTGATTACTTTTTCTTCCTTTTTCCTGTCTTCATTTACCCTGTCCATTAGAAAGCTCTGGTATCATAGGTGCACCCTTCTGTCTTTTATGTGGCAGAATGATTCACTCCGCACTAGAACCTTATATAATGAATAGCTCCTTGAATACCTGGACAGACAGGTAGTGCTCGCGACCTGCTACGAATCGACTAAATGGCCATGAAATATAGAAAGTTAGAGGGTAGGTGCTTGTTCCACGTCAAAACGTCGATGTAAGTACCTGCACACGAGTTCCCAGATGCTCAGTGTTGTTTTAGTGTTTGCGATGCATGATGCAACCTTTGTCCGCTGCAGAATGTACGTTTTATTAACGGGCGGCTAATTTTAGCGACGTCAAAACTTTGTTTGGCCCTTGAAAAACGTCTTCTAGAAAACAACACTTAACTTTTCCTTCATCGTTAGAAAAGCCTGTTGAAGTAAGTCAGTGTTTGCTTTCAGATTACCACTGGTTACCCCTCATAATCCCCGCTTCCTACTTGAGGCCACCACGCAGGCGGAGTTTATCAATCGCGTGTGCTCTCGCCCTAGTCGCATGGGTATCAAGCTCCGGAAAGTGGTCCGCTGGTCCCTTGCACTGTAGCGCAGTGCTCTTCCAATTTGGCCGCTGGCTGGCTCAGTCGCGCTGTCACCCAGTCGTCCTGGTGGCACTTCCCTTCAGGACCCCCTTCCACGTCTACGATTGCATTCAAGTTGCCGCTTTTTCAATTCTTCTGTGTGGATTCAGGCTCCGTCGTTAGAGCACGACGCGAAAGCGCCTCCCAAGCGAAGGTCGTACGTGACTGCAACAGAGCAAGGCGTGAGCGAAAGGGTGCTTAGGAAAGGAGAAGGGAGTGAAAGAGTGTACGCGCGGATGGTTAGGTGAAGGATCGAAGCACCACTCTTCAAGGCTAGATACGCTCCAAAAATGCATTATTAGAAAGACGCATGCTGAACGATCCACACAGTAGAGCGGCACAGGGTCGAGATTGATGGCGATAATGTATCTAATCAGAGTCAGCGGCACAGTATTACTGTGCTGCACGACGACGAGTTCGACAAGTTCCCGACTTTTGCAGCAAAGCTGGGATCTTGTTTCTGCCAGTCTCTTATTACAATACCGACGTGTTGTGAAATAAAGTGTGGCCCTTCTAATCAGGGCTTCGCTTAACGCTTTTTTCATTTAGGGTCCTTGCGCTGGCCTAGAAGAGACTATCTAATAACTTTTGCTTAATACATGCGAACAGCTGATTAGATTTCAAGCTCTAATGAATGACCCGGTCAAAAATTCCTGGAAATTCAGCTTCCGATGTTTTCTTCTCAACAGGCGGTGTAAAGAGGGTAAGCGCTACACATCTGTAGTAAACACAGAACACAAGCAAAGGAAGTCGACTGTTTTCCTTATCCGAATACCGTTCCGCAGCGCGCACCCAGAACTTTAAGTGATGGCGTGGTGCGAAGAAGAAGCGATGGAAGTGGAGGGAGGAGAGGAAGGGTGAAAACAGCAAGCATGCGCCCCTGGAGAGGACCACCGCCGCGCAGGTCGCAGATGTCACGGACGGTCAGGTGAATATTATATGGATGCCGCGCTCGCGTCCTCCAACCTCTTTTGCGTATCCTGGCTCGTAAGGTCTGTGCTGGCGGTATTGAATTCTGGGAGGCGCACGTGCCCTTTGCCGGCAGCGGGCCTCGCGCTTGTGCCTACCGTGACCCTGCTGAATTATACATGGAGCCATGGAAGCCGTAGCTCTGATTCATGGAACCGGCATCGCAAGGGCTAGCTGGGCTCCTCCATTCGGCAAAGCGCTGCCCCCCTTCCCGCTTGGTCCTGGATGAAATGCTGAGAGGACAAGAAAGGCTGTGAACGGCAGCTCACAAGAGCACAAATAATACATAAAAGAGTATCCCGCCGCAAAACCGAAAAAAAGAATTAAACTTTCAAAGGAGAAAAATAATAAAAGACAGAGCTGGAGGAAGGAACACAAGAGTGGGGAGATATTTTAAATGGACAATTTCGAGACCTCGGACCAATCTCTTTCTAGGCTACAAAATACTCGAAGAGCCATTTGGTTTGAAAGCAGATTGCAGTCGCGTTCCTGGAGCACCTCTCGTTTCTTTCGTCTCCCCATTCATTTTTCTTGTTCTGTCATTTCTGTTTGCTTCATTGTTGGGTTCCTTGCTCTTTGCGTGTTTTTATGCTTGCTAAGCAAGTAAAAATACATTGTTGTACAACGTATCTTGGGATTTCTGCTGGGAATTTTTTTAAAAGCATTTCTGTCATTTCTCGCCCACCTCACATTCAGGAAGAAAAAATGAAGCTGTTGTACGTGATCCGCATGCTTTCTTCCGGGTATTCACAATCGAATCTGACTTTGAGCGCTTTAGATTACTGACGAAACATTAAATAACTAGAACTACAATTGGTTTGCATCGTTTCGTAAAATAAAGAAAGGTACCTTGTGAAATCTGCGATATTTTTTTGTTTCCTTCGTGCGTCAACGTTAAAAGAGACCAATTTATCAGCAGTAAAACAAGCAAAATGAGCTTCCCGAATCCGGGCACTGGTCGCTGTCTAACTAAAGTTGGTGCATATTATTAACAGCTGGGGGCGCTCCTATGTGTATTACAGCCTGTGCGCTTTTTTCCTGGTACGTTGTTTCGGCAGTAGAATAATGACCTCTGGACTTGCCTTATAGACCGATAGTACGCTGACAAGAACTAAGAAGACACATGCGTTTTTGCCGTCTCCACTTTTGAGTGTGGTCATTTTACGCCGCAAACAAAAAACGCCCCTTAGGAATGCACGTGCGCTAGTAGACATCAGTGCATATTAGAAATCCTTATAGGTGGTCAAAGTAATGCAGATGTTTCTACTGTGGTGTGCCTCAATGCGCGCAGTGCTGCTTTGGCATATGGAGACTCATTTGGCCTATGGAGACTCATTTGAAACATAATTCACGCAGCATTTTGTCCCACCGGCCAAAGCTACACAGTCTTGTGTCGTCCTCATCGAAAAAGATCCGCAGTACATGTTCTTAAACTGTAATGGTTTAATGGTTTAATGGGGGTTAACGTCCCAAAGCGACTCAGGCTATGAGGGCCGCCATAGTGGAGGGCTCTGGAAATTTCCACCACCTGGGGTTCTTCAACATGCACTGACATCGCACAGTACATGAGCCTCTAGAATGTATCCCCCATCGAAATTCTTAAACTATAAAATATAAATTCTTAAAACCATAAAACGGCTTAAACTATAAGCCGCGGTGTAATTGGCATCAGCTTTAGACGACATATCGCATTCATTAGATTTCTTGCTCAAACAATATTTTTACGGTAATGGTTGCCTTCATTCATTTTAGAGCTAACGCTACAGAAAAAATGTTTTTCTTTACTAGCTAAGCTAATGACAATTAGAAAGGATGCTCTAATAAAGGCCAGGCAGTCGCGGTATACATAGGGCTTTTACTTCCTCGCCCCTGAAAGGGCAAAAACCCCTAAGTCCTAAAAGACCGTAATAGTATGCCTTGAGTGCACTAGAGTATTTTACAGTTGAAAAATGGACATACTGGTGTAGTAACGTGAAAGACGAACTTCTACTGGGTGGATGGGCCTCTCAGAGTGATGCAAAAAGCGCTCCTACATTTCAGCTTAAGCTCACTTTCCTAAAACATCACATAATCCGCAGTTACATAATCCAGTTGCCTGAACGTATTAAGTTCCGTGCATGCTCTATTCGCAGATAAAAATACCACGCAACTGGGTCTCTTGGTAAAGCTGCACAAACTTTTTTTCTCGAAACCACGCAACCCGCAATATTTTGATCGTGTTAGTACGTTTACAATACGTGAACAGGGTGAGCTCACGGGCTAGTTGGTTATTCATAATAATTTCAACAGCGCATGCTACACAAGGACAAAAGACGAGGAAACAAACACACAGCGCTCGTGTGTGTGTTTCCTTGTCTTGTGTCCTTGTGTAGCATGCGCTTTTGAAATTATTACAGTACGTGCAGTGCGAATTTCGCCGATGGAAACAGCGTACGGTTCTGGACTCTGATGTACAATAAGGTGGGTGGCTTTTTTGGAATCATGACGCCTCAGAGTCGATTCCTAGTTGCGTCCCAAGTTGTGGGCTTTGTTTTGAAGCTAAAAACTTCACAACGAGGGTCGGAGCCGAGCTTCGCGTATGGCGGGTAGGCTGCAAAAGCGATATTCTACGCATGCTCGAAACCGAGTGAATTCACGCGCAGCGCAGGTGGCCGCTGACTCCGTAATAAAAAGAGAACAAAAAGAAGCACAGAAACAAAAATAAAAAAGAAATGAAAGAAAAGGAATATCACAAATAAATATATAAATAAAAGACAAACGGTGCGCCAGGAAACTCTCATATCTCGGTGGACACCCGAACCGCGCCGTAAGGAAAGGAAAATGAAAAGGAAATTGATTTGGTTTTGGTTTTGGGGGGTTTAACGTCCCAAAGCGACTAAGGCTACGAGAGACTCCGTAGTGGAGAGCTCCGGAAATTTCGACCACCTGGGGTTCTTCAACGTCACTGACATCGCACAGTACACGAGCCTCTAGAATGTAGTATCCATCGAAATTCTTAAACTATATAATATAAATACTTAAAACTATAAAACGGCTTAAACTATAAGCCGCGGTGTAATGGACATTAGCTTTAGACGGCATATCGCATTCATTAGTTTTCTTGCTCAGACAATATCTTTACAGTAATGGTTGCCTTCATTCATTCTAGAGCTGACGCTGCAAAAAAAAAAAATGTTTTTCTTTACTAGCTAAGCTAATGACAATTGGAAAAGATGCTCCAATAAAGGCCAGGCAGTCGCGGTATACCTACGGCTGTTACTTCTTCGCCCCTGAAAGGGCAAAAACCCCTAAGTCCTAAAAGACCGTAATAGTATGCCTTCAGTGCACTAGGGTATTTTACAGTTGAAAAATGGACAAACTGGTGTAGTAACGCGACAGACGAACTTCTACTGAGTGGATGGGCCTTTCAGAGTGATGCGAAAAGCGCTCCTACATTTGTGCTTAAGCACACTTTCCTAACACATCACATAATCCGCAGTTACATAATCCAGTTCCCTGAACGTATCAAGGTCCGTGCATGCTCTATTCGCAGGTAAAAATACCACGCAACTGGGTCTCTTGGTAAAGCTGCACTAGCCTTTTTCCTGAAATCATGCACCCCGTAATATTTTGATCGCGTTAGTACGTTTACAATACGTGCACCTCTAATTTCGCCGGTGGCAACAGCGTGCAGTTCTGGACTCTGATGTACAATAAGGTGAGTGACTTTCTTGGAACCATGACGCCTCAAAGTCGATTCCTAGTTTCGTCCCAAGTTGTGGGCTTTGTTTTGAAGCGAAAAACTTCACAACGAGGGTCGGAGCCAAGCTTCGCGTATGGCGGGTAGGCTGCAAAAGCGATATTCTACGCATGCTCGAAACCGAGTGAAGTCACGCGCAGGGCAGGTGGCCGCCGACTCCGTAATAAAAAAAGAACAAAAAGAAGCACAGAAACAAAAATAAAAAGAAACGAAAGAAAAGAAATATCAAAAATAAATATATAAATAAAAGACAAACGGTGCGCCAGGAAACTCTCATATCTCGGTGGACACCCGAACCGCGCCGTAAGGAAAGGAAAATGAAAAGGAAATTGATTTGGTTTTGGTTTTGTGGGGTTTAACGTCCCAAAGCGACTAAGGCTACGAGAGACGCCGTAGTGGAGGGCTCCGGAAATTTCGACCACCTGGGGTTCTTTAACGTGCACTGACATCGCACAGTACACGGGGGCCTCTAGAATTTCTCCTCCAAAGAAATTCAACCGCCGCGGCCGGGATCGAACCCACGTCTTTCGGGTCAGCAGCCGAGCACCATAACCACTGAGCCACCGCGGCGGCAAAAGGAAATTGGTTTTAAGGAAAAGGAACGACGCCTGTGTCTGACATATATCGGTGGATATCCGAACCGCGCCATTAGGGCATTAAGGAAAATAAAATGAAATGAAAATTGGTTTCAAGTTAAGGATATGCCTGTCTCATATCTTGGCGTACACCTGAAAGGAATGGACATCCCTGTACATGTCTCTACAGCAAGCTTCTAAGACAGCACCGTATTCAATACACGCGCGTCTCTTACTCCGCCTCCATACAGGCAGTGTGTGGACGGCAGAACGCCTCCACCGTTATCGTGGTGCTCCTAGTGCATTGTGCGCGAACTCCGACAGCCTTTACGTCAAACCAAGCGTAACTGAACCTTTTCGCTTGTATATCCAGGCTTTACCACAGCTAATCCACTGCCAAATTTTTTTCTTCCTGTCCTGATGAGCCAGTTGAGGAAGCACTTTTTCGAGCGTATACCTTCTGCAGAAACTTAGGGAATCTGAAATAGACATATAGTAGATAAGCAGAGGTGGGAACATCAGCGAAAAGAAGGCACCGATTTTCTAGCCTGAGTTGTGGGAAAGAGAAAAGGTGATATGAATGGGAACGAGAAGAAGAGCTGATTCAACCTGCAAAGAGGTTTGTTTAAAACTATTCACTGACGACCTTTATAAAGGCATTTCACAATCGAGGGAGAGTGAGAGCAGCCTTTAGTCTGAACACATGGTTTTTCCTTCAGGCGGTAGCGGCCGACTTGCACGCCGTCGACAGACCGCCTTGGTGCCTTCCAGAAAAGAGAGAGATACCCTACAGAAGTGGATAGATAAAAAAATATGCCACCGTTTCGAACCATTAACGGTCGCACCATTTGATGTCGCTGTTTTTACCTCTTCTCTCTCGTTTCGCGTGTGGTCTCATTTCGGCCAGTGCCCATTGCGGCCGCTCAATTGTTCTATTTGCTTTCTTCTCCGCTTGGGTCTTTCGAGGCCCGCTGTCTGTCCTTCGGGTCCTGTTCTCGGTGCGCGGAAGGTGTGGTCAGCCCTTCAGCCGCGCGAACATTCGCGCCTGCTGGAGAGGAGACATGGAGGACAGAATAAACGCGAGGAAGTACCATAACCATCACGCGGTAAAGTATGAAAGCACATCTTTCGGCGTGGCGCATGAGACATTATTGTGGCGGTGCGGTGAAAGTGCTCTAGCCTGCTTTCGCGCGAAGGCTTGCTTGGCGGCCGCTACTTGAGATGCCGGTGCAAGGGCAGGAAAAAAAAAACGAAGAAACGGGGGAAAATACGAAGTGACATAAGCGGCTCCTGTTACTCTCCTGTGAGAGCTGTGACGTAAGCAGCGTGCGCCTGCTGAAATAGTAAAGTTATTTTCTTTTGTAGACGTGGAATGTTTCGATCTTAGAACATGCTTTGAAAGTGGCTTTTAAATTTATTCTCGCACCAACGACTATAGGTGAACGTAAAGGTAGTAGTCATCGAACAAATCCTGTCCACCTGTCTAGGTTGTTATGTATGAAAGGCACTCATACCCCACATATACCCACACCCAAATAAAAGTAAATAAGTACGTGCACCTGTGGATTCACCTAAAACTGCGACGCTCAACCGAGAGGTAAGAAGAGAGGGAAAATAAAATTTTGTTGAACGTTTAGCCCACAGAGCTGTTACTGACAGGGGCACAGGCGTTGGCGACAGACAAGGACGCTGACGTACTTAGAGACTGAAGAAACAGCATATTGGGCGAAAGTGTATCCACAAAGAATACAAATGAACTAGCTGGTGGCGATGGCAGCGCGTGGAGTCGATGGTTTTCTGGATAAAAATGACCATCGCTCTCAGCAGCACTGCATCCAAAGGTGACTTCGAACTTCCCACACGATTCGTCTTCAACGTCTTCAGTAGTGTCGACCATTGTGGAAGCTATCATGCATCATTACAGCTCTTCTACTGGCGTTCGGTGGCGTCTGCGAATACACCACCGATAACTCGCTTTAAATGGAGAAAAAAAAGTTCTTAGGCCGCGTGCCAGCGGCGATAAACAAGCAATATTGCAGAAACAAACAGTGACACAGGAAGAGCATGCGATTCTTCAGCGATTCTTGAAATGCAATGAGGTATTTGAAAGCGATTGATGTATTTGTACTAGGCGTAGTTAACAAGCTATACGTTGTTGTGCGGGGACGCCCGCTATGCTATCCACTGTCAGCATAAATTACACATTCTTCCTGTGTGTTGCCAATTAGCGAATGCGTTTTAGAAGTGGTGGTATCCTCGTCGGCTGTATGACAGACGCTGTACGTGGGTGAGCAGGCGTGTCCGATAAACGCTAGCAGCATTTAAAAAGTACCTTCGCCCTGTTCTGTTAGTTTTATGCACAAAGATACGCACAACTTACAGACAGGCGACGAAATGTAAGAGCTGCAATATACTTTTAGCATTGCGAGCGCTCTCGCGATATCTCTCCTGGGAAATTGCGTATGCCCATTGCCGTCTGAACGGCTGTGCAGTTGATGCAGAGAACCCATACCGATGTTAAAAAAGAAAATTTTGCGGCGAGGCACCGAAACATCTTTACGTCACCGACGAGTTAACAATGGTGAGAAAAGAAACTGACAGAACTTCTCGGGATTGAATAAAGCAGAATCCGAGGACTACCTGCGTGGATTGGCCGCGCTTGGGTGCTTTCATGCCGAAGAGCTTCTTTTAGCTTGCAAATGTAAGTTTGTCAAGCCGATCAGAGAATGTCGCTGCTTTATATACAATGTGAACAAATCTCAGATTCTCTGTACACCCGGTACAGATCCTCTGTATCCCAGTGATCAGCACCCCCCCCCCCCCCCCCCCCCCTTCCTCCCCAAGTTGTCTTCAGGGCGTGTTCAACAGAGTTTAACAATGTAGAGTCGCCCACAAAGCTAATGAGAAGCTAAAATAAAATTGGAACACGACTTTTCACCTTAAATTAGGGTGAAATCGACACTACCATCCCCTTCAACCGTGCTCTCCAACATTTCCTTTATAAAGCCAAGAAATAAACAAAACTCACGGCTACTCGCGGAATGGATTCTACCATATCTCATGACGAAATAACAATCCAGCCTTTGTGACAATTCTCAATTTAATATCGCATATTAACCAGTAGGTCCATGCCACTATTAAGATCAGTATACGACCGCAATAGCTGCCAGAGGCAGCCGCCGATCAATAGGTCATGCAATGCCGTTAGCGACAACCTCACGAGTAGAGCTGAGATGGTAGGAAACACAAACCACCTCACTCGATGAGCTTTTCTCATTGAACAAAAACAAACAAACAAACAAACACACAAACGAATCTACACGCTAGAAAGGTGTAGCAGCGAACAATGTCCGAAGAACAGGAACTTTGATGTAGGATATCTGAATGAAAGCAAAGGCTAGCTTTGTTGGAAGCCTTGCTAGCGTTTTTGTTGCAATCACTGCCACGGCGGGCGTTCTAAATAAGCCCAATTCCAGTTCACTGTTCCGAAAGAGGGGGAGATATTATGTAACATATGCGCTATAATATGATTACAAAAATTAAATAAATGCGCTTCTGTCCGTGCTTCAGCGGAGACAAAGTGAACGAGATGTTTCCTATCACTGAAGTGGAAAGGTTCTCAAGATCTTCCAGTGACACAGACTATTTGTTAGCTGAATTGATCGCTCCTCCGACGTTGATGTATCACTTGCGCAGGAAGGATGGATCGCATTATATTGTCATTAGCTTCGTGGTCTTAGAACACTTTGTTCTCGAACAGAGTACAAAAGCTCGGCTAAGAAGCTAGAAGCTGAGAGAATGGGCGATTGAGGCATTCATCCCGAAGAATCGGTTGCTTGGGCATAAAGTTCAACGATATGTATTTTTACGCGGGTTAGAGTGAAGCTTATACTATAAAATAGGCGAACTGATGCGGGTGCCAAGGTATGTGAGGAACAAAAAAATTGAAGGGGACACTAACGCCACGCCTTAAGAGTATACCGCGGCAGCGTAATGGGTTAATTTCCATATATGCAAAATTGGTTATTCTCGACTTCACTCTAGGAGTCACCATACCACTCCTGGCGCGGTGGTGGAGCAGTTAAGCGATGCACCTGTGTTCTGTGATGGCAGGTGCCTGTGTGGCTCTTCGACCCAGGTTGCTCTTTCCGAGCGACCAATCATTCATTTAACTGCCATCTGCCACTGTGGTCAGTTTTCTCACAATCCGATCGGCACTTTGTGATGGCGCCACAACGTCATGTGACCTAGGTGGACCACCTGATTGCTTCTCCGAGGATTTTTCGCTCACAACGCCGATGATGACGACGGTCGATTTTCGGAGAACGAGAGCCTAAGCGCTCTCGCGTTGGTAATCCACGCGGTAATGACTGTTTGTTTTTATCCGTGAGGAAAGAGTGATGAAATGAGATTCTGAGTTACTGCTCAGAGGCTCTTATGCGACCCCACCTCTCCGCCCATAATACTTGGAGGAAGCTGTCATATATCGGCATCCGTTCGCCTAAAAGCCGGCATGGGCGTCACCCGACCGACACCTCTCCAACAGGGAGCTTTTACACAGGTTTCAAGACACTGTGCCATATGCATGAACTGGGAATGTGCTAAAAGCCACACCCGCCGATTCGCAACCCCACAAGGGTCTCGTGGGACCACTGTAGGGTGCCTCGATGCCTACGTGGCGCTGTCCACACAGCCACCCTGAGGACCACTGGCCGTTTCTCCACTTACCGGTCACCAGCTTCCGCTGGTCCACCGTGTGCGGGAGACTGCAGCCAGCGCTGGGCTTTTGTATTGGCACGCGGAGCCTGGATGGCCAAAATTCGCTTTAATAAAGTGTCGTTTATTTCTCATGCGATATATGCAGGCTATACACTGCCTTTGGAGAACGTTGCTGGCAAAATAAACCTGCTCTGTAAAGGAATGAAACGCAACAACCATGAGCGTCATGCTTTTGCTTCCTTACTTTCAGCAGAGACCTTGTCTTTAACACTAAGTATCTTTCTTTTCTTCTCACGAATCTTTGAAGTGCACTTAGCGACGAAACTGTTATGCGCTGAACCAATAAAAATGCTAGGAAATATACAATCTTCTTACAGTCCGGCGTATTTAGTTCACATGCCCGATATTTACGTGGTGTTTACGATGCTAGTTCAGCGGAAGTACACGCAAGTTTTTTTCCACACCATTTTTTTTAGTTCAGTGGAGCGGAGCATTTTTGCGTGTTATTTTTTGTGCTGTGTTTTGTAGCCCAATTCGCCACGCAAAATATCATACCCTTGCACATTTTCTCCAAACTTCACTTGAATAAGCCGTGCTGCCACGGTAGGTATGTGCACGCTTGGCTGCAGCGCATAAGCTAGAGCGCCTGCTTCTAAAGCTAATTTATTCAATTGTAGAGTCATGCAGTGCATTCGCGAGCACATTTGTCTAGAGTGATAGTGCGATGTTTTGCAGTGTAAATGAAGCGTAATAATAAAGCAGGTACATGCATCCATACGCCACGCTTACGCTTGGGAGAAGGCTTATGCAGACATAAATTATACCGGGACTAGCGCCGTACCAGTAACAAAGCAACCAAGCCAAAATTTCACTTTCTTTGTTCCGCTGTACACAGCTCCACTGTTCTAAACAAGTCTGCTTTCGACTGCACAGGCGGTTTGATCATGAGCTTTTATGCCTTTGAAAACCGTTTTTTAACATCATGGACGATACTCCACAATGTCATGGCATAGTGGGGCGACTAGTGGACTAGTGCAAGTGCGGCCTTTTTCAGCTTAACGAAACTTTTCTCAATCATGAGTTGATGAACGGTGGTTCATTTCTCTTAGTGTTATTCTTACCGAAACTTTGGGGCTTGGGGCAGCGTTACATACGTGCTGCACGCGGCGAAGGCATTTCCCTGTTTTCTCCGGGAGACAGGTGTTATCACTGTGCATCATGGAATTCTTTAGAATAAGTGTGTGTGTGTGTGTGCGTGTGTGCGTGTGTGTGCGTGTGCGCGTGTGCGCGCGTGTGTGTGTGTGTGCGCATGTGTGCGCATGTGTGTGCGCGCGTGTGTGTGTGCGCGTGTGTGCGCGCGCGTGCGTGCGTGCGCGTGCGCGTGTGCGTGCGCGCGTGTGTGTGGGTACCCCATCTTATATTTATGATGATGATGATGATGATTTTTGATATCTGCAGCCAAAGAGCGCCATGACGCAAGGTATTTTCGTTCACTCAAGGTGAGAATCAAAGGCCCATTTCCCAAGAATTTCACCCTAACCAAGCCGAGCACCAAGCAGGGGAAAGCTTGTACCCATTGTATGTCACCGGTTGGTACCCGGCGGCACTGGGGATCGAACCCTGCACCTCCCGCATGCAAGGCGGATGCTCAAACGACTAGGCCACCGCTCCAGTATATTCCATCATATACCATCGGTGCCATCTCGAATAGCCTATCAGGCTCACATTTACACAAGTTTTTCAGAAATAGATATCGAGTATTTCTGTGTCTTCCTCCTATCAGCTGACACAACACCTCAAATATGTTTTGTTCGCCAGCTGATTTTGAGAAGTGCAGGTTGCCCGGCACCTGTTGATTTGCTCACGAACAAGATCCCTCATAATCGCATTGTATTAACGCGCTTCTTGAAGCCCGACGCAATACACGACACAGTATCTCTCATAACTAGAACAGAAGTAAGTCCACCACTAAAGGCCCTTTAAAAGAGAGAGCGACTGTGTGCCTCATCTCTATTTAATAATTCAATGAAGCTTGCGCTTAGTTGACCTGTTGCGCCGTCGCGACAAATCTACCAGAAGGATTTCACCGCGCAGCATAAAACCATTTAGGCGGGCCACCGGGCTCGGGTCCTACGCCCCTACTCATTTGGCGGGGCTCGTACTCGACGCTTCAACGCGCTGAGCGTGAGAGATAGAACGGCGGAAGCGTGGCCATTTGTCATCACAGAGCGCAGTCGCGTAATGCGTCTGTCGCGAGCACAGATAGCCATCTCGAAAGCGGAATGCCCAGACGCATTCTGCAGGCTCAAGTGCGGCCGGCAATCGTGCAGCCCCCGTGGCCAGTCGGGAGATCGTCGCGCGGTTCGCTTCACTGCTCACGTGTATAACGCGCGCTCTGGGTCTCTCTTCTCCCTTGGTCCCGGTCCGCACTTTAAACGGCGAGCTTTCTAAGCGCAGTGGCATGCGGCGAAGGAAGAGTGACTACATCGGCCAGAGCTCATTGGCGGAGGCATCTTTCAAAGAGAGCCTGTTCCGCTCTTCCATTATGATGCACTTTAGCTCTCGCAGGTTCCCTTTCAACAAAATTTGTGTGTGCCAGGAAAGGTGGTAAGGTGCCTTGTCGCCATTGCAAACCGTTGGAAGGTTTTATATATGAACTATAGATTTCTCGGGTTCGAAATCAAAGAATTCGCTTTCGGAATGTTCGATACATTTACGCCGCTGTGGGAGAAATGCTGAGCTTTTATCGTGCGCGCTTCCCATTCCTTATGTCTTCCCCTCTGTCCTGCATTGGATTCAGGAAGTCAATTGCCGGTTTATTTACAGCGCTTTTTGCTCAGATGAATAAAGGCACGCTTGAGCAAAGACAAAGAGTTCGAAAAAGACGAGTGCTTGTTACTGCTTTGCACGAGATCGAGACTGCTCTTTTGGTCAGTTTGAGTCGAAAGCTTTGATTGAGCATTGATCCCGCTCCACATTTCTAGACTTCACATATCCTTTATTAATTGTACATAGGACAGTACGCCACAATTAACAGTGCGCAGTACCGAAATTATTCATTATCATTTCCTGTGGTTCCCAAATGTGAGCATTCCAAGAGTCAATCTTTTCTGCTGGCGAACCTTTCGCCTGAGAAATTGACATTTTTTTATTTTTGTCTTTATGAATATTTATACAGCTTTTAGTTATCAGTAGTACCACCTCTGTTCGTAATGTCTTTTTTTTTAGCTCAGAACGCGTAAGGTCGGTACCAGCTAGCCAAAATTTGCGCTTCACTTCTTCAGCTTGGTCTATAGCAACTTGAAAGCAAGTACTTGTGATTATTTCAGCGACATCAATATGTATATGGTAAAGAAAAAGACGCACATTCGCATCAAATACGAAGTTGAACATGAACTTCAATGGCATTGATGTCGCGTGTCTCTGTGCTCGATCTGTCTGGATTAGGGCTGTTTCCACCGCTGCTAAAGTCGTCCCAGTTCCTTCAAATAAACCCCCGTCTTATATTTGGTGCTCTTGCCGGGTAACAGCCCTGGAACTCCACAGTCACACCATTACGACACTTGAGATGCCTTTACCTCCGCCAACGGGACCCGGCTATCTTCAGTCAGAATCGCAGCAGTCTATCAGTTCATTATTCTCAAGTGCGGGAAAACGAACTAGCTAGATGGTCGGAGTGCCAGCTTAGTTTCTGCCTGTTGTGCATATACCTATAACCTCCAATCGCGCTCAGGTCACATGCACAAAATTAAACCAATTTTTGCTGGCACTGAAAAATACTAGAATTCCAGTCTTGTACCATCAATAGGTCAATGAGATTCATAATCTACTAGCGTTGCCTTTGCCAATTTTCCTTTTCTCAATCAGCGCTCCGCTCCGTCTTCGAATGTGAAGGCATTATGGAAACATTTTTTCATTACTTTGAGCATTGTGCGAGGTGCTTTTCATTTTTTTTTATGTTAAAAAAAAAAGATGGCATTTATAAAAAAACTTACACAAAAGTGTTCCCACGAGACGTTTCGCGTTCAGTGCACTTTTATCTGGAACAATATGTTTTTATCGGACTGTCAGTGTCTGAGCTCAGTTTTTCTTTTTTGTTCTTTCGCTCCCCTATACATGCGGCCTTTACTAGTTTTTATTGTATTGATATAAATGCCGATACTCTGAATAATTTTTTAACTTCGCTTCATATTCACCCCCCCCCCCCCCCCCTCTTTCCTAGTTAATGCCCTTCTGGACCCTAAGGATATCTAAATAAATGAATAAAAAACCATGAGAAAAGAAAATTTCATCACATGTTTAATAAAAAATTAAGAGAAAAGTTCTGCGCATAATAGCAGCTACTGTGGACCATTCATAGAGAATCATTCTAGAGTAAAAAACTGGTCCAGCCGAAGCTTCAACGTAGTCATAGTCATAGACGCCGCCGTAGCATTCCCGCGGTGTCACACGTAACGTTTGATAACGCGCAATTCAATTTTCGCTAATATCTCGCGATATTACAACATTGCCTAAATATCGCTGCTATTAATCTCGCTTAGAAATAGTTTAGAAGAAAGTAAAGTACGTTGTGATCAATCTTATGTGACCTTCCGCAATAGGTGGTCGATTAATTTTATGCGCGGGTACAGCATGACACAGATTACGTACAATGCTCTGTAAACATGCATACATAGTATGTCGGCCGAGTACCGTGTGCTGATATCCAATATTGCTAATATCCAATATTTGCCAAGTCTTGCCTGTACACAATTTTGTTTGCCGGTGGGCGCTCGTTTCCTTTTTTCCGAACAAAGCCACGCTGCGCTGCGAAGGGGACCATCCGCCAGGGGCCGGCTGAAGAGAAGGACGCTCACTTTTCAGTACAGAGGCCGGCCGCGGCCCCGCGGCGACTGGTAGTAGATGCCTCCTTGGCCGTCCGGCGACACGATCCAACCGTGCACGGAAGCCCTTGGTATCGCCGAGCCCCTGCCGGCGGCCTGATACGATGCCTCATCCGCGTATGGGTCGTAGTTAGTGGCCACCTGCATCGTCTCTAGCAGCGTCCGCAACTGGTTGATGGCGGCGATGTCTTCGGGAGACGTGGCTAGCTGTTCCTCCTCGCTGTCTCGCATCGATGGCTGGGGATGAACTGGGGCCACCAGTGTCGGCTGGATGGGCTGCTGTGGGAGCAGGCGTACTGTGCTCTTGCTGCGGTACACCTCCCCTTTGTCGCTGCGCATCGCGTCCATGGCTGTGGCGGCGCTGGGCGGAACGCCGCATGCCGAAGCGGAGTCGACAACTTGCTTGGGAGAGGACGCACAGTCTGCGGTTTTATTCGAGGAGGACGCACAACCTTCGTCTTTGTTCGGTTCCTTGTCTTCTTCTTGACTTGTCTCCCCGCGAGCACCTTTGTACTGCTTCAGCAGTTCGGCGTAGTACGCCTTCTTTTCAGAATGGCTCATGCTATTCACCTCGCGAAAGACTGGCTGCTGTGGAGACGCCAGTGGCACATATCCCGGCTGGCCAGGGACGATGTCAGGTTCCCAGTTCTCGTCAGGCGGCGGCAGCTGAGGCTCCCCTGTCACGCGCTGGCTGCCACTGATCCTGCTCGTGCAGAAGCGCATGTGGTTGGCCCGCTGCGTTCGAAGCACCTGGTGTGACGGGTCGAACGGGCATCGCACCATGTCCTCGGGGCCCCACAGCCTCCATTCGTCGGTGACTAACGGTATGCTCTTCTTCTTGGGCCCCGAGTCCATGGTTGGTGGCTGCGCTGGCCTTTGCTGCAAGTGCCGCGTGTTTCAGATGACCGCGGCTGCGATGATCTGGGCTGCGACGACCGAGGCTGCGACGACCGAGGCTGCGATGACCGAGGCTGCGATGATGAGCGAGAGAGTCCCACCGCTGCCACCGAAAATATGGAACGGGGAGAAAACCACCCTTGGGATCGAAGAGCAACCGAAGCACCGACCGGCGTCGCTCAATCATTTTCTTCTTCTGCGCGTGCTCGCTCCCTCGCGCTCCCTCCGCGCCTCCTCTTCTTCTGCACACGGTACTCAGCCGGCGAAGGCCGTACGCCGTGCGTTCTTTCCCGTATCAAAATGTAAGCATGCATATATGAGGCTCCGCATATGGCCTTGCGATATTGACAAGTAAACCTCGTATTTTTAGCAATTCATTGAGCTGTAAAGGACCACAGACGCCTATTTTTATTTGAGTGGGTAAAAACTAGCGCAAAAAACAGAAAACAGTCAGAAAAATAGACACACACAGCTGTCTGTCTTTCTGAGTCTTCGTCTTTTTTGCGCTACGCTTTTACCCTTTTAATATGAACCAAGAAGACCAAGTGTGTTCCTTTAGTTGCATGTTTTCTTCTTTCAAATGATGCGCTAGACCTTAGTACACACGTTTCACCTCGTGGTATTCTTGATTTTATTCCCTCATGCTGTTTCGGCTTCGGTTTCGTAAAGCGAACGATAGCTACGACGTGTAAGGTGCGTTTAGTTCACGTGAGGCATGATACAAACCGCCGCATAACCGACCATACGTCGTTTGTTGTCATTGCAGCTCTTGAAGCAGGCTATCTTAAGCGTTGTAGTGAATTAAAACTACGTCTCAGTGATTATATTGCAGTTGCAAAGTTTGCTCGGGGGCAGTGAGGACAGCTTGGTTGTTCGTCGCTTACAGTGACTTGCTTGCAGTGACTCGCTTTTTAAGCGAGGCTTGTTTACACTCTACGGCGTCTCTCATAGCCTTAGTCGCTTTGGGACGTTAAACCCCATAAACCAAACCAAACCAACCTTTTTATAACTTTCTTTCCCTTTTCATTATGCCCAATGGCAAACAGCTGGAATTAAAAAAAAAGACGCACGCATTCTACCTACGGATGACAGGGGAGAGGTGAATGCTGAAGAATGCGGAATCGTCATCTTAAGAAGAGATGTAATAATGGACGACCAGACCTGACCACTGCCAGCCATTGACTGCGATGAGCAGCCAATGGTGAGGCGCGGTCGCCAACCACCCAATAGGCCACGCCGCTTGGCCCAGACGCTTGAGAGCCGCGGGTATGTCCGAGGGACCACTGAGAGGGGACCGAATGGACGTGAAATGGACAGCGGAAAGTGGACAGCTTATAGAATATGGCGCTGGGCGTCCGTCTGTCCGTCCGGGTAAAAAATTCAGGGGGCACTTTGGCTCTCTAAAGTGCTGCAAGGCGAAAGCGTTTCCTGGCCACTGTTTGTTTTTATTTACTTCTGTATTTTTCATAGTTTTTGTTTATTTTTTGCTCATTTTCTTAATTTTATTGTTTTTATTTTTATTTTCACATGTTATTTTTATTTTGTTTTTATTTTTGTTTGTTTTCTTATTTTTATTTTTTATTTTTCTTTTCTTGGCTTTACTCCTTTTATTTTATTTATGAAGCCCATGCATTCACTAGATGCGCCTTTATTCATGCTGGAACCTTGAGCCTTTTAAGCAGTGACGCCGAAAGGCGGACGAATCTGCCGACGCGTCTGTCGACACGGCTGCCGACGCGTCTGTCGACATGGCTGCCGACGCGTCTGTCGACAATTCTGCCGACGCGTCTGTCGACACGGCTGCCGACGCGTCTGTCGACACTCCTGCCGACGCGTCTGTCGACATGGCTGCCGACGCGTCTGCTAACGACAGTATGAGGCATTAAAGGCTTTCGCCTTAATAGGGGTGGAAGGAGGAGAATGAGGAGCAGGAGTAGGTTCCGTGACCTCCCGAATGAGGAAGCTCAGAGTAAAGCGGCTTTAGCTCCGTGCGCACAGGTGCGCCGCGATTAGGGGGGAGGAGTCAGTGAGCAGCCAAAGGATCGGAAAATTTGGAATTGAAATTTTAATTTCAATAATTGCAATTGGTATGTGAAACGTCGGATTGGAATTACAACTAGAATATTTGGAATTGAAATTAGAATTAAAATTGGAATTGGAATTGAAGATGGAGTAATCATTGAAAGAAATGGAATTTCAGTTGCAAAAACTGGAATAGCAGTCAGATCATTGGAAAACGTGCAGATATAAAACCTCTCCCGTAACCGAGAGTAGAGTAAGCATGAAATGTTTACGGGCCTAATGTCATCTCGGTGGACACCCGAACCGCACCGTACAGGAAGGGAGGAACGCCACCACCCGTTCAGCGCGATGCCTTGCCATTTGAACGCAAGGTTTTTTGAGGAAAGGAAATGGCGCAGTAATTCTCTGCCATCTCGGTGGACACCCGAGCCACACCGTAATGGAAGGGAGGAACGCCACCACCCGTTCGGCGCGATGCCTTGCCCTTTGAACGCAGCGCTTCTCCCCCGGGCCCCTGTGCGCCTGCGCGGCTTTGCTTCGATGAGCGAAGCCCCTAAGAGATCACGTATGACAACGAAGTGTATCGTGGCATTTATGTGCTTTTTGCACGCGTTAATAGAAATCAGAAATTATAATTCCGTGCATTATCAAACGCACAGCGACTGATATCTTGATAAACATTTAGAAGGCACTGGCAGCAGTTATTTTTTGTGACTCCTTTGGAGACCAACCGGCGCTTGCATGCCGGTCGCGTAGGAGGGCTTAGAGAGTCTCGTTAAATCTCGTTAAGTCTCGTACGGTGCCCGGATGTTCTCGTTTCAGAGCCCGGATGATGGCTCTTGGTCTCGGCGTGACGTCACCACACTGCCGACAACGGGGGCTAAAAGCATTTCATGCTTAAAAAACCTTCTCGGTCAAACACTTTAAAGGCGAAGACTGACAAGAATGCTCCGCACACTCAAAGCACCACTGACGCTGAAATATCCAGGTATTTGAGTTACGCACGCATTTGTATACGGGGAGTGTCCTCACCAACTCGAACCCCGTTCCTCTCACACTTTCCAGCCTTGCGTCGCCATCGGAGGTGTACGCATGTGTTGAATATTTGACAGAAGGGCGACAAATGAAAGTGCTTTTCACCAGAGGGACGAAGAAAGGAAAGGGCGGAAAAGGAGACAGCGTGGTGGAAGCCAAGCTTCAGTGACCGGCGCGAGATGAAGATGCAGAGAGACCGACCTATTTTCTATCTTGTCCGAGAAGGACTGGGAACTTGTGACGCACACTAGGGACGCGCTGGAGTCTAGCGCTCCGCCTTCAATTAGGGCTCTTCTGGAGGCTTTCATCACTCCCTTTTTTTCCCGTTCTTTATTTTTATTTTTGTGCTCTCAGAACGCGGTCTTCTTCTTTCATAATCTAAGCCTTTCCCCATTCAGCTCTTTCCCAATTCCCCCAGCGCCGGTATTGCTGGACAGTCAGGAAAGAAGTTTAAGAACATGCGCGAAGCGATGAAGATGCACATAGGAAAAAAAATAGTGTGAGGGAATCGAACACACAAATAAGTGCCCGCGGCGAAAAACTTGGCATTCAAAAGGTCGCCTGGGGGACAGTCGCACGAGAACAAACGAAAAAGTTCGCCTCAGCAAGGTGGGCTGCTGTGTTGCCACAGACAAGAAAAGAAAGATGCGAACCCACCTTCCTGCAACTCCTGTTCCCTGCAACGTTTTCGAGAAGGAAAAAGAGATAGAAGAATTGGGCCAGTCTTGTTCCAAGAAAGTCATGCGTGGGTTGTTCGCACAGCGCAATAAATTCAGTGAATATCAGCGACAACCCGCGCCGCGTAATTGCTTCAGATGGAGAAACCATGCACGATATGACGAAACACGGCTGAGAACGGGACAGCGCACGCAGCTTTCTTCCTTCTGCGAATGCTTGCATGGTCGCGCTACTTTCTGTTGTAACTCACCGCGCAGTAATGTCAATAGGATTCTTGCGAAACAAAAAATTGCGTCACCTAGAAATATGTGCGCGTCGTATTCGGTTCAATTAGTTTGCGGCACGCTGACGGCTCACATTCTTTCCAGTTT
This sequence comes from Amblyomma mixtum, assembly GCF_055824585.1. Classification (NCBI taxonomy): domain Eukaryota; kingdom Metazoa; phylum Arthropoda; class Arachnida; order Ixodida; family Ixodidae; genus Amblyomma; species Amblyomma mixtum. Next base: position 66,578,444 of record NC_143016.1, read on the forward strand.
ACCTTGCCGTTCTTCACATGTTGCATGTGTTACATAAGCACCGGATCTCGGCCCTTCTTCTTTATACCTGGGAAGTTACTCTATGTTCGTCGCAATTCCAGGCTTTTGAATGTTGAACAACGAACCCGCTGAAAGCCAACCGTTGGCACTGATTTATTTTCGGTTGTCAAACACAAAATGGGAGCAATAGGCGTAAGCTGCTAGCGTTGCATCGAACAACAGACTGCATTTTCGCGCATGTCAATAATCTTTCCAGAGACAGCAGAAGCTGCTGCGAGACAGCAACTGCGTTGTATATAATAGAGTTATTATTTCTCTCAACGCAGCAAATAGACGCGATCCGGCCACGAAACTTTAGTATCGGGCGACACGCATTGCAAAATACAGCGATGCATTCACGTCACAAATTTTCTAGACTACCGTTGCTTAGAAACGTGTAAAATTTCCCGCGCTGCAATTTGCGCATCTCTAGCAAACAGGCTTTTGCATGCATAGCTAGCTTTCTACCTAAATGAATATAAAAAACGCCGCTTTTTATAAATCAGCAAACAAATTGCCATGTGTGAGCAGCAATACAAGACAACAACAACGTTTACGGCAAACTATGTCCTTAAATATTAGCGCGCTCTCTCGGTCACAATGCTGTTGTGAAGTACAAAAAGTGGAACTGAGCACCTCGTTCCTAAAAATCTTACAAAGTTCTCACCGCGGACCTGCCCGAGTAAAGAAACATGTGTTCCTTAACAGAAAGTGCAAGAGTCTGATAGCTAACAGTTTGACAACACCAATCCTGGCTTTCATAGACATCCGAAAAGCAAGCCTTAATTTTATAGCACTACCACTGAGTTTCAACTAAGGCACACTTTTTTCCTACTTTCGTTTTCCTGCTTTGTAAGAAAAAATGAGAAAGCAAGCACATATTTTTTCCACCTCAGCAGTTTAGAGAAGAATACTTAACTTTAGTTTGATGCTTGTGAACTAAGCAGATAGAGTAAGAGAGAGAGAGAGGAAGAGGTAAAGAAATAGTATACACCCTGTACCGTGGATTTAGTACAAGACAAAAGGGTAGTGAACGTTGGGGCAGGAGAAAAAAGAATAAAGTGAACGTGTCGTATTTAGGGCAGCAAGCACGTCTCCAGGAAGCTTCAGGATTTGTGTGAGTGGCGCGAAATGATAAAAATATAGAATGCGGGTGGCGAAGATGACACGAGGAAAGAAAGACGACGAAGAGGGATCCCGTCTAGCGAAGAGTTTGTCTTTTTTTTATGTCTTTTTTTTTCTTTCTCCTCGAGTCCAAAGCGAGGCGCCGCCTGCTTCCCTATCAAGGGGCTTTTTGCCTTTGTAGCCAATATAATCCCGGAGGAGGCAGAGAGAAAAGCTGTTTTCCGCGAACGCTGGCGGAGCCCGGCCAGTTCTACGTCTGGGGAGGCCTGACTGCCTTTTATTGGTTCATTAGCGCTGGTAATGAAATCCAGACTCGGCGCGGGATGGCAGACTCCGTGGTTCCGAGGCACCTCCACTCTGCCCTCATTCTTCCCCTGTATTTTCTCTTGCCCTCGGTACACCGTCTCATTGGTGGCGGCCGAGGCCGGAGCATCTCGTTCCGACTACTGCGCTCAGGCACACGACAGGACCGAAAGATTGGGCTCGGGCTGTACTAACTCGATCCTGGTGTGCCATCTGAATTGTCATGTGGGCTCAGATGTTGGTAGCAGCAACCCCGACTCCGTATCTATCTATGCGCGTGTGTTCGTGAGTAAATTGGGCCATCGGTGGTTGGTAACCAGGGCCGACTGATGCGCTGGGACCACCATGAGGCATCACGCGCCAATGTAATTAGTCACACCAAGATACCAGGCTTTCGGGACCGACGCTCTATTATTATACATAACTAGATTTGCGGCTCGATTCTTACGCTCTTTGTCCCGGGCGCGCTGATTCCGGTCCTCCAGGGCCGATGTCTGTGGAGATATCTATAGCGCGCTTCTGCGTTTTATGAGCGCCTGATTAGGAAGATATTGTCTTGGTTCCCACAGGCGGAACTGCATGTTAAAGGCACATATGACGGGATGGTGTATTTAGGGCTGCAACATAACAGGAAGTAAAGATGCCCCTATCAGACTGTCAGTGCTTCCCTTTTTCCAGATGTTTCCTGCTAAGTTCTGTCATTTATTGTGCACAACAAAAATAAGCCCCCAGGAAAGCGCGAGCAAAACTAGGCGCTTCAAAATCAGAGAAGCATCCTGCATTGCCATTGGCAGCATAGAAATATTTATTCAACAGAAAATCACAGTGTGAGTCGGGATCAAACAGGTTCATGGAAAAGGTCAGCTCCTGAAGCTATGTCACGTTACACTTCCAATAATTGCTTTTTTGTTTTTTTGCAGGCAATGTAAGTTTTTTTCATCGCAGAAACGGATGTTGCAACGAGAAATAGGTTTTCTGCGCTCATGAACCGCGTTAAAGGATCACTTTGATAGCCTAAGGAGGTATTTCACTGTTTCTACAAACACAACAGACACAAAGCGTAAAGCGACATGACCTCCGCAATTTTACAGCGCAAATAACGGGCTGTTCATTCAACTACTAATAAGGTTTGGCGCCACGTCGCGCGCCATCTTGGTTTTTTTGTTCACTGGCAAGTCTAAGTTCGTTCCAACCTTTAATATACAGGCCCGCTCAAAAGGACACCTGCTACCGTGCGTTTTCCTGTGCAATAATGAACTTCGTTTCTGATTGCTGTCGCTTCCTCATGACCTTATTAGTTCCACTAGTGGTTTAGCCTGCCCATGCCCGAGAAGGAGATACCGATTGTGCGTGCTAGCTCTGGGAATGAGCACGTGTTTGAATCTTACGTACCGGATTTCTACTGCAGTTGAACCCGTGGCACTACGTATACGTCTGCTACACCAGTCAAAGAGCGTACAAAATCAGGTAGCCGAACCATCCGGCTAAACAAACCGGCCAGCCCGGCAAACAAGCCAGCAAAACCACTTAACCAGCCGGCCAGCCAGCCGTCGAGGCAACCGGGTCAGGAATGGTTTAAAATTGAATGCTCTTAATGATCGCGTTGCAGATGTGGTATTTATTTTTAACCAAGAGTCTATTGTGGCGTAGTTCAAAAAACCTGGTGGATTAACGCTGCCGTTTTTCAGATTCGACAAGCCCTCGCAAGGCGAATAGCAGGTGCGAAAAAGTCAGATTTGAAAATATTGTAATTCTAAGGCGTATCATGGAAGTTAGAATTTTATCTCTTAATTTAAGTGAAAAAATGATATGAAGAAAGGGCGACTCTTTGCAGCTAAAAAGGAGCCCATGCGGTTTACACGCACGATACATGAGGCTGATGAACTTGGGTCAAGGAAGGGAATCAAGATGAGAAAAGCATCTTCCTCTGTTTGGTTCCGTGTTTCCTGTGCGTCGGAGATTTCTTGCAAGATTACATTGTAAGGTTTGGATCTATCTTCGAGATCGCCCGTGCGAGACTGTAGTGCAGGCTGCTGGGAGGTCAGATCTTGACTGGAACTTTGTACGGTAGAAAGGCTATGCTCAACGACATCGAGCGTGTCCATATCATTCTCAGTGGTTTGTAATTGGGCCAGATATGTCTAGCAATTTAGTTTCAATGGGATGCTGACTTGTCTTGATATCTCTGATACACCCCTAAGCTTGTGTTTTTCCAAAATCTAACCCAAGCTAATTATTCCCCTTGAGAATTTAAAGAGTAGCATTAATTTCGTTCATTTCATCATTTGCGAAGCGAAGCTTGCAGTCAGGATTGGTGTCAATGTCGTTACGTGTTGGCCATGCAGTCAAGGAGGCAGCTCTCACTATCACCGAGGCTTAAGACGAGACGCAGCCAATTTATACCTCCGAAAGAGGTGGCTGTTGACGAGGCTGACCAGATGTTATCAAAGAGACTAATGATTACCATTTCTTCAAAGAGTGTACACAGTTCGCGTGTGGTGCATGGCGGAGATAGGGCAGCAGGAAGCCATCTCAAGACAGCTCGGGAACTCATGCGCAGCCGGACATAGAAGCCGTAAAAAGCATCTAGGAAACGATGATTGAGGACGTGAGAAAGAGCCAGGAAGAAGCGAACCGCAAAGGAGAAGCATGCCTGCGGTGAAAAAAGCAAAATGGAATGCTTCAGGGCTAGTCGGTAGGATTACAATTGAGAGCGCCAGCGTGAACGTTGGGACGAGGGAGCCACATGACAGATCTCTGACTGACAACTTTAATCTCAGCGTCAGTCAGCGATATTTACATTCAGTCGCAGTGGCGGCTCTCATGTTCACTCAACTCACTTGTTGAGAGTGTTCACGTAGCAGGGTGCAGTAAAGAGTCGTAGGGTGTGGGAGGGGGTTGTGAGTGGCATGCGTCATACACCACCGCTCAGCCATCTATTTGAAGGAAGAGTCCGTCCTGACTGTCCGAGCGAATGAAACGTAAGAGGGGAAAGGGAGGGATACAGCGCGGACAGCTGTCGCCTTGAGAATCGCAATGCTTGTACAAAGTAAATATATTTGGCTTCTTTACTTGCGTGTTCTCTTGTTAGAGGACAAGAGGAGTTGTGATGAAGCTGTCTTAATAATTTGGAGAGGGGAATTCAATCGCAAGTGAGTTTATCGGCACTGCATCGCAGGTTTACGCGCGTTCCATCAATGTTGCATGATTGTGCGCAGGAATCGCAGTGACGAAAGAACTGCATTGACTACCCCTCTGGGCGCATTTATCGGCCCTTTTTGGAGGTGGTCGTAGGAGGAGGGGTTCTATTTCAATCATGAATATCTGACACTTTTTTAGTCGAAAATTAAAAGCGTTCAGCCTGATTTAATTACGTAAAACTTCTTTACTAACGGGAATGGGAGAGGTGGTCATTGTTGTGGCGGAAATCGGAAAATTCTTGTCTAGATAGTAACAGATTTCAAAACCAGGCGCCGCCCTTGTGAAGCCAATACACTTTCTACTTCCCATAATTCAAAGTCGTGTTCTATTTAAAGAGTGCAGTTTACTCTTCAGTTTTCCTTTCGTGAATCTCGCGTATTCCTCGGTGATGATTCAGCGAAAGGCACGACTCCATTTTATTCGTGAGCAACAGCCGTATAAAGCTGGCGTCTGCCTATCGCTTGCGCAAAGTCATGCGCATTGATATATCATTCTAGTATCTTTGCCCCGCAAAAAGTATGCACATCCTGCATTCTCAACAGAGCAGGAGGCGCCAACATCGGTGCCGGTTTCCTCTCCAGTTTTTTCTCATATAAATATTTTCTTGTTCAAAAAACGCACTTTATCTCTTCTTCTTAAGAACCGCACGAGTGTGTTTTGCCCTAACTATATAATCATAGCGCTGCAGTGTCGTGAAAAAGGGCTTCAAGAGGATAAGCTGGCTACAGCAGTCCTGCGCAGAGGAATAACGTTCGGTGGAACGGATAAATGAGCTGCGTCCAACAACCTCCCTTTATTCGGTGCAGCTGCTTGTCGCCATCGTCGTGCATGTGGTCGCCAAAAAAGGAAGATCAGGGAAAGAAAAAAACAGGAGCACTCGCTATCGACGCTTCATTATTGAGAAATAGCCAGAGTTGCACATGCAAGGGGCGGCGTAATAATCGAAGGAGGCGGCGCTCGCTCCGACACGTGTCCGTCGGCGGAAAGGAGCGGAGGCCACTAAACAAAACAGATAGGAAAATCAAAGCAAAAGAAAAAAAAGAAAAAGAGTGAGGGTGTCCGGACTTGGAAATAAGAGAAAGTAAAGACACAAGGGATTTGGGGCGCGAGGATTTTTTGGTTGGAAGAGTGTGAGGGAGGGACGGGGGGGGGGGGGGGGGGGGGGGGCAGGGGTAAAAGAACTAGAAGTCTGCTTAACTAGTAACTTCACCCGCCTACAACAAAGTGGGCGGGGGGGGGGGGGGGGGTAAACGAACTAGAAGTCTGCTTAACTAGTAACTTCAGCCGCCTACAACAAATCAGATTATATGGACACGCAGAAAAATGCTCGCAGTCTCGAAAAGCGGTGCGGTAAATATTTAAGGAAGGCAGTATTGCCCGTTGTAGAAGGCGCTGGCGCCGCCAGTGCTCGCAGGAAAGGAAGAAAAAGACGCGGGAGGGAGAGATGTAGAGGTCGAGCGACCCTTCACCGCTGCCCTCATGGTCTTCTTTCAGCTTCCCGTACAAAGCGTCCTCTTCTCCAGCGGCCAAAGAACGCTGTGCTACTATCGATTAGCCCCAACAAGGAACGCTGAAAACCTTTAGGTTCGCTCTAATCGACGCGCCAACATGCGTTCTTTCGGCTGCACAGGTGGTGGCCGTACTTCATCCCGCCTTTCTAGGCTTCTTGGCGTTTCTTTTGTGTATGCGTCATTTTCTGAAGTGACTGACTCACACTGCTTGCGACAGTTCTGTACGACTCTTCAGAAGCACCGAGGAACAAAAAACAAAACCAGGAGAGGCATTGAGAGAGCAGTGGATTGAGTAAACACAGCGATGCAACGCGGGGCCCGAGAGCTAACAACTAGGTTGCGTAGAAAACTTTCGCGCTGTAGGAGTTTCCCAACCCTGTTTGTCGTTGGTTTAGGCTTGCAGTGCGTCTTGTTTCGAACTGCAGCGACGAAGAAGGCAGGTCTCCTGGCACTCATGAAGAGAAGAAATAAAAAATACGGAGGCCGCGTAAGAGTCCTTACGTGCTTTGAAAGCGAAAGTATTGCGACATTGTGAGTTCTGTTACGAGGTTCATTAAAGATTATTCCATTACTAATGACGCAACCACTCATTAACATACAGTCGCATTACGATACACCATGTCCAACATTCTTGGGAAAAATTTTGAAATATTGGAAAGGTATAAATTAATGTTATATAAATGTAGGATAATATTTACTATTTAAGATAAACTTTATTTTCCTTCAAAAGAGATGGGAGGAGACGGGGCTAAAAGCTGCCACCGCACCTTGACTGGTCCTCGCGCCCCTACACGAAAACGACAGATGGCACTTGACAGCTAAACACTAAACAAGAAAAGCATATCAGAAGAAGAGTCGTTTTGACACAGAAATGTCTGTGGTAACAATACATGGGAACAAAGCATAATACTAAAAAAAATCTAGGGAAAGTAAATGTACGCCATCATGAACAATGATCACTCTTTATTCCATATAGCAGTGCACATGGTTACCGAAAAAGGAATACATCAGACTTCAGAATTGACAACAACACATCTGTTTATAAATTATACAATATGAACTGCGGTTGCATACAGTTTGTGTTTTACTGAAGAAAAATATTCTTAAGCTGCCTAGAATTCAGCGCTGGAATGTCTACATCTTTAGCCAAATCGGAGTTTAAGACCGAAGGAATGCGATGTTTTAGGGGTTTTTTTCAGCGCAATTTGTTCCGCAGGAACCAACTTTCCAGTATTCGCTTTTCCTTGTGAAGTGACCTGACGAACCTTTAACGGCTAGTTTTGATAATTTTTTTAGGATATTGTTATTTTGCCTCCTTTCTCGAATTAATGCGAGACATTGGTGGTAATTATACATCTCTTTAATGTGTAATAGGCCAAGCTTGTGGAATAATTGTTGTACATTAGAATCATGTGCAGAGTGTGTAATGATTCTAACTGCCTTACTCTGTAGTCGGCTAAGTTTCTGCATACCGGTCATTGTGGTCGATCCCCACACGAGTATGCAGTAACTTAAGTAAGACAGAAAAGGAGAGTTGTATGGAAGCATCATAACATTTTTCGGTAGGAAATATTTGTTTGTGTGGAGAATCCCAACTACACTCGCGATTTTCGAAGCTATATATTCAGTGTGCCTATTCCAGGACATCGTTTCTGTAAAAATAACCCCTAGCGTTTTAAATTTGTCGACGACATCTATCTCCGAACCTTTTAATTGAAGTCTTAACTCAGACGCAACTAGTCTTTATTTCGCGCGGAAAACGATCGCTTTTGATTTCGAGTTATTAATTATTAGTCCATTGTGTTTTGCCCAATCACTTACTTTAGCTAACACCGAGTTTGCAGTGCTAAACAATTCAGTACCTTTATCGGAAGTACAAAAAATGCTAGTGTCATCGGTATAGATGACAAACTTAGTCTGCTTATTCATGTTCGCAATGTCATTTAAGTATATATTAAATAAAAATGGCCCCAAAATACTTCCTTGCGGGACTCCTGATTTAGTGCAAGTGACGCCTGAAGAATAACCATTTAGCTCCAGAGGTAACGGTCCAATCTTTCGATATGTAGCAGAATCTTTCTTTTATATTGCTTTCATCGCTCACATCGAGAAGTAGACTCTCATATAAACCAATGAGGAACGCTTTTGACGAGAGCAAAAATGTTAATCTAAAAAATTCAAGCCAGTCGACGGGAAATCTGCGGGTATATTGAGTGACACAGTGAAATCTTACAATATATGAAAAAAACTGCTCTCATAAACTATGCCCACCTCAAAAATGCTTTTGTCCAGAATGGTTGAGTATGACACAGTATATATTAGCATACACAAGGTTCACCTTTATTCGCCAAGAAGTAAAATAAAATCATTGCCCGTGACCAATTAGCTTCAGAAAAAGGGCATTTTTGTGTCATCTGCGAGCTGCCGCCTATATGATGTTACTGAGACATTTGAAAATTGCTTCATCTACTGTAAGGACGCAATTACGTTCTGGAATGCCTTGCAATGGTCATATCAATAGGATACGTCAATGTAGTTCGTTATGTTGATGAGCCTCTTGATAGGCTGTTTTCTTAATGGACTACAGAACTTATTAAAAACCAGAATGATGACCCTAGTTGTTTCGACAAAATCTCATTTCTGCCAAATTATTGTTGATCTCAGGGAAGTTTATAAACAGACCGACTTTAAACCGATGTGCTCAGCCTTACCAGCTGCCTAGCGCTCTGTTTGTTTTTCCTTTTAGATTTTCTTCGTTGGCTTTTCTGAAAGCTTCGTAAGTAGTTGATGTGAATAGAACAAGATTCCAGTGTAATGAATACCATGTTTAAAATAAAAAAAATATATTTGAGGCCTATGGGTGGCGTCCTCACCTAGCAATCTGAAGGCCCTTGGTCCAATTCCTCCTACCTTCGGAAGAAATTTTATTCATTTTTTTTTCTGCTATAGACGCGCCACTACTTTATGGTCTACTGCTTACATCATGCGATAGCATGGTGACGTCACCAAGGAATTTTTTGCCATGGATGGCGAAGCAGACGTCGGCTTTTATGTTAAAGGGGCATATAATGCTTTTGAATTAAAATAATTTTGAGTGGGAGGGAGAAAGACCAGGAAAAAACATACATTTCCAAAACAAGCATCAGCATGGTCTGACAATTCTCTTTCAGCATCGAACACTGTGGGTACGTACAGTACTGTATGCATATAATATTCGTATTTATACAACACTTGCTATGGTTTGGCAAACAAAATTGCGAATTATAAAGCCTAAATGGGACAAGGGACGTCATCGAGACGCCGTGCACATTCGCCTCCGACCTCTGAAAGTCGGCGTTAATGTGCGCATGCATTTACGAGTAAATTACCTAACGATGAGGGTTAAGTTTCATAGTTCGAGGCACCCCGTATAGACCTATATACAGGGTTCGTACTTCAAAGCAGCTTGCTCGCCTAGGAAATAAGGTAGCGGAATGAAAAATTCATCAACCATATTACCATGTGCTTCATAAAACGGTATGCACAACTGAGTACATTGTCTCATATCGCCCACCAGCTCGTTGGAGTAAACAGACTGCTTCCTCTCATTTTACTTGTGGGAATGCCACGGCTACGCTACGGCTCTGCTCATTAGCTGCGCGCAACTTCGGTGAAAAATTGCTTGCAGGAGCGCACGGAGCAAAACAAGCTCATCTCTTTCTCTCGTACGTTGTAGGAGGGAGCACAGCTTCGGCACGTGCCGCTGATTAGGGCTTTGCCGCAGCGCATGCTCGCCTCAGCCCGGATGGCCGGGGATCACTGCTGTTTGTTTTTCGAATTTTTCCCTCCTTCTGAAACAAAGATCGGGGGCCAGAGATGCGTGCTCAACTCTAGTCCGATTTCTTTCTGAGCAAATACTAAGCATGACAAGCGCATTTTTGCTCAGACATATGCGCGCGCTTTATTGCTTTTTTTTTCTGCTCTCAGCGTGAAAAGCTATCAGCCTCCCCTGGCCACAAAAAGAATGTGAGCAGGGTGCCTCCGTTGTTAAGGCATAAAGGTGCACCACACAGCAAATCGCTGCCCAAACGAAGTTTTACCTCTCTTAATTTTCCGTTTTGCATTGACACGAGCTCTTTTTTATTCTTTTATAGTGAGAAGCTGAGATATTTATTTGTGTGTGACATATGTGAAATGTAAAGGCCTTTTAGAGTGTTTACTCACAGTGGCGCAAAAGTTTGGTTTATTGGTTTATTGGGGTTTAACGTCCCAAAGCGACTGAGGCTATGAGAGACGCCGTAGTGAACGGCTCCGGAAATTTCGACCACCTGGGGTTCTTTAACGTGCACTGACATCGCACAGCACACGGGCCTCTAGAATTTCGCCTTCAAGAAATCCAGCCGCCGCGGCCGGGATCGAACCCGCGTCTTTCGGGGCAGCAGCCGAGCGCCGTAACCACTGTGCCACCGCGGCGGGGCTGTGGCGCAAAAGAACTAGGAAACTAACCAGTAAGTATGCAGGACACAAGGAGGCGGAAGTAAAGAACTTTAAACGAAAGGTAAAAAACGCGGAGCGTACAAACTGGATTAATTCAGTGGAAACGAAGCAACCTGCAGAACTATATAGAAACTGGAAAAGGCAGAACAGAAATGAAGCGTTCTATGACAACTCAAGAGGCAGTGCCCTACTCTTCGGAGTTAAGTCAGAGTCTCTTAGAACGCACAGCTACAAAAATAAATATAACCAAAAAGGTGACACATGGGCAGTGTGTGGTAAATCTATAGAACGAACTGAAAACCTCATACTCGAATGCAACGGTATCGATCCGGATGTCGATACAGGCAGAGTCATTCTCACTGAGGCCCTAGGATTTAGAGACAACAATAGTCATGAGAAATATTCTGCGGTGGAAGTTAGCAAAAAGACGATTGGAAGATTGGTGGCTCAAATGTAGAAGTCACGCAATATTAGAATTGTGGGATTAAAAATCTTTGAAAGAAACTGGTGAATTTCTAGACAAATTTTTAACACTGTTAACGAAATATAAAGAAGAAAAGAATGAGAAAGAGAAATTAAAAAAAAGTCGAGCATGATGACAACTGCCACCGCCCCATTTAAAAGGGAACGCGTCTATCTTCGATCCATCCGTGGGCGTGCAGGCATCCTGCGTCACGAGAAATCAAGGCGTGCGCACTGGTGGCGCGAAACTCTTCATAATCCGGCGCTCAAGATGGAAAGTTCGTTTTGACCACCTCTGAAAATTTCACACGCTGAATGGGTTACTATGACCGAACACAATGGCCTTGAAATTCGTGGAACCTTTCGCAAGTACTGCTGTCAGTCTCCGAGAAGGCAATCGCCTTCGGAAGCTACAGACGGGACCCTTACCACGGAAGAGGACCGACTGGACAATAGCCTAGGGAAGCGCCAGGTGAGATATTTTACCACAGAACAGAAGAGGAGGGCAAGAACACTTTCGGAAGCGGAAATACAGGTCAGCACGTAAGCGTTCCTGCAGCGGGGTAGTCTTACTGTGCAGGACGGAAAATATCTGGCGCGAGAAGAACGTATGTGCACCGTGGAGGCAAATGAGCACATTAACCGATTCTCGGTGCACGATGATGCGGGAAATAAGCTGATGCGTGGACCGCACTCTGTAATTTGGTTCCTTGATGACTGAAATGGCCTCTATGCATTAAGATCTTAAAGTCAGTCCAAACTGTATTTTAAATTTTTGAGACTGCTCCAATATTTGAGTGACTATTTGCTGTGCTTCTGCAGCCCTGATTTCAAGAAGCTTTTAGTTCAGTTCTTTGACAAGTGATGTCGGCAGTCACCTGTGTCAACTTCCATGTGTATGGTGATCTTTCCTCGGGACAGCGTGTACATTCCTCCAAGCAACGACAACATTCTGCGAGTGAACAGACCGTGTCACACTGTCATGGTTTCTCTGAAGAGCAAATCCCCTACGGCACCATCCCGTGCTCTTCAAAGTGCGAGCTCTTCATATTTTTTTTCCATTTTGCGGGATTACTTTATGCTGTTATTTCATATTTTTTTATGAGCACAACTCAATTCCATATTTTCTTGGTCAACATTTTATCAAGCCAATAAGAGGCAAGGGCACAACGAGAAGCTGCTATTACAAAACAAATAATGAGAACCTTGTGCGCACGATTTCGAGTGTTCTTGTCTATGACTATAGACCAGATTCTTTTACCCTCACACGCAGGCTGCTGGCACGCCCCTACTCTCTACACCAGCCGACATCTATCGGCGCGCGCCGCACGATGAACTGCGGGTCGCGCCGGCGCCGCGCGTAGAATGCATGTTTACGTGTTCGCTTCTGTCGTTGTAGTGCTTCATCATAACGTATGAGGGTGTGTGCTGTGCGTCACTACTCACATTTTCCCTCTACCAGACAGTACTGCGGTTATCTTGCGCGCAGTTAGGCGTTAACGTGACATCTCCGAGTTTTTTTTTTCGTTCATTTGGATATGAGTGAGTGCGGCGAGGCAGTGCGCGTCTGTCTCGTTGTTTGTGCCCACCATGATGATATTGATATTGATGATTAGCGCTCGTGTCCTGTCTTCACCTTTTCTGTGTCTCGTTTTTCGCGCTACGTTTTTCAATGATGATATTCTCCTGGCTCAGGATTCTAAACGCTGGCACCGCAGCGGCGACGCTGCTCCACCGAGCTACTGGTGCGGCGGCGCTGCTCAGGGAAATTCTGGAATACTTATGCAAACAGCAAGAATTTTTCCCGCGGAGTAGTTGGCCAGGTAGCGTACGGACTGGAAACCGGCACTTATAAGCATATTTCTGCGCTGAGTGTCGTTTGTAATAAGGGAGTAATTACTCATTGGCATCCACCCAAGCGCAGCCATACGGCTACAAAGGAAAGCTATACAGCTTTCTCAGAAACTTCGTAGTTAGAGAAAAATTCGTCCTGGTCCGGGGTCGACCCCGGACCAGGACGAATTTTTTTTTTTCTTTAACTACGAAGTTTCTGAGAAAGCTGTATAGCTTTCCTTTGTAGCCGTATGGCTGCGCTTGGGTGGATGCCAATGAGTAATTACTCCCTTATTACAAATTTACTCCACCTTGGGGGATTCCCCTAAAACATTTGACCGAGTGTCGTTTGTTGCCGTCTTTTACGTGCGCTATCATCTAGGATAATTTTAGGCACAGAAATGTGGATTTATTGATTTAATTCAATGGTGTAGTAACTGCATAGTCGAGCTGCAGACTGAAGGTTGTGACGAAGCGCGTGTTTTCGATCACCTCGTTGCGCTGAGCTTGCTCTAGTTCCCATTAAACACATTTCATGCACAGGATTGTAAGCACGACCGCTACCGATTTCAGTTGCTCTTTCCGCACGCATGTCATAGGGATCAAGGGGGGGGGGTAAAGTGTTTACC